>NC_065556.1:18623606-19235231 GCF_022605725.1 Anthonomus grandis grandis | reverse complement strand
TACGATTTTATTAATTTATTAGGATTCTACAAAGATTTTATTTTACTTACACATAAGACTTGATTAAAAATTGATTTAATGAATAAATCTGCACAAATTAAAATTTAATTGTTTAAAAAAAGTCTGCATATTTATTCATTAAACAAAGTTGCTGAAATTTTCAAATTTTGTAATTAACTGTAAATGACTAAATTTAGCAAAAACCAGAATAGGTTTTTTAAATCGTTAAGTTTTAATTATATTCTTGTAGTGAGTTTCATATGTAAATGTAATAAGTCCCTTTTAACGGATTTTAATTTTTTTAATGAATATTTATTAATTTTTGAGAATTGAAATTTTTGATTAATTAATTTAATAGATTCTTCGCAATAAATTTACTTGATAAATCCTCAGGTCATTGAATTTCAGTTTTTAATTAATTTAATTTATGTTTTTTGACCTCAACAGATTTTCAAAAACTTTCAAGTTGTGTAATTTAATTAAAGTTAATATTCACAAATTCACTATAAGATAAAGTTTTATGAATCATTTAATTTTAATTATATTTGTATAGATTTATGAATTAAATTAATTTTTTTTGTAAAGTTTCATATGGAATAGCAATAAAATCCTTTTTTCTATTTTTTCAATGTATATATTCCATTTCTAAATTAATTTTTTTATTCTAGTAATGCATGTCATTTATTTTCGGTTAATAAGTATTGTAAACCGTTAACAGATTTTGAAATATAATTTGGTACTACCTCGTTTTTCCTGCATTGTAACAAAGATTTTTTATGATTTTTGAATTTTGCTAATTGTGTATTAACTTTTGCAAATGTTTCATAGTAACAATATTTATTTTGAATGTCATTTGCCTTCTGAAAATAGATAATTTATTTTTAAATTAAAATCAGAATGCAACATTTATCTAACGTTGTTGCGAAGGTTGATCGCGAAATTGCGTTGATCATTATGTTGCTCTTATAATGTCTATTCAACGTTGATTTTTGGTCTACGTTACCAATCGACCTTTTTTTCAACTGTCCCTTGCTGCTGGAAGAGGAAGTTGAGAAAGGGGCTGTAGCTCAAAGACATAAGAGAACAAGTTAGTGTTAACTCACTAGCATCCCTCAAAAGTGCATCAGACTTCCAGCCCCTTCGCCATCAATTTTCTCCCAAAAACATTACATAGAGGTGCGACCGGATAGAGAACAATACATAACAAAGATCCGTATACGCATATAAAACAAAATGCGCGCATCGTTCCCGATCTAATCGGGACACAAGACAACCCGCTGATCGATTCCCAGGTGCATGCATACAGTGCCAAACGGAGTAAGAGAGCATGGGGGGACGAAAGGGTGGCCGCGAGGGGCGAAAGGGGGGACACTTGGTTAAAGGGGTTTTTTGGCCCACCCGAACGGGGGGAAAGCCACCCATCATGCTCCCTCCCCCAAACCCCCCTCCGGCACCCCACCTCGGGTTTCCGCAGCCTCGACGGAGACTCTTATTGACCCGATCTCGCTGTGGATGTTAATGGATTCCTGCTCTGGATGTTGCTCTCTCTACCGCCACACTACTTCTATAGCTGCGGCTATATAACTGGGATTCGTTGAAAATTTTATAATATCTAAGTATACAATATTCAGGGGTTTTCACTAAGCGATCGTGGCTATATCTCGGGAACTGTCATGTAATCTGACATCTTCGGAATGTTTTTTGACATCATAAAACTGGCCAAGAGAAAATACTGAAAATAATTTTTGAGTTTGAATTTTATCCCTTAGGTGGCGTAATTAAAAGGTCAATAATTCAATTTTAATTTTCCCCGGAAAATGTCAGCTTAGGTAGGGTAAACCACCCAGTTATTGGACATTTAAGGATTTTACAAAGTTTGAATTTACGCAAAAAAAATATTTTTTTACCTAGAGACCTGAATGATTGCTAGTTTGGATCGAAAATATATTGAATTTATACACTAGTATTAACAAGATTAAGATAAAGGAGTAATTATTTTTTTACAAAAAAAAATTTATTGGACAAAATTTCTAGTTTTTGGACACACTGAAAGCAGTTATTGGACAATTAAAAAACGATACGCAAGGTACGATCTTTTAATTTTTTATTTAGGTAAAAACGCGTTACACTCAGTTTTTTAGTCTACAAACATGTAATATAGGCAAATTCCATTATTAATCATTATTAAAAATGTTTATATTCATTTTTATATAAAGCAAAAAGTTCATCCACTTCTTAATCCTCGTCCTCATCATTTTGTTTGTCTGCGTTTAATTCAATTAGATCATCGCCGATTGCTCACTATAAAATTTATTATTTTCGTATATTTCCTCATTTTCTGTTTGATTTTGGTCAATTAAAATATTCTCCGACATGTCAGTCGGACATGTTACTTCCTCCTAGTCGATAGCTTTTACCATTTCATCTTCTTCTTCTTCTAGATAATTTATATTTGCCATGCTCGCCAGATCCTTAAATCTTCGTTCGCCAATGAAGACATTTTGTTCTGCTTCTAAATCCTCAAAATTCTCCTCACTATTAATGTCTTCATCATTTTCTTCTTGGTAGCAGTTATGACATAAGAATAAATCTGAAGATATGCTCCTTATGTTTTTTGAGATACATATGTTATGAAACGTTTTATGGCAAATATTACATGTCTAATGTTTACTTTTGGCTATGCGTTTCTTACAGACCGAGCAGACGGCATCTTGTTTATTTTCGGTTAATTTACAAACTTTTTTATTTTTTAGGTTAGGTTTAGTTGCAGCTTTTTCTTCCCTTTTACGTTTTTTTCAATCTTTTTATTTTCTTCCTCCAACTTAAAAGCCTTTTTAGCCTCAAAATTTTCCTGGTAGGCTCGTGAAGTTATAGCAAAAGATACACGTTCAACTTGGCGCTTATTTTTGCCCTCAGGCTTATCAGGAATTTTAAGGAAGTCACTAATACATTTACCTATTGGTGAAAAGCTAGGTGTCTTGTTCTTCGAATCGGTACCTATTTGTTCGTTTGAAGGCGCAATTATCCCAATGTCAGGAGAAATGGTTTGTGTTGAATCATTATCTTTCGTAATAAGTACATTAGCTATTACATGAACTTTCTTACTGTTTGAAGCTTGACTTGAAATCGAATCAATTTCCCTATTGAAAGTTTGATTTTCCTGCCTAGATTCATCATTTTTTTCAGTGTCATTTTTAAAGTTATTTGGTTCATTCGTTGGCTTGTGTTGATCAGAAGATTCCTCCAATTCTCTGGCATTAGGTTTCCTGAAGAAACTCCACATCCTATGGAGGGCTAAAAACTAAGGAGTAAATCCTTCTTTGATGAGAATGGTGTCATATGATTCGAATTTAGTAATAAGGTCAGCCCCAACAAAATTACTAAAAGTCTCTTCATCCATCATTACAGGAGCAGATATCGTTTCCTAAATATCAAATAAAATAATATGAGAAAGAAACGGAAGTAAAGTAAGAATAACTTATAAGCTTACCTCAACCGTTTCATGGAGCTTTCCCAAGCATTTAGAATAGTCAATAGCATCCGGATTAAATGGATAGAGTCCGCATGCTTTAAAACCATTGATAAGCGTGTCTGTTTTGACTGCTTCTGTCACCACCTTTTCTAATAAGAGGGCAAAAGAGATTTTATTTAAAACTTGTCCTGGATTTTGCTCATAGTAATTTCTAACAGCTTTTTTACAGCCCATCTTTATTAGTCTAAATACCGCAACATCACAAGGCTGCAATAGTCGAGTTGCATAAATAAAGGGCAAATACTTCTATTTGTAGGTCATTGCAGCGAATACTTAGATCATATGTTAAGTGGGACTTATGCCCATCCAAGAATAATACAACTGGAAACTGGATATTGTTTTCAACTAAGTATGGATTCACTGTAACAGCTATTTTTTCCGGTATTCTTTTGTAGGGATATATTATCATTGGTGGAGCTGACATTCCTGAAGCAGAATATAACAGTAATATTTTCTTTCTGTGATCCTTTATCTATTGAGTACACGTTTTTAACACCTTTTCCAGCGAAAACTTTTCCAGTGCTAGGACAAATCTGAAAACCTGTTTCGTCCCCATTTCTTCGTTTCCAAGATTCGGGAAGGATTATTCATATTAATATTTTTTATCGTCAGGTAATCTTGAATTTCTTTAAACAATTTCCTTATATCTTTTTCAGAGACACAAGCACTTGCGTTGCTAACTGCTTCACTGGTTCTTTGCACGATTGTCGGATTTCTCCGTAGCAAAGCCTAAAAAAGCCGCCAATGAAAACTTAAATAAATTTAAAAAAAAGTCCTAAATAAGCATAAAAAATGTTTTTTAAATACATTTACCTGAAACCAACAGTCGCCGGGTCTGTTATTTTTAAACGGATTTGGTCGTGGATTTTCGATTAGAAACTGTTGAACACTGTTGAGAATATCTTCTTTTTTTCTTGGAAAGCCTCTATTTGCTAACTCTTCTATCCACCTGTCAGAATAATCACGTATGGTTTTACTATATTCATACGGTTAGATGGTAGATATTTAACCTACTTAACAAGCTGTTATTCCTCTTTTAAGGTCAATATAGGTGATGGGCCGCAAGTTTATTTATGACCAGAGTTTTTGAGTTTAAATTCCAAGGTGGACTTTGGAACGCCATATTTTTTAGTCGCCGCCCTTAATCCCAGTTTATTATTCTTACCTCGTTAATTGCGGTGTCCATAGAACTGGTATCATATTGACCCTTTTTAGGCATTCTAGCAATACCTAAATACAAAAGTTGTAGCTATTGGACAGACCAGTACCATTTATTGGACAATGTCCAATAACTGCTTGACAAAAGAATATTTCAGGCAAAGCTATATTAAATTAACCGGAATTAAAGATTTGAATTTTCAGCGAAATAACCAAAAATAACCGACAAATTCAGTTATTGGACAAACGTCCAATAATTGAAAAAAGACGGTTACTCATTTCAGTTATTGGACACCCCTTATATTCTAACCTAATTAATAATACCTTCTGTCATGAGCCTTTAAATTCTTACCTTAATTAGGTCCTCAGGTATTACGAATATCCTAGACAAAATAACCACACTTTTGCACATTTAAAATAAAAAACTTACCTACACTGTATTTCTAAAGAAAACGATTAACGAAGTTAAGGCTCCGCTTTGTTGATGTACCAAAGACTAATAAGATTTGGCGCCAAAACATGCCGATACTACAGAGGAAAAAATAGACAGATCGCAGATATTTAAATGGCGCCATCTATATTATTATAGATGAAATATTAGAATTAGCAATCTTGTTTTTATTTTTTTAAATGAATGTTTAAATGTCCAATAACTGCAACATGTCCAGTAACTGGGTGGTTTACCCTACCTTCTTTGTAATATAATTAGAAACCTTGGAATATTTTTCATCATTTTAGTTGAAAACTCATTTGCGTACCGACCTTCAAAAAGTAAGAAAGGTAGTAAAAATCTAATTGTTTAAATGGCTATAACTTTTAAAGAGTTATTCAATTTTGTTCATTATGAACTTGTTTAAAATTGAAATGGAAGTACTTTTAAATATTGTATCTAGTAGTAAGTTTTTGGTAAAATTGGCAGGAAGCGTTATTTGCATTAAAAACTGTTAGTTTAATTTTTTTTACAAGAATTTAAATGGCACATACAATTTTGATAGCAGAATCGAAGATTGGATTAAATTTACTAGAAAAACCTGAAAACCGAAATGAGCTATCTTGTTTACTTTTCGAGTTATTACCGATATATGAATTTTGGGTATGTCACTTATGCATTAATAATTGTTGGGTTTCTTTTGTTTATTTGGCACGAAACTCATCATAGTTTCACTCATTTCAAATCATGTAGAAATAACAAAATTTCTAAAAATTCTGAAGTTATTATAGTAAAAAGATAATTTAACTTATACATTATAATCCTAAAAAAATTAAAGCGTGTTTAAAGGCCAACGGGTTATAAACAAAGAACAAAAACTTAACAAATTGTCATTTCGAGTCAAGAAAACAAAGTTTTTTTTTGGAAATTCCCCTTTGGCATGTTATCAATTTGTTTTTTAAGTGATTAGGTAATTCTGTCAATTATTATTATTTTAATTCTAAAATAAAATTAGAATCCTTTACATATTTATGTACTTTTAGGTATTTTATTTTGGCCTATTGCTGTGAAAAGGGTATAAGTGGTTGGCGGACAATAACCCCACTTTATCCGAGAAAATAATAACGCAAAATAACTATTTTTGAACGTTATGTAATAAGGACAAAGCTTTTATCATAAATAGCAGCCATTTTTTTTTAAACAATTTTAAGCATTTTTTTAATAATTTCCTAAAACAATATCATAAATGATCTATGGCCGTGATTCGGGAACAGTTGGCACGCGTCAACTCTCCGTAAGCTTCGTCGCCGTTTCTCTTTTGCTCTGTGCGAAACAAGAATGGAAACATAATTATGACGGAGTGTCATACTAGCGGGACGTCCGAACTGGACTGCAATTTTTTTGTTATATTTTGTATTTTTAGAAAAGGGTAATTTTTTTAAATTTTAGTTTGGCGTGTCATATCATAACTCATCTATTTTGGACCCACGAGAGAGAAAGTAATTAATACCATATTTTACATCTTCCAGAAATCGGAAAATATCGTTTCCTAATCATTCTTTTGGGTGGTTTTTTTTTTAATATCTTTGAACTCATTTGTTGTGTTTTCCAGGAGTTGATTTTTTTTGTATTCCAAGCTTCTGATGTACGTTTTACACCTTCCAGGGATTTTTTTCCAGACTTTTGACGTCATTTTTAGGTGTATAAATTCTACGTCAGATTTTCAGAAAAAAAAATGTAATTCTTCCAGGCTCTTGGGAGCAATTTCTTAATGCCTGGCCGTCATGTTTTTCGTTACTTTAATTCCAAGTTTTTAAAGACATCTGTCCAATTCTTCTTGGCTTTTGACATTATTTTATAGGGAGTTTTTAGAATTTAAGGCTTCGAAAAATCAACATTTAAAAAAATTCCTTCCTCCGAGGCTCATAGGGCAACTTTTTTTATGTATGACGTAATTTTTTTTCTAGGTATTGGAATCTTTTTTTTTGATTGTATAGAGGTTTTTATAGAAGTTTTTTCTATTTTGTCAGATTTTTAACTTTAATGTTTGGAAAAAATGGAAAAAAAATTCTCGTTCATCATCCAATTCTTAGGTCTTATTTTTGCAAAATTTGGATTAGTCCGATGCCTAGATAAGCTGGGAAGGGAGATGCTAAACAAACAAACGAAGCCTAATAATTAATTATTAATGCCAACTGACCCATATTGAACGTCAAAAATGTTTATTTCAATAATAACTCGAAAAGTAAAAAAGATAGCAGACTGCGGCTTCCAGGCTTTTTTCTAGTAAATTTAATTTACTTTTTAATTCTGCTATCAAAATCGTACCGTGCCATTTAAATTCTTGTAAAAAAAATTAAAGTAGCAGTTTTTAATTCAAATAACGCTTCCTGCCAATTTTACTAAAAACTTTCACGTACTACTTGATACAATATTTAAAAGTACTTTTATTTCACTTTTAAACAAGTCCATAATGAACAAAATCGAATAACTCTTTAAAAGTTATAGCCATTTAAACAATTAAATTTTTACTACCTTTCCTACTTTTTTGAAGGTCGGTACGCCAATGAGTTTTCAACCAAAATGATGAAAAATATTCCAAGGTTTCTAATTATATTACAAAGAGGGTACCTAAGCTGACATTTTCCGGGGAAAATTAGAATTGAATTATTGACCTTTTAATTACGCCCCCTAAGGGGCAAAGTTCGAACTCAAAAATTATTTCCAACGTTTTCGCTTGGCCACTTTTATAATGTCGAAAAAATGCCAATGATGTCAGATTGACAGTTCCCAAGATAGAGCCACGCTTAGTGAAACACCCTATATACATATATATGTATAGGGATTCGGGTGTGCGACAAATTTAACCCTTATTCCCATTTATGTCCGTCTATAGCTATAAATAATGTTATTTTGGAAATTATAAGGCAAATGAATGTTTTTAATGGGACTAATTACATGTCAAAATGCTCTTTTTACGTCCTATTGTGGCACAAAAAATTTACTCAATAGGTTTTAGGGATCTGTATCTCTTCCTTGGAAAATCACCTTTTAGACTATTCATGCTTAGGAACCCTGTTCTGTTTCGTAGTGACCGTTGACATTTGAATCATTTTTTTAAATTCTATCTGATAGCAATGACAGTTGACATCTGTCAAAGTGTCTCCCATTAATTATGTGTACCTCTTCTTCTTTCTCTGCCTTTATGTGGGTTGGAAGTGTAGAAATGTTGAAAACTACTTAATTCTGGATTATCCTGTGGCGTGCGTAACCCTTACGCGGTGCTCTAGCGTTCACCATATGTACACACGACTCGGTCGGATTTCATATTGTAGTATATAAGCCCGCAGAAAGACACCGCCCAGCAACACTGATGTCGCAGTAAATTTCATACGGTATCGATTTTCTTGCAAAACTTTAAAGGATAAAAAACCGGATTTTTCATTCCGACTGTTGTATCTACCGCGTTTTCCCGACAGTTTTGTTCTGCTCTTATGTACGGCGACCTTTACATAAACGGTATATACATCAGCAGCATTTATACATTTATTTTACTATAGGTGTCTCATCAAATTGTTGAAAAAAAAATTCAAAAATATTGCCCCGCATATGAAAATGTCACTATTTTTAAATTTTCAAGAAACAAGAAAGAAAAATTAATGACATTTCTTGAAATACTCAAAATGTGTTCAGATTCTGAAGGCATCCGAAATTCGTTTTAAAAATGTTTGACAAATTTGTCACACGTAGGACTTCTTCAAACATATCCAGAATCTTCGCAGTTACCATCAAAAATTCATCTAAAGGGTTAAAATCCCCCATGGCTTGAGGGTTTAAGAGTTTAAGAGGCTTATAAGAGTTCCAGGATTCAAAAATTGTCAATTTTAAATATTATATATAGATATTTAAAAATTTTGGAATTCCTGGTCTTTAACAATGTATACAATATAGTATATAAATAATAAATATACGTATATAAATAAAAAATAGAAAAAGAATTCATTAAAATATTTAAGGCTACAAATAAAGCTATTTTCCCTGTCCTTAAAACTAATCAAAAGTTTTTCAAAATTCTTAATTGTCGAAAAAAATTCTTTTGCTTGCAAAAATGTTTAAAAGACAAATTTAAAACTATTAAAATTCCAGAATAATGTAAAAATCCCAAAATCAAAGGTTATCCTTTAAAAAGTTTAATTTCCAAAAGTCAAAATTATAAAAAATTAGATTTTTGATATTTACATGAAAATTCCCATTTATTTTTATTCTCCATTTTTTTCAGTTGCTCAAAATGTAGAAAGTAAATTTAATTTTTTATTTTCCTATTTTTTAAGTTCAGGACAAAATTTTTTTAGAAATAAGGGAAACATCCCTTAGCTTATGGTTTAACGGGAAAATTTTCAAGAAAAGTAAAAGTTTCCTGAAATTGATCAATTTTTTTTCAGAATTTCCCAAGCTGTCAAAATTCCAGAACTGCCAAAACCCAAAGAAAAAATCCGAAAATTCAAAAACTTTAAATTTTTGAAATTTCGATTACTCAACTATTGAAAAATAAATGTTACCCATGAAAATCTATCAATGTCTCCTTCACATCCAAAACAAAATTTTGACAGTCAAAGAGTTTGATATTATAAAAAAGAAAAATGTATTTTTGGTTTTCGGAATGTAATTTTTTCGGGTAAAATTTAATTTGATTTTTAAAAACTCTAAATTTCAAAGCAAAAGTTTTAAATTTTTTCGAAAAATTCTTTAACATTTTCTAGGAGCGAAAAATTCATAACACCACCCACTTTTCCAGGGGGTTGTCTTTCAGAAATTTGGAAAAATCTCCATGAAATTCTCAAAATTTTGAGCTGGAATCCCAAGAAAAATCCTGAAACCCAAAAAAAATTAAAAACTAATTTCTAACAATTAATAACATAGAAAATAATGAAAAAACCCTTAGGTTGCAATATAATAAGAAATTTTTCAAAAAAACTCAAAATTTTCTGAAATTATCAGAATTTTCAAAGCTGTAAAGGCCTGTAAAAATTGTCAGTAACTTTGACGTCCCAAAGAAAAAAATGTAATTTTGAATTTTGGTATATACGTGGACGCCCATTCAAAATTTTTTTCAAAAAAAATCAATTTCTCGATATTTTGAATTTGAATTCAAAATTGAATTTTTTGTTATTCTCTCTTCCTTATTCCAAAGTCCAGGACAAATTTTTCGGAGAATCAATCTTTATTTTTGGAATAATTTATAAAAAAATCCAACGGGAAATTCCATTATATTTTCAAAATGCTGGACAAGAGTATCAAATTTCTTTGAAGAAGTGAAGAATTTATAGACTGTTTCAGGACCTATCTCAAAATTTTGAGCTTGAATTACTGAAAAAAGCAAGAAATTTTCCGGTAAATTTTTCTTTAATCAATCAATCAATGTCTTTTTCACAACATATTATGTACGGTATATTTAATAATATTAACGCCGAATTGTATCTATATGTATTCATGTCATTATGTACCACTAATTGTCACCCAATAAGACGAACCATGTACAAACATGTCATGAATAATTGACCAAACAACGTCAATTATGTACAGCCAAATTTGTTCACCTATATTCCTAAAAACAATTAAAAATCAATAAAACATTTGCTAAGGAGAGAATAATAGGCGAACACGTCGAATCCTTCTCCCGTTGGATGGCGTCCTAAAAACATGAGCCTTATTTAGAAAGAAAAGTATATAAGCGACGTTTGGGGTTTACATAGCACGTTATATAATTCTTCCGATCGATAAGACACCGACTCTGAATGCACAAAATGCTTCTCTTGCTTGGCTTGGGCTCCTCTACATCCGAGAAATAATATAATTTTCGTTATAGTGCCTGGGCAAGGGGGTGAGAAGTCGGGGCTGTAGCACTATATAGTATATCCGTCACTCAGGTTCGCGTTTCCATTCCCGAAATCGAGAGAATTCTATTGGGTGTATTCTGCTGTTGAGGTATAACAGGTTTCTTTAGCATGCTTAAGCGTTAGTTTTCTATGTAGTGAGTTGTTTAAGTAAGCATGAACGCTTTACCGGTTATGTCGTTTTTGTATAAGCATGAATGATGGCGGGGGTTGCCTTGGTTAATATACGCACATGCGCACAATGTAATCACTTAATGATGTCTGATTTGGAATTCAATGGAAAATTCTTTAAATTTTTAAAATTTCGAAATCCAAAACATAATGTTCAAGTATAGGTACATATTTTTTTTTTGAATATTTAATTTGGAAATCAGTGCAACAAAATTCCTTAAATTTTCAAATTTCAAAAATTAAGGACTAAGTTGTCAAAAAAAATTTTTTTGTAATAAAATATTCAAAAATGTAATTTGGAATTAATTCCACGGAATTCGATAGAAAATTCCTTAAATTTTTAAAATCCAGGACAAAATGGGAATTATTTTTTAATATCTAATTAGGAAATTAATTCCATGGAAAAATCCATTTTCAAAATCCAGGACAAAAGATTCAAATATTCATATATTTTTTGAATATATAATATGGAAATTAATTTAATAAAATTGAATGGAAAATTTCTTAGATTTTTAAATTTTCCAAGATCCAGAGCAAAATTGTCAAATAGGATATGTTCTTTTAATAAACTGCAAAAACCCGATTTGGAAATTAATTCTATGGAAAATTCCTTAAATTTGCCAATTTAAGAAAAAAATGTATTTTTTTTAACAAATTATATAAATATCTAATTTGAAAATAAATTCCATAGAATTCGGTGGAAAATTCTGTAAGTTTTCGAAATTCAGGACAAAATTGTCAAATATTATTATTTTTGAATAAATTGTGCAAAAATCTGTTTTCAAAATAAATTCTATGGTAAATTCCTTAAATTTGCAAAGAAAATATTTAATTATTAATTTTTTTTAATATCCAATTTAGAAATCAATTCCATTGGAATCCAATGAAAAATTTCTTAAATTTGCAAATTTCCAATTATAGGGACAAAATATTAAAATATTAATATATTTTTTTTGATATCTAATTTGGAATCAATTCAATGGAAAATTCCTTATATTTGCAAATTTCCAAAATTCCCAAAATCAAGGTCGAAATATTCAAATATTATTTTTTTTCAAGTATCTATTTTAGAAATCAATTCAATGGAAAATTCCTTACGTTTGCAAATTTTCAAAATTACGCATAAAATATTCATATATTTCTTTTAATGTGTAATTTAGTTATTAATTCCATGGTATTCAATAAAAAAATCCTTAAATTTACAATTTTTCAAAATTTAGGACAACATATTATTTATTATATATTTAAAAATATTTATTTTTTTTAAATATTTAATTTGGATATCGATTCCATGGAATATGATGAAAAATGTCTTAAAATTGTAAGTTTCCAATATTAAGGACAGAATTGTGAAATATTAATTGTTTTTCATTAAATTAAGCAAAAATCTTATTTGGATTCAATTTCATGGTATTCAATAGAAAATTAATTAAATTTGCAAATTTCCAAAACTGACAAATTATTTGAAATATTTATTTATTCCTTTGAATATATGTAATTTGGAAGACAACTAATTGTAATTAAATGTAAAATTCCTTAAATTCTGAAAATTTCCAAAATCCAGGACAGAATACTAATTAATTACTTAAATCTGCTCATTTCCAAAATTATGGACAAAATATTTAAATATTCATTTATACTTTTGAATATGTAATTCGGAAATTAATTCTATAGAATTCAATGGAAAGTTCCTTAAACTTTCATCCAGAACAAAATTGTCAAATATTCATTAAAATGGAATTCTGATTACGTATAATTATTCCAATTTTACGATAACTAAGATATGCTTTCGATGTGCTTTTAAAAAATGCCGAAGTTGAATTGATATGTGATGGGAAAACAATCTTATACAATCTTCTGTATAAATTCACTGCTTCTACTAAAAGGTTCTAAATCTATTAAATTTTACTCTGATGTGACTATGATATATATTTTTTAATGATTTCTGTTGTTTAGACTCATTGCCTTTTTAACATCTTATTAATTTTGTAGCTACATTTTTAAGAGTTTCAGGAAATTTACCGTGGAACCCTTGGCCTGTAAAGGTCAATTATTCTCATTTTCCCAATATTTGAGGTTAGAAACGATATTTTAAAAAACGGTTTTCACTGGCTTTTTTGCATGTTATTTGGATACTTTTTCATAAACAAAAAGTCAAAACTATCATCAGGGTCATGGTGTCAAAATTATCGCGCTGGCGGAGAAGGATTCAACTAAATTAACAATATTTTGGTTGATTAACAAAACTAATAAACTGATTCTCCTTAAAAATGGGAAAAATTTTTATTTATTTATTATGTGAAATTTAAAGGGAATGCAATTTTAAAATTGCATTAGTTTGGTGGTCATAATTTTTTAACTGATACGACGAACGGTTTCCGAGATATTGCTGAGGAACACTGAGGTATTATTGGGTCACCTGGTATGCCATATCTATATGCCATACTGCATCATTTTGTTTTTCTGATTTTTCATCTATATTGATTGTTGATTTGGTAGAGCAATATGTGCTATTTCCACTTTATTCTCTAGGAATAGTAAAATTATTAAAGGGAAGTTAAATGTAAAGGAAAGTAAGGAATAACTGCTAATTTTTTTAAAAAATGTCATAAAATTGGTTTATTGAGAAAATCTATAGAAATTAATTAAAACTAAAAATTTAATTAAAAGACCAACGAGAAAAACATATAATCGATATATTCTTCACTTGGTAAACAAATCTAAAAAGTCTGCAAACTTAAGGAATTTTCCACTGAATTCCATAGAATTGATTTCCAAATCAGATGTTGACACAATTTATTCAAAAAAAAAATCATAAGTTTGTCCTGTATTTTGAAAATTTCGAAAATTAAAAGAATTTTCATTAAATTCCATGAAATTGATTTCCAAGTTAGATTTTCAAAAGAAA
This sequence comes from Anthonomus grandis grandis, assembly GCF_022605725.1. NCBI lineage: Eukaryota > Metazoa > Arthropoda > Insecta > Coleoptera > Curculionidae > Anthonomus > Anthonomus grandis. Next base: position 19,221,138 of record NC_065556.1, on the reverse strand, counting down.
AAAGTATTTGGATATTTTGTCCTTAATTTTGAAAATCAATCAAATCAAGTGATCCCTGTATGCCTTTGACAGTTCCAACTGCCAAAAATTAAAGCCGGGCGCCATCTTGAATTTCCCTACACTATCATCTCGTGATACCTTATCCATAGTGCATGTGCATTCGCCATTTTAACTCAAACGGCACCACCCCTCATATAAGCAATTTAACTTTTATAAGGGAAAAAGAAAATAAACAGTGCCCTCTTACTCCAATATACGACCCCACTCCGTCTTCGTCGTATGTACAGGGTAATTGTCGTCGAGGATCGTCGAAAGTCGACACCGTCCGAGATAAGCATCGCAGTCGGAGGCGGTGGCGGCGGCAGCGGCGGTGGCGGTGGCTGGCGGCACTCCGGGGTTTCCCTTAATTCGCCCGCTGCTGTTTCCCTAAACTTCCGATTCGCCCCGTTTCTCCCTCAACTGGGTCAATCCGATTTCGGAGGCTGCCAGAGGGAGCCCCCTTTTCACTCCTTTTTTACATTTGATGGACATTCTTCAGTATTTCGATGAATATTCTTTTATTGAGGTCAGTTAAATTGGGCCTCCTTAGTTGGATTTTTTTAACAGGCTATCGCACTGCTTTTCATAGCTAGCGCACCATCTCTTGCAATAATATCAAGTGTTGAATTCTGGAGGTATATATACTTAGCTGGTCTACAAAAACAAAATAACATTGCTAGAAGTCAACGGACATATAAGTTTCACTTTCAACTGCAAATGATCAAATAGCTACCACTTATTATGTCTATAACCATATAATACAAATTGACCAACACTGCAACCGGACTTGGAAATGGTTTTAAGGTTAGCTCAATAATATCAATGCACAATGAAACTCGGGGCAAGTTCTTAATGGCTCCATCTTCATTCGTGGTTGGTCAAGTAGGGTCATCAATAAATGGCACTTATTGAAAAAACAATAGCAGTTTAATTTTAAAATTGAAGCTTAGAAGAATGTCGATATGAAAAAAAAATGATATTTATGGGTTTCCATCATGGTCTTGTAAAACTCTTTATCTCATATCTGAAAGATCGTTTCCAGTTTGTTGACTTCAGTGGCTTTGAATCAAATTGTTATCCCACAGTAAATGGTGCCCCTCAAAGAAGCAATCTTGCTCCATTAATTTTTTCTATATTTGTTAATGATATCACTGTTATCGTTATGTCTGAGTGTCTTTTATTTAAAAATATTTCGCATAATAGAATCTGAAGAGGATCGTGATCTATTGCAAAGAGACACGGATGCTTTAGCATACTGGTGTACAATAAATAAACTACCTCTGAATATTAAAAAGTGCAAGTGTATGTCAATTTCAAATATTCGCAATGAAATTAAGCACAGTTATAGGTTAGATAATACTCTCCTGGAAAATGTCGATTCTATGAGGGATCAAATGGTCATAGTTGATAAGAAACTGACATTCAACAAACACATCGATGAAATTGCTAAATCTTCCTTGAAAACTCTTGGTTTCATAATCAGATCAAAAAAAGAGTTTAAAAGGTTGGACAATCTTGTTAATTTATATAATGGCCTAACTAAGTCTAAATTACTTTAGGCAACAATGATGTGGTAACCCAACTCTAATGTCCATATAGACAGACTATAGAATATCAGCAGCGCAGATTTTTAAAGTATCTATGCTTCAAAATTTAATATACTCTGCAAGGGGATATGACCATAAACTACTTCTACAAAGATTTAATTTCTGAGGCACTGCGCTATTCTGAGCAGCCAGCTTTTTTTATTTAAACTATGGAACTATGAAAACTAATTAAACTTTTTTGTTAAACCTACTAAGAAAGAAATGCACCTTTATATCGAGCTTGCTCATGGTTTAATATTTTACACAGCAATGATGATATTGACTTGTTTAATGGCACTATAGCTACATTCAAACGCAAAATTGCTAGAATGATTATAACCTTTAAATATTTCTATGCCTATAAACTCTCCATTTAATTCTCTCTTGCCTGTAGTATAGTCTGAAGTTGTGAGCTTAAAAAGACATGGCCCGTAAACAACGTCACAATGGTTAAAGTGGCTTAGCACTAGAGCAGCGTTACTCAAAGTGTGCTCCGCCAACAGTCATAATAAATGAATGCATGAATTAAAGTGGTGGACCCTATAAGAATAAAGTTACCTAAGATAAAAATAAACAACCAAGATGATTCGATGGTTGCTGGTATAATATAAAGGAGGATTGTTTGGCGCAAAGAATTTATTAATCAAGCAACGTACCGCAAAATTTACTCACACCGCGCTCAGTATTTTATGTTCGCTTGTCTTGTTGTTGTTCGTAGTGGTTGTAAAATCTTGTATTTCGTGCGTCAAGAGATACTATTTGTCATAAAATTGACCAAATCAAATTAGTGTTAAAGAAGAATGGAGCGCTGGCTTAAAGGTGTTGCAAAAAATGTGGTTCGCTTGGATAATGCGTCAAATTCAAATCAAGGTGATATGACGGCGTCAAGTTCTACTTTGTATGGTTTCAAGTTCAAGTAGTAAAACATCTCTCCTCTCATCCTCTTTGTATGTTGTGCAGCAAACTCCTTCCTAATAGTTCGATGGTACCTGCTAAGATGCGCCGACATTTAGAAACTGTACATCCCGACTTCAAAAACAAAAGTAAAGAATTTTTTCTACGTAAAAAAGAACAATTATTAAGAAGCCAAAAAACTATGACGTATGCGACTCAGACTGTGAATGAAAAGGCATCGTATTTGGTTAGTTACCGCATTGCCCAAGCAGGAGAAGCGCACACTATCGCTGAAAAGCTAATAAAACCATGTGTGGTACACATAACAAAATGTATGCTCGACGAAAAATCTGTAAAGCATCTTTCTACAGTGCCGCTTTCGAACGATACCTACAATTACGCGCCGAATTGGAGATATCGCAGCAAACATAAAACAAGAACTGGTTTCACAGCTTTAAAATAACAAATTCGTCTTGCAAATGGATGAGTCGACTGATGTTGCTGGACTGGACATCTTGCTACTAATTGTGCGATATCCATACCAACATTCACTCGAAGAAGACTTGCTTATGTGCTCATCGCTGCCTACTAACACAACCGGAGAAGAAATTTTAAGCACGATTAACATATTTTTTGAAGAAAACCAACTCGATTGGAATGATTGCATTGATATTTGTACCGATGGAGCCAAGGCAATGACAGGTAGAACAGCAGGAGCAATATCACGAATAAAAATGAAAGCGCCAAATTGTAGTTCCAGCCACTGCATCCTACATAGACAGTCTCGGTTAAGAAAATGCCAGCAAAGCTGAAATTGGTTCTTGAGGAGTCAGTAAAAATAATTAAGTTTGTCAAGTCACGTCCACTACAATCCCGATTGTTCTCAATATTATGTGAAGATTATGGTAGCGATCATAAAACACTATTGCTCCATACTGAAGTGAGATGGTTGTCTCGGGGTAAAACTTTGACAAGGCTTTTTGAACTAAGAACAGAATTAGAAGATTTCCTTACAGATGTTCCTTAATTTAAAAGACCGTTTGTCCGATAAAAGCTGGTTATTTAGACTAGCATTTTTAGCAGACATGTTTGGAAAACTTACAAATTAAACCTGTCACTACAAGGAAAACAGACAACAGTTTTCAATGCTTACAACAAAATAACTGCCTTTAAAAGAAAATTTGATTTTTGGATTACTTGTTTTGGTAAAAGAGAAATCGAAAGCTTTTCATTGCTAAGTGAGTTCGTTAGTCACCATAGTCTTAGTGATACAGAAATATTTCAAAATGAAATATTTGTTGAATTGGTGCAATATCTCAATGATCTGCAAGGGACTTTTGAATCTTACTTTCCTGAAGAACAGAATACAAAACTGAAAATAAACTCATGGATTCAAAACCCTTTTTCATCTAAATTGCAGAAGCCTGAAAATATGTCAAATCAGATCTATGAATCATTTCTAGAAATGACATCGGATACAAGCATGGAATCATTGTTCAAAACAATTTCACTAAATGATTTTTGATGCAGGGTTCGTGATGAATATCCACAACTTGCCACAGAAGATTTGAATGTTCTTCTGCCGTTACCAACAACGTATTTGTGTAAACGGGATTTTCAGCATATACAGCTTCAAAAACAAAATACCGCAATAGACTGGATGCCGAACCAGACATGAGAATTCAACTTTTTTCTATCAAGCCTGACATTACCCAGTTGATGAGAAATAAAAAACAATTACATACCTCGCATTAAATGAACTTAGTGTTATCATTTGCTTACTAACTCACTACTTACTGTATTTATCTTTTTTTGTATGATTATTAATAAACAATTCACATATGGCTTAGGGTTCCGTTAAAAATTTATTTTTTAAAAGGGTTCCGTTACGAAAAAAGTTTGAGTAACACTGCACTAGAGAATCGCATAACAAAATTGTTATGTCCTTTTGCAGAAGATTACGACTAGACTAAATAATGCGAAGCGTTGAATAGGCATTTTTTAACTTTTGAGTAATGTGATCCCCGCGGAACCGCAAGTCGCTGTCAATATCCAAACCTAAACTTTTGGCATGAGTCGCACAAGGAATAACAACATTGTCGATTAGGTCAAGATTTATGCGCTCATTAGCAACATTTACTTCATTTGGAAAAAAATAATAATATAATTGGATGTCATCTGCATAAAGGTCAATAATAAAGTTGGCTGTATAGATCGTATAGAAAGCATTAGTCCCAATATACTTCCCTGCGGCACTCCAGTGCTATCATAGAGACGGTCCGAAGACATATCTTCACTACCTGTGACCTGTTAGTTAGATAATGATTTTAGTAGCTCAATAGTTGACATACTAAATTCAATAAAATGAAGAATTGCTATAAGAACATGGTGAATTAACATCAAAAGCCTTACTGTAATCTAGCAAGACAAGAGCACTAATCTTTGCATCATCAATTGATTTGATAATATCATCCGTGACATCTACCAAAGCGGAGGAGCACCCAAAACCCGGACGAAAACCAGATTGCTTGGGAGGAATAACATTTAATTTACCAGTAAATGACCTAATTTGTTTCTCAATTATTTTCTCGAAAATCTTTGATGGCGCAGGAAGAATGCTTATAGACCGAAGGTGAATCAGATCGGTAGGCTTAGGGATCTTAGGCAAAGGAATTACGGAAGCATGTTTCCACCAATGTGGAAAGTAAGCAGTTTCAATGCATACATTAATAATATGGGTAATGTAAGGAATTATATGAGGGCAACATAGCTGAAACAAAACATGTCAGTTAATTAAATTACTACCAACTGCCTTACTTTTAATCTCAAACACTATTTTAGTTACGTCAGCCTCGTCCACTGGTTCAAAGGTGTGATTACTCGTGATAACTTCCGTAACATGGGTATTGTAGAACTGAATCAAGATATTGTCTAAAGGGCATGTAGAGTTTGATTGATTAATAAAAAATGAATTTATTTTATTGAGATCTTCAGATAAAGCCAATGGAATGTTTCTATTATTATTAGACTTAATATTAAGTTTTTGCAGTTCAGACCATTTTTTCTTTAAGTGTTGATTTGGAAGACTTATTTTTAAGCTAAGACTTTCTTTCAGCTCTTCTTCTCTATTTCACCTTGTAGTTTATTTCTTCTTTCTTTCCTTAAAATTTGAAATACTTAGAAATTTTAATCAAATTCCTTACATTCCTTTGAGAAACAACTTTTGCACGTCATGAACTTTTGCCGCGAACACCAATACTGGCATTTTAACCATATTTTTCAATTATATTGAATACAGTAGTTGTTGCAACATTTAAATCACTGGAGATTTCACGCATTGTTTTCCCTTTATGGTATTGCCGGATAATAATTTCTCGCACTTTTAGATCAGTAGGTGTTTTCCACGAGCCATTATTGTATTTTACTCGTAATAAAAGTGACAGTAATTAATTATCGATGGTCAAGTGACGCATCAAAATTAGTATTGTTGACAACGCACTACTTACTCGTGTTTTCTCAAAGGCGTCAGGCTGTATATTTTTAATTAAAAAAAATAAATTATAATATATTATTATAATAAAAAAAATTACGGTAAAGTGGAATTTTATTCGCAAAATGACTACTTGTTCCAATATATTATAAGGGGTTGTAATGTATAAGTGAGGGATGCAGCATAGGCTTAAAAAAAAAGATTATTTGTAACTAAATCTTAAGAATTTCCAAGAAAATCCAAGATGTTTTAAACCTGTTTCGAATAATCACAAAAAAAAATTATTAGTCTTAAAATCATATCAGTATGTCATACTTACGACCTGTTTTTTAAAGGTAGATCAACTCTATCACTTTATATTTTCAAAAAATGTCGTTTGATATATCAAAATATAACGTAAATATTGGGCTGAACATACTCTATATTTATTGAATATATCAGAGAGTATTGACTCTTTACTGTGAGTAATCAACTGTCGGTAAATATAATTTATCAACAAATAGTAATTGATACCAATAATTTTTTTACTAAAAAAAAATAATGTTTTTGGGGTGAAGTACTTTCGAAGAACCCCCAGTATACCTAAGTTAAATAAGTTTTAATTTTAGTATTAATCTGCCCCTCCCTCTCGATTTCATCCCTTGATAATATCGTAAAAGTACTGCGCTAGCCTTTTGAGAAAAACAAATCCAAGTAGGGAGTGCCAACTTAATTGACCTCTTTTATTGGTCAAATTCTGGAAATATTTCGATAAGCCATTGATTGATGATAATAACATGTCCTACCACTCTTCCTGAGATGTTGGAATGCCTTATTAGGCTTGATAAGGGCCTTAAAAAATAAAACGTGACTTTTTCAACCACGTGACTCTATCATGAGACCTGTACGGTGTACACCAGAGTGTCTAAAGTTCAGCTGCTGAAAATAGATTTCAAAAAATAATTTTCATCTTAGCGGGGTGGTCTCCGAATTGAGATTCTCCCACCTCTCGTGGGAAAAAATCAGCTGTAGCTCCAACAATGGAAAAATAATATTATTCTTTAGCACTAGCAAGGAATTTTCCTTATAGGAAGATACCCTTAATACCCCCCTCTCCCCCCCGGTAAATGCTGGATATTCAACCCCCAGTAGCGTCGTTCGGATCACGACTATAACAGAGAGCCAGCCGTCCACTTTGCGGTATGGTGTGGAGTAATTTGGGATTTATGTAATGAATTGAATGAGAGAGAGCTGCAGGGTGTGTATACACAGTCAGTCAGAAGGGTGGGAGGATCCCGGGGGGTGGCGGGTGGGCGGCTAGGAGAGCGGCAAGGGGATGATGGGTCAGGGGGAAAGGGGGGGCGGCTCGTATCGATCGCAAGAAAGTATATAACCGGTGTGCTATGTAAAGCCCAAACGTCGCCTATGTACGTTTCTTTTTAAATGTAAAGCACGGCCGACCTGTGTTGGCAGTTGGCAGCCGTGTAATGTGTGTGTTATAAGGGAAATTTGGCAAGGGCGCATCAGTAAGGAGCAAGAAATCCCACGTCAATGTTGGGTTGCAAGTAACTTGGTCATGCGCGTTTCAGACGCAGGGTTGCCACACTATATTGGTACTACGCGATATTAATAGTTTACAGAAATTTTGCAACTAAGATTATCCTGGTGTAGAGCCAAATATCTTAAGAATAGTTGATGACTAGATATAAAATTCAGATTTCCAGATCTTGATTGTCTCAGAAAAATCCAGCAACAAGCTATTAACAAAAATACGAGTAGCTACAGCAATTTGAATTTTTTCCAAGTGCTTTTATACTAATTTTCAGAACCTGGATCTGCGGTTTTTCTAATTAGGTAATATAATAAAATACCACCATGATATAATTAATTAGAGCATTTTGATAGTTCCAATTTCAATTCTGTTAGTTTTACCAGAAAAATGGACCTACCAATTTTCCACTTATTGATTGTCTTTCTCGAGCAGATAATTAAGAATCCATAAACAAACTATAAAATAAAATAAGAATAGTTATAGGATCTTAGAGATTTCCAATGGCAATTTTGACCAAACAGGTGGCTCACATTTAGCACCAAATATTACAGAAAATGATATTTATTTTGCAATTAAATTCATAGAGAAATATATCCTTAATGCTCCACTTTTTATTCCCAAGCTGGATAAGTAGTTGTGCAAGAATGTCCATTATTAGTAAGCCATGATCTTTGAATCCAAATTCCTCGACTTTAGAATCAAATATATCAGAAACTGCTCATGATATTCATTTGAGCCTCAAACGAACTTTGTAGAAAAATGTATGCTCAATGCTCTACTATTGATTTTCAAAAGCTGCCATAAAAAACACAACAAATCAACTCTGGATCCTAACACCTCTACTGCGATTAGCCATCTTTAGAGCCATGTATCTCAGAAACTATGCATGATATTTATTTGATCCTTAAATAAAATTTATAGAGAAATGTATGCCCAATGCTCTATTTTTTATTCCCAGAAGCTGCGACAAGTAATTTTCCAGAAATGTCCATTATTAGTAAGCCATGAGCTCTGAATCCAAATGCGTCGACTAGGTTTACCCACCTTTAGAGCCAAATATCTCAGAAACTGCTCATGATATTCATTTAAACCTTAAACGAAGTTTGTAGAGAAATGTATGCTTAATGCTCTATTTTTGATTCCCAGAAGCACTCTGGATCCCAATGCCTCCAGTGCTATGCTATGCTACCTTTAGAGCCAATCTCAAAAACTATTTACAATATTTCTTTGATCCGAAATGAAATGACATTTATAGAGAAAAGTTTGCTTAATGCTGTACTGCTTATTTCGAGAAGCTGCGATAAGTAGCATTCCATAAATTTGCATTCTTAGTGAGCCATGCGCTCTGAATCCAAATGCCTCGACTGGGTTTACCCACCTTTAAAGCCAAATATCGTAGAAACTGTTCACGAAATTCATTTGATTCTTAAATACAATTCATAGAGAAATGTATGTTCAGTGCTCTATTTATTCTCAGAAACCACAATAAGCAGTTTTCGAAAAACTCATTGGAGTCTCAAATGAAACTTATAGGGAAATGTATACTCAATGCTATACTTTTTATCCTCAGAGGCTGCCATAAGTAGGTTTCCAGAAATTTACGTTCTTATTAGGCTGGATTTCTCCCAGTTTTCTTAAAAAAATCTTACGCTTCATATGATATTAGGAAAAAATATTAAATTTCTTCATACATAAATTGGCGTTTGCTCCATAATATTCTACTTCTTCGTACAAATGATATTTAGCAGTACAAACCGTGGGTCATTGACCATACCGGCTCATACCGCAATAACTGTCTTATAATATGAAAGTTGAAATTGAAGCTTCAAGCTGATACTGTTGTACATTTTAAATAACCCAGTTTAATTTGGATTTTTATGTTTGTACTGTGATAGTATTGCAATTGCTAGTAATAATTAGAAAAAAAAATGTGAATCATGTTTGTGCTTTTATCTGATGGCGCTATGAAGGTAAGAAAGACTTATTACTGGTAAAAATCAACACTGGTCGGCTCATAAGGGCTGAAAATCCCTAGGAGAGGGCGTTCACACGAGGGAACAAATGCATCCCCTGAGATATCAATGTCTGACGGCTCCTGTCGAGTGTCTCTGTGTATACAAGTACATATAAAGGAAAATTACATTTGTTGCGATTTTGACTGCACAAGAGAGAAATCACTATATATTTGTGAATGATTAAGATTAAATTATATTAGTCAATTCCATGCTAATCAAAGCATTTATTGATTCCAGATCGATGACCCTCTAAATGTTCAATGACAATAATTCAAGCAATTCCTGGTTCTTGGTTATTTCAAGTCTGTGACCTTTTAGAAGGTCTGTTACCCTTTAGAATAAGATGATTATTTATTTAATCCATTGCACCCATATTTCAATTATATAAATGTGATTTCAGATTGCAGACTTTTTTAAATTATTGATTGATTCAATAATTTCAGGTCTCTATCATCAAAGTTAATTAATTAACTAATTCCAGGCTGGTAACAGCTTATATGAAACAATTATTAATTATAAACCATCATCATTTTACTATTTTCAGGAACAATCTCTTTAAATCATTATGATTATTAACTATTTGATAATTTTTTATTCAATTCTAATTAATTCATTCTCATTCATTCATTCATCTTGATTTTCTAATCAATTCCAGATCTATAAGACATTATTAATCATAACAAATATTTTATTACTAAAATTAAATCACAAGGCTCATTTTTCATTATTCATTAATAACTCGAATATTTTTTGATTAGTGTTATGATTTTTTTATCAATATGTATCGAGAAATTCTTAAATCACTCTGATGATTATTCAAGTGATCAATAATAAATATTTAATCATTCCCAAGATAATCAAGAATTTTCTGAATCACGACAATTTATATATTTCATTTATTTCGCATTAATGATTTTCTAAAACCGTTATGAAATAAATTCCTATTTAATTGATCATGACCTGAAATCAATGTAACGATGATCAATTTTAAGTTTATGAAGGCTCATCTAAATCGTAACAATTATATTTTTCTAATCAATTTCGGATTTATAAGGAATTATTAATCAATTCCAAGGTTTATTGCTATCTTGATAAATTCATTTTTTTGATGGTTTTTTATAAATTCAAAGGATTACCATAAACTTTGCCAATGATTTGATTGATTTTCTATTGATGAGCCTTAAAGTAGTACTTTTTTAAGTAGTTAATTTATTGATCTGAAATCAATGAAAAATATTTAATCGATTCCAAGTTATTCAAGTTTATTATATTTTCTTCATTTCGCCTCTACGACTCTCTATGAAATCACTATGAAATCAATCCCCTAAATCTCTATAATTATTATTTAATCAATTTTAAGTTCATAAGTATTTATCTGAATCATGACTATTAATTAATCAATAATTTTCCGGGTGTTCTTATTATAATTTAATTGTTTTTTATATTATTTTTATAATTAATTTTTTAATCAACTTCAACCTATACGGCATAAGAAATATTTCATTATTAAACTTTTTCTTTGATAATTGAATTGACATTTACTTAATTAATTGCACGGCTCATTTTTATTTTTTGTAACAATTAATTGATTATTAATAACACTTTTTCATTAATATTAAATTTTAACAATGATTTTTCTATTGATGGGTCATATTTATTTATTGATTCTTGTAATGATTTTTTATCAGTTATACACCTACAGCTGCATCGTTTTACTGTTTTCGTGCCAAGAATCTCTCTAAATCATTATCATGATTAATTAATTGATCTTGACCTGAAAACAGTGGTAACTATTTAATCAATTCCACACTACATATTCAATTATTTTTTTCTGAATCATATTATTATTAATTTCAGTCAAGATCGGTGGTCAAAATCTTTAAAATCACTGTGACAATAATTTAATCAATCCTTGGTTATTTTGACCCTTTAGAATCCCTATGTTGATTATATATTTAATTAATTACACAGATACTTAAATGATATAAATGTAATCTAAGGTTGCTGACCTTTTTTAAGTTATTGATTGATTCAATAGTTTTTAATTCAAGACTCTTCAAAGTTAATTATTTAATCAATTCCAAGTTGATGAAAGCTGATTTGAACCGTTCATTTCTGTGAGTTCCGGATTGTTGATCTTTTGTATTTGTTGGAATGATTTCTTATCAATTATAGACCGACGATTTTTCGATCTTAATTAATTCTTAATATGTGTTCAATAACATTGGCATTTTTTAAATCAATTCCAGACTTCTATTCTAAGTTGATAGGTGCTTATCTGAATCATGAAAATTAAATTAATCGATAATTGGCCGATGACCCTACATCAACATTACATCCATTTTATAATCAATTTCACCCTTATTAATAGGGATTATTAATCAATTACAGGGTTATTCTTATCTTATTATAATATATTATAATCAAGTGATAACTAATTAATTTTTGTGATGATTTATAAATTTTGGCAATGATTTTATTGATTTTGTATTGGCGAGCCTCTAATATATCGATTATTCGATAGATTCTAATTTATTGATTAACTTTTGATATTGATGATTTTTAATCAATTCCAGGTCTGAAGGGTTTAAATTAGACAATCCAAGTGTGAAGAGTGAAATTAAATTTTTTTTTTGAGATTTGGTAGTTTCTGCTATTGATTAGGACGTTTTTTTTGAGATTCGATGACAGTTGTGCACCTGGGAAGGCATTTAGATATCTACTGGATAGGTTCTTCGAATAAATCTTTCTAGATCAGTTTGGGTAGTTTTAGAACAAGAGAGAGAGAGACCAAAGATATTCCAAAATCTTCACGTTATATGCAGATGATCCATTACTCTGTGTTGTTATTATCTTGTGGATTTTCCAGGAATTTAAATGCAAATTTAAGAATAGCTGCGGCTCGAAGGACCACAGAACGAATAAATTTATCACGCGTCGAGACGAACTTTTCTTCTCGCTCGTTGTGTTCGCGCCTGTCAAAAAGTCGAAGCGGCAACGTGGCATTCGACGATTAACCGAATCCGAATAATTTTCGTAAATCCCGAGGAGGTCGCACAGTGCATCGACGACCATTGTGCGATTCGGTCATACTCTCTCTCACTCTCTCTCTCTGCGAGTGTGTGTGTGTAGTAATAAGTAGTAGCTCACTTTACGTCGCGCGTGGTTGCGACCTTTAAAATCGCGAATTTAATTTACGAGAGCGAGATTCGTCGACGATGTGTTTCTATCCTTGTCGCGCGTCGCTCAATTTTTTTTTCAATGAGTCGTCGTCGCTCCTTCCTATGTTAGTTCTTACGAGTTGGTAGTTCTCTTTTTTTTTGACGCTTGAGGATTATCATTGTTGTATGTGAAGGAGGGAGATGGATATTGGATTATTGTTGTAGTGAAAAGGGATAGACATCAGGATCTTTATAGGATGCCATGGCTGTACTTAGAACTTCTTTTGGTAAGTCTATTTATTGTAGTAAGTGCGTCGCTTAGAATCACCTCACATTCCTATCTTTTTCGAGAAGTCGAGTTTCGAGAAAAACTAGTAAGATTCAATTATATGAGCAATATGCGTCGCTCAACATTCCTCTTACCTACCTTGATGACATCATTGCTTTACTGCCCTCCACTTCCTCATTGAGGAAAAACCACTTGGTTCATCATTTGGAACATTTCACGTCAAAGCATTTGGAGGTTCATAAACACGAAGTTGAGGTGATTGAGCAATTTAAGATCCAGTGATTTTCCAACAAACTTTGTTTAGTAAAAAGAGTTCGGTCTATAGAAGAATAAAAAGAAATAAAAATTTGGATAAATCATATTTTCCACTAAAAAACTTTTTAGTAAATCATGTCCATTTTCAAAACATTGCAATGCGAAAACTCTCCAATACGTCCATTTTTATAATAAGGAATTTCGGCAGTGTTGCCGTACTTTACAAAAGTTCATAAAGTTTAGGTGAAAGTCTACATCAATTATTGCCAAAGTTAATGGTGGTAAATTCTGGTTTTTAGTCGGAATTTCTTAAAAGTGAATTTCCTATTGTTCAATGTTCGTATGCTATTATAAAATTATGAAATAATTACTATATTTTAACACCCTCTAACGGTACTATTTTTTTTTGTTAATTAAAAATAGTAAGGATCTCGCATTTCATGTATTTAGGGCTGTTATGTGTTCACAAATTTGTTTGCAAATTCAATTTGTTGGTCATAGTAGGTGACCCAAGTCACTGAAAAAAATCGAAATAAAACTTTAAACAAAGTAAACCCTCTGGCCTGAAACCTGTATGTACTAAAACAATATCTAAGGAATAAAACTTAAGAAAAGAGCTCACATGCCGGTAACCCTGTCAGTTATTATTTTGATTCTTCTGAATATTTTATCTCAATAATTTGACAATTATGAAAGTCAACGTTCTAATGCTCGTCTTCTTTCTAATGGTTGTATATCTTCATTAGTTCATTAGTGTCCGTCTTCAGTATCAACTGTATGATATTTTATTTCAACAATTGCAAAATATAGATATATAAGGAATAGTCAATTAGCTCTTAAAAAAATGTTTAATTAATAGACGACCAAAAACAAAAATAAATGAAACTTTTAGTTGATATAATACAATAACAGGGGTGTTCAATGATTCATTTTTTAATTTTCATATTACTAATACTAGTAAAATTCTTGAAAACTCAAATGTTATATCATATTATGCAGACGATACAGCTATTTTGTTTACCGCCAAAACGCGGCCGAAAGTTTGTAGATGTGTAGAACATGGTATAGAACAGGTGAATACATAGTTGGTTATGTACTAGTTTATTAAGTCTTAACGCAGTAAAAACTCCATTTTTAACTTTTTCAGCAACGACTGTAGATCACTAAGTTATAAATAAAATTTATACATAACTAAAACGGTTTTTCACCAAACAATGTTAATAATTGTGATTGTCCTTACATCCAGAAGAGAGAAAAATAAAAATACCTTGGTATAATTTTAGATCAGCATCTTAAATGGAAAGAAGATGTAGTTGCTTTGGGCACAAAAGTAAGGAACATGTTTTACAAACAATAAAACAAGTAAAGTATATAATAATAATAAACAAAATAAAAACAATAATATAACAAGTAAAGGGTTTTTTCTAGAGACGGAGAACTTTAAATTGAAATTAACCACAAAATATTTTATTGATATGAACGAATTTGCTTTTATATTAAAGAATTTTTTTTTGGCATTAATATTTCAAAAATGATTCTTTCGGGCATGTGACCCCCATGGCTGGCGCGTACGTGGCGTAATCTAGAGGTCCAATTTTCACACACTCTTTCCAGTACTGCAGGCTGTATTTCGGCAATCACGCGTCGTATGTTGGCTTCCAAGTTCTCAAGTGTTTCGGGTTTATCAGCGTAGACATGCGACTTAACATAGCCCTAAAGAAAATAATCTAATGGCGTCAAGTCGCACGAACGAGCTGGCCTTTACAGGTCCATTCCTTGAAATTATTCGTTGCTCGAATGTCTCTTGCAGTAAATAAATTTTTTGGCGCGCTGTATGGCACGTGGCACCGTCCTGCTGAAACCACATTTCTGCAACGTCTTCCAATTGAGGCACAAAAAAGTTATCATGTTTCTGTATCGCTCACCGTTTACTGTAACGTTCTGACCATCAGCATTTCTGAAGACGTAAGGACCAATGATTCCACCGGCCCATAAAGTGCACCAAACAGTTAGTTTTTTTTTTCTGGATGTAACGGTTTTTCGCCAATAGCTCATGGATTCTCATCCCCCCAAATTCGGCAATTCTGCTTGTTTACATAGCCATTTAACCAAAAGTGTGCTTTATCACTGTACAAAATTTTCATATGAAATCAACAGCAATCTTTCCTTCCGCCCATTCAGCTAATGTACGGCGCAAAAGATGATCCTGGGGTTTCAACTCCTGGACAAGTTGAATTTTATATGCTCGCAATCCGAGATCTTTGCGCAAAATTTTCCATAAAGTGGATGGACATAAGTTCACTTGTTGAGAACGACGACGAATTGACACATTTGGATCATGATCAACACTATGCTGCACAGCAGCTATCGTTTGTTGCGTGCGCACTGTACGGCGTCTTACGGGATGCGTATTGTCGACTAGAGTAAAAGTATTGCGAAAACGATCAGCAGTATCTCGAATTAATATCTCTGAAGGACGATTATGAGCACCATAAAACTCACGTAATGCCCGATGTGTTTCTCGAATAGAACCATGTCTTTCAAAATAACTTTGAACAATTTGGAAACGTTGCTCCGGCGTGAGTCTGTTCATGATGAATTGCCAAACCAAACTTACCTAAAAATAACCCAGAACTGTCACGTCGGCTGTCATAAAAAACAGTGTTGCCAAATGAAAGTTCTCGTCTCTAAGAAAAACACCCTTTATATGGAGCTTTAGTGAAGTCGCTGCTAAGTTATTGCATAATTCCTTGGAGCAATGCATGAAAATACTTTAAATTATTAAAAACAGCACTTAATAAACTACCCCATTCCTCAACTTCTCAATTGTATGGACATTCTGACTTACTTCATCTTCGAAATTTATACGTTTAAAGGTTGTCTGTAACTCTTATCAAAAGACAAATTATCTTTTACTGAAGTAAATTATTCACATCATTTTTATGCTAAAAAAGTACAATTTATTACCTCCTTTATTAAGAAAATATTTACATAGAAAGACCATATTTAAAAAGAAATTAAGAATGCTTGTTTCTCAAAATCCACAGTTCTTTACGAATCTATATTATAAATATTAAATTTTAAAATAATAAATTGTCTATCTACTGAATTTATCCATATTTTTATAGATCAAAATATTAACATATATAATTATAATTACCAATTAAAAATTTAAAAAATCATCATTACACCACATTTATGAAAGTTTTAATGAAGTTTTAAAATTTTATAGCACCCTTTTAATGAAAATGAAAATGCAAAAAAAAACAAACATTTGATTATTAAAAAAAGTAGATAAGTTTTTCTGAGGTCACCGTGATGAGAGCTTGGGCCTGTGAAGCAGACTGTAAACACCAAAGTGATAAGAAATGAGAGCAAATGGGAGAACAGTGGAAGAAGAGTGAAAGGACACGCTATACCCAGATAGCGTTTCCTTTCATCATCTTCAAATTCAAATAAAATTTATTTACCAATAAAATTACATAAATAATTATCAATTTACAAGAAATAAACCATTATGATAAATAGAACCATGCCTCGATTATGAAACCGTTAGCACAGGTGCAAACCTGTGTAGCGAGGCCATTTTTTTAAAAAAGAATAATAAATAAAAACAAAGATTAATAATAACTATTAACCTGGCCAATATATGCTTTTTTTTAACAGTAAAAGAAATATCAGAGGGAGGTAGGTAGACGCAGAAGGGGTGCAAAGGAGAACGTGGCATGTAACAAATGCTACTTGTAAAGAAATTTTAGATAGAGGCGAGCGGATACCAAAGCCCAATAAAAAAATGTATACAGCCATTTTCATGGTTTTTAAACACCTTGATTGTATTTATTTCAAATTAAATTAAGCGTTCCATTGCTGTTTTTCAAGGAGATAATTTTGAATATATTTTTTAAATACTCCTATTGAAAATTGTTCAGGCAATTTATTCCAAAGTTGAGAGGCTACAGAAACAAAAGATTTTTGAAAATCTGTGTTTCTATGCTGTCCCACAGGACACCCACAGGTCTTTGGACTTGGGACTTTGGGAAAAAAATTATAAATCTAGTGTTATACATATGAAGATGATTTTTAAAATTATTTACCAGGCTCTCCAGTTTTTAAAATGTGATAAATAATTGTGTACATAGGGTATTTTCACCTCATGCCTCATACACGCGCAGATTTTTGACCTCATTGACTACTGGTATAGCTGAACATTTGGAATCTGTGCATGAAAATTGGGAGAAACGTCAAAAGCACTTTTGCCACAACCCAGTATTATTGTATAACATTTGGAAGCATTTAATTTTAAGTTGTGAAAAGTTATCAATACTTTTTAAATCCCGAATAAACTGAAATTGAGCTATAGGAAGATTTTTGCGTGAAAACGAAACATATAGTTGGGAATCACCCGCTTATTGCTATAATGTTGAGTGTTTTACACAAGATATCATGTCAGCAACATATAAAGAAAAGAGCAATGGGACCAAAATGAAGCCTTGCGTGACACCCGTAGATACAATGTGGTAACTTGATTTTTTAGTGCAAAATTCCTTATTAAAAACTACGCAATGAGCTCTGTCAGCTAAATAAGACCTAAAAAAATTTACTGCATAATAAAGTTTTGCTAATAGCATTTCGTGACTTAGAGTATCGAAGGCTCTACTAAAATCTAACAACCCAAGACATGTTAATTCTTTTTTTTCTTCATTTTTTCTGATTTCATTAAGAAGGTTAACCAAACTGGTAGAAGCACTAAAGTTCTTTCTAAAACCTGCCTGGCATTCAGGAATTAAAGAATGTGTGTTGATAAGTTTCCACTTCTTTATCATATCCCAAGTGTCATAAATTTCTCTTATCAGATTATGGAATTAGTCCAGAAATTTTGAACTTTCCTGATTGAGCCACTGGTTATCTCGAACGTTTCGCATTGCATCTCATCATCTCAAAATATTCCCTTTTGATCATTGAGTTTTAATCTAAATTTCCATGAAGGACCATCTTGGTGAAAGGGCGCAAGAAGGACAAGAGATTGACTAATAAAATAGGGCGCAACGAAAATGGAATTTGTGAGAAAGTCACCCTGGACCTGTGAAGCAAATGGAACAACTCTGAAGAAGAGTGAGAAGAAATGTAATGGTGAAGGTGATATGGAAATCTAGATGAGAGCCTGGGCGTGTGAACTATATTAAATGAATAAATAATTGTATAAAAAAAATCCATTACTTTGATTACCTGAACAACGGAAAAAAATTTATCCTAGAACATCTTGATCCCAATAATGCCTGCCTTCTTTGTTTTCGTCCGGTCCGACCTGATGAGGCAAAATAATTACTATTTACCGCAATTCCAAGATTGAAACCATGTACGCTATATACGTTTCTATAGTTGAAGCATAAGGTTCATCAACCGCTTAAGATCTGCACTTCTGTGTTGTTGTTTTCTGCATTTCTCGTTCACCAGCACCACTAAGGCCTATAATGTCAGGCGCAAGTATAAACTCATCGGATGCTTGGTTATTGCTCTCTCACTTTATGTAAAGGCGTCGTTAAACCGGTCCTTCCTCTCCCCCACTTGCACGTCTTTTATTTCAAAGACGATTTTTGTTATTGTTAGACCGGCCATGATATCTTCCTTCACCCTTCCCCCCTATACATGGTAACTTTACGCGGGCGGTATTGGAGATTGTTACCACGTTAGTCGTTCTGTACACCAACATGTTAATATGGAAGGTTAATCAAATGATTCATTACTTTTACTGTCTGGAGTTAAGTTATACGAGAAGGTTTCATTGTCCTATTCTCACTTCATGACGTTATTTTATGCAGAAGATATTGCAGATGGAGTAGATTTCTTCTTCAGTTTGGTTCAGTGAATTTGGTAACCTCATCCTCCTAGCGTCGTTGCCCTAGAATATGCCTCTTCATTACCATATGCGCGGGTTCGAAAACCACTAAGTAAAGGTGTGTGTGTGTGTGTGTGCATCAGCTCATATCAAAATGGAACGTTTTGCTTGGTAACCGAAGATATCGACGAAAAAGGAAGAAAAATGCGGGCCACTGAATTCTTGGCCTTGCTACGCGACGTTCTTCGGACGAATTTTAAAACTGCTCACGTGATTCCTCTCTTTCTTTTGCATTGCAGAAGGGTCGGACGTAGAAAAAGAACTCTCAGAGATATATAACCTTTGAAGGTCAAGGACTTTTTCGTTATACCAGCCAGACATCATCATTCAAATTATACGTTTACTTCGATCAAATTCTTCAACCTGTAAGAACCTGTAGGAACCCCTACATATTTTTTCTTATAAGGGAGATCTCTAACATTCTAGTTAACCTAATTAAAATCTCGGCCATATTGAACAAATACGTCCAACCATACTTATTCTGTATACAGTGCACCCGTCGATTTTAATATTGGAATTAGGATTTTTCTACGTGGAAATTAAATATACAGAGTGACTCAAAAAAAAATGACGTCATCAATATGTTTTTTAAATGGAAATCACCCTTTTTTAATGCAGAATCAGAAAGAACACATTTTTTACAAAGGATATGGTATATAAATGAATAGTGGTTACATAAGGAATTTTGAACGAAAAATTATAATAAAATTTAAAATTAAAGAAATACTTATCTAAATTAAATATTCGAATTGAGCACTGTTAACCACCTGACAATAACCAAGGCGATTTAAAAACTCTTTTTGGACGTTGTCAATGACATCTGGAGTAATATTTCTAATTTCCTGGCGTATTTGTTCTTTTAATTTTTTAAACTCGCTGGTTTAGTGACATATACTTTAATTTTTAAGTATCCCCATAAAAAGTAATCGAGGGGAGTTAAATCTGGCCATCTGGGTGGCCATTCGATGAACCCTCGTCTACCTATCCAACGATTTGGAAAAACTTCATCTAGATAATTGCGTAGTGTGGCGAGGCTTCATCTTGCTGAAAAAAGAGATCACGTTGGTGCATGTCAAGTTCTTCCAAATCCGGATACAAAGTTATCAGAGCGGGGGTAAGATCATTTTTAAGAAAGTCCAAATACCTCTCACCAGTGAGTGTCATCAAAAAAGTAAGGTCCTAAAACTCTTCCTTTCACTATATACCGCACCACACATTCACTTTTTGAGGGGTGTTGTGTATGACATTCTGTGAACCAATGAGGGTTTTCAGTCGCCCAGTATCGACAATTCTGTCTGTTCACATGGCCGTTTAGAGTAAGAAAATATTATCCGTTTTACAATATTATTATCATTACATAATTGCTGCATTTGCTCACAAAATTCATTTCGGCGATCAAAATCATCTTTCGATAGCTCTTGAAGTAAGAATATTTTTTAAGGGTGGAACTTTGCTTTTTTCAATACTTTATGCACAGTAGATCGCGTTAAATTAACATTAGAAGCCGTGCCTGTGATTGTGGCTTTGGGGTTATTTTGGACCGTTAACAGAACGTTAAGCTCATCTTCTTCAGATATTGAACCCCGACCAGCTTTTTGAGTATCCCGAACATGCCCAAATTCACGACGCTTTGCTTCAAATCTGCTTACCGTGCTTTGGCTAATAGGTGACCCGTCAGGATGAGTTGCATTAAACAACTGAACCACCTCCTTTTGAGTACGCGACATATTATCTCCGTTTGGTTAATTTTCTCATATAAATAACTGCTTTCGCCTCTCAAAAAGAATAAACACCACTTGCAAATGTAAAAATACTTCAAATAGTTGCACCAAAATACATTCACTTTTTGACACTGACAACAACAACTAAAAAACTAAAATACCAACATATTTTAATTTAGATAAAAAATGGTGGTTTCCATTTAAAAAACATATTGATGACGTCATATATATTTTTTTTAGGTATACCCTATATATTTAATTTCCACGTAGAAAAACCCTAAACCCAATATTAAAATCGACGGTTTCGACGGCATTTTTTCAGAAACGGTCCATTTAATTTTTATTGAACTTATCCGCTACTTTACAGATGCACTGTATATCCTATATAGAAGGAACAAGAAAACAAGAGAGGACGACGTATAGTAGTGGTAAATATATAAAGCAGAATATTGACGTGGAATTTTCCCATTTAACACGAAGGAAGGTGGTGTAAAACGTACGGAGGATAAGAAGGGGAAGGGGGGAAAGGCCACAAGGGTCCCCCGTAGTCAACATTTTCAGGCCCGTGTGTATAATAATAATATGTTTAAGGTCGTGAGAATGTAGCATCATCGAATAGACACTATAGATACCCACAGATCGAGTCGAGATAAACGCCTCTTCACCCCTCTATAGAAAAACTGTAGATTCGTACCTAGAGGATTAAATTTACGATATCGACAGTTCAATTTCCATTAAAACCACTCTGTGTCTGGATAACGCTGGAATACACAAAGTCTTTTGCGGATCAATACGAACCAGAATATAATTGCGAACTTTCAAAACGCAAACGCGGTTTAAAAATAATAACGTCACGTTCGCAACCCCCCTTTACCCTCTCATTAGATTTTCATATAAAATTCGCGTGTGTTCCTTACGCGAATCGGCTGCCAATTTACATTCGAAATGCCTTTTTGTAAGGGTTAAGTCTATACTTATACCGAGTAATAAGCGGTTGAGGTTATGGTGCATTTTAACGTTTATATTGTGAAATTTTTATTGGATTTCTAAGTTAGGGGCAACCAGGCATCGTATCGATCGATTAATTGGTATGAAAATGGCGGACGGCAGAGGCAAACGACCCGCAGAATTAACGAGATCGTGACAAAGCAAGCGGCCAAGAATAAGATGGGAATTGCAAAAAGGTCGCGGATATTCAGATGCCCCCTGGTTTCAGTTCGAGAAGTTAACGAATTCTTTATGCTAGGAGCGAATCGAAGTGCCGCAGTAGCGGACCATCAGACACAGAGATTAGTGAAAATGAATCGCTATACAGAAACAGTCGTTTTTGTGGCCCTTTCAGCAAAAACATACAATCCAATACCATACCATTTATTTTCCCATAAAAATACATAAGCTAAAACTAATTACAATGATCAACGAAATTATAACTGAAAAGCCAAATTAAATATTGGCACAAATAAATTACCTATATTTACTCACTCAAACATTTAAAAATTACTAAAACTCAGATGGTTGATTTAAGAATTCATTCAACTGTTAAAGCACTTTTCTATCAAATAAATGTCTTGGTTGCAGGCCAGAAGTATTAAAGCGTTAAACCACAAGAGCGTGGATGCCAATTCCGGTCACCAAATGGGGGAAATTACATGACGAGGAATAAACTCGTCTATGAGTGGCACTATTCTACTGAAACCACATGTCAAGATCAATAGCTTCCAAATGAGGCACAAGAAACGGTGGTATCATAGCACGATAACGTTCGCCATTCACCCTTACTGTATTACCTTCTTCATTTTCAAAGAAAAACGGTCCAATTACAAAATCTAATCTTGGCTTACTACGGGCCTAAGGACATTGCTAAAAATCTTAGTTCTTTAAATTATTTAAGAAACTTTACTGATGAATACTCATTTATTTGCTATTGCAATAAATACCGCTGCACATATAGCAGACTTATCAGAGCTGCCAAAGATACATACAAAAGGTTTTTTAATGCAATAAACAAACAAAAAAAAAGTTGTGAAAAATAACTTAATTTCGTAACAACCAGTAGCAACAACCCTAATATGGATCCCGATGATCTTTAAAATTTTATTGTGATTTGGCCACTTGACACAAAAATTATCCTCTCAAACCGATCCCCCTTAATATCTTCAAAGTGTTTCCTGTAGTGGTTCGTTTACTTTTTTTGACAACGGAAGAAATTGGGAAAGTGATTTCAAAGATTACGGGCAAAAGGTCAAGTGGAATTGATGGAATTTCCTCTGGATGCTCTATCTGCCTGTATTAATGCGTCTTGGTCCCAGGGGCTGTTTTGGTCTGCAATGGTAACTTTCTCTATTTAAGGATGACGACCCTTCCAATTTCTGTGCAATTTCTTGTTTGCAAAATCTTTACTTCCAGTCATGGAAGAATATCTACATACATTTAATTTGATAACATCTAAACAATTTGGGTTTCAATTGACAAGAAGCACTCAACATGTTATTTACAGCTTTTTGGAGACGGTTTATTTTGGCATAAGGGGAACACATCGGCGGCGATGTTCTGTGATCTATCCAAAGCCTTCGATTGTGTGGATCGTGGAATACTGCTGTCCTAGCTGGAGAGATACGGGTTCCGAGGTGTCGCTCCGTCCAGGTTTAAAAGCTACCTTGAAGGTCGTTGTCATCTTGTTAGAAACTCTTTATCTAAACTAAGGTCTTCTTCACTAAACATCAAATGTGGAGTCCCATAGGGCTCTGTCCTGGAACCGGTTTTATTTCTCCTTTATATAAACGATCTATAGTCTACTTGCACATCTATGGAATTTTTACTCTCTTTGCGGACGATACTTCCATACGTCGCAGGAAATGGGTATAACACATAATATCTCAAGACGTTAAGGTAGTTAAAGAATGGTTTAATTCAAACCGACTTTCCTTGAATGTGAGTAAGACATATGTTGTTGGATTTAGATCTGATGTAAGGGGTTTGCTCTTGGAGGAGGATCGCCTGCCGGATTTAAAAGTAGCAAAATTTCTTCCTGATGAGGAACTGCATTTTGAAGATCAAATAATTCACTTGAGCAAGAAATTATTATCAGATTGTTTTGCAATAAGAGCTATTATGAATGAATTGGGTAAGGATCTTGCACGTTGAGTTTATTTCAGCCTCTTGAGTCGCATCTTAGATACGGCATTCCATTTTGGGGTAGGACGACGTCTACGGACGACGAAAAAGACAATTAGATTTCTGGTTAACATCAACGAGAGAAAATCTTGTAGGCCTCATTTTGTGGCTCAGAGGGTTTTAGCATTGACATCTCTCTTTGGTTTGGCAATCTCATCCCTTATTTTTAAAACCCTAATCCAAGGAACTAATCAACGATATATGATGCGCTAGGCCTCCAATTTACGTTTGCCAAAGCGAAGCATTGGTTATGAGATCATTGATATATGAGGAACGTAAATGATTTAATCATTTACCTATTGTTCTGAGAACTGTTTCATGCCTTAAGATTTTTTGTGGACTGTTGAAGATAGTATACTCTTAAAATCAATGAAAATAGGTATTTTTTTTCTAAAAAAACACTTTTGAATTGATAGAGACAAGGTGTGGATGCATAGCTTTCTGATGGATCATTCGTAGGTTGCTTTTTTCTAAGCCCAAATACGACGGTGAAAATGAACCTCATCACTGAAAATGATTTTGTTTGCCAAATCAGCAGGTTGCTCAGCAAACCAATTAGTGAATTCTCTTCACAGTTCATGGTCCGATGGCAGAAGTGGTTGAGTCAGTTTTTGGATTTTGCAGAAATGCTGCAGTAAATCTTTAGAATTTGCTGTAGAGTTCCCCTTGAAAAATTCAATTCTTGTGCCCGTTGACGAATTGGCAAATCTGGCCTTTCTGTCACACTCTCGCGCAGTGCCGTGATGTTTTCTTCTGTGTATTTCACAACACTAACCGAACCAGTACCTTCAAATTTTTTGGTTATTCTTTTTACAGTAGATGAATTAGGAACATTATTTCGATCGAACATTGGACGCACATTCGTACCATTAGGCTTTTATTATTTTGAAAATAATTTTTGACAATCGTCCATATTTATTTTTGCTAGGGGCTGTGACCGCAGATTCCTATTAATCCAGAGTTGTTGAGGTGACGGAAGACACGAGGCGAATTGTATGTGGCGGTCATACTTAACTAGCGAAGTTCCTCCGAAATCTTGAGACTTTGGAGGTGAAAGAGACCGGTTATTCGTAAAACAGTCTGGAAGGGGGGTAACTTCAGTACGACTGTGCCCCGAAACAGAAGAGCCTCTCCCAAGCCAGTACATCAGACTGGTAAAGGGAACCTATACAAAAAAAAGAGGCCGTGTTAAGGTACAGTTCCCAGTAGAGGGAATAGTACATGGTTGGAGTAGCCTAAGTTGCTTAGACGAAAAGTCCACCAAGTGATGAACAGCCGAAACAGAAGAAGAAACCCCATCTGTCAACTTTCGATCTGTCACGTCATAATCATGTAACATTATGACTGTCCAACATGGTGTGCAATTCAAATCTTGCCTTTTTATTGCAACACCTTTTATAGGATAAGTAACAGACCATCTTATAAGTTCTTCTTTCTCATATGCTGTTGCATTTTAGATTATATTACATTTTATTCCATTTCTTAGACGTTTCCAAATTTTTGCGGAGTACTGTAATTGTCAGATGATACAAGCAGAAATAGACAAATGAAAACTCACTTTTCATGCCTAGATCCTCAAGTATCTTAAATGATGATCGCTTTTCTTAACTAAACTATGGCAGAAAAACCTCATTTCTATCGCTCGAACTCGGTATAAACCCCCGTAGAGCGCTATTTCTATCTCTCCAACAGGTCGCTACGCCGCTGCGCTCCCGAATCACGGAATGGCTGGCACCCCTTCAACCCCCGACAAAACTATTCCCAACACGGCAGCGTTAAACCCGAAACTCGGTTTGTTCAGTGCAACGCGAGGAAAACGACGGGATACGGGATATATGGAACGGATAAACGACGAAACGTCACGGAGCAAAATCGATTTCCTCCCGTTTTATCGTTATCAACGGGGACGGTTTGCGCCGCGACGCCGCCGACAAATCGTCGGCGTACATACCGCCCGTCGTCGTCGTCGTCGTGCTGCCGCTTCTGTTGATTATACTACGTAGGCTGACCTTGTCACTTGCAACGTGAGATAAACTGGAGAAGCATTAATGTCAATTTTTCCAGAGGGAGGATTTTTTTTTTTAATTCCTCTTCAAGGAGTTTGAGATGAGTTTCTTCATCTTCTTCTTCTTCATCATTTTCTTCTTCTTTTTCTAGACTACACGCCACCTCAAAAGAATCAAATCTAATGGCCTCACCTCACTTTACTTCAATCATCTTTAATCCGCCATTTATATTCGCCCCGATGCGATGGAAACAATCGTGCCTCCTCAATAATTCAGGTGTCTGCTCCGGTCTCGCCCTCTCTCCCTCTCTCTCCGCGACATCCAATAAGAGGAAACTCGGGAAAACAATTTTAAATTTAAACTGACAGGACTTATTTAATTAAAATCCCCTTTTTTATAAGGGGAGCTTTTTCAAAGGGTCTCACCTTCGACTGTGAGGAGTTTCTTTTAATTTTCGGTTAATTAAATGATGCCCCATATTCCTCTTAACGGCCTGCGAGGGCAAAGTTCCGCGAACATTGGACAAATATTAAAAATATCAACAATTTTTTCATCATATTTTGAATACCGGTATAAAGGGTGTTTTAAATTCGATCCTCCACATAGGGATCTTGGATACCCTAAAAGAGATACGAAGATGGTTAAATTGAGGCAATTGAGAATTTTTAGGCTTAACAACGCGCGGATCTATTAGGTTCATGGATCAAATGATTGACTATTTTTATTTAGTATAGCTAATTAAATTAGTCCAGGATTATCTCTAGGATCAAAATGTCAGTTGAAGTGAGTTTAGACGAAGAATTATAGGACATAACCTCTAAATCTTTCAGTGTTATTGTTTAAAGATAATAAAAATAAACTAATAATTTCTTTTTCAAGGCTTAAGCTTGTCCTCTGTATTTTCTTCTTTATTTTTGTGTAGAAAAATAAAAACCTCCTAAGCTAATATCCAATAAAATGTCAAACTTGGTACTTCAAAATAGGTCCTAGGTGCTTACACCGAAAAAAACTAAATTTGATCTACCCTGTTTAGGAAGCATCAAATTCGCGTATCAAATTTTAGTGCGCTGACGTTTACACCGGAAAAATAGTCCTCGTGAGGTCATTTTATCCAAGTATTAAATATTTGGTACCCCCGTTGTAAACGTAGCTATAGTGAGCCATTTAAAAAATTAAAAAGTTCCGAATAGTGCAGAAGATATTCGAAAAAAATCGATATTTTGAAAAGTTGATTTTATTTTTTCTGAACTTATTTCCAATCCAATTTTAAAATAATTTGCACTGTTGCATTTCCACTTTTTTCGTGCTACATGATAGTGTTCTTGAGATTTTCGATACGATGTTTCGTCGTTCGCTAACCATCATCAACTCAGTTTAGTCTTTTCTCGAACATGCTAACATCGTTAGCGAAACACGTGTCGAGAGTAAAATTAAAGAGTTTTGGTTAGTAGTAAAACTGTCTCGTAATTTGAGCGTCACACCAAAGTTTCCAACCATATAGGACTATCATCATCAACTTGTTGTTTCTAAAATCTTGGAAAAACATATTTATAATCAGATCATAGAATTTTTTAATTTTTATAATATTATTCCAAGCTGTCAGTCCAGTTTTCGGTGACAGTTCAGTACAACTACTTGTCTTGTAAAGCTTATTAATGCTATAAGACATAATGAAGATAAGAATCTACAATTTGCCTGTATCTTATAGACTTTAGTAAAACATTTCATACAATTAACCATAAGATTTTACTTGCAAAATTGCACTATTTTCGTTTTTCAGATAATTCTTATCTTATCTAAGTCTTATCTTTCTGATAGATTCTGGTATGTTCTAATTAAAAATCAACACTCAATTTCAAAATTAAATTATGTACATTTAAATAGTGGAGTACCACAAGAATTTACTCTAGGACCTTTATTATTTTCCTTTTATGTAGCTGATATGAAGGCAAAATTGACTAATACAATGCTTCAGCCCTTATACATCATTTTGTCAAATTCCTCACCTATTTCCTGAATACAATTTAGTAATGATCTGGATAACATTTCTATATATGTTGAAAATCACTATCGAAAACAAACTGAATACTGATAAATCATGTGCTCTTTTCACACTATAAAAATCCAAAATAGATATACCAGTAGGGAATGAAGCCAAAAATGTAGGAGTAATTTTTGATAGCAGCCCATATAAGTCATATAGTTAAGTATTGCTTATATGGGTCTAAGGGTTTGCATAATCTAAAGCGTCACATTGCAGCAAAAGCTAAATCGTTATTATGTAATACATTAATTCTATCTCTGTTTGACTATTACGATGTAGTTTATATTAATGCTGTCACTAGTGCAGTCTATCAAAAAACTGCAAAGTTCTTGTATGAGGTTTTCTTATGGCATGTCATTCAGATGTCGCATAGCTCCTTTTCTTAATCTTCACTATTATTTAAATATGGAAAATAGGTGAACCTATTATTTATACTGTCTCATTTATCGCATAATCAAAATGTATCTAAAACCACTATTTGTGATCTCTTCCACAAATGTGGAATCATTTAGCTGCTTATGCAAAAAATTACTCTTTTTATAGATTAAAAAAGTATATTAAAAGGTTTCTTTAGACTTTCAAATCAATAGTTAAATGATGATTGGCATGCCAAGTTCCTTGATATATAAATGTATTAGTATTACAATTTTTTCTCTTCAAATGAATAATAGTAGAAGTACAACTTGTATTGTATGCATTGTTGATATTTATATTTTGTCAATGGTTGTGGATAATTTAATTTGAATTGTATATCCTGAAGTAATATTATATAATTTTTTTCATGTAACTATCATTAGTTTTTCGCTTCTTTCTGCGCCTTCCTCTTCAATTCGTTGCATGCCCTTACCTTTAGAATCCACATTGCGTGTTTTTTTTTAATTGGAAAAAAAATTATATTTGAATTTAATTTAATTTGAATAAAATTATATTTTTGTTTATGTATCGGTTCTATTAAAATCGAGACGCATGCATACCCATTTGCTAAGGAACTAAAATTGTAATTTAATAATTAACATTTTGTATTTCAAATACATGATTTTTTTGAATTTTGAATTAACTTTAACTTTTCTGCATTTCTCAAATATCTCAGAATTTAAAAAAAACACTTATTTTCCAATACTCAAAATATGGCGTTAGAAATTCCAGAGTTAAATTATAGTGATAGAAAATCGACTGATTTTTTACTTTTCCAGGCAATCAATTGTTCAATTCAAACCTAAAAATAATTAAATGACCCTGGTTCAACTTGACTTAAAACCACTTTGATTGACTCAAAATGAAACGCTAAGTTTAAATTTTTTATGGTTGTTTAAAACCTAATAATTGTACCTTTAGGGGCACCTTGTAAGTATAAATGAAGTAAATTCCTCATTAAAATATGCCAAATTAAATCACATACACTATCCGAAAGTAGAAAAACTTTTCAAAATTAGGTTTTATTTAAATATGAAACGAGAGTAATGCAGGTCCATACATAATGAAAATCAACAACTTTTTTAAAGATTTTATTTTGGTAAAGTAATAGACTATGTAGCGAAAACCAAAGATTTTATTTAAACAAACGAATTACTCTAAGGATAAAAATAGGAAAACCAAATTTTTTTTATCAAATATTTCTACATAATACTTATTTCTGAACTAGTAAAATTAATAGTGGATAGAGTATCCCTTATTGGCAATAACCTTGCGACATCGGTTTGGCCTGGATTCCAAAAGTTTCACTATTTCTCTAATAGAATTCCAGGATCCTTGCAAAACTTTTAATAGATCATTTTTATTGCTGATCTGATGTTGTCTTATATGCCGGTCTAGTTCCGCCCAGAGTTTTTGAATAGGGTTAAGATCGGGACTATGTGCAGGAAAATCCCCATATAATGCAGGATCCACCCAGTATTCCCTTCTGGGCGATATACCCACGATATTACATTAGATCCAAATAAATTAAATGGACTTTCATAAGTAAGAGGAAATTTTTTTCAGTCGTTGGTTGTCCAATGCAAATATTTTTTTGCAAAGTTGAGTTGGGCCTTGTGGTTTTTCCTGCTGATTAGCGGTTTTTTAGCGGCTTTTACTAAATAATACTGATTCCCTTGGACGTCTTAAAACTTACATTAACACCAGGCAATTGACTTAAACTTTTATTTGCCGATTTGTGAGAATCAAACTATGGGCAATTTTTTATGATCATTTAATTTTTTTTATAATAGAATTAAGCATTTTGCTTTTGACCACTTGTCGTACACCACTTTTGTGTGCATCAATTATTTTTCTACCAAATAGTCAATAGTAATTTAAATACTGAAATACTATACCTTGACTGACTAAAACTAAAAGCCCCATTTATACCGAAAATAAATCCGTACGCTTTGATATTTGCTGAAAATATGCTATTCCGCCTCTAAAGATCTAAATCTACCGCAAGAATGAGGCGTGGCACCGCTCCATAAACACTTTTCGTTAATTCACTTAGAAGACTTTTTTTGTTAATATATTATTCTACAGGAATACAATAAAACCCTCTTGTTCAATACCTACTTCGTGGTATATACTGAAATAAACTGCTCAACAATCGAACTGGATATTTTATAAATTACCGAAATTTGCCTAGAAAAATAAAATTCGTCAAGTTGCGTTTTATGCTATGAGTAAATCCTGTTGATAGCAAATATCAACAGGATTTACTGATCCAAAGTGTGGTGTACTGTCCCAAAGTGTGGTGAGTCGTGCATGGCATCGATATGTAGGGACTAGGTCTGCAGCTTACAGGCATGGTGGAGGCCGAGAACGTGCAACTACTACAACTCATGCTCAAGACCGCTATATAACAGTAACCGCAAGAAGAAACCGAACATTTACGGCTTCGGGAATTAACAGCTACTTAAGGCATGCTACTGGGAGGGTAATTTCTAATCAGACTGTTAGAAGAAGATTACATGCGTCCAAGAGCCAGACGACGTGCCACACATCCACGGTTGACGGGGGAACATCGTGCATGCAGAAATCGGTGGGCAATAATAGAACACAGTAATTGGAATTTTCAAAACTGGAGGTCTTGTATGTTTACGGATGAGTCCAGATTTTGGCTACATATGTCTGATGGTCGAATTTTGGTGTGGAGGGAAAGGAGACAGCGATACCATGAAAATTTGATGGCGCCCACTATTCCCTTTTTGGTGGCGGTTCAGTTTGCGTTTGGGGAGACATAAGTTTCGATGGCCGCACCGATTTAGTGGTGCTAAGAAATGAAACAATGAACGCTATACGATATAGAGACATTATTATAGAGAACATAATTGTACCATTTTTTGGTGCAATAGGCGAAGAATTCGTTTTAATCGATGATAATGCGCGCCCGCACCGTGCGAGAATTGTCAATGATCGCATTGAATTTCATGGCATTACCAGAATGGACTGGCCACCACATTCACCCGACATGAATTGCATTGAACATGTATGGGCGGAAATGTCTCGAAGATTAAACCAGCTCGAACAGCCACCTCTAACCTTAGAACAACTAGCCAATCAATTACTGGAAATATGGCAAAACATTCCTCAACACTACATTAACAACTTAATAAGAACTATGCCAAACAGGGTGACAGCACTAAGACGAGCCAGGGGTGGACCTACGAGGTATTAATTTTCATGGCAGGACTTTGGGGCACGCTTTACAGGGTGTTATTTTATTTTAATTTTTTCTGTTGTGTGTCAAAAATTTAAATTTTTTAGGAGATCTGTTTATTTTTTTTTTGGGGTTATTGTGAGTGAACTTAATAGAGATTTATTTATTACATTTAATTTTGTTTTATTGTAAATCATTGGCAAACTAAAATTGCAGATTTTTATAATATCCACTTCGATTGTTGAGCAGTGTATATCTAATAGCTCTAGCTATCAAGTATTTTCTATTTTATTAAAATCGGTACTGTCAAACAGATGCTATGATTTTTGTCCTGTTTTTCCATAAGCTCGCAACACTGTGGGACGCATAGCCTGGACAAAATCTTCATAAACAAAGTCGTCATAACTCGTGGCCCCTCGTGCTAGCGGGGTTGCCAAATGATCTGAAGGTCCTCATTCTACTGAACACCCTCTCACACAATCGTCCCGGAATTTCCCTTTTTTTTTTGCATAAAAATGACAACTTAAACGAATTTTCCCATCAAAACGCTTAAAAAATGGCCCCACAAACATTCGAAGTATGAAATGAGCATCACGTGACGTGCTCGCCGCCCCCCTACCCCAACGGCATGTATAAACGACGGCGTCAACCGCCAATGTCGGCGGTCGTATAACGGGACGCCCTCGGGTGCAGTCGAAATACCGCCGTCGACCCGCGACAGGTTGTGCTCTACATATTCGAAAAGCTGCTGCCGCCTCCGCTCTATGCTTGCCGCCACCAGTTTCGCTCTAAACCCTCTCAATGGGGAAAATGGAGGGCTTTTATGTTATGAGCCGTTGGGGGCGGACGAGGTGTTAACGACGCACATTTTTCGACTCGCGTAGATTAGTGCCGCCATTTGTTCTTTTCGGGAGGCGGCGGTTTCTCTAGATTTCCTGCAATGTTTCCTATATTTTAATAAATCAACAACACCAGTACTAAAATGAATGTTCGACATACTAAATTTATGGTAAATGATGTGAAGGTCTCGCGCAAAAGGTGAATGTACTTCATGGGAATTGCTTTTTAGAGTGGTTATTATAGACACTGTTATTTGGTTAGTACTAACGTCAATTAGCCGAAGTGGATCAAAGTTGTAATTGTGTGATAGGTGCAGTTTGTATATATGGCGCAATTGCGCTGATGATGTAATCGCATTAGTTTTTCAAGAACTGAAATGGTACGGCAACGGTGTTCTCCACAACGGCCAGTGAGCGCAGTGAACATGCGTGGTAAGAGTCGGCAAGCTACAAAATTCAATTTTTTAGCTAAAAGTATAAATTTTCCAAATTTTGATTGAATGTTTAAAAAAGGTCTTTACAAAATCTCATCATATATTCCTGAGATCAAAATAGGCCGATTATAGGAATTTACCTTAGTTTGTAATATTGTTGGGTTTAGGAATCAATAAAATGAAGGTCCAATCCTATTTAAACTAGCCAAAGTGTAAGTCTGTAACCTGGAGTAAATTCAGTAGTTCATATACATAATTTTTTTTCACAAAAAAATCCTCGATTAGTATTTTTAGTTGCGCTCTTTTTTGTTGAAAACAAGAACGTTATATAGTGTGTCCCAAAAATAATATACAACGTCATCGACGATTTATTTAAATAGCAACCCTTATTTTTATTGCGTATTTTTAAATAACGTATCAAATTATATATACAGCTGCAAAATTTCAAGTTTATGTGATCAACCGTTTTCAAGATAATTCAAATATTTTTTTTTTAATTTAATATAAATTAATCGTCATAATAAAATCGTTTAAATTACTTAAAAAGTGTCTTAACAAATGTTTAAAATTTAGTCCATTTATTATTTAATATTATAAATGTTTTTAAAAAGTGGCTTTTTTTTGCTTATTTCTAGAAACTATATCGACTTATACAAAACTCAAAATTAAATTTTTTATAACCTGTGGCTTCCAAGATATGTAATTTATTATTTTTTATTTAAAAATGTTAAACCACTGAATTAATTTGTTCACTTAATAATACTGTAACATCCTTTATAGTGAATAGGTTTTAGAACCACATAATTTTTGTATTGTTTTTTTGTAAACAATTTTTTTCACAGTAAAAGTAGTAAATTGTAACATCGTTAAAAGTCTTGTGAGTGTAAAGTCTTTTACTTCTTAATTGATCATTAAAACTCAAATAATCAGTCAAAAAATGTTTTAATTTAAACGCAATGTATTGTTTAATAAATTAATTTTGTGCTTAAATAAAACAACTAATTTTTTTATTTGAAATATTTGAGCAAAACCAGATAAATCCGTTATATGAAATTCCGAGGTATTTACAAAAAAACGTGTCAATAGGGCACCGGTGAATTTATCAAAAATTAGTGTACGTTAAAGGCTTGATAATATCGACCTGGTAAACAATATTTTGGTCCTTATTAGTTATTTAACACAAGAATTATTGCTAATTAAACCATTGATTTATGTGATTTTGCTTCAGTTGAAATTTGAATATATTTACCTTATTTCCTTATGTAAAAGTGATTGTTTTAACGGAGGTACGATGTTATTCACATTTACTTAAATAATATTATATTTACTTATCAAAAAGAAATAAAACAACAAAGTAAGCGAATAGGATTTTTGTAAATTCCATTCCTTCGTAAAAGAAATAAAATATAAACCTAATACTTATGATGGTTACACACACTAAGAAAAGAAAAATATGAATCGCAATTTTATTTTGTGGATTTATCTGGTTTTTCATGATTTACTTGACTTTGAGGTCGCTTTTAAAAGGGATCTAGTAAGTTTTGCCTAAATCTGAATTCATCATTGAATTTATCTGGCGAAATGAAATAGGAAACTTATTTTTTCTAAAAAGTGGTTTTATCTGGTTTTGCTTGATTGCTCCTCATACCGTTGCCACATCAAACATCTAAAAACCTAATTATAGCGAAAACTGCTAAGTTTAGCAGGTTTTAACAAATGAGCTTTTGAGGAAATTGTTTTTACTTACTTCTTAACAAAAAAGTAAGAAACTACACTGAGAAAAAAGTTATGGACATTTTAAAGCATTACAATTGCAGTGTGAAGAGCCCTTTGATGGCAACACTGAAAGGGTTTCGTGTCTCAAAAAAAACCCTGATGCATTCAAATTTTTTAAGGTAATACGTTAAAAAAAGTTCATAAATTTAAGCAAAAATTGATTTTTATTTTTCAACTTTAGAGTCCTGTAGGTGGGAATCGAAGAAATTTCAGACTAAGCTAAGTTGTTTTTGATCTCAGGAATATGTGGTGAGATTTTTTAAAAACAGGGTTCTGGGGACCTCCTGTATATTTACTGGCATCAATTAGCATATAAAATTCTTTTAAGAGTATGGCAACAACGCTTTGCCGAAGAGTATGCTCCACAACGGCCAGTCTATGTATCGAGCATGCGCGAAAGGAATCGAGCCAAGTCAAAGAGCCAAGAGCGTTTGCGTTGTTGCCAAATGCGAAAAAGAACTTCAAGAAAATTAGATCGTAAAAAAACAATAAACTGCACTCTCGTCCTCCCTAATTCAAAATAAACGCGTTAATATCCTCACCCTCATCAAAAAAGAGTTAAGCCGCCCTATAATATTCGCGTGATGGCATCATTGAGCCTCTCAGCTGTGAAGGGTAGTTGGAAAACGGCTGGAGGAGCAAGGGGAGGAAAGGGGGAGAGCCGACGTGGGCAAAACATGAAAATGTGGAGCAGCCGACGACTCCCGAGGGCGCGTCCCGACGCCACTCGACGCTCCCCATGCCAAATAAAGCGATCCCGACGATGTCGAATGAGTTGCGGCTGACTGTGGACGGTGTGTGCCGCTTTAAGTTTTCGAAGTCCCGCAATTCACTTTTGGGGTGCCCTTTATGCTTCGCGATTTGGAATGTTTTGACGTTTTGTATGTAAAAGTTGCGATTTTTATTTGGGAATTTTATGTTTTTTTTTAGGGGTTGGCTCATCCCTTTGTGTAGTCTGAATGGGGAGTTTTATATCTTAAGAGGTTCATGGGTCGAGTGAGAGATGCCCTTATGGGGCGGGCGGGTCTGAGTTCGAATCCGGTGGCTGATAAGACTTTTTACTTTTTTCTTTCAAATTAAGTCTATTTTTGGGGGTATTTTCAAATATCTATGTCTCACAAACTAAGAGTTACGGACATGTTGATGGAACTTAATAAAAAAAGTATATTTTTTCTTAATTTTTATTAATTTTCCGAAAAAACCCTCAAAAGAGCTGTCTTACAATTAATGGAAGAATCTCTAGAAAAATATTTGAATTAATAGTTTTTGAAAAAACAAATTATCCATGTACCACAGTTTAGAGTGCCCATATCCATATCACGCATTCAAACCCATAAAAGAAAATTTTTATTTACAATATAATTTCTGATAAATATTCCTTGTAAAGCCTTCTAAAGTTAACCCACAATAACCAAATTGACGAAAGAATCAATGTGCGACAGACACAAAACGATAAACTACATACAAAATTGTAAATTCCCATATTTTGAGTTTACACTCTGCATATTTTAGGCGTGAAATTTACGAATTTGCCTAACTTTTAGTAATATTTTGAAATAAACATACTATCTATTATAGTTGATAAAAATCACAGGTTTTATAATTTTTATTCTTTTTGAAAATCTTCAATTTTTCTAGGCGTCAGAGAAAAACGATTTCGACTTATTTTTTTGTAAGAAATTTAAACCGGTCAATAAAAGTCAATAAAACCATACAAGGTATGCTAAAAATAAAACCTTTTTAATTTAAAAAAATCTGAAAGATATTAAAACTGGTGATTCATATTTTTTGTCCTAAATAAACATTTTTTTTTCACAAAAATGTATAAAATCTTTTCCTTCTATTGTTGGAGTTTACTCTATGTGTTTACTCTAACGTATTCAGATAAAAATTTTCTTCTCAGATAAAAATGTCTTACCGTGTTTGTACTGAACTTTCTCTAACTGATTTAATAAAGAAAAGATATAATAATATTTACAAATTTATTTTAGATCACTTTGGATATAACATGCATATATTTTAAACTCAAATTTATAAATTAAGATAGGTTTTGTCCTCTTCGACGGTTAAGTTTTGTGGTCTTTAATCCTCCTCATGTAATTCCTCTCGTCCAGACAATTCACTATTTTTACTCAATTTATTAATGTTTATGTTTACCGCATATCCTTTTAATTTAGCCCAAAACAACTCAAATGGATTTAGATCTAAATAATATGGTGGTAATCGTAACATGGCATGACCTTTTGCATCAAAGAGTTGATCTGTTTCATAACATTTATACTTTGGTTGTGAAGCTTTGTATATAATTGGGGATTTAACATAGATTCATCATATGCAATTCCTCAAAACTGTACCCATTCTTGCATTTCCTCTTTCGATTACAACCACAGATCTTGGTTTTAAATCTGAAACAAGATTCTCTGTGACTACTTTTTATAGTTTTCGTATTCATGCTATGAACTATCATCATGAAAACTACGGCTACTTGTGGCATTTGATTTCCAACTTGCATATGCCTTAAAAGGAATATTGACTTCTCCAGCCACTGGTTCAGTTTCCTTAAAATTTAATAAATTGCTAATTGTTTTACGACTTTGACCGATTAATAATTTTTTTTTAACTTTTTAAAGACGTTTTAAAAATCTTTATATTTAAATGAGCCACGGTCTTCATCAAAGGGGTTTTACCACTGCGTATCGGAATAAAATCGGAAGAAAAAATGCGCTATCAAACTAATTGTCGTCAAAATCGTAATTTTGAGGAGTATTAGTTTAAAATATCCCTAAATCTTGAAATGTTTAGAGAGGAAAATCAGGATGTTAGTTTGAAAATTGAAGCCTAAAAATCCCTTCCTAAGTAATGAACGTGTCATTTGTGGAACCTAAGTTAGCGGTCAGTCTCACACTGGGTTTAAGACGGGCATGTTATAAATAATGGGAATGTAATCATAAGTCATATAAAGTTAAAAAAATTGTAAAAAAATAAAAATTGTACCTTATATGGTAAAAACCCTTATATTATGGTTGAGTAGTAAGTTTACCTACGCTCATGGATGACGACAAAACTCGGCAATTTACATTTTATTTCTCTCTACCTATTTGAAATACAGTATAATAATTAAGCAAATTCTCGTCAATACTAGAAAACGGTATAAAAAACCAGAAGTAAATCTTTAGAATTTTGAATCAAATTGTAGCATTAAAACGTTATGCTGTTATGTTTTCATTGTGTATGCTTATGTAGGAAAAAATCTGTTTACAAAGATAATTACAATTACACGTCAAATGCTTATTTGGCAATATCTCGCAAACCGTGGCCAGTAACCCTTCAAATATATTTATTAAAAGTCTTTAATTTTATGTGTGAAAGTCTGAAACTTAGAAAAATGTATGTGGCATATTGTTGTTATGAAATTGATATTTATCCAACAAGTTTTTAATTAAGTGGATTACATAATAACTACATATAACTACATTTTTATAGAATATAAAATATTTCTATATTACAATAAATCTGGAAATGGATCGCCATTTTCTGCATTACATATAGATATAAATACGATTCCGTTTCCAAGATGACGTCACGGGGGCAATCTCGCGTGCCGTGTCAACATTGATCGGGTTCAGGGGGTGGTTTTTACGCCACCAACCAGACCCCCTATCAACTTTTCCCCCCGCATCTCCCGCAAAAGAGCTGGTCGTCCTCCCCGTACGGTTTCGGTTCCAAAAGGGGTCCCGGGGGGAGACGGAGGGGGATCAGAATGGGGTAGAAGAGGGACAGGGGGATGGCGCGGGGGTTTAGGGACGGGGCGGCGGCCTGATCCCCGGCAATTACGGCTTCCAGATGGAGCCACTGAAAATTGAAAAAGTTCCGGCGTCTCTCTGCATGATGACGATGGCCAACACCCAAAATTCAAATGTGATGCTGGGATTTCCGCGGTAGAGGGCATGTTAACTTAAGAAAAAAAACGATGATCTTTAGGGTCCAATATAGCCTAGAGGGTACAGCAACTGCTTTAATTTAATTCGCATTTTGTTGTTTCAGGCGCTGGAGTGAAGATGGAACACTTCCAAGCGGCGCTCGACCCCCGGAAACAAGAATTACTGGAAGCCCGGTTTTTGGGCGCTAGGGTAAGTCACTTTAGAACATCAAAACCCTCAAAAAAAAAATCAAGGGTAGCGACGGACATGCGCGGCTGTCATGCGTACTACCTACACTGTGCGGCGATGCACTTATCCACTCTATTTAATGCGTCGTTTATTCAAAAAAATATTCAGTAACGAACAAACGAATGACTCGCAACGGGACGCCCACTCCAGCCACGAATCCGAAAATAAATCCGTATCGATCCCGAATAGAGAAGATTTTAATTTAAATCCAAACGGATACTACTTCGACCTTGCGTTTTGTTCATGGGGGCGTTCATTTTCCGATTGTCGGTTTTTTTTTATTCGCGACATCTCGCGAGAAATCGCCGAACTAGAAAAGGGTGATTTCAGGGTTGTTACACACTGCGGCAATGTACAGTATGTTACACGGAAAAAAAACCTAAGCTATGTGCAAGAATAATTATCTACTTATACTTACACTTCAATGAAGTGTAAAATATTCTCGTTTTAACCAATAAGTATTTTTTAAAAGTATTCAAAATCGATATGTAAAAACATTTGTAATAAGAGTATTAAGTTTCAATTGACTTCATTATGTTTAAAACGCGATGGTATATATTTAGTTCAATAAAGAGATATCTTAATAGAACTTAACATCGCCTTCCATTTAAGTATAATATTGTGTATTTGAAATAAACGATTTTACTTGGAGCATTATTTTCTCGAAAAAGAGTAGTTTCTCTTTAACCCGAAGATATATTTTTCAAGAAAGTGTATCCAGAATTCTATTAAGATGTAAATATCCTATATGTGAAAGATGGCCGAAACATATCATATTTAATGATTTTTGCAATATCTCACTCAGTTAAATACAACCCACATAGCGATCCTTACGAAATCCCTTAGCGAGTTCCTTACGAAATTCTATTGTAATGTAGCAAATGGTCTAACTAAGGACGTTTTCTAGAACGGAACCTGTCTTATCTTCAGAATTTTATCTTTATTAGTAATTTTGCCGTCGTTGAAACTGACAGGCTTGAAATCGAAAAGTTATTTTGGGCATAAAGAAAAAAAAGTATAGGTATAGACGACATCTCTACTAAAATACTTCTACGATTGCTAGTTAAGGCTCTAAAGAGGTTATCAGTTTTTTTTAGTAGTTCTGTTATTTAAAGGTGAGTACTCTGAAGAGCTCAATCTCTCTTCTACATACCCTATCTAAGGTTATCGAACAACTTGTCAAAAGGAGGATTTGGAACTATTTAGAATTGTTCAATATATTCAGAACAAGGCAGTTTGACGACTATATACGACTTTATAGAGAACGTTTACTTTAATGTGAGCCAAGGCTACATATCGGCAGCGGTTTTCTGTGACCTATCTACAGCTTTTGATTGTGTGGATCACGGATTACTTCTGTCTAAGCTCGAAAGATCTGAACAGGGTCCTGCCTGGTTTAAGTCGTATCTGAGCAATTAGGGGTCAGTGTGTTGTGAATTAAGGGAAAAAATTCATCTGTCTTAAGAATTATTTGCGGACTTCCACAGGAATCAGTTTTGGGGTCAATCTTGTTTTTGGTTTAAGAAGGACCTTGTTTTTGCTATGTAAAGGACCTTCTTGAGCTAAATATCTCTGGAGAATTCATCCTGTTTGCGGAAGAGATAAGCCACTGGAGAGGTTGCACCAAGCCAGGTGACGTATCAAGTCTGCTCTTAAATGGTAACCCGTTGCAGAAAGTAAGTAACTACATTTCTGGGCATTCTGATTGATCAAGAATTACGGTTTGAAGACCTTTAGTAGAAAACTTTCCTCAGGATGTTTTGCTATAAGGGTGGTAAAGCCGTTCAATCAAAGAGATTGTAGATCACACTTTATCGACCTAGAAATCTCAACTTGTATATCTTTATTCATATTAGAAGCTTCTATTCTTTTGCCTCTACCGCTTTCAAAATCTGCACTGATCAAAAGTCAGTTCTATCTGAAACCAGGGAAGTATTCAACCATTTACCAATAAATCTGAAAACTCCTTAAAGACCTGTCGACCCTTACTTAAAATTTTACTATTGGGTAGGGCTTATTATAGTATGGAAGAATTGCACTTAAAAGAGATTATTTTATTTTGATCTGTGTAAAATGGAATCAGTAGAAGAATTACTCAAAAGTTGGGCCTAAAAAAACCTTATAGAAGTTAGTTTCGCAGATTTATTTGTTGTTTAATACTGAAAATGGTAGTTAAGTTCTTGCCCCTTCTTTCATAAGATGTAAGATACATGTCTATAGTAAAGTATAATTTATACTAATTGTATAATTATTTAAATTAAAAAAAAGTGAAATACTCGAAAGAACTTTTACGAAATTGGCAAGGAGAAAAGTAACTTTAGTTGTAAAGTATATTTGGATTCCTGATAATTGCATTTCAATTTTTTTAGCTGTTCTATCGGCTATATACTAGAGTTATTTTTTTGCATTTTTTATAATATTTACTTTAAAATACTACTTTTTTTAAGGTCGCTTAGACATATATTTCACAATGCTGTGGTTTTCTAAATATTGAGAAATAAATTGTTATTTAATAATTTAATTATTCTTGTACTGCTGGACTATACGAAGGCATTTGATCATAATATCAATTATAAAATTTTAGTTTCTATTCTTCATTATTTGGGTTTTTCCGACGATTCATGTAATCTAATTTTCTCGTATTTTTCTGGTAGAACACAGCAAGTCAAACTTAATAATAGCCTTTCTTTATCACTTCCGGTTGAGCAAGGCGTTCCTCAGGGTAGTATTTTAAGACCCCTTTTATATACTTTATATACTGCGAGCTTTTACTCTTGTCTAAATTTTTGTGATTATCACTTATACGCAGACGATACGCAACTCTATATTTCTTTTAAGAGGATTATTCACCCATAAATTTCTGTTTCCTGGATAACTTTTTTATTTTACAATATTTTTTAATGCGGTTTTCACTAATGAAATGTACATATTTTTGTCAAGAGTTGATAGGTGCCAGTTTTTCAAATTTCTAAAATTTTGATTTTTTATTTAAAAACCAAAAAGATAAATAAAAAAACCTTTCCATACGTCTCTAGATACATCGATTTTAGAAACATTATATTAAAAAACCATTTCAAAAAAAATAATAATAAACCTTTGAGAATGGAAATACAAAACTCAGGCATTTTTCTTATAATTTCTTGAACCGCCGATAAGTTTAGTATCATATGGCAACAACGCACGGCCGGGCTAGCATGAATCAAATCAAGAAACGCGCGACGCTTGTTCGCGGCGGTATCGGCTACTGGTCAACAGCAATAATTCAATATTATGCAAAATTGAAATGTTTGAATGTGAAAAAGGAAGCCAAAAAAGGATCAGTTTAGGCCTAGAATGGCTGCAAATATGGAATAAAAATGCCACATTGCTTTTACTATTTATATATAACTGAAAAAAAATGATTCATTTTGGAATGAAAAAATGATAGAAAAATAAATATTTTTTATTTTAAATGTCTACTGCCTGTAGAATCATAGATCCTAGGCATAATAGAGGCATGGAAATTCGAAACCCATCTAGAACTTGAGTTGTAAATGACAATTTTTGTATTACATTTGTTTGGTTTTTCTATTTTCATTAGAATATGCCACTTCGTTGTATTATAATTTTCATTTTTGTATACTTATATAACTGTTTAATATTGTCTTATATTTTATACAGCTTGTTCTAAAACATGTACCTACGTCATTATAAGTACACACAACATCCATAAACACAAAAAAAATAAGTGTAACGAGTTCAAAACACAGACACACATTTTTTTTAAATTAATTGAACTTGGGGTTTATTTTATGCCCCTTTGATGAGGCTCACGCGTATGTCATAATTTATTTTTTGTATTCTGACTGCTAAGAACTGTTTAAGAAGGCATATTTAAAGGTGATTAACATTAAAAGAAATTAATATTTATTTATTTTTTTATTTCTCTTTGACGAGAGCTGTATATACAGGGTGGCTAAACGAAACGGCTAAGTCGGGCTCGTAAAGATTTTAAAAAGAAAACGCTCGGACCCGTCAATTGAGTTTACCACGAGGAAACATTTTCAGAGTATAATACCACCCCTATCTGTCATCCCTTAGCCAGGGTGGAACTAACCTCAAAAATTTTAAATGGAATAGTGGCTTGAGTTATACCTTGTTTGAGAGGTCTTTTGATTTTCTTTACGCCTACACCTAATTTAAAGGATTTTACTTCAGCGGTTCTCAAACTATTGACTATTTTAACATTTAATATAGTTTTTTGGAAAACGTGTATTAAATGTTGAGTGTTTGGAAAAACTGTATTAAATCGCAATTCTTTATCGACTTATTAATTTACAACAATCATACATAAACACTAGTCCAACAAATACTGAAAATGGCCATCGTTATAAGCCATGCAATAATACAGATTTATATATACCGGGTGGTGCGTCGCCGAGCGGAACATAGAAAAACCCATGTAAATTTTAAGGGGGTCAATTATTGGCTT
The DNA here is from genome assembly GCF_022605725.1 of Anthonomus grandis grandis. NCBI lineage: Eukaryota > Metazoa > Arthropoda > Insecta > Coleoptera > Curculionidae > Anthonomus > Anthonomus grandis. Next base: position 19,177,726 of record NC_065556.1, on the reverse strand, counting down.
CCCTGTACATTATATAGAAAAAATTTAAAATAACTTTTTGAAGAGACCAATCTGGCAAAGCCTTGTGCAAAGTTTCAAAAAATTTTAATAAGCTAATCTTGAATTATTTAATTAAATGTAATTGCAAAATTAGCAAATTTTCAGTTCAGGTAAAACCAAACGGGCACCAGTAAAGTGAATATTGTCACTGACGTGAAGAAAAGTGTCAATAAATCAGTGACAGTCGATATTTGAAAACAAGTATGAATTATTCAATCGACGAAAAAATATCCATAATTAAGTGGCGTTATGTGGGAAACAGTTTTAGAGTAGTATCTGAAATGTTTTCAGTTTATTTCCCCACCAAGCCCATTCCGTCCATTTCAACTATTAAACGTGTTGTCAATGAGTCCAAAGGTACCGTAATAAATAATTGTAAATGTTCAACTCAGGATATCGAAAATAGAGCCGAAGAAAGAGAGAACAGAGATCTTAATATTCTACTGAGTGTGGAGGAAAGCAAGATGGTTGGTACGAGGGTTCTTGGGCAAGAGGTAAATAAACAACATACAACGGTATTGCGCACTTAAAAAAAACACAAATATTATTCGTATAATTCGAAAAACATCAAGAGTTGCAGGAAGGAGATGAAGAGCGAAGAATGGCATTTTGTTTTGAAATGATGGAAAGAGCAAATAATGATAGGAATTTTTTTTTTAATATTTGTTTTACCGATGAATGTACATTTACCTTCAACAATGAACCAAATGTTCAGAATTGCCGGTATTGGAGCCAAGAAAATGAACATCGCTTTGTCCATACTCGGACACAATATCCCCAAAAAACAAATGTATTCGTGGTAATTATCGGACACCATATCATTGGACCCTTTTTTATGGACTATAATCTAACAGCTGACCAGCTATTTGAACTTATTTCAAAATCAAATTGGACCCGCCTTGGAAGAAGTTGTTCAGGAAGATCAAATGATCTGGTACCAAATGGATGGTTGCCCGGCCCATAATGCCCGTATGGTTAGAAAGTGCTTGGAAAATGCTTTTAACGGCAATATTATTGGTCCACGGTACCGGATACTTTGGCCAGCCAGGTCACCTGATCTTTCACCGAATGACTTTTTGTGGGGTCATTTAAAACGTGTCATTTATAAAAGTGTAAAATTTGAGAATCTAAACCAGTTACAAAACGCTATTTCGTTATAATGTAATAAAATTTCCCAATATCAACTTAGTAACGTTAGAAATGAATTTTATGATCGGTTAGGATATTGTTTAGCTGTTAATGGTGGGTTGTTTGAACATTTGATGTTTTTATGTAATTCTCTATTATTTTTGCACTCCCTCAATAGGTAATAGCTGTCCGCAATTATTTAAATGAGAACTATCCTGGTCGCTGGATTGGACTGAGAGGCTCTGTTTAATGGGCCGTGCGGTTGCCTGACCTCTGGATTTTTTTGTGGGGTCACCTAAAGAGTAAAATCTATGCTACCCAACCAGCTTCAATAGAAGAATTGCGCGAAAGGATTACATTTGGATGCCAACAGAACTCCTGATATGCTACGAAATGTGCGACGTCGATTTGAACAAAATCTGTATTATTGAATAGAAATTACGGTGGCTATTTTCAGCATTTGTTGGACTAGTGTTTATGTATGATTGTTATTAATTAATTGTTTGACAAAGAGTTGCCATTATTTTCTAAAAAACTGCATTAAATGTTAAATAGTCAATAGTTTGAGAACCGCTAAAGTAAAGTCCTTTAAACTAGGTATAGCCATAAAGAGAATCAAAAGACCTTTCAAAAGAAGCTATAACTCGACCCACTGTTCCATTTATAACAAATTGAAAGGATAGTAATACATATTTGAGGATAGTTCCACTCTAGCTAAGGACTGACAGATGGGGGTGGTATTATACTCTGAAAATGTTTCCTCCTGGTAATCTAAATTGACGTGTCCGAGCGTTTGTTGAGCTCGACATGGCCGCCGTTTCGGTTAGCCCCCCTGTAATATATACAGTGTATCCCAAAATGTATGTCTAAATTCATTTAAAATTCAGGGGTGTGTTTGAAAACGCTCGGACCCGTCGATTTTTATTTCAAGTTGCGCATTTTTGTACGTGAAGTTTGTATATACAGGGTTGCTCAAAAATAAATTACGACCATCAACTTCATTTTTTCAAATGAAAGCACCTTTTTTTTATTTCATCTTTGAATTTCGCGTGGAATTTTACGTATGTTTCATGCATCATGTCCTATACCTAAAGTCAACAGTTATCGAAAAAAAGACGACCAAACATTATTATTGAAGTTCACCTTACATGCATGAAACATACGTAGAATTCCACGCGAAATACACAGATGAAATGAAAAAAAGGACTTTCATTTGAAAAAATTAAGTTGATGGTCGTAATTTATTTTTGAGCAACCCTGTATATACAAACTTTACGTACAAAAATGCGCAGCTTAAAATAAAAATAAGTCACTCACATGTCTCTAATTTATTATTTATATCTTAATTACTATAAACTGTTTTAGGACATATATTTCAAACTGAGACAAAGTTATAAACATTTTTATATCTCATTCCTTCTCTCCCTAAATTTGTGATACTAATACCCTCCTATATAAAAGCATTTTTTATGAATAAATTAAATTCGTTAATTTGAATAGTGAATAAACTGTATTACCAGAGGAACATGAGGATATTTTGATTGAACTTATACAAAAATTTTATTTTCTTTACTGAGACAAAAGTCGTGAAATACCAAAATACGCGTGCGACTTATTTGTTAGTAAACGCAAAAAAGTCCAACCGCATGCAAACTGAAAAATGCACGAATCGGTTCCTCCCGATGAATCTCTCTGGTAACATTGACCCGTCTGCTGCGAGACGAACAGTGTTCTGCTTTGCTTTAGCGATGCGTTGTTGCCAAATGCTCACCTTCCCGATAAAGCGCGTTAAATCCATTTCAGGCAAAGTCACGTGCTGATGATTGCTCTTAAAAAATCCGAGTATGCTAATGCAATTAAAAATCTTAATTCAGATTTACAAAATATTTATTTAAAATCTAAGGAGCATGCTCTAAAAATTAATCCTATGAAGTCAGCTTTTTTGATCTTTGGTGAGGAGTATCTTCCATATAGTAACCATAGTATATCTATTGGTGGCAAGACATTGCTTAAGTAAAAAAATAAAAACCATGCTTTGCGAGTCTTTAGTCTTATCTCATTTTAATGTTGGTAGCCCTATCTTTAGCCCATGTTTAGATTATGTTGATCGAAACAGAGTACAAAAGTTTCAGAATAGCTGCCTTAGGTAGGTTAATCTTTAAAATTTCTCGTCCAAACCCGATTTCACATAAACTTACAGAAATTAGGTGGCTAAATATGCAGAACAGGTTTATTTAAAAAAAAAATGCTTCTATAAAATCCTAAAGGAGAAAATTCCAGAGTATCTTTTTGATAGACTAACATTCCGAACGGACACTCACAATTTAAATTTAAGACATAGAAACATCATAACTATACCACGACATAGGAAAGAATTATTTAAAAGGTCTGTTTTGTTCTGTTCTCGAGCTATATAAATTTATTTTGTTTTTGTCTTTAAGTAACAACGTTTTAAACCTATATATATGTATTATTTTGGCGTGCTACTTATAATAGCTATTCTATTGTGACTCGATTTTTTTTTCTAGTTTAGTAGGATATTGGGGAAGAATTGGCACTTAGTTGCTTACCAATACTTCTTTATTTACCAGATATTGTTTTAGGATTATTGTGATATTATTTATTAGAAAAGTTATTAAGCAAGGAGCAAATTAAGGAATTGATCCCAAAGATTGGGATAAGGTTGACGTTTTAGATAAGACTAAGAAATTGGTTACTAATGTAAACACGATACAATACTTACAATTACGTATATATAAATGAAAAGTGTGCTTAAATGCAGCAGTAACATGCTAAAAAAGAATTTATTAATTCAATCATCTAATATCTAATAATATATTTTTAAATACGTTAGTCGTTCTTTTGATCAAACTACTTTGATAATTGAGACAATTCCTTGATATATCATATAAAATATCTTTGTTTTATTCTATAGAACTATGTTCTGAAGTTGAAAGTTGCAAGTAATCGTTTTTAGCAAATTCTTTTTAAATCTATTTTTGCGTTAATTTTTTGAATGACTAGACTTAAAGTCACAATATTCTGTAATATGATAGAGCTATCTCATTCTTTGTCTCATAATTTAATAATACTTGATGGTTTTGTCCTACTGCCTGGCATTGTTTTTCTTAAAAGTACCTTTAGTAGTCTATGATAAGGTAAAAATATTGAAAATTACCTTTTAAGGTTTAAATGCGAAATTTTTAAACAGTACTTATTTCAATTGCGTCAAACCAAGTACCCTTGTAAAGAGAATTAAAAGACCTTTCCAATGAGGTATCACTCGACCCTCCTTCCCATTTAAGATTTTAGGGGTAGTGCCACCCCCGCTTAGGGGGTTGTAGGTGGGAAAAATTCTTAATCGTGTAATTTTTTTCCATGTAATACGTAATTATCTAGTTCGCCACCTTTAGTGTGTCACACCCTTAAACGTTTGTCGGCAGTGGTCGGATGAGTTCGAATTTTCGTTTATTTAATGGCGTTACCAGGGTTGTCCGTAATCGTAAATTTTCTTGTACAATTCAAAGTTAAGTGCATTGCATCAGATGTCGGTTATTTGCCGCAGTAATACCCTGAAACCCATTATTATTATTATTATTATTATTATCTTAAATTTAAAATTTAAATCGAGTTAAAATCGTAATCTCCGGCATTCGCTTGAACATGCAATAAGTTTATAAATAGTACATTTGATATAATATAAACATTATCGGGTATGTATTGTATAGGTAGGTAGCTAGGCGCTACAATGTCATATTAGCCGGCCTGAAAACGTCGTCCGACCAAGATAATTTTTTTTTTTTTCGATTTATGTTGTTCGGTCGAAACAACATTTTAACGTAATTAGCTCATTGTTTTGATTAGAATATTTTCTTTTTCACTTTAATAGTATTATTAGAACGGTGTTTCGGTGAATACGTGACTACGCTTCGTTCACAGTAAGTTTTACTTCATTTATTCACTTTACCTGGTTACTATTATTTAATTATGTTAGTCGAAATAATTGTCATTTTACGTAAACCTTCCCGCAGTCATCTGTCATTTATCAACAACAGTGCAACGTTTGAATCACCCGCCAAAAACGTATCATTTGTCATCACGCCGTGTTACCTACGACCTTTGACCATTATATGCCATGTACAGAGAAATGGAACGAAATTATTTTTTTTTAAAAATGTTATTCTTAGAGCGTCGATGAATTATTGTGACATTTTCAGGATCATTTCGCTACGCTTAACAAGATATTTTTAAAATGTTGACAATTCTAGATGCTCATTTGTCATCTATACACAACAGCAACTTTGCCACGTAGACTAGGTTCACTACCCCCCACCTAAAAGCATTTTCAAAAAGAATTTAATGTTATTTGTCTACAGATTGTAATACAAAATGGTTTTATATCAGATTTATGTATATAGATATATAAAAATTTATCCAAATCAAAATTGAAATAAAACTTTCTAGACACTAAACGTTATAAATCTTTAACTTACATATAATGGAAGCATGTCAAATTACCAAATATTTTAAAACCTTTCATAAATGTGTCATTTAAAGCTTCAAATTCCTCAAGTAACCTAATTGTCAATAAGAAAGATCCTATAGGCAAAATGGAAAATGTCTTAAACTTGTTCTGTTAAATATATTGGTCGAATTTATAGAAATTTTAAAATTAAAATAAAAAAATTATTTAAGAGGTCTTAATAAACCTAACAATAATTCATCACAATTTCCTTTCCTTTTGATAGATTGAAATTATAATTTCGGTCCTATAACAGTTACATTTTGCCGCTAGGAAAAGACACTACTTAAATAATTTAGAACTTATCGTTTAAAGAAAATAACATGCTTATCTAAATGTACAATTAAATTTAGATTATTACCCAATTTTGCAGCTCTTATATCATGAAATAAATAAAAAAATAAAAGATTTTTAATACGAGATATGCCATCTAAATATTAACAATAGCACTTACATATTATATTTATGTTAATAAAATGTTATATTATATTAATACAATGTACATAATGAACAAACAGATTTCTGCATTGTCTGATAATTGTTGATTGCTTCCCACGCCATCTTCAATGTTTAATTTTTTAGAATTTTAAGTAAACAATGTTTTCTCTTTATTAAACATAAAAATGACTTAAATAACGGATTAAAATACATACCTAATATAGAATGTCATACACCATATTACACTTTTTAAAGAGATGAGCAGTGGCAGCTTTTCTTAAATTTAAAATTCGAGAAATTCCTGAAATCCTTTATAAAACTCATAATCCAAAAGGGAATTGTTAAGTTTTAGACTATCGACCAACCCCAGAATAGTTGTTGTCCATATACTATATGGAGGAGTTCTGCGAGTTCTAGTCTGATTTCCTGGACATGTTTAGTAGGGTGGGTCGGTTTTCTAGGTTTTTTATGCCTGAGTAGTAAAAAAAAGTTGCCAAATGGTCCATAATGAATACATACACAAAAATTTTTATTCAATTTAAACAACGTTAAGCCTCCCCGCCAGGTAAATTTGTACGGAACGGCCCCTCCCTTCAAAAATTTCGTGATGAGGCTAATACTAAACTCTTTGATATTTCAAAGTGCAAATGTACCGATTTTAACTTGTGTATTTGTGAGAAGTCATACAAAGTTCCAAAAATGGAACAAGCTTTCCTAAACGACCAGAATACTACACGATTAATGTCTATAGGGCAAGTAGATGCCAAAACAAGTAAAATTTTGCAGCAAAAACAAAAAAGAAAAGGGAGGGACCTCTCGCGTAATATTCCGGAGGACAAAAGTCAACAAGACATTTCGCGTAATGTATCAGAAAAAAAAATTGAACAAGGCAATCTATCAGATATATCAGTGCAAAGCGAACTTGACTGTGATCCAGACTTCGAACCAGAGCCGTCAACTTCTACGGGCATAACCCTCGACTTTCCTGCATTAGCAAAAGCAATAGACCGAGCTGGATTATCAAGTAGAAAAGGAGCAATGATCGCCAGTGCAGTTCTGGAAGATGTTGGATTGATATCCAAAACTGATCAATCTTATATAATAGACAAGTCCAAATTAGATCGAAAAAGAAAAAGGCAACGACTTGATTTACAAAAAAATATAATAAAAGATGGTACTAGTCTTCAAGCTCTCTATTTTGATGGACGCAAAGATAGAACTCTTCACATTAAAAAACAGGGTGAATCGTCATCTAGGAAAATCATTGTCGAACAACATTATAGTGTTATTAAAGGAACCAGGTAGCGACTATATAGGACACGTAACACCTGAAAACCGTACTGCAAAGACCATAGCTTCAACGATTCTAAAATATTTCACCGAAAATGAAGTATTAGTTAGTTGCGGTTGACTGTGATGGTACTGTCATTAACGCTGGGCCTCACGGTGGTGTAATACATACATCTTAAACGACCTTTGCAATGGCTAATATTATGTCAACTATATGCAAACGAGTTGCCATTGCAACATTTGGTTCGACATCTGGACGGAAATACCACAGAACCATTATCATTCTCGGGTTCTATCGGCAAACTTATTGAAACATGTGAGCGATTACCTGTCGTGTGCTACGAAACAAACTACAAAAGTTAATTTGCTTAAGGTAAATTGAAAAGAATTAAGTAGCGATCAAAAATATTTATACGAGATTTGCACTGCCATATCTACTGGAAACTGTCCATCTAATTTAGCGAATAAATCTCCTGGCAAGTTATCTCACGCAAGATGGCTAACAACAGCAAATCGTATCTTGCGGGCTTACATTGCGGTAAAAAATCCTCGCCTAAATTAAAAGTGTTAACAGAATATATTCTGCGAGTATTTTATGTGAAGATTTGGTTTTGAGTAAAAACTGTACCATGCACCTTTGGCAGCTAATTCAATATTCAAGATATTTAAGTGAAGAACTTGAAGCTGTAGTTAATCCTTTAATTCAACGAAATTGCTTTTATGGCCATCCTGAAAATATTATACTAACGATGATCTTTGACTCACGTCGTCATATAAGAGAATTAGGGTACAGAAAAATATTAAGTTGCAGGTCGAATGAGAAAAAAAATCCTGTAAATTTGAATAGCACGATAAGAAAATTTAAAATTCCCAAGTTCAATTTTTAAGCGGAATTATATATTCATTTAATGAATTGGCAAGAGTGCAAAGTAACAGAGCCACCAATGACGAAGCATCTGTCTGATGAAGAAATTGAAGAATTTATTAAAACTAGCAGCTATCCAGAGGGAGATTCATGGAAGTTACCCTGCCATACGCGGGCTGTTGAAAGATGTGTCAAATTAGTGACAGAGGCATCGTCGGCCGTATGTGGGTTTACTAACAGAGATGGTTGGATACGTCCAACGATAGCATCTAGAAGCCAGATGCCAAAGTTTAATACCAAATGAGACTATGAAGTAGGAAATTAGAAATTGCTCATATGGTTGGGTGGATGGGTGGGCAGGGATGGAACTCGATAGGAGCCACCTCCCCGTGGTGAGTTCTGGGTTATTTTGTATCTGTTTATATACAAACTAGGCGAAGAGCTGCTCGTAAGTGGAAAAGTTGAAAAATGGTTGATTTAATAATAATTAACTTGATTTAATTTAATAATATTTTTTTTGCGTAATTGGAGGACTATATTACATTATTTTATAGCACAGGCAAATTATTTTCTTTTTATATTTTTTTTTTGTATTTTTGGGTGGGTAGCGGGGGGTACAAACGCTGATGATTTTTTTTTTTAATTTGCACGAGATTATTTTACCCAATAGCAAGTTTTTAAACCACAGGTCTGTCAAAATTAAAGAAAAAGTATAAAAACGACCCAATGTTTAGTGTTATAGTGGTAAATATCACAGGTTTTTAAGAGTTGAATTTATTTTTAGTACTTAGTCTTAAAGCTGTAGACTGTACCTACAGACTTGGCACAGTAGGCATACCCTTCATGCACTTGAGCACTTTTTCCTGTAATATAAACGCCTTATTAAAGTGTGCCGATACAACTCAAAAAATTTGACCATATGCAGGGAAGATTTTACCAAGCTATAGTAAACAGTCCGAAATGTTTCATTACTTACCGAGTTTTTAATCTGTCTAATCAAAAAAACAAATAGAGCTTAGTTGGGCACATAGCTGCTCAACGTGGTACTCCCACAAGAGTTTTTGGTCAATATGGATACCCAAAAATTTGGCTATCCTCAACACCAGATCTTCCATTAAGGCTGATAAACACAATTTTATTTAAAGTAATGTGTTTTTATAAAATTCCATAAAAATTGTGTTTTCACGATTTAATACTAAGTCGGTCCTTAGAGAGTTAATCTAAGTGTAGCCTTAAGCGGCCCAATAATGGGGTGTAACCACGAATTTAATAATTTTACCTGGACTGCCAATTCAATGAAAAGTAAATGACCACTACTAGGTGGTCGCCATTTTGCGTGATTGTGTCCTTTCGATGTTGGTCATTCTGACAAGTTTCAGTTGTGCCAATTGTAGAAAAACAAAACAATTTAAGTTTTTGGGAGGTTATGTTAACCAAAACAAAATAGAAAGTTACATTTTAATGTATTTCTTTACGAACTTCGTGTATGAAAATAAGTAATCCTCACCTAAAATGAGACAAAGTTTCAATTAATTTGGGATAGACACTTTAAAATATTTCTTGTAACTCGAATCTTACAAATCCCAATTACATGAAAATGATGATCTTCAGTCAAATTTTTGCTTGTTGTTAAGTAATTTGTTAAGTAAATACTAATACACGACTTTTAAAATGAAAGATGTTAAGCTACTGTTTGATCAAGCCATTACGGAAGCGACACCAGAGAATTGGCGAAAAGCAGTCCAGCATGTAATTAAGCAAGAGGACAAAATGTGGGATCTTGACAACCTCATCGATCAGACAGTCGATCCTTTAAATATAATGTCAAGAGGTGATGACAGTTCGTCAGATGACGAAGAAGACTACAATCTATTATAATTTAAAATTGTTATACACTGTTCAAAAAGTGCCAGATCCAAAAGTGACATTTTCAACTGTTTTACTCTATATATTATGTTCAATAAATTTATGAAAAAAATATATTATTCCATTTAAACAAAAGTAACTTTCTAAAATAAAATAGCATTTAAGTACATTAATTATAAGGTAAAAAACAAGTCCCAGTTGCACGCCTTTGGCGAACCGTTTTCAATGTTTATCAGTGGGTAACAATGGGCAAAACTCATAAATTGACCCAAAACTGGGTGGCACTACCTGCAATCAACGAAAAGAAAGAATTTTACATTGAAACTAATACCCAACTAAGGTAGTGGCATAAAATATTGGTGGATCACCAGGTACCACTTTTGCATACCTAATGAGGTTTTATTGCTCTACACACTTCTGAAATAGAGTATAACAAATTTAGTTAATAACACTTATTTTTTTCTATATTTCTTTTACTACTTTTACTTTCCTTCTATATTTAGTGTTTCCACATTAATAGATACAACCACCTATAAACATCAAAATATAGATGAGTTTATGAGGGTTTATAATTGGCAACGGTTTATGCAATTTAATTTTAATGCGACAAAAACGCGTTGAACTTGAAAGGGGTTGTTGATAGTGTCAGAAGAAGATGCATTAAATGTATTGAACAAGAGGGAAGACATTTTGAACAATTGTTATAATTTTAAATTTGTTTAATGAAATTTTGATTTTTTAAATTTGGTCAATTAAGAAATATAAAATTTGAAAATTTTCAATTTTTTTGGTTTTCTTTTTTTTGCCCATGATCTTGAACACAAATAGCTATCACAAAAATAAGTATATCATTGGAAAGCATATTAAATGCTGTAGTTTTTGCTGAAAAAAAAACATGTCCCTATTTACCAAATTTTAGAAAAACGACAACGAAGAAGATATCACTAATTTTGCACATTTCCCAAATGTTACATTTAACTTCTAATAACACCCAGTATAAAAAATTATTCAAAAACTTAAATATATCCATCTTATAGCAAATTTAATTCTCTTTCAGATGGTATATATATCTAAATTTTATGTGGTGGTAAGAATAACGGAGATATTCTTGTTTAAATGAAAAAAACAAATTTGATAAATTCAAAAAATGTTAAATACCAGAAGAACTAACCATTTTTCGAAAAAATGTTATACGACTTTTTGTTGTAAATGACTTGTATAATCACCTCTTAAAGTTTGGCGGTTTCTATAGTAGACACCCTGTATATTATTCATTATTCTATGATAAACAACACAGATAGACAATTCACAATAATCCAGTTTTGACAAACAGCGAACCAAATACATTTAAATAAGGATGCTGATACCATTATCCACGTATTAAATAAGGAGGAAGCTACATCGCCTGATGCAGACGATATACCCAAGCGTGTCGTTTACAAATCGCCAAAAACTAGGCAATCCGCTATACTCACAATTAAAAATGTTATTTAGAATCAGTAATATCGAGTGATCATGTCGAGTCGTGATTTTAAAATCCCAATGATCGTTTAAAAACAATGTCAATGAAAAAAATAAATTTAGTTCGGACAGGTCACACGTCAAACGTAAGAGCGTTGTCAACTTAATTACCGTTATTTAATATATTTTTTGTTGGCAACACTGAAAATGTTCAGAGTGACCAACATCAAAGGGACACAACCACTATAAAAATGGCGGCCACCGGCAGCTGTCATTTTTGGGTATGGTGGCCATATGCATTAGTAGTCCAGCTATATTTATTAAGTTCGTGGGTGCAACTGGTAGACCCCGAAGCTAGTAGCCATTAAAGAAAGTATTGTGAGAAAACACAATTTCATGTAGAAATCAGTAAACTTCATACTTTCATTACGAAGCGGCAACATCGCTCGTGTGACTCCACTTTATCGGCTGTTACACGGTGAGGCGGCGGTCCTTGTCTCGGGCCTTCAACAACGGGTTACGTATACATAGACACACACACAAAACAACAGAAGTGGCCCCATTTCCAATAGCCCGTTGAGAGAATCTCGGTTTCTTTCCTCCGCGACCGAGTCGGGCAACGTTGCCGCGCCAAACGGAAAGTATTTAAATCAACGCCAACGACTGGTGAATGCTGTTTGATGTGTTTGACGATTAAAAGGTTAGTTAATCAAAACACATCAAATTAAAACAGTTTTATTACCGTTTAGAAAAAACAAAAAATGACACATATCGTCGCCTTGCATACAAAGGGGCGTAACGTTGAATTTTTTTGGATTTCGCCCGGAGATTGACAAATTTGGTGTTTTCTAGCTGCTCTCAAGACGGCGTAACTCAATATAATTTATTGCCTGGGTTATGCACGCAAACTGTTTAGGAGTATCTCATCAAGTCATTTTAAAACAGCAGACAAAAAGGCGTATCTTAGATACGCCTTTTTGTTTTTTGAGGCATTTTCTTGATTCATTTTATTGAGTTTTCAAATTTTTGATGCATTATACGGTGAAAAAGAGGTTAAATCTGCAGATTTATTTGCCGATGGCTGTAGCGGCCAAAATAAAAATTCCATAGTCGCTATAATGTTACTATATTTTGTAAGAAGCAGCAAGAACATTAGACAAATTCGTCTTCGATTTTTTGAGCCCTTTCATGGTCAAAGTGAAGGGGACTCAGTCCATAGTGCCATAAGTACTGCCATTTCGCGTTCAGGAAACATATTTGTTCCATCTCGGTTGATTCCGATTTTTAGACTAGCTAAGGCTAAAAATCCCTATAATGTAATTCCAATGAATTATTCCGATTTCATAGATTTTAAAGGCTTGTCAAAAGATTTAAGAGTTTTAAGCATACGCCAAGATGATGACAGAAACCAAATCAACTGGACAGAAATCTTTGAAATTAAAGTTGAAAAGGAAAAATCCAGATAATATTTTTTTTAAAGTGTCTCACTGTGATGAACATTATAGAAGCCTCACATTGAAGAGAACAAACATAGATGATTTTTCCCTCGAAGAACTTAACAATGAACGACCAAAGATAACATGTCTAAAATATCAGGACCTAATTTCTTTGTGCAGTGGAGAAACTCCTGTAATTCGACCTCAGGAGCATGTGTCATTATACAGATCTCTTCCACATTAATAAGTCCCTATTTTTATCTTTTTATGTTATAAACAGTTTAGTTTTTTTGTTAGAGTTTTTTACTTTTGGTTTATTATGATATATTTTTTAAGTTAAAAAATTAACAAAAATGTTTACTTATTCTTATAAAGCTGATAGTGTTAAGAGCGTTAAGGAACCTACGTTTATTTTTCTGCGATAAGAATTTTTTTTAAGGCCAGGCCAGGATTTCCACTTTTCATTTCTTTGAAGTACTAGGTTAATTTGAAACTTGATAAATGTTAAATTTTTCGAATAAAAGTTTGATTACCATGGGTTGTTGTTATTTTGCAAAGGGCGTAACTTTTTTAAAGCAATTCGATTACAGCACACAAAAAGGTGTATCTCAATCTTTTTTTGATTTTTGGAAAAACTGGAAAACTTATCTAAAATTTCATAATAGCAGATTGTTCTAATCATAGAATGGGCATCTGATGCCCACATGAGCACAAAATTCAAGCCGCAAATTCCAAACCGTTTTCTCACAGCGAGAGTCTCTCTTGAGCCAACATCTTAAAATGATTTTCCTGTAAAATACAAATATTACAGATACGCCCCTATATGTGTGCAAGGCGACGATATTATGCTTTTAAAGATTGGATTATAATTAACATACTTTTCTTATAATCGGAGTGTACTGCGTATACTGACGCTGCAAGGGCTATGATGCAGGATAGAGAGAGAATGCTAGCAAAATACAAAAAAAATAAAAGTATTGATGACTGTAATAGTTATAAACTTCTATGAAATGACCACTCTTGCAATACGTAATGAAAAAAAAACATATTTAAACTTACAATTTTATTAACTGCTACAAAAGATGTTTGGTCTTCAATAAAAATACTTTTTTATCAACTCTGTTCCAAAAATTAATTTAAATAAAAATACTCTAAATTATTATAAAAGTGTTAAAAATAACTTATTTCAAACGAGTTTTAGCTTTTTGGCCGTGTCGGAGTATGATATTGTAAAGGTTTATTAATAACATTAAAACTACTGCCACGGGCATTGATGAAATTAATATACTTACCGTCCGACTATGCCTGCCTTTTCTACTACCTTATATTGTCCATGTCATAAACTTCTGTCTCGAAAATTCTGTTTTTCCTTCAATGTGGAAAAAAGCGAAAGTTAGCCCTTTACCCAAGACGTTAAATCCTCTTACATTAAGCGATCTGAGACCAAGAAGCATTCTTCCAAAGCTATCAAAAATGTTAGAAAAAGTAATGGAAATGCAGCTTCAGAAATACACTATACCGGACAAAAGTGGAGAAACAAAGTGTCTTTTGTATTTATTTTTATATTAGTGTATTTGATCATTAATTTTTTATTTTTTTTAAATATAATTTTATTTCTAGTCTTCAGTACCTCAATAAAAAATTGTGAAAAACAAGTGAAAACGAATATATTTTATTCTTGTTTTTACAGGGGACAAAAGTGGAGAAACACTATATTTTTATTTATTTTTTATACACAATGTATTAGTTAGTTGTACATACAAAGACTTATAATGTGTAGCAAAACCCTTATTTTTTATAACTTCAGCACACCGACTTCGCATAGAGTTCATTAGGCTGTCAATATAATCTGCTGAAATGGGATTCCACTCCTCTTGAAGAGCTGTGAACAAATCATCCTGGTTTCTATTTATCTTTTTTTTTTGTCTGATTTTCCTATCTAAATGGTTCCATAGGTTTTCTATCGGGTTTAGATCTGGACTTTGTGCGGGCCATTTCATAAGAGGCACATTGTTGTCTTCAAACCATTTCTTTACTACTTTTGCGGTATGCTTCGGATCGTTATCCTGCTGAAACGACCATCGAATCGGCATATTTTCTTCTGCGTATGGAAGCATATGATCCTGAAGAATTCTTAAAAATTGAAATCTGAACAATTTTTCCTTCAATTTTTCTTAATAGTCCTACTCCTGATCCGGAAAAGCAACCCCAAACCATGATATTGCCTCCTCCATGTGTCACAGTAGCCCTAGTGTACTTTGGATTAAGTCTAGTATTGGCAGGACGACGAACCCATTTCATTCCATCAGATCCGAATAGGCAGAACGTACTTTCATCAGAAAATAGAACAGTTTTCCACTGTTGGTTTGTCCAATCAAGATGTTCCTGTGCAAATTGGAGTCTAGCCAATTCATTCTTTTTAGAAATGAATGGTTTTTTGGCTGGACGACGGCTATAAAGTCCAAATTTAGTCAAACGACGACGAATAGTACGCACAGATACCGAAACCCCAGGTAATTCATTATAAATTTCTGTGGCGGGCATAAAGGGATGTTCTGTTGCCAACATTTTGATTTTTCTCTCAATAACTTTATTCGTTTTCCTTGGCCGTCCATATCTTGGACGGGTAGTCACACTATTATATTTTTTAAAAGCAGCAATAGTTTTTGAAACTACGGATCTATTACGATTAATTTGCCTAGCAATTTCACTTTGTTTTACACCAGCTTGAAATTTTGAAACAATTAATTTTCGGAGATCAATACTCAGATCTATTCCGCGAGGCATTTTGCACAAATCGTATATAACAGTTTAACACTCAACGTTAAGATCAAACTAATGATAAATAATCACTTTAAATACCAAATAAGATTTGTTTGGAATGTTTATTCACTTTTGTCCGCATAAAATAGCATAAATAATTTTTTGATCAACTGATAAGGTAAATACAAACAAGAAGGATGTGTTTTTATGCTGCAATAATAGAGCTAAATATTTTCTACTAAAAATGTAAAATAATATCTTGTATGTTAAGATGTTATTGTTAAATTTGTAAATGTTTCTTCACTTTTGGCCGGTAGTGTATGTTAAAGACAACTCAATTTTACCAGTGACACAATCAGGGTTTAGATCAAACCACAGCTGTTGTACCGCATTGGCCTCTATAACTGATGATATTTTATCAGCATTTGATTCCAATAAACTAACTTTACTGGTAATGCTTGACTATAGCAAGGCCTTTCATACTCTCAACCATGATCTTTTAATAAATATTTTGTCATTTGTTGGTTTAGGGGAGGGGGCATGCGCGTTGATTGCTAATTATCTTAGAGATAGGTATCAAGCTGTTTCTTATAATGGCGTAGATTCTGGTTTTTTAGAGATTTCTTCTGGCGTGCCTCAGGGCTCCATCCTTGGGCCAATCCTTTTTTCAATCTATGTATCAAACATGGCAAAAATATTCATATCATCTAAGCAGCACCATTATGCTGATGATACTCAAATATATCTCATTTGAACCAGGTGAAAGTTCCCAAGCAGTGGCTGCCATTAATTATGCCTAACTTTGTGTATTTATGATTAACCTTGCTAACGTTTACGATTTTTCTAAAAATCACTTATAGGGACTTAATTCATATCAATAACGAGCCTATAAAACACGTCGAGCATTGCAAGAGCTTAGGTTTGATTCTGGATAGTGACCTGCGACTCACGGAGCACGTAAATTCATGTATTCAAAAAGGATTTTTAAACCTTAAAAATATTTATCCACATCGTTACGTTTTAAATAGAAAAAAAAATTCTACTTTATGAATCGCTTGTCCTATCACAGCTTAATCATTGCGATGCAGTGTATGGTCCATGATTAAGAACTGCTGAAGAGAGTAGAATTCAGAAACTCCAAAATGCGTGCCTTAGATTAATATATAACATAAGAAAGCGCAACCCCATAAAACACAAGCTTAAGGAAACCAGGTGGTTGACTATGCACAACAGAAGAATTTTTCACGCATCTTCAATGTTTTTTAAAATAATCAATTTAAGATCTCCACCTTACTTATATAATAAAATTAAATTTCGCACAGATGTTCACAATATTAATACCCGGTATAAAGGCAGGCTAACACCTCCGCTTCACCCAACCGAAACTTATAAAAGATCATTTTCTTATCATATTTAAAAAATTATAAATAGCTGTCAAACTAATTAATACCGAAAATATTTTTAGCTTATATTCTTTAAAAAAATACATTTTTAAGAAATTACTGCAGGAACAATAAAGCATAATTTAGTGATTGTTTCATTTTTTTTTTACTTTCTTTTCTCTATTCCGATGATGATAACAAAAACAATTAATGCAATAGAGTATATATTATGATATACATACATATAACAGACTGTATCTTTTGCTTTGTGATGTGTTTTGTTTGTGGGGTTGACTTTGTTTCTTTTTCCTTGTGTAGGCGTATATGCTGTCAGATATTCTCTTTTTTTTGTTGCTGGTTGATATACTTTTTATAATTTATAGCGTTTATATTATTCCTATTTTTAAACTTAGTATAGTATAAATAATTAGGTTAGATGGACGAACAGGCATTTAGATATCTGAAACTTTGTGCGCTGAATCTCGCCTTTAAACTATTAACTTTGTGATTGTATTTTTTTTCCTAAATAAAAAGACCTTTATTATTATTATTATTATTTAAAACCTACTATAGTATACTCATGCCTCTCAGTGCATGTGTCATACAACCCGTTTAAACAAAAAATAACAGTTTGTGTGCATTATAGCCTAAAATACCTTAAAAGGTGCCTATAAAGTGCAGGAATCATCGCAAGGGCAAGCTAGAACCATAGGGGAGGAAAGAGGCAAGATTAAAATTAACATATTGTAAATATTGAAATATAATGGGGAATCACAATTTTTTTTGTTTTCAGATCGCAATTTAACATTTGTTAATACAAGGAAATATTAAAGTGAAATGTGTCCAATAAAATAATGCCAAGCGATCGACCCGTAAAGATAAGAACCTGCCTACCTAATTTTGGGTACAATTTCAATTTTCTATCGAGGTGACTGCTTAGGGGATCTTCTCAAAGGGAAGCCGACTAACACTAACCACTTTGGTAGAGTGTGGATTCAACAAGAGTTCAATAAAATATAAACGCCACCTGTTTTATCCCAGATAGATAAGAAAATCCCGATGACCAAGAAAACAGGAAATTACTAAAAGCACTATACCTATAATAAACCTGAAAGAAAATCTCACAAGGAAGAACAGACAGGGAAATTTATAAATACAACCAATTATATTGACCCTTAATATTATGCGCAAGTATTATGGTGTAATTAATACTGTACTTGAAAGAAATAAATTAACAATAAAATAAATATTAACCCTTTACTTTGGCTATTAAGTTATCTACTATTAAATTATAGCTTTAGTGTGAGAGCACCTTAAAACTCACACTAAAACTGCCTTGTCTAACTTAGAAAGTTAGGGAAGAAGTCCATTCTGAAGTGGAGTCAATACAAAATTGAAAAGTTAGTAGGCGAAGTATTTTCTCCACAAATAAAACGCTAATCCTCTAATTTAAGGAGTGATGCATTTCGGCAAGTGTTCTTGCCATCATCAGACTCTAAAATATGTGTATGTGTTTTAGAGTCTGATGATGACCGAACACTTGCCGAAATGCATCACTCCTTAAATTAGAGGATTAGCGTTTTATTTGTGGAGAAAAGACTACTAGAGATACATTCAAGTGAATCTATGTTAAAAGAAAAGTTGGTAATCAAACTTATTTCTTTCAAAACAAGTAATGTTGCCTTTCCTAAATATAGTGTCTACAGCAGTGGTAAAATCTCATATTCTGTTATTTGGGGCTAAAAGTTCGTGCGAATACTAATCGAAATAGGCCTATTTATCCAGTTTACAAGGAGATCTATGCGGTTTATTATAATGAAATAACTAATATACACTTAATTATTATGAACCTATTCAAAACAACAGTGTAGTAGTGAAATCTAATAATGAGGGTGATAAAAATTTAATTTTGAGGTTACTATTTAGTATAATATTCTACAATAAAGCTAATAAATGTTGATAGGACTTTGGTTTACTGACTACATGGTTTACTATACATCACAAACATTGATCAAATCTGGCTCCAAGAGTGCTGCATGATCGAAATGGACGACCTGGGTGAATCGGTTTAACAGTAGATGTCAATGTAGATGTTGTGGAAGTTATTGGAGTAGATGAATAGAGATTTCTACTTCTTATAGTAGTGGATGAAAACCATACTAAGTAAAAAAAAGGACTGAAAGTGGAAGAATACCCAGATTCAGGAATCGCCAATACAGTTAGTATAGATAATGCGAAGAACTCAACCGTCTTCAAAGGCTTGTTCTTCAAGACTTCTAGAGTAAAATATTTTTTAGTCATTGAGAGTAATTTGTTTTATAATAGAGTCTTTGTTCACCTAACATAACTTACTACAAAACCTTTATAATATGACTTTATATCTGTTTTATAGATATATATAAGTTTTAAGACAGTTATAAAGCCAATACCAATTTTATTAAACTGTCACATAATTATCTATAAAACTTTTTTATAAAATAGGGTTCGTTGTAAAACATCAGAATTATTTTATTAAAGCCGTTAAGTAATATTTTATGGTTCAATACGTCCTTAATACTAAATATACGTAACTAATATAAACTATAATTTTGTTTAGTAGTAGACTTTGTGTTGCTACTTGGGTAGGAACTAGGAGTTTTTTAAGCATATCAATTTGAAAAACCGTCGTCGTTGCACTGTCTCTGACGACTGAAGCATTTAACAAAACAGTTTCTTAACTAAACCAATATCCTGAACTTCATGGATTAGTCTGGTGAGACTGTGAGAGAGATATTTCACTAATTATGTTTCCATAATATTTGGTAAAAATTTACTTATTATCACAGGTTACGCCAAGATTCCTAAAATATTCAGACCTAAGTAAAGATTTATTGTTTGCACTTGGCATCTATCAATGTTCACTTCCAGTTTATTTAATTTGCACCAATCAATTAAAGATTCTAGATCTTTCCGAAGAATAAGACAGTCATTGTTAGGAGTACAGTCATCTGCATACAAAAGAATCAGGGAGCTGAGCTGCTTACTTTTCGTGAACCTGTGTTTTTTCTATTTTTAAGGAATTAAGTGGAATATTGACAACGTCGCGCGCGGCGGCTTCCAGCCGCATAACAAGGCGAGCATTGAACTTACAAACAACTCGCGGCTTCGCGCACCCGACGACCGACATTAACGCGACGCCCGACGACGACGTCGACGTCGGGCGTCGCTTTATTACGTCGGCGACGTCCGAGAAACAGCCGGTGCGAGCGGAGGCAGTGCGCGGGTCATGGACGCTGCGCGCACGATCCGCCGTCGCTGATAAGTTTTTTGATGGGTTGACGTAGGCGACGTTGCCGCTGTTTATTGGATTTCTTCGATTTTCGGCTGGTGGTTCTTTTTTGTGGTGTCTGTTCAATGACATTAATTTATTATTAAATGTTTTTCATAAGTAGAAAAATATTGCAAATTTAATGATGAAATCTGATTTTTGGAACCACTGACGGTGTACTCAAAGTCACGATTTTCGTAGCAATACAAATAAACCATTACATAGTACTCTTTTTCGGCTGATTTTTTTTAGCAAATTCGACATGGTGTTTTTTTCAGAAAATTTTATCCAGGGTATTAATTACATTCAAAATAGTTGACTTTATTTCACTTTTTGTTTAATGACAATATTCTATTTCCTTTTTTGAGATTTTGTTTTTTTTTAATTAATTTATTTATTTCAATACGGCAGAGCCAGTTTACAAAAGGAATCTCTACAAAATACTAGATAATATAACAATATAAATATAATACTAGAATTACAAAAAAAATATACAAAGATAAAACCTCTGAAAAAACAATCATCAACAAGGCTAAAAACTTAGGCTAAAAGGGCTTAACACTATCCAAGGAACGTAGGTTAAAGTCTGAGATTATTTATTTTTGATTTGAATGACCGTAAGCCGCTGCAAAATGGATCTAAACTATTTTCATTAAAGAAACGCAAAGTCCTAGTCAGTGGAGAAAAAACCCATAGTTGGCCGAATGAAAGGGTAAACGAAATATAGGAGAGTTGATCAACCAAGGAACGTACCGAAGAGTAATAAAGTAACTTGAAACAGTAAGGTGAAAGATGTACACTATTTTTAGTGATAAAACCAAGGCTACGCATACTCCTGTTAATAATATCCGAAATGTGTGGCAAAAAAGTTAGCTTGATATCGAAACGAACACCTAAATCTTTAACTGTATCAACTGACTTGAGTTCGTTATTGCTAATTGATAATTAATAATTTTATTAGAACGACCAAACGAAATACATACACACTTTCTTACATTCAGTTCCAGACTATTGCTGTTACACCACTCAGTAACACTATTTAAATCCAATTGAAGTAGTTCAGCATCAAGATATTACTCAATTGCTTTATCCAGTTTAAAATCATCAGCAAAAGCAAGATGCTTTAAAACAAGAGACTTTTTTCACTCAAATCTCTTATGAACAAGTTTAAAAAGACCGGTCGCATATGCGAACCTTGAGGCACGCCTGAAGATACTTCAGTACCATTAGAAATAATATTACTTATCCTGACCAACTGTGTGCGGCCAGTCAAAAAACTGTGACAAAATTCGACCAAAGTCCTACCAAGGCCCATAGCCCCAAAACTTCCGAACCAGATGTTGCATGACCAATTCTATCAAAGGCCTTCGAGAAGCCTGTATACACAATATCGACCTGTACAGACGTCTCAAGAGCATCAATCAAATAATATTGGTAAGTCAACAGGTTAGTCACCGTAGATCTACCCTGACAAAAACCATGCTGATGATCACTAAGCAGTCGCCTACAGTGCGATGAAAATCGCACAGAAAACAACCTGTCAAACAGCTTAGGAACTTTCACCTTCCAATAATCAAATTTGCCTGATGTCAAGCAAAGATTGAAAAGGTGATGCAGAGGCTTACTCAGAGTGCACACACAGTTTTTAAGAAAAACAGATGGGTTGGGTTGGATTTTGATCCTTTAAGTGAGTAGGCAGTTTAAGATAACATAGTGTGCTACAAGACACTGCTACTAAAAATGCCAATATTTCTTGTTTTTTTTATAAACGATCTGAATCCAAAATAAGGTTTGCAGACAATATTCCTTTCAATATTCTGCTTTTTGTTTAATTAAAATATTCCTAGTAGTCTATGATATTCCAAAATCGAAATCAGCTAACGTTTTTGAAATGATCTTTTAATTTTTTAATATAGTATTGTAATTAGAAAATAAACCATTTCTTTTCAAAAACTAGCCTTCCGTTTAAAAGGTTTGCCTCGTATATTCATGAAAATGACCTAAACACATTTCGAAAACATATTATTAATACCATAAACCCTGTGGCCAAAATCGAAAAAATTTTAAAATTGTATAAAAATCTTTTTCAATTGCCTGGAAGCATAGAGGAGCGATTAGGCAAATATCGAAAGTTCTTCCAAAATTACAGGTAATAGAGAACTTGTTACTTAAAAAAACATCCGAAATAATTAAGCCAGAGCTGAAAATTTTGGCTTTTCCGTGACTTATCTTACAGTATTCATTGCAGTTCAGCACAATTGAAATCATTTCAACTATTTCCAGCTAAAAGTTCATCTTTTAACTGTCTAGACCTAATTTCTTATTTCTTCCAGGCAGTTGAACTCATTTTCAATTATACCGGGAAAAGGATTGCCTTAGAGTAACTTCTTATTTCTTCCAGACATTTGAACTCATTTATAGTTTTTCAAAGAGAAATATAAAATAAAAAACTATAGAAATTAAAGACCCAAAAATTGAAAACACTATCAGGCCGATCCATCAGAGCTCAGATACTAATTCCGCAGCAACATTGGATAAAAAAATTGTCAAAACTCCTCACCTGTCAAACTGCTTTAATTTAGTCACTCCCCACTATACCTTTTACAAGAACTCATAACTGCCCATTTGACCATGTTGTCTGAGCTAAAAATTTGTTTGTATAAAATATGTCTCTATTATTTTAGTTCTATACATTTTGCTGTAACTATTGAGAGCTAGTTTTAGTTGTTCAGATGGATTAATTACAAGTTGTTTATGAAATTTAACGTTTTCCTCATTTTTTATGTTTTTATTGGAAAGAACTCAGAAAAGAGATTAATTTTGAAGGAAAAAGATTCAATTTACTTGTTAGCTTGAAAAAAAGACGATTCAAAATGCTGTCAACACTATTTACCTTAGGATTCAGGAAACCCCAATCTTTGTATTCAAATGCCTCATGTTTTGGCATGGACTTTTCCACGACTAGTTTTCTGGGTTGTTTCTTGCTCTCTTCAATAAAACACTGTTTTTTAATGCAGTTACATATATTAATCAAGATGTGATAGTAATTTATATTCTAAGATTCTAACCGAATCTACAAAGAGTAAGGGGTACCACGTACACACACGACTTCAGTAAAAGCTAGAGTGACTTTCTACAAGAATATAGCGTACGTATATGCATTGGCGGACTAATTTGCTCTTCGCAGAGACTCTTGTGATGAAATGATGATTTAAAAGTAAAACAATAAGTAAAGTGTTTGTGGATGAATTTTGGAACTTTCCAAAGGAAGCTGGACCTAGAAGTCTACAGCGAGGTGGTCAGAGAGGGCAGTATTATAAATGCAATTGTCTTTATTTGTATTTTTATAGATTTGTTGATGTAAGTTGTACCCTCCCACGAAGTCGGCAAAGGTGGTTTTTCTATGATTATTAGTATTAAAAGTTATATTAAAACCACACTTAAAAATGATTTAACTGAACCTATTACAATTTTTGTGGATGAATTCCAAGGAGCATGTCTTTCTATCTGGAAGCAAATTAAAATCACCATCAGGTGTTCTATAAACAGTTAAAATTAGAACATGAAAACGTTTAATATCAACAGCTGAGTCTTCGCAATGCAATTCTTTAGACAAGCTCACCTACAGCCACCATAAATGCTGAACCAATTTGTGTCAAGTATTTGAATCAATACACAAAAAGTTTTAAATGTTAACTCAACGAATAAAACTTAACATGTTTTTAAAGCTTGGCTAACGTCCAAATATCGGTGCTTTTAAAAGTTTTTTTTTTGTTGAATTAACCATTTTCAAAATGGCAAACCAGAAATTGTTGACTCAAGCTATTCTTTTTTTCTCGGTACAACTAATTTTGTATTTTTTCACAAATGATTAATATTTTTTTCGGTTTGTTGCAGGTGAGTGTCCAGAAAGATGTACCAAACAACCCAACAGAAACGATAAGTGACGTAAGTAAACAGACTGTTTTTTTTTCGAAATTTTCATCGTTTGTGTGGTCCCACTAACCAAAGCTCACATTTCAAAAACTTTAACAAAAAAATTCTCCAGCTGATAACAATTAAACTTAGAAGCAAAGTTCTATTCGAACTGATAATCCTTCGTGTAAACATCATGGAGCAGCAGGCAGCAGCAGTATGCGTGATTTATCGCAGAAACATTATTGTTAAATAAACGTCCGACAAAATGGTTTGTTAGATTTAATATACGGATTTGTATAGTTCAACGGTAGCGGACAAATTTCTATAAATATCCGTCCTCGTCTTCGCTAGGTCGTCACCGTAGCACGCCGTCTTCTTCTAATATCCGATTCGAACCAGTCTGAACATAGGTGCAGAGAAAAAAAATAAATTAATAATTAGGATAATGCGAACCTAGCCTTCGGTTCGCCGGCGGCCACCATCAACCGCACATAATATTAAATACGTGACGCCATTTTTGTTCTCTGTTATCGAACGTACTTGGAATTAAACATTGTGTCAACGTTGGATTATTATTAATTTTATGGTTATTTTAAGGCGAAAAGTTGATAAATATGGGTTTTTTTAGTGTTTAATTACTAATTTGTCATCGAGGTACGTATAGTAAGTAGTTTAAGGTGTGCTGTATGTTTTTAAAATGCGCCATAAAGTACATCAAGTGAACACGTGAAATATCTTATGTCTCTCTCTCTCTGTCTCAGGGTTTATGGTATACGTAGATGTTTTTATTAATTTTTACGTTACGTCATATGTGCTTTCATTTGACAACATCGCTGTGGAAAAAATTCTATATTTCGGTTTTTTAGGCGGTAAAGTTGCACCTTAACTTTCTTGCTTAGAACATTAAAAGGTTAGAATTAGTAAACAACAAATTGGTTTGAGTTCAACTTGCGAAATGTCATCTTGACAAACGGCTTTTTTTCTTTAGTTTTTGGTTGAAAAAACTAAGTCATTTTGTAAACTATTGCGATAGTAAAAACTTGTGCCGTACCATGGGAAAAAGGCGATTTAAGCCGATTTTTTCACAAGTAAATATCGATATTGTCATAACAGTATATCAAGGGATAACCGTCGTCATAAACGTAGAATATTAAAAACTTATTAAGAAATCTAAATAATTATGAAATATTTAATTTCCATAAAAATGCTTTTTATTAGATGAAGTACGTTAAAAAAAACGCATAAAGAATTCATAAACGGAAATTTTGTTTTTAATTTAATGCATAATCTATTAATAATAAATATTTATCATGTAAATATTTTTTGACGACGTCACTGGTAAAGATTACTTATGTTAGTAGAATCAATGAGCGGCGTTGCGATGTTGTTGCCTTTTTCTCAAATATACGTTACCTGCATTCATTTAACTTTGAACTTTGACTTCTTTATAGAGTATCTTATCATATTTCATGAAGAAAAAATGCTTCATATTATATTAAAGAGGAATAGTATTGGGTGATTGCCTCCTTTAATTTACAAACGTTGACGTTTATAAATAACTGTCAAATTATTGACATTTGACACACAACCTATTCAGGAGAATCAAACTAATCACTACAGCGTTGCCGGATTATGAAGCTATTTTCTTGGCTTTCATTCTTTGTATATTATTTTATTAAGGGCTAAATTATGGACTGGCTGGTAAAGTGTCTGGAAAAGTTATCCTGCTGGTAACATTAAAAATTGAATTATGAACTTCTTGTTTGTCTTACCAGTAGAATAAGTTAGCAACAGGAAAAAGCAGCGTATAAAAGGTTTACCAGGAAATTTATTAATCAAATTTTTCAAAGAGTTGGAGCTTGAATAGTTTTGCAAGAAGTTTGTGTATAATATTCTAAATTTTGTTCTTATTCTGTATAAGTATTTTGTTATTTTACATCTGGTTAAATCTCTCTTTATTTAATATGACAATGCCCGACTTAAGGTTACACCCTTCCCTCACCTGCCCCTCTTTGCTGGCTATGCCACTGTTATGTGACTGATAAATGAAAAGAAAACATACATCTAAGAAATCCCATATAGGAACGTCAAATTTAAGCCACCATATTCTGTCACTTACTATCGTCATCATATCTTGAAGGCAGTCCCTCAACACTCAGTGTTATTAAATTATAAATTATTTCCTCATAGGTGGTAAGAGGTGTTATGGTTGCAATACCGCCACCAGTTTTAAATATTTCCTGTTTATTCATGGCTACTTTTTTTCTTAGAGCCTCATACTTTGTTCGAAGATTATTCAGGGTTCGAAACACCTCTGACACTGGTTTTTTATATTAAACTCTGCTGTCAATTTTTCCCAGGCCGGATCTTTTTCTTTCCAAGATGTTGCATCAGTCTTTTTTTATCCAATTGTACCCGCATATTGACTGACTAAATTACAGAGCAAAATAACTTCTTTTTCAGAAAAGTTTACCGACCTCTTTTTTTATCAGGTTATTGAGATATCCTCTAAAAAAATCTAATTTCTAAAAACCTGTGTACTGTGATTTACTGGCAAATGTCTGGTGGGCTACTTAGAAACAATTAGCAAAAATGCAAATACATAATTAATACTAGTACTATAACAGAAAGAATATCGGATTTGGTACCAAACAGGTATACAAGTACCTATAACTATTATCACAACCTAAAAACCAAACACTTTCATTATTTTTGTTTATTTTCTCAGGACCGGATATTCATAACCATAATCTTTCTTTTATTCTTAAGATTATTGTACCCGCCACAATAATTATGTTGTTGCCAAACTGTAAACCTTCTGCTACTTAACAACAGGTTGAAATTTGGTTCATAATTCCTCCTACAGCTATTGGTAGGTTTACCGAGAGGATAGAATTTATCTGCCTGATAACACACAGAAACTTTACTAGCTGGTCCGTAATTTGACCCTAAATAAAGGTGTCAGTTGGTTTACTTTGTTCAAAGTTTTATTTCCATGTCGATTTTTTATACGTCATCTTAAATTTTGTTGCATGAGCCGCAGGCGAATGTGACAGAATGGGATGAAATGTGTTGGGTTAAACACATACCAGTCCTTAAACTCTTAAATTTTATATATCAAATGATATACAGTATCGGACAAAATTAGAGAGACTCGACTACTTACGTCTTTTATGTAAGATAAAAATGATTAAATTCATCTTTTTGTGCTGAAGGATGTTATGTTTTGAAGTAGTTTAAAAAGGCACTAAAATAAATTTAAAAAAAAAAAAACATTTCTCAAGATTTATTAGGAAAAATAAAAAAATGCAAAAAATTCTGTGCGACAAAATTAGAGAGACTTATCCTTAAAGTACATTTGTACCCTATACTAATGAAACTAACCTAACACTTTGTCCAGTACCCTTTATTCTGGATAACTTTTTCACATCTATTCGGCATCGATCCAATGAGATTCGAAATTACAGCCGGATCCATTGATTTCCAGGCATTCTCGATTTCTTCAAATAATTGAGCACGATTCCCGATGTTTTTAGTGCGAATCTTTTTCTCTATAATCTCCCAAAGATTTTCAATTGGGTTCAAGTCCGGCGATTGCGGTGGCCATTTTAAAACTTGAATTTGGTTAGCCAAAAACCATTCCTTCACAAGTTTGGCCGTATGTTTGGGGTCGTTATCGTGTTGGAACGTGAATCTTAGCGGCATTTCCCATTCGGCGTAAGGCAACATTACATCTTCCAGTATAGTCCGATACATAAATCTATCCATAGTGCCCTCAATTTTGTGGATAGGACCCATTCCATAACCCGAAAAACAACCCCAAACCATTAAATTGCCACCTCCGTGCTTCACAGTACCAGAAACATATTTTGGATCAAGCCTTTTGTTTGCTGGGGATGTACGAACTGCGCTCCATCACTTCCAAAAATATTATATTTAGACTCGTCACTAAACAAAACCCTTTTCCAGTCCTTAGCTGTCCAGTAACGGTGACGTGTTGCAAATAACATTCTAGCAGCTACATTTTTTTTTGATAGATGGGGTTTTTTTGCTGGTCTCCTTCCAGGAAGCCCCGCCTCTACTAATCGCCGCTGCACAGTCCTGGATGAAACCCCAGGCGCCTCCAATTCAGCCAAAATCTGTGTTGAAGATAGACGCGGATTATTCTGACTTAGTCGTTTATTTCTCCTGTCCAGCAGTACTAAGGTTTTTCTCTTGCGGCCACCTCTTTTAAGGTTTGTCACTCTTCCACGGAGCTGATAATTTTTTATTGTTCTGGAAACCATTTGTTTACTGACGTTGAATTGCTCTTTTATTAATTTTTGTGAGCAACCTGAGTTCTAGGCTTCTATAATTTTTTCTTTTAGGTCTATGGAATAATGTTTACCACGAGGCATTGCTAATGATATTCTCAAACTAATAAACAGAAATTAAACTAATCGCGACTTCAGCGAAACTAAATACAAAATGAGTCTCTTTAATTCTGTCGCAGTAATTTTTTATCAATGTTAAAAACATTCTTTAAATAAATGTAAACATGAGCTACGAAAATGAATTGTTGATAATAGAATTCTTGTCAACAAATATTAATATTATTTCAAGTACAAAAAATTGGAGTTGGCAAATAGAGAAGTCTCTCTAATTTTGTCCGATACTGTATATCCTTGGTAATTAATTAGAAAAAAAATTAATATAAACAGATATTGCATGCTAAAATACAAACATTGAACAATAGGAAATTCACTTACAACGTAAGTTCTCCAAGTGAAATGATTTCCTCCAATTAACTTTGTTAATAACTGCCGACTTTTACCTACACTTTATGGACTTTTCTCTATTATGGCAATACTGCCGCAACTCCTCGTGCAAAATTGACAAATTGGAGCATAGCAATATTTTGAAAATGACGTCATTTAGTAAGAAGTTTTTTTGATTTCTTAGGGTAAAATATGATTCATCCAAAAATTTATTTGTTTTAAAATGTTCTATAGACCGTACCCTTTCTACTAAGCAAAACATTTTTTGCAAAATCGTTCGGTCAATCAATTTCTCAAGCACCTAGTGCTGTCAAAATAAGTGACAAATTCTTATATTAAAGGATGTTTTTTTGCCCTTTTCTACATAAAAATTTGGCATCATTGCATCAGAGATGTGCAAGGAAACAAAGTTTTCTTGTGCAGTTAAATCCCTCATTAGATCGAATTTATTGCTGTTACAGATATGGCATATACAGGGTGTCCCAAATTCGAGCCTCACTATTGGGATCTCGTAAACTAGAAGAGATACGAGGTCGGTTAAATTAAAGCAAGGTTGCGCAATTTGGTGCTCATTAAAACGCACTTTTGAAATTCCAAAAATTCCGAAGATATTTGAAAAAAACGAATATTTGCGATTTCATTTTTATTTTTTTACGACTCTATTTGAATAGATATAACAAAATAAATTACTCATTCTCATTGCTACTTTCGCCTTTGGTGTCGTCAGATTTTAGGAGCCCCTTATGTTCTTAAAACAATATTCAAAAATATTGTAATAATGGATATTTCCATTTAGGACTCATGTGTTAAAGAGAAAGACAAAAAATATATTTTTGATAGGATTAAAAATCTTTTCTTTACAATAACAGGAAAAAAGGGTAATAAATAATACAATAATTAAAGCAGAATTCTTCAAATCTTAGGCCCTGAGATAAATATGTAGAAATGTTAGCAATTATTTATCAAATGCGTTCGACTCTTAAATATTTTGATAGTTCGTTCATTAATCGTTAATGCGTATTTAACTAAAATGCCTTTTTCTTCTGAAGAAAAAAGAGACATGATAAGGATTTATTATATGTCGCATCGAATTTCAAAAATGACTTGAGAGCGCTATTTGTTGGAATGTCCAGAAAGACGACAGCCGCATTACACTTATTTTGCTAATATTGATAATAATTTAGCTTAATACGGAAGTTTTGTTAAACTAAGGATTAAATATGGAAGACGAGTCGATCCCAAAGAGTATCAAAAAAGTTAAAGTTAATGAAGATGCCGACTACCTAAATAAAATTATAGTGACACGTGAATGCAGTTTTTGAACAAATGGACTATTTAATAGACATAACGAGCACTATTGGTCAAAAGAAAACCCAAGGTAGAATCAAGAAGTAAGACCTCAGAGACGACAATCATTTAATGTATGGGTCGGTATGTGGCATAAAATTATCGGCCTGTTTTTTCTTGAAGGAAGTCTAACTTCCGAAAGATATGCAGAATTGCTAAGGACCAATATAATAGATTCCTTAATGGAACAAATTTTCGATGTATTACGTCAACTATGGTGGCAAAAGGACGGTGCACCACCCCATGATAGACGATGCGTCACCAATTTATTAAATGAATTGTTCCCTAACAAATGGTCGTTGGCCCGCTAGAAGCCCCGAGCTAAACCCTTTAGATTACTTTCTTTGGGGATTTCTTCAAAATCGGCTCTATCAAAATACGCCACAAAATCTCGAACCCTTACGTCAAGACCTAACAAGGGAGATCAGGGCTATCCCCGCAAGGACTATTCAGAGTGCGATCCATAAAATTCACAAACTGACAAGAAAATGCATCCAAGCAAGCGGATTACTATTTGAATATTTGCTTTAATTGTGTTATTTTTGAACCTCTTTTTATGTTTATTCATGCGTTATTATAAAAAAAGATGTTTGTTTTTATTCCCATTAAAAATTTATTTTTTGTCTTTTTCTTTAACACGAGTCCTTATGGAAATACGCATTAATAAAATTTTTTTGAATAAGTGACACATCGTTGGTTTAGGAACATAAGGGGCTCTTAAAATCCGTAATAAAAAATCCAGGGTCGTATTTAAAAAAACAAACTTGATGATGACAGCTCAAATACGAAACGTCGGTTTGAAAATCTGACGACACCATGTTGTAAAATAGAGAAAGTAGCAATGAGAATAAGTAATTTATTTTGTTATATCTATTCAAATGAGTCGTAAAAAAATAATTTTTTCCAAATATCTTCGGAAGTAATCGGAATTTTTGAAATTTCAAAAGGGCGTTTTAAGTCGGTTAAATGGAGGCAAAGTTGCGCAATTTGGAGCTTAATAAAATTACGTTTAAATAATTTTAAAATTCCGGAGATATCCAAAAAAACCGAAATTTGTCAAAATCGTTTTTCTCTTCTACCGACTTTATTTTAAGAGACATCGGAAAACTAAAAACAGTTTTTCATTGCCACTTTTTATGCTCTACAAGATAACGCAAAAAAATAATCCGACGTTTCGTTTTTTTCCGATCAGAGGTATCGCACTTGCATGTCCGATTACTCCTTCTAGTACTTCCCATAAGAACTCCATGAGTGCAAGATAGAAAGGTATATCAATGGGATTTTCAAATAAATTGATTTTATATAAACTAAAGCTATAAAATAGTCTGTATTTGATATAGTTTTTCTTAAATCAATTTAATGAAAATGTATTCTTTCATTTTATTAAGTTTAACCGGCTAATGTTATTTTGTCATGGCCTACTATATAAATTAAAAAAAATCAAAATATTAGGTTAGGAAAGGATACATTTTCATTGACAAAGTATTTTATAGCTTCAGTTTCCTCTCATATAAAATCAATTTTGAAATCCCATTGATATATCTTTCTCTTTTGCACTCATGGAGTTCGTATGAGTAATCGGACATGTAAGTGCGATACCTCATTTTAAAGGCAATTAAAAATACTTTTTAAAAATGAGAAAATCCAATATGGCGCCAATAAGAAAAAAATTTAGTTGATGATGATCGAAAAAAAAAACGAAACGTCGGATTAATTTTTTTTTGAGTCATGTTGTAGGACATAGAAAGTGGCAATGAAAAACTGTTTTTAGTTTTCCGATGTGTCTTTAAATAAAGTCGGTAGAAGGTAAAAACGATTTTGACAATTTTTGATTTTTTTCGGATAACTCGGAAGTATCCGGAATTTTAAAATGTTTTAAACATCATTTTATTATGCTCCAAATTGCGCAACTTTGCCTCTATTTAACTGACCCTGTAACTCTTACGGTTTCCGAGATTCCAATGGTCACCCTCAAACTTGGGACACCCCTGTACAAGGTGATAATTTAAAACTTGAATTGGCCATATATTAGGAACGAAACGACAACTAATAGCGAAACTTCAAGAAACGGGTTCTATCACGAATAGAGAGAGAAATCAACCGAGATTAGTCCATCAAACAGCGCAAATTGAAATTCTGGCTCAGTTTGCAATGAATTCAACTTTATCAACTTGTTAAGCAATTTTTCATCAACTGTCTGGACGGGAATACGGAAATTCTTTTACAAACGTTTGGTCCTTCGAGTTGGTCTTCTTTACTACGTTGCCGTAGCTCCGGCATACTCGCCATCGAACTTCCATATTAGCAAACCATTATCGTAGAAACCATACGATCCGCGACACTCGACCCGCGCAAAAACAATCGAATCCGACATACGTTACGTAGCAAAACGTGAGCAAACATCGGCCGGATCGCCTCCCGAGTTCCGGTTTTCGGCTACGGAATCTTTAAAATGAAACGCACACCTCTTCAGTCAGCTACGGGGATTCATCTTCGCTCGTTCGCTCCGCTTCCCACTGGTCTACGTGTACGTGCTGTGTGTTCTTTTATCGCTGATTCTTATTTGTTTTTTCTTCTCTCTTCTCGATCACGCTTTGTTGCCTTCCCTCGCGAAATCGTAGTAAGGCTCCCTCCTTTCCCCTTTGAATGGTTGGGTTTAGTCAGTCGGCCAAACTGTTGTAGTCACTCCACTAGTCGTGGCAACAAAACAACTGAAAGTGAACGTCGGTCGGTCATCGGCTCCTGCGATTGCTGCTCCGCTTAGTCGCCCAGTCAACTCTTTTTACTCTTTGAATAAAAAAAAAAAAAAACTCACTAGTAGCTGCGTGCGTTTTCCCGCGCACCTCGTGTGCCGAGCGGTGCGAACGTTCTCGACCCGTAGACGACCGGCCGGCGAGTGAATCGTTTGATCGTTTCGGTTATTAGATTGGGTAAACTGAGCGGCAATAAAACCAGCGGCATTCCGATGTGCGTCGTCTCCTGAGAGATTTGGCATGCGCTCGTTCGCTCGCTCGCGATAATTGGAATACCTTGCGCTGTTGCCGGCTCTTATGTCACTTCGCGAACCTAACACTATTCGCAGTTTTACGGCACGATGACTGCTTTTATTGGATCTGCTAATGTCGCTTTAAGCGTTGATGCAATTTGGTAAGGACGTAGCTTAATTAGATTAGGCCTTGAATGTAAATGAGTCAAATCCGTTTGACAGTTGGATCTGTGATATGCGGTCACGAACTTAATAATTATATCTGACCAATCCATTAAAAAATAAACGACCACTACTAAAGAATCGGACAAAATTAGAGCAACTTTTGGCTCAACATTTGTTTAGCTGTAACCAGTTATGTAAGAAATTTTGGTTTATTTAGTATTTGGATATGTCCCTTAAACAAAATCTATAAAAAAAAATTCTGCGGAAATGCATTTTCTATTTTTCTACTTTAGAATAACTGAAATCAGTTATATAAGAAAATATGGTTTATTTAGTATTTGGAAGTGTCCATTAAACAAAAACTACAAAAAATTTTCAGTGTGTGTGTGTGCATCGATCATTTACAATTTTCCGACTTTAGAATAACTGAAATGAGTTACATGAATAGATGTTTTTGATTTATTTTTAAGATATTTTTTTTACATTATTCAGTAAATCATAGTATGGAGTTTGTAACTGCAGGTAATATTCATGCTCAAAGCATAGAGTCTGAGTGGAGTGTAGCAAAAAAGTTTTTACGAGGGCCACATATACCAGAAAATGAGTTTGCTGATAAAATATGCGAGTATCTTTGGAGAAGGCATTGTAAAAAACACAATTTAGATCCCATGGTTGAAGTCCTTGGTGCCATAATGCTGGAATATGGAGATTTTAGAGTTAGACTAGGCTTAAAAGTTATTTACAATCACACACTTTCCTAAAATGAGGCTTAAAACTAAGAAACGAAAACCATGGGTTACAAGAGGCCTTAGAGTTTCAGCTAAAAATCTCCGTTTTTTGACTAAATTGTGCAAATATACCACAAATGAAAATATCCTTGTATATCATCAGAAATACCGTAGTCTGTACAGAAAAGACAATTAAAGCAGCAAAATCTAATTATTATAGGGATTGCTTAAATATGTCATCAAATAGGCAAAGAGAGTGTTGGTCGATTATTAATGATTTTAGACATTGTCATAGAAAAGTATCTGAACCGGAGTTAAGACCTGACATTTTAAACGACTATTATTGTGATATACCTAATATCTTGCTCAAGGGCATTCGTAGTAGCATTGATCCCTTACACTATCTTCAACAAGTGTTGGTTGAGCATTCATTTTTCTTTCATCCTGTCGATCTTACCGAAGTAAAAAATTAAATCAAACGCCTAAAAAACCATAAATCATCTGGAGCTGATGGGATATCTTCGAGGTTGTTACTCTTTTTGCCTGATTCAGCCTTAAATGCTTTAGTTTCTGCCATAAACAATTCTTTACATATTGGCATTTTTCCTTCATGTTTAAAAGAGGCAGTGGTTATCCCTCTTCATAAAAGTGGAGACTTGGATCAGCCTTGTAATTTCCGTCCCATTTCTATTTTGTCTACCCTCTCTAAGATAGTTGAAAAACTTGCAAAAAGCAGAATTTTGTCCTTTTTACATCATAATGGCATTTTGTCTGCAAATCAGTTTGGATTTCAAGCCGGTAAAGGGACTCATGATGCTGTTTTTAGCTTTTTGGAGAGCGTCTATGTGTCCTCGAATTCTGGAGTCATCGGCGGCAGTGTTTTCAGATCTATCCAAAGCATTTGACTGTGTGGATCATGGAATACTGTTATCTAAGCTCGATAAATATGGTTTTAGGGGCGTAGCGTTGCGATGGCTTAAGTCCTATCTATCAAATCGTACTCAGAAGGTTACAGTGTCTGGGCGTTTGTCTGCTTCTAGATCCCTAAAATGCGGCGTTCCCCAGGGTTCAGTGTTGGGACCACTGTTATTTTTACTGTATGTGGATGACTTGAGTTCATTGAAACTGCAGGGCAAGGTGGTTCAGTTTGCTGATGATACCACCATACTATGGAGCCATCAAAATTCTGATTATATTAAGACTTGTATCCTTAGAGACCTTCAGAT
The DNA here is from genome assembly GCF_022605725.1 of Anthonomus grandis grandis. Classification (NCBI taxonomy): domain Eukaryota; kingdom Metazoa; phylum Arthropoda; class Insecta; order Coleoptera; family Curculionidae; genus Anthonomus; species Anthonomus grandis. Next base: position 19,142,102 of record NC_065556.1, on the reverse strand, counting down.
TTTATCAGGGTGGTGTGCTTCCAACAGGCTCGTGTTTAATGTAAGAAAGACGTCTATTATGGGGTTTAAGTACGATGTTCAGGGTCTGATGTTTGACGAAAATTCCCTCTTGCAGAATAAAGAGTGCTGCAAGTTCCTAGGAATTACCATTGATGGTCGCCTTCGGTTTGAAGATCATATTTTACATTTAGCTGGGAAATTATCTTCTGGATGTTTTGCAGTAAGAATGGCAAAACAAGAAATGTGAGGGGTGGTTGCACGTTCAGTGTACTTTTCACTTATTGAATCTCATATTCGGTATGGCTTGCCTTTTTGGGGTTTAACCAATAAAGGGCTACTTTTTTTTGAAAAACAAGGACAATGTCCTTGTTATTCAAAAAAAAGCAGTTAGATACATGTGTTCTGCTAAGTTAAGAGATTCTTGCAAACCCGTCTTCATTTCTGAAAAAATCCTAACTCTTTTTCACTTTTTATCTTAGAAACAGCTGCTCTTATTCACAAAATTCCCAAACTACCCTCTGACACTGACTCGTCGTGTAAATGATGTTCCCCTATCTATTCCTATGTCTTCCCTTACCAAAAACTCATTAATTTACATAAGTAAAAAAATTTACAATCATGTTCCTCTATGTGTTAGACATATATCGAATGTTAAGAAATTTAAAAGAGAATTAAAGATGCTTTTATTGGCTAAGGCATATTATAACCTGTATGACTTTTTTAATGATAGGTTTTAACCTTGGACATGTTGGAAAGTTTTTTTTTCTTTTTTTCTTCTCTAGTTTTGTCAACAAGTTTACCTTTATTTAGTAATTGATTGTTTTATTTAGTTATCTTTAATTCAAGTATGTTCAAAAAGTTTTGTCTTCTTGTGTTTAATTTTGTTCATTGTTTTCAATGCTTTTGCTTGTACACAAGATTATTCTTACGTAATATAGCACTTTTTTTTTCTTTCTTTCTTTCACAAAGAATCACACAATACTTATGAGAGTTTGACTGTTTACTTTATAATTAATATTTTTATTATTGCAGGTCCATATAGTTTTTATGTTTTTTCTAAAATTTGATAATAAAATCTTAAATTTTGTTATTGGTATAGTCTTTTTTTGTGAGTTCGGTTTGGTTGGGTAAGAGTGGGACATAATGAAGTCACTTTGAGTTGGGTTGGATTTGAGTAAAAATATTATATAAACCCAACCAAATGATTTATGAACAAAATGATGCATTTCCGCAGAAAAATTTTGGTAGTTTTTGTTTGATTGACACTTCCATATATTAAATAAACCATATTTTTTTATTTAACTGATTAAGTTATTCTAAAGTCCGGAAAATGGACAGGACGCAGGAAATTTTTTGTCATTCTATGATTATAGGGGCTATTTGAAGCTAAAAATGTAATTTTCTTTTTAGTAGTAGATTTCAGGTAAACGAAATTTGAACCTAACTTTATAAATCGTTAAGTTTAAGTATAGCATGTTATGCTTTATAAGTTTTAAATGAATTGGTAAATAAAGTTTAATTGAAACACAGGTAAAATATAATATTTACATTTAATCTCTAATACAGTCCTATTTATATTATTAAAATAACCGAAATAAAGATGTTTCATCACGACAAAATTAGAGCAACTTAATATTTTTTTCAAATTAAAGTCTACACAAAACTACAAAAATCAGTATTTTATCCAGTACCCATTATTCCTAATGACTTCATCGCATCTTTTGGGCATTGAAGCTATCAGATTGTTTAATACGTCTTCACCTATGGAATTCCACGCTAAACGGACTTTTTCAAACAAATAATCAGCATTCTCTATTTGTGATATATACAAAATGTTGATAATTGGTTTTGTACACGTTTTTGCACTATTTCCCATAGATTTTCTATATGGGACTTAGATCTGGCGATTGCGGCTTTAAAACATTAATTTTTTTGATCCTATGGTGGGAACATTTGGTGTGACATTCAAATTACGAGACAGCTTTACCACTAACCAAAACTGTTTATTTTTACTCTCGATGGTGCTATCTTAGGGAAATTATTAAAACTAAACTAAAACTACTTACAGTGTCCTTATATACTAATGATGTAACTAAGAGAGCAGAAAATGCAATGAAGAATGGCTGAACAAATCTTAAAGACTAACTATATATTTGACTATAAGGCATTTGACCTTATCCCTGTTAAAAAGGTTTTTTTTTTATTTTGAATATTGCTAAACTTTCGTATATGCATCTAATTTTCTATTGTTATTAACTGAATTAAGTAATTTTAAGTTGTCTATCCCTATATACAAAGTGACCAGTATTTAAAACATGTTCAGCCAAACTTGACTTTTCAACTCTTCCATATTTTACATGAGCTACATGTTCTTTAATTCCCATATTGCCGCCACCATATTTGACAGTTTGGGTCAAGTCTTTTTCCTGTAGGGCGTCTTACAAATTGTCTTTTGTACTATGAAAATGTAAGAAATTTAGATTTCTCAGGAAAAAGTACCTTTTTCCAATCGTGGATGGTCCAGTTTTGATGAAATCTAGCCAATAACATTTTTGCGCCCCTATTTTTCGTAGATAAGAAGGGTTTTTTATCTGGTTCCGAAATCCGCTAAACGACGTTGAAAGACTATTCTTGTTTGAATAGTTTCATGCGCCTGTCCAAGTTTTTTGAGATTTTTCTTGGTCGACCACCACGCTTAATGGTCGTAACCCTAACTCGGATCCAGTAATTTTTAATAGTTTTTGATACAACATCTTTTCGAACTCCAAATGTAGTTGATATCCACACTTGCTTTTTCCCAGATAACTAGGCATCAATAATTTTTTGTTTTAGGTCCAGCAAATAATGCACACCACGCGGCATATCTTAGATAAAAACGTCAAAATTGTACAGTTTCTTATACCATATTAAAACCAGTTTGTTTTTAAGTTGCTCTAATTTTGTCGCAGTTGTTTTTATGATCCTTTTTTTATCTCGACTTTGAAGCACAAGAAAAACTGTATAGTAAACAAACAACATTCTTGCCTGGCAAACAAACACATTTTTATAAAACATTTTGTAGGGAATTCAATATAACAATTTATGCAAATATTTTAAAAGTTGCTCTGATTTTCTCCGATACTCTCGGTGGTCGCCATTTTGCGTGATTATGTCCTTTAGATGTTGGTCACTCTGACAAATTTCAGTGGTGCCAATTGTAGAGTAACAAAACAATTAAAGTTTTTGGAAGGTTACGTTTACAAAAACGAAATAGAAAGTTACATTTAGTTAAGAATTTAAGATTAGTTCTGATAGTTTTTTTGTTCTTGTCTAAGAATTTCGTTAAAATTTCAATTAACTTACAGGGATAGATACATGCACCTTAAAATATGTGTTTTATTAATCTCATAAACTTGTATCATACGAAACTTAATACCAAAAAAATAATATTCTTCATTTAAATGTTTAAAATTAAAAACAAATATTATTGAAACCATATCATTTGGTTTTCATTATATTATTCCAATAATCAAAGTCTGGTTGAGATGAAGAATTTCTTCGCTGACTTTCTACCGTATCAACCAGCTTCCTTAAGTCTTCGTTTTATAATGCCTACCTATATTGGAACATGTCTTAACTGCTGTTTAACTCATGAAGCACTAATGAAAGGGTCTTGCATAATCAATCTCTTGGTACTTCTATCCACCACACTATAAACCTTCGGAATAAAAATTAGAAATGGTTCTGGGTACTACTGATCTATTTAAATGTAGGTATTCTTCTTCAACATTTTTTCTTTAATTTGCATAGCCCTTGACGTGTTGAATCTTTATACTTTTAAATTCACCACAGATAAACTCAAAACGAATACAAACAAAACTGAACAATAAAAAAATATAATTTTTAGTTGCTCTACATAAAATTTTTATTTAATATTGTTAAAAAGTTAATATACATGTGGCCGATATTGTAGGTCCTTAGTATTTACTTACCGAGATTTAATTACAGTTTCTCCAGTAAAACCTTTTATATTTCATATTCAAGTGACTTACACCACATTTACTTTGATCGTCTCATAAAGTAATTACTCACAGTAAAATACCAACTGTCACGTCCATTTGACAGTTGATTCGCAAGTAAAACCAGAAATCCGAGCGGAACCTTCCTTCTCCACGCCACACAGTGCTTCGAGTATATAGGACCTTGGGACAAAAATCAGTTACTTCTATTGGGCTAAGCGTTATGCTCCGAAACTTACGCAACTTTGCACAAATAAAAGGCCCTTTCATTGAAAGAATTTAGAGAATTTAATATCTAATGTTACAGGGAAATATGCGACCAATACATTAAGAGCTAGACAAATAAAAATGTTGCTTTTTAGTTTTTTTATAAAAAAATAACAGTAACTTGCCCATTTACCCTATGAAAATTAAATTATTTACTTAACTTTTAATAACAACAATACAATTACATAACAAATTTAAAGTACACGATATCCATAACTTCCATAAGTGTAAAAGTTGATTTCTTTTTCGTAACCTTTAGTATGCTGGTATTTCTTACGAGAGAAATTTAGTCCAAAAAAAACTATCACTATACATATAATGTATTTAAAACATTAATAAAAAGGTATATACACACAACTACAAATTTTTCTTTAAAGAAAATACGGCAAAAAATATTACAGATACAAATAATAAATGTAAAAAGTGGGAAAAAATAACTTCTAAATTTAGCAAAAAATAAACAGTACTAATACTAAGCATGAAAATGCTTTTAAGTTTTATGTGAAAATTAATCTAATCAAAACTAAAATTTTGTTTGTATTTTAACTAAAACTGAAAACTATAACAAAAAAATCTTAAAATCTTGAGTTTAGTTGTGGGATGGGATCGAAGGAATAAAAACAAACGTCACTTTATGTACTGGCCAACGTTTCGCAATAATTATATTGCTTCATCACAATAAAAAAGGATTATTATATATAAACAAAATTTAACTTTTTGGGGTTATGTTGATACCACCAAAAAAGAAAAAAGCAGAAAAACAAAAAAAAAAAAAAAACAACAAAATCTTAGATTTGAAATAAAAAAAAATTTATTTCAAGCCTAAAATAAATGTAATAAAAAACTTAAAACATCGGTGCTTGAGACTTTCTAGTCCAGAATATCATAAAAAAAACCTTCATTATGTTCAGACAATTTTAAAGAAAAACAACTACCCCCTATCAATTATTAAAAAAATAATTAACGACACCGAGAACATTACTCAAAATATTACACGAAACAATGAAAATAATCAATTGGCTTATTTCAAGATTCCTTACATTAACACACTTTCTCATAAAATTAAAAAGACCATACAATCAAAATCTGATGTTATTAAAATCTCAGAAAGAAGTGAAAACTCGGTAAGAAAACATTTCTTTACGAAGCTTAAAACTAAAGACGCCTTTGATTTACATTCTAACATTATTTATAAAATACCTTGCTCTGGGTGTGATGTGTGTTACATTGGTCAGACGGGTAGATATTTGAGGCAGCGCCTATACGAACATAAGTATGATTGTAGAAATTTAGCCCTTAAAAAAAACCCTACTGCTTTAGCTGAGCACAAAATGAATACAGGACACAATTTTAATTTTGGCAAGACTACAATTATGGGCCAACAGCAGCTTTTTAAAAAGAGACTTCTAGCCGAAATGATAAACATAAAAAAACATAATAATGCGGTAAATAAAAGAACGGATATAGACAATCTAAGTTCCTCTTATTTTAATCTAATAGATCAAATCAAAATGTAAACTTTTGGGACTGTTTTGGTTCTTATCACTAAAAAGAATGCGTCTATTGTGTTCTCGCATACCCGGTTTTTCTGGCTAGATGCTAAATTATTATTGTACACCGTAGAATCAATTTTAAAGCAACTGTCTGTGATACAACCCATCAATTTAAACCGTTTTTGTTAAAAAAACAATATTTTATATATTCTATGTTACCTGTGTGTCCTGTAAACATGATTTTTTATGACAAGCAAAATCACACTGTTATGTAAGCAATTTTATCATTTTTTTTTTGTTGTGTAATTTTTTTTATTTCAAATCTAAGATTTTATTTATTTTTTTTTTTTTTTTAATGTCCTTTCCTCTCGTATAATATATTTTTCGACTTCCCGGTTTCGATTCTCATTTTTCTTTGAAGTGACTGTCCTTTGCGATGAGATAATGGGCTCTGATGTTAAAAGTAGTATTTTTAATAAATCCATATTACATTTTGTTCTAGAATACTTGCGGGTGTAAAATAATCGATATTTTCTTGCCTCTTTATGCCTCGCTTCTAAAGCATCCTCGGAAAGTTGTCCTAAAAGTAAAGGAAATGAATCAAGTATTTCAGATCCGTGTACCAGAACCTTATGCCTACCTGGCATGTAATACCAATTATATAAATATTAATATAATTGTTTAGTCTCATCTAAAAGTTTCTTAAACTCTAGTGCCTAAATGTGACAGCCACTAGAAAGAGTTCCAAGAATATTCGAAAAATTTATTATAAGACGCTTGTCTATTCCTGTTATTTCAGAGCTTAAGTCTGGATTGTAAAAAAAGCGAGCTGTATTGCCATCGCTGCTTGACCCGCATCCTTGCTTTTGGTTTGTCCACAATCAGGCCTATTTTTTATTTAAAATCTGGCTGTATTTTCTTTTTGTTGTTTTCCACTATTTTCTTATTTTCTGCTCCTTTAACTTGCCAAGATCTTATTTGCAATCGATAACTAATGTGAAGTAAGCACTCAAAAAATCTTATCCAGCAGTGTAATGTGGACAAACCAAAGCTGTAGTTTTCTACTTTTGACGGACGGTTGGTATTTGGCAAACTCATTTCTTTCGGACTTCCACAGATGATGCATCTGGATATTGCGTTTGTGTTAGAGAGAATATTTGCTACACTACCATCCATCATAGTGAACAATATTTTAAATGATACTATACAAGTAGTTCCGTTTTGAAATTTTAAAATAAAATTATTAAGGTCATTAATTTTATGTCTGCTTTGATTGGTGAAGTGAGTTTTAACTTGAGGCAAGGGATTGCTCAAATTTAAAAGGGAATGGATTTTTTCATAAATAAATAGTTTTGGATTTTAATTCCGATGGCCATGTCTCAAAAAGATCCGCTTTCTTTATTGATTTGACATCCTCTGAAAAAAAAATATTTAAAGCTTCGTCGCAGACTGACGCAGATAAACTATATACGAAATGATAATATATAAATGTATTAACAATAAAATGTAAAAACTACAAATGGTTTTAAGAGGCTTTTTTTATATGCCTTTTCAAAATTTCAAATTTAAAGAGAAATATAAAATAGTTGCAAACTACTTTTACATTTATTATGGTTAAATGATAAACGACTTTTACATTTTTTAATACATGATATTAAAGTACATACCTTGTTGTACACTGTCCATGTTTAAAAAAGATTTCAACTTTTAACCGCTTGTCTTGAAACACCAACAAAGTATACTCAAGTTTTAATAACAAAAAGGTACTGGTCAACACACGAGATTTTATTATTTTTGGCGCAAATATTTATAAACATAAAATGCTATTTGCAATAACATATTTTTGGAATAGTGGCTATTAGTTTGTGGTCTTTGAGATAAGGTATTTAAATACTTCTGAAAAACAAGTCACTTTTTCGATTTTTGTCTATTGGTCGAAGCACTGTGCGCCACTGTAAATAAATTTGCTCCAATTAATCACCGGTACGGAGCAGCCTTTACCCACCAATAAAAAAAAAAAACACACAAAAAGCATACCGGGCAAAACGGCAACGTCGCACACGAGACAGCTGACTGGCGTCGAGGGCGGCGGCGTTGCCATATCTGCTGCGGCCTCGATGAATGGCATTGCAAGGTCTGTCGTGGTGCAGTGCGGTGTCAAGAAGTTGCTCCGTCCGTGTCGTGGGCCGTTCGGGGGTTTCCGGTTCGTTTCTCGAGTGGAATCGGTGCGGTGTGAATGCATAATAATACAACACCGTTTGTCGTTGTTGCCTTTTGTGGAAACGGAGTCCGTGTCTTGTTGTTATTCAGAGTGTCTTTTTGGATATGATCGGTGCTGCCGAAGGACAACAGAGACCACTGTTACTATGGAATATGGCCTCTTTAGGGCTCTGCTCGTGCAAAAGTATTTTTATGAATACGGGGTGAATTTTGTAGGACCTTGGCAGGTAGGCTTTCAAGTGAACTCTAAAACATTTTCTCGGAAAGTGTGAGGTTAGGGCGTCTGTCATTAATATTTGACATCAGTCAAAGTTATTGGCGCCTTTTTAAAACTTATCTCCAGTCATTTGCAGTTGGTGAGAAATGGTTCAGCTCTGATGAGAATAAAAACCTCTTTAATCTAGTTCGGTCCTTTTAGCCCCTTTTTTAATAATGGAACCCTTTTTAGTTCATTTTGGCTCATAACCCTACTTTTTTGTCAGAACAGTTTTCTAATAACCTAAGGTAACATTGATCTTCCAGGCAATCAAGAATATCTCTACACTTTTAGATGAGTGTCCCTCAAGGTAGTTTTGAAAAGTGCATCTTCCAGGCAGTTTAGTAGCATATAGTTTAATTTTAGTATAGCACCATAAAAATTTTGTAAATATTTTTTACTACAGCGATCAAAACAGAAACGAACAAGTTTGATAACAAACAAAAAATTAAACATATAACTCTAATAAAAACAATAGTGTCAATAGTATTGTAGAAAACTTAACAAATCTTGAAATTATGAATATACATTTTTTAAATTCAGTACTCACTCTTACGGAAAATGTTGAACAATCGCAATTTTACAACCAAAAAAATTCTCTACCAAGTTTTAATTTTTATCCAGTAAATTATATTGAACTACATACTAAAGATTGTGTAGCAGATTAAAACTACAGCCAGTGGAGTAGATGGTATGAATATTGTCTGTTTGAAATTATGCACCCCATTTATCCTACCCTACTTAACACGTTAGTAACTGTGCTATTAAAAAAGGTGTATTTTCAAACATGTAAAAGAAAGCAATTATTGTACCTTTACAAAAAAGTGGTTCTAATGAAAATATCACGCAACTGCGTCCTATCAGCATTTTACCTATACAATCATTTAAGTAAAAATCATTCCTTAAAAAAGTAATACCTTCATAGGTTGCAGTACTGAGTACAGCTCTCTTCAGTATCACAGATGATATTTTGGATCAGTGGGATAAGGGAAAGCTTACTAGTTCTTTTAGATTTTAGCAACGCGTTTGACACCAAAGTAAAAGTTTTATTAACGATTTTACCTTAATGCTGTACAACTATTATCGGAATATCTTAAAGATAGAAGTCAAACAGTTTTATGCAATGCAAATTTATCTAGTTTTCAATCTGTTAGGAGCAGTGTTCACCAGGGATCCATGCTTAGTCCACTCGTATTTAACTTAAATTCAAATTAAAATATATTTATTGTCTAACAGGAATCTAATCCTAATCACTAAGACAATATATGAAAATATAAGTAATATCAATGCATACCTATGTAATGAAAAGTAATAATAAAAATCATATATAAAAACACAACAAAGTACAAGAGGTACTATCGTGCCGAAAAAAAATGGGACAGCAAAGTCTCCTAAATCTATTGGTCTATTAGAATAATATATTTTGATGTTGTCAAAGTTAATTTAATTTTGTGACAGCCGCGTCAACAAGATCGTTCTTTCAAAATGCCTGCATTATCTCCTCAACAAAAAGCGATAATATACACTCGTCTGATGGATGGAGTTCCTATAAGAAGAATCGCAGAAAAATTGGGCATTAGTAAAAATACCGTTTCCTTAGCTAAGGCAAAATTGCAGAATATGGAGCTATTTCAAGAAATCCAGGTTCTGGTTGACCAAACATTTCAAACGACATTCAAGATAGAGAGTCAGTTGGCTTTCTAAGAAACAATCCGTTTGAAACAGCAATAAAGACGAAAGAAGACACGCATTTTCCTGATTCTGCTAATACAGCTCGTAGTAGGATAAGAAATTCGAAAATTAAAAGTTGCTGTGCAACAAATAAAATATTTTTGACTGAAGCGAACAAACACAGAAGATTAGAATTTGCCCATCAATATGCCCACCAAAACAACATATGGGAGACGGTAATATTTTCGAATGAAATAACCTTTCAATCGTGCAATAATTAATAATTATTATTTAAATATGTAATTATTAAGACTCCAAAAATTCATAATGCCTAAAAATATGCATACCATACCCAAGGAATGCGATTTACTATAATAGACTAGGAGACAATTCCATACCTAAACTTTAATGTCCCACTTTTTTTTCGGCACGATGGTACAGTAACTTAATAGTTTTAGAATATTATTTGACGTTAATTTTTTTAATAACGAGGAGACATCCAGATTCAAATGGACAAAGTTAAATCAAGAGCATTCTTTAAAGGCTCTTTCTTTACTAAATGCGTGCTACATTAAGTTTGTAAGTAAAAAATGTTTTGTCTGCTACTAATTAATGTAAGGCACCATAAAGTGTAGAGCTGCTGATAACTCTGGGCAGTTAATATGTCAATTACATAATTTGAAAAGAAAAAGCCAACCAGCACAAATGATTTCTTGCTGAAGGGAGAGCATAATGTTGAATCTGCTGAGTAACAAGTGCTGATCGTATCTTTGTTAAGGGTAAACTATCAATTTTAAAAGCCATTTATTTCAGAAATTTACGTTAGAACAGGTTCAGGTCTAAACTAATCGCATAAAGTAATCGCTTTTATTAGGCAGTTAAACAAGATGATTCTACTTGATATCAAACCAAGAGATTTTAATGATGACTTTATGATGTTATCTGAATGATTGCAAAAATTAAGCCTCTTGTCAATAAACACATAATCACAGTTAGAAAGAATGGTACCATTTAATGTATAGTCGAAGCTAATCGAAGACATCTTTTTACACTTTTCAATAGTAAGAGGAAGCCTATTAATCTTGCACCAGTTTTAGATTAAATTAAGATCGTTTTGGAGAAGCAGTCAAACAAGCCCAATTAGTTACAATGCGAAATAGCTTTAGGTCGTCAGCAAACAGAAGACAATCACTTAAAATGTTAACAGATATGTCATTGATAAAAATGGAAAACAAAAAAGGAGCAAGATTGCTACTACCCTAAGCAGCACCGTTATATGCTTTATAAACGTATGACCCAAACCCATTATACTCTACAAACTGGTATCAAAGTTGTACAAGATCAGAAAAAAAAGCAAGCCTAAGTTTCTGAGCAAGAAGTCCATGGTCCACTTTATCAAAGGCTTTAGCAAAATCCGTGTAAATTACGTCTAGTAGACATTTGTTATTTATAGCCTCATATGTATATAAGCTCCCTAAAATCTTTTTATTCTGTAAGCATCATTAATACGCTAACGATACTCAAATATATTTGTCTTTATCTCTAAGAAAAATTATCAAGACATGGCAGCACTTAATTATTTTGACTTAAATCAATACTCTAACAAAGCAAGAAATCACAACCTCATAATTAATCCTACAAAAACGGTAGCTATGCTTTTTGGTAAATCTAATGATAAACTCATTTTTTTTACATAATTTCAATAAGTCAATTAAGTTAAGAAAGAAGAGCCATGAAGAACTTAGGTTTTTCTACGGATCTTGAACATCGCTTTGTTGATCGATCACTACAAAAAGCGTATTTTAAATTAAAATTAGCATCAGCAACAGCATATTTTCAATAGAAAATTTAACATTGTGATACGCGATTCCTTAGTATTAGGTATCACATTTGCACTACTGCAATATTGTTTACAGACCCTGAATAGCTGCAGCTGTATCGAAGCAAATACAGAAATTACAAAATTCTTGTGTTCACTTGATATGTATATGGTATTTAGTCAGTACAAGAATCCTGATCCAGATACTTCAACTGCCTGGAAAAAGCAATTTTTGTCATTTTCAAGCACCTCGAACCAATTGGGTTTCACCAGATTAGAAAATCGTTGCATTAGCTAATGCCGTTCCTTCTTTTAAGAAAAAAGATAATCATCCAGAATATTCTTGAACTCTCAGAGAAAGAGCGCCAAAGACAAAATAAGAAAAATGCTTCTTCCAGGCACTTCAACTGCCAAATATCTGTATAGAGTAATATCTACATTCAGCATGAAAAAAAAAACTAAAACCCTCAAAAGAGTGTAAAAACTTAACGAGCAGCAACGTCCGAAAATACCCCAAAATCCCCAAACAAACGAAATCGATGGGACGAGGAGGCCGCGAATAGTAGGTCAAACTGAGAGTGCTGACTGCTGTGTATATAGAAAGACGCGGTTGCGCCCCACAGATGCCACTCACCACTCGACAGGGTTGCCGCGTTTCGCACCCCAATGCAACCCCCTCGTTTTCAATAGCATACCGACGGATACGCGAACTTTCCTGCTGAGAGGACCCTAATCGTCCTGCTGACAAGGTTTACTATGGCGGGGCGGGGAGGAGGGGGCCTTAAACGATTTACTCGGAAGAAGATTCCGAAAGCAAACGAACTCTCGCTTCAACAAAAAGGTCGATACGCACCAGGATGGTTTTAATTTAATATCCACACCGATCGTCGAGCTGCTGAAAAACGTAACTACACCGTCTCATATATACATATATATAAATAGAACCGGTTCCATTTACATACCTGGCTTGGAAACGGCATAAACGCTGTTGCTCCTCGGGCAAATGTTACTTGTCGTATTTGTCAAGTTCAAAGAGGACTACTGCTACTTTGTCTAAAGGAAGTTGATTATTGACTATAAATTATTGTGGGTAAAGCCTTATGAGTATGTTATTTTCTTAGCTAAATGATGGATGATCTTTTTGCGTTGGAGCATAAGGAACATTTGAGCAAACCATGGATCATACGGTTGGGATACCCAAGGAATTTTCACAGAAATTGGAACAAATTGAAAATGATTTCAAAGGCCTGAAGAAAATTGAGGACGCCCTTAACCGCCTAGAAAAGACATGAGATATCTTTCATAGTTGGAAGGAAACACTTTCAACTGGTCAAAGGATATTAAGAATTACTTCCAATGCCTGGAAGAGATGGACAACACCGTCAATAACTATTTTTATTGTTGTGCCTTAAACAGTAAATAATTTTTTTATTCCAGGCAATTGATAAGTGATTTTTGTCAATAGCCCGTGAAAACTAATACAAAATATACACCAGGACGTCCCTAGCCTCTTTAAAATTCAAAAAACGCACTGCTATTGGGCAAATTAAAAAAGTTCCAGGACCTTACTGGATATAATTGTAACGAAAAGCTTATGAAGATAATTATTGAAAAGCATCATCTTTTAAATACTTGATCATCTTTTTAATACCACGCAATTGATAAGTCAATATCCCGTGAAAATTCTTCTTCCAAAAAATTAAAAAGTAAAGTAGAAAGGTTCGATTATTAATCTTAGCCTATAAGTCACTCATTTTAAAATCGGGTTAAAAAGCTTGGAACAATACTGACTGAAGGTATACTTATCAATTGGCCAAATTAAATTATTTGGTTACAACTTCCAGGCATTGAAGTCATTATTTGATTTTTCCAGGCAGTTGATTCTGCTAAGAAACTTCTGGAGCCCAGGGATATTCTGGATTGCTCGGAAGAATATTTTTCGTGCCAAAAGAGTTACTTAAGGTTAACGATTACCTTGGATCATATAATACAGGGAGTTACTGTCAAATTAGTTACTTCTGCCCATGGCCAATTGATATCAGTTATAAGTACTTCCACGGGTTCCAGCTTCTTAATTGAAATGTGTTTGTGATCTGGATCTTCCTCTAGAATAGTCACAATTTTATAATGCAGATCTCCAAGTCTGTTTTCTTATATTGGTCTTTAATGATATTCTGGACTGCCAAAAAATTATCGAAAGTTAAATATTACCCCACATCAGTTATTAATTGGTGACATGTTCCTAAGGCAAATGACATTAATGACAGGAATTTTAACTGCCTGGAAGGAGCACATCATATGTTGAAGAGTCTGGAAACATTGAACTGCCTGGAAGAACTAAGAAAATATCATGAATTTTCTAAGTAAAGTGTTATTTGAAGACTCTTTAATAAGCTTATGAACTCCTTTAAGAATTTCTTGAGGCATTTCTGGGTACTTATGAGGAAAAATTGGCTAATATTGAGTTTTCCATTACATTACCTTCATATAATTTTCTTGTTGAGTTTCTCCAAGGGGAAAACTTGGAATATTTCCTTGCTTAAAGGGATTTTTCTTATATAAGCAGCCAATTTTCCTAAAAAAAAATAAAGGTGGTCTCAAGAAATTTTTCCTTATCTTTCACATACATTATTTGCTGATAACACCACTAGAGGTATACATGCTATGGATGTATGGTTGTTGGCTTGCTCAATCCAATTTCAAATACATAGAACAAAACTGTCTCTTTCTAGGGCCATTCAAAAAATACCAAGAGGGTGTGTGCTACTAAATAATTCCATCCTTCACCATACCATCTGTCGATCGAATATAATAAACGTTTTAAAAACGTATACCTGCTGCGCCTACGTCGATACGATAATACACCTCAAATCGTGTAAAGAAAACACTTAATAATGAGACCGAATCGGTCTGTGTGTATGTTATCTGAACAAAACGAGTTTTTAAACCGCTCGTGTGCGTGTACCTGGCTTTAAAATTAAAAAAAAAAATGGAAGATCTACCAAACCCGAGCAATTCTCGTCGACGTCCTCTCTTCTCTCGTCCCGATTATCGAACGTTTTATTTTGAAACCGAGCACTCGGTGTTGTTGCACCTTTCGGTTTTGTATTTTCATCTCCTGATAGAAATCGGATATTATGTGCGAGGATGCCGGTTGTATTATACGCCTAATTGCTCGAAGACATCTTAAAATATCAACAAAAAGGGGAACTCTGTGTTACCTCGTTGTTCTACGTCGTCCCACCTATTTTTAGAATATTAATGGTGCGGTTCATTAACTGGGAATTTTATGCATAATACCTAAAGACTACACTAAATTTGACACTTAGGCTCAATTCTTCACATAACCTTAACGTGACAAATGACAAACATGACATTAGGCGCCACTGTTGCCAAATGTGTATTTCGTGTTTGGCAATTAAGTATCTTGATAAGGTTAATTTGGTTCAGTACGATTGCTTAAGTTATTGAGCTTAAATATTGAAAAAATAAATGTCTCATATGCAAACAGCTTACATAAACGACATAAACATAACCTCAATCCGATCCGAGAGGGTGCGTGTAAAAATTGCCAATATAAAGAAACGAAGAACAAAATGGCGACGTGTAAAAATTACATTAAGCCTTGAGTAAGTAAAAATATGTTAAAATCCGTTTCTTTGTTCCATCGACTAGTTGGAACACCACTTATATGGGTCGAGAGGTTACACCTGCCCTTGGGCTTTTACAACCGAAGGGCTCACTACGTATTTAAAAGATAATATTTACGTTCATTGTGTCGGCGAAAAATGTAAAACAGCATACATTTCGGAAATAATATTATAAGCCCAGATTATAAAATGACAACACGTAAAACCGATAATTATTACGTCTTAAACAATTTAAAAACAAATTAGTCGAATATTTAGTGCCAGTTACTGGCCAAACTAAAAAAGTCGGCCTCTGTCCTTATTTGATTAAGCATAATAAATTATTTTCGTTTAGTTTTATTGTGTGTGGAACATTTCACATTTATAGGAATTTATATTTAATTTTTCAAGGTCAAATAGAGGTTAAACCGCGTTGTCTATGTTAGTTATTTTATTTTCGTCTATAATCGCGTTTAGTTAGTTGCAAAGCTCAGATAATGAAACCAACACGTTTGCGAAAATTTAAATTTTTTTTATTTATAAAAATGCGACATGTTTATGACGTCATTAGGTCAAGTTTTCGTATTAATTGTTCGGTTGGTAACAGTGGACTTGATAAATAATGTCAGCTGTCATTAGTTTGGTTTTATGCCAGAGCGCCAGAAGAAACGGAAATAACAAGGGTGTGGTCAACGTTGCCAAATGTACGGAAATTTCCCTTAAGGTGGGAAATATCTTATGAACCTGTCCAGTATTAGATTTAAAAAAGTGCCGACAATTTTCAGTTTTAAATGAGATGCCCTTGTATTTTCTGACATATTTCGATAAAATTTTACATTGGTAATGTAATGGTATCTGTCAAATTTTGACATTTTTGTAAATTACAATATAGCGTGCCATGAATCAAGCAGGCTTGGATTAATAAATTGAACCGTTAAAATATTTGTCAACATCGTGGTATAAGATGCTGCCTGTAGGCTTTTTGACTATTTTTGTATAGAATTTGACAGTTCATATCAGCTGTCAAATATGTTTTGATTTATCGGTTTTACTACGTCAGCTCTATTAGTTGAATTTGGGTTAAAAATAGTGGGTAAATCAAAAATAAAACAGTGATCTGTCAATGTCACTCGGAAGAATAATTACATTTTAACATTTTGCGATGATTTTTAAATCTCGCCATGCCTTTACCTAAGGCATAATATTAAAAAGGCTAATTTTTAGTTAAGGTGGCTTTGATAGAAAGATCGAACGGTTAACATACTTGTCAACATCGCGGTATGAGATGCTTCCTATAAAAATAAAATATCTGTCATCTGTCAATATCAACCTGCCTGATTAGACCTCTGACAGTTCAGATCATAACAGTGATCTGTCAGTGTTACTCGAAAGAATAACTACAATATTTTAACATTTTGTGAGGTTGATTTTTAAATCTCACCATGCCTTTACCTATAAGGCATAATATTAAAAAGGCTAGTTTTTCGTTAGGGTGGCTTTGATAAAAAGATCGAACGGTTAGCATACTTGTCAACATCGCGGTATGAGATGCTTCCTATATAAATAAAATATCTGTCAATGTCAACCTGCTTGATTAGACCTCTGACAGTTCAAATCATTAATTTTGATACAACACCTGTCAGCGCAATCAAATAGGTTATGTGACTGCTGTCATCTTGGAATATCTCAAGGACAAACGTCATTCTTCTTCCCCTCCCCCTGACACCTTTATCCTATATGAGAAAGCTCGTCGCATCTGACTTAATTTCAACGTGCTACCACGCCCATATATCTCTAACAAAGAACCCCGATGAAGCTAAAAATTGCGACACGATAATATACATTAACAAACAATTCACCTAATTGTTCCTCGCATTGCTGCCGCCACGCTAGTTATACTTTCTTTCGCCAATATCATAATAATCCGGCGCGGCGCGTCCACTGTTTAAGCAAAAAGCAACAACAACAGAGCAAATCATTATTACGGTTTATTTACGTTTTCTTAACCATGAAAATCTCGAGTGGTGCTTTGGCAACGTCGCCTTCATCGTCGTCGCACGATTATCTCTACGAACAGCTGTTCGGCATTTTCGCCTCTCTTTACTATGTACTTACCATATACGATTATTCAGTTTTCTTATAGTTCCTGCACGGTGGTGGTTTATACACGCCCGTTCCTTTTTTTCTCTCTTCTGATTTCTGTGTTTTCGACGCCATTTTGGCTGTAGTTTCGGTGTGATTCATTCGGGAATTCTATAACTCCCCGTGTAGTTTATGACACGTAATCGTGACTGTTATTAGTGTCAATTCATCATTTTCTCTTTTTATTTGGCGGCGAACGACGATAATCTCGTCCCATTCAAGTTGGGACGACGTAGTAGTATTATCATAAATTTAGGCTGAGATGTAGTTCCTGCGACTGCGCCATTGCGTAAACACCGGTGTTTCGAGATTGATTCCAAGGAAAAAATGTTACGGGTACATAGGGTAAGTGATTTGTCACACACGGGGGGAATTATGTAAATTACAGGAAAAAAACACGTATTGATCCATTCCGATTTTCTTTGTTCACGGAATAGCCGGGCGGGCAGTGCAATATAAAAACGAAACCCCGATAAGATCGGAAAATATTGTAAAAGTGCCCGATATAAACACAGCTTAAAGAAATACTCTGTTTAAGATTTCGGCCCATACGTCATGTGTCAAAACTGTCAAATTTAACACATGAAGTTTCTAACGACAAGTCAGAACTTATGCGGCTGTCAAAAACAGCTGATTTGAACTGGTAAAGGAGCTTAACGGGTTTTAACCTGGTTGACATTGACAGTTTTAATCATGGTCGGTTCTGCTAATATATTTATCCTGTTTGTCTAAGTATACATAATTTTTTATTTATTTTTTAGAAGTTTCTTTGCTTACACACCAAGAATACAAACAATAAATGCCGAGTGATAAAAAATGGGGTATTGTTTTGGCCGAGTAACCCTAAAGAAAGTCTTAAAGCAACCTTGCTAGGTGTCATAATAATGGTGACAGTAATGACCTTTTTAATAAAATTTACTGCTTTTTGGCAACACGGTAAAACTTAAATCCCTATAAGTAATTAAAAGTTTAAGTAATAAAATCCATTTTTCCATTAATATTTCACCAAAAACATTAATTAAGTATAACTTATCCCTTTTATCTCATTGCCTGTATCCCAGAAATTGTTCCTCCCTTGGCAACACCCTAAATTCACCCAAATCATTTTCCCTAAATTAGGACAACCCTGCTGCCTCTTGCCAACACAAAAAAAAAACTAAAATTTCCCCAATCTTTTTTATCGTATTTTCTGGTAGGTATCTTTCAAGAAGCCAAAATTCTCGGTCACATTGTTTATAGAAATTACATGGAAAAACAATAGATAAGCATTATGGCGATAACGCCGGTTGAAATTACATTTTATGACATTGCTTCTTATCTATAAAACATTTTTGAAAATACTTGCAATTTAATTACAATATACCCCTAACCATTGTTGCCAAATTCTCAGAAAACCCCCATATAAACCAGTCTAGTAGACCTCCATGGCCAGTTCAAATAATATGATTTAGTTGGTGACGTCATCGTTACCTACCTGATGGGCTCACCAACGGTACACTCCTTTTGTTTGTGTGTCGACTCCTTCGAAAATCGTATTTCTGATGGTTTTTCATTTTATAAAATTTACTGTGTGTGTGTGCAATAAAGTTCTGGTAAGTAACGTATATTTTCAGCACTAGTGCAGTAATAGAGTGAATTTATCTGAACGGTAGTAACATTGAATGGTTCTCTCTGAATTTGTGTCACTGATACATATTTTTAAAATTCTAAAAATATATCGTTTAAAAATACATTGCCTGGGTATTATCTTGATATGTACTTGTATTGTGAGTGTTTTAAGTGAAAATTATTTTTACACCTTGACCGTAAAGTAAACTGCTAAATTAATAAGAAAATTGTGTTGGAAAATTTTACAAAGTAACCCTGTATTTTTCCAAATCTAGCAACATGGCAAGGAATTCTTATAGAGTCATTATTGACTAGGGTTTCAGAACAAATTTGTCAATACTCATTTGATTTTTCTTAAAATTGGCAATGTGGGAAGAAAATTTGTCACATTTCACTCTCTGAATGAAGTTTTTCTTACATACATTTCAACATCATCATTGAATTTTTCGAATATTTGCTTTGGTGCCGAATTTAATGACAGAATGCCTATACTACTCATAATAACCCTTAAACCAAAAAATTACTATAATTGAGCACTTTAAAACATGTCTTCCCAAATGAATGATGTCATATTCAAATATTTTCTCTTAACTGACGCAAACCCGAATTGCGTTAAAGTTCGGTGAAAATATCCACATAGAACAGACAACGTCGACAATTCTGGAGGACTCAAAATCTCGCCAGATGAGTCGAGAGCCGTGGCGAAACGATACGCCGAGACGGATTTCGATCAATTCGGCCAGGAATAAACATAAAATCCTTAAAAAGAACCAATAAAAGAAGAAGATGAGGACCATTTTATCTGCAAAGAGGTTTTTTCACTTAAACTTCCCTTAATAATCCCTTTGTTCCAAGTCTTTTTGTTCCAATTAATCGTGGAAATCAGTGGGGTTTACTGACGTCCGTGTTCGTAGCCAGAGCAAAAGCACCAACAATCTGGAATAATCAATATTGCACAGCCCCCGACCGACCCTCCCCCCGCACCCTTTTCGCTCAGCAAACTTCTCCTCGGTTTTCTTTTGGGTTTAGTATTAGAGCCATAATAGTCATTTCTATGTAGTGCATTGTAACACCCCCAAAGAAAAAATCCTTCATTAATTTATTTGGTGGTGGAAGTTTTTTCCGGTTATCAGTTCGGAAAACTGGGTCGGCTCTTCAGAAGTTCGATGGAGAATTTTTAAAAGTTCGTAAAGGAAGTTGGACTTGGAAAATGTTGTTGGTTATCTAATTTTTGCCACAATAAAACATCGCAATGGAACTTTTTTCTGTATTAAATACGTTTGTTAGATTGATGACACACTCGGGCAATTTTCACGATTATTCCGATCTATTATTAGAATTTTCATAATTTGCTTGTTTTACTTTATGCGCGTTAAAAAAAATATTCGATCATTGAAGTTTCTGACGTCAGGGTGAGTAAGAGATTAGATTATTTGATGATATAATAAACTATATGGGATCTTTAAAGTATCAAATTTTATCACACATATATTTTGTATTATACTTAAGATAGTCATTCGCAATCAACCGACTGAAGATGGACAAGAAGAAACACCGGGAAATCCTGATAAGGAAATTAAGAGTAAGAACGTGTTTTGAAAAGAGATCAAAAATTATTCCTTTAATTCAAGGTCAAGTTTGAGAAAATTTGGTAATTGTTAGTATAAAACTGCATAACTTCAGTTCAATGTGCTGTAAAGAAGAGTCTTCAATTAGAGAACGATGATCAGAAAGAAGCAAGTTCCTTGACAAACAATTACAGCTGCATAGATGAACTGCAAAACTCACTATGCTTACACTCAGCAAGTTACTTTAATATGCACTATGTAAGCCTTCATCAGACACTAATTCTCAGTTCAAGAGGATAGAGCTGCTCATGGAATGACCACTTAGCCTAATCTAACAATTTTAATTAAAAATTGAGGCCTTAGCCGAGAAAAGTCTACAGATAGCACACTGAGCAGTTCTATTTAACAGAAAAACAGCAAATTTAGGGACCCAATTTACGGTTTGCCTCAATTATGGGTCAGCACTGGGTAAAGATATTCAAAAAACATCAAATAGAGATTAAAAAACTTTTTTTGTTAAACTTTTGGTTCAATATGCTTCAGACCATATATGTAAGGCTCCAGTTGCGGAATAATGAATTAGAAAATTGTGAAAAAGCTGAGCAATCTGATAAGAGTTCCTAGCTCTGATCACATGATAAAAAGTAGGACAAGGAAAAATTACAAGAGCCCACTCTCTGAAAAGAAAGCATGTTGGCTGAACTTCTAATTGTTTTTGTTTTTCTGAAGATTAAAGGTTTAAGGAAAATCGGTAAGTTTACAGTAAATGAAAACATAAAACTGCACAATGCAAAATATATTCTTGTATACAGCATACTGAACCCTGGCATGTATGTCCCACTCAGGACAACAAAAATATCCAATTTTAGTAACTCAGCTTGTGGTTCATGTGCTCTATATAAGACTCCCTCTGATCAGGAGACTTATTCTTGAATTCAAGGCAGTAGAAATGCTTATAAAAAATTACTTGCTTTTGTCAGTTGAGGAAAGCTTATGGACTTCATAATGAGGCGTTAGCAAAATAGAAAATTTAGGATTGGTTCAATTTACTGTTTACAAGCTAAGCCTTATATCAATTGCTTATATCAGTTCTGGGTAAAGATACTTAAAAAGCATCATATAAGATTCCACATCTTTTGTCTTTACTTTTAATTCAAGGTGCTGAATGTAAGCCTCCAATGTTAAAAAGGCCTAGAAGAAAAAGTGAAAAAGAGAACTATGAGAAAAGACGTATATAAGAAAGTAGGATAAGATGAAAATCAGCAAGTTAGTCCAAACAAAAATCTGCATAGCACAGCAAAGACAACTGCATAACTCTACGCTTGTAAACAGCACACTAAAACGTACTATGTAATTCTCTCTCAGGGCAGAAAAATAGTAAATTTTAATAGAATTTTGGATACAATGTGCTTTGTATAAAACTTTGACTCTATTCTTGAGTTCAACGGAGTAGAACTTCTTCTGGAAAGACGACTTATCCTTGTCAGACATGTTTAATTCATAAATTAAGCCTATTCGTAGATTTTGTATTGCGGCTTTATGGTTCAATGTGCTTTCTACAGGTCACGACTTGTCTCAATTGTGGATTAATACTACGTGAAGGTATTTTAAAAAGTAACCGGATAGAGAATTCAAATCGCTTTTTTTTCTTTTAATAAGACCTTAAATTTTTACTCAGAAATAACTAGTAAATTTTAGTAATCCAATTTTTGTTTCCAAAAGCTTTGCATAAGATTCTGACTGTTTAGGACCTCTATTTTTAAGTTCAAGAGAGTAAAAATGTTGATATAAGCTCATAGAAAGACTTATGCTTATCATCAGACGAGCAACGCTTACAAACAGCATGCTGAGCCGTTGTATCCACTTATGACAAAAAAAAGCAAATTTAGGATAGCATCTTATGATGCAATGTGCTATCTACTTGTGTAGGCTTAATTATGAATCTGCACTGGATAAAGGGAATTTTAAAAATTTCAAAAACGTGGGATTTACCTATTTTCGCTGCTCTTTCACAGCTGTTAAGTCAGTTTGAGGTAAAAAAAAGTAA
This sequence comes from Anthonomus grandis grandis, assembly GCF_022605725.1. Lineage (NCBI taxonomy): Eukaryota > Metazoa > Arthropoda > Insecta > Coleoptera > Curculionidae > Anthonomus > Anthonomus grandis. The sequence goes on along the minus strand of NC_065556.1, from coordinate 19,119,384 downwards.
ACTATAGAGCATCCTTCACCACCAAATCTTTACGTTAAACAAACAATAAATGTCGTCAAAGTAGTACGCGTTCGTTTAACAATAGGCCCGATTATGTAGACAGAAAAGTCATCGGACTAAGAATTTTGTTTTAAATTAAAATCGGTCGTCATTCTTCGAGACAGACGCTGCTGGAAGGTTAAATGTGAGACGACATTTTCAGAACGGCTAATAAAACTTGTTAAAACTGAGTGAAAAAGCTATGGTTGCTGAAGAACGCCGTCCACCACACAAAATTCAGGTATACACAAACCAACCAGCAAGATACGTAAAATAGAATGCGAAATAATGTAGGTTATCGACCCCTCTGGCCGTAATATGGCGTGTAGTGTAACTATAAGCGACTTGTGCAATAAATTACGATTCAAGAAGAAGAAAATGGCCGCCTTACCTTGTCGCGTATACCCGGGCTTCGACGGTATTGTAGTGCCTTGGATACGCCGAACACTCGGTATTTATGACACAATTAACGAAGCGACCGAACCAGCACCCGAGTATAGGAAAAGACGATTTCCTTATTTGGCCACGTATAGTTCAAGAAAAAAATCACACTTTACCTACCGTTTCTTTGTTTTTACGTAGATTTACACGAAGGTTTCTTCAAACCAGATACGCACATTTTGCCATTCAAGACACGTAGAGGGCACCCTCAAGCTTTTAAGGATGGTCTTCCATGTTTCCTGATGATAGTACAATTTTGGCATGCCATAGTAGGTGATGTGTTTGTTAAAATTACATACCTCCAGGTGGTATCTAAGGTTCTTGCAACCTCATTTCCTAAGAGAATCAGTATATCCATGGAGCATCTGAAATTTTTAGAGGCCATTGAGTCACGTAGGTGCTTTTATTGTAAAAGCCTTCACTATTATTCAGTATGCGGTCTACAACTCTATTATAAAATTCTTATTGATGAGATGTTATTCCTACATCCATATATTCAACCCTTATGAAATTTTAAAAATGCGTTTAATCGTTCGTGGCTCACATTAACGGAATTTTATGGTTAATATTTTAGGTATATCCCCGATTCATATGCTATCTATATAAGCCTTCGTTTACTTAACAGATCTTCTCTATTCAACGCTTATGAAATTTTAAAATCCGTTCATTGTCAATGTCTTATAGACAGCACATGAACCACATTAACCTTTACTCATTACTGAGCCTCTATTTAAATAAAAAAATTAAATATAGCAACCGCGGTGATGCCACTATTGCTAGACTCGTTAAGTTTGTTAAAACTCACATTATTACTAACCTAAAAGTTACTCTCACTTTAACGAAATTTTTCTATTAACCATTTTCAATAATTCCTAGGCTCATATGCTGTCTACAAATTTTCCTTTACTTAACAAATTTTAAAAATTCGGCATTAAATACATTAAAATACACTATATTGCACTAAAACCCGTCTACACAGATATGGACTTATTATATTTAATTTTAAGACTATTCCCATTCTGCTATTCAACGCCTATAAGGATCATTCCTGGCCCATTATTTAGACAAATGGTTGCAGACCACACATTGAACAGCGCTTCATATTGCTCAACGTCTCGAGTTTTGTTTGTTAATTCCGCGGTTCATGTAGTGTCCTCAAATCCTTCTTTTACTAACCAGGTGTTCTCTATTAAACGATTGCAATTTTTTTTCATTACTTAACCACTACTTGGACAAATAAAAATTATACACAGCATATTCAACTCCAGTGGTGCTATTCTTGCTGAACTCCTTTTGAGGTTTGTTAAAGCTCACACTAATCCTAACTAACAATATTAAAAGTTCATTACTGGCTGACGAACTCTATATACTGAGACGATGTCGATGTGCGAAGAAGAAATTGAGATATCGTAAACGAAAGCAAGAAACAATAAAATTAGCCAATCACTTAATTTATATAGAGCGTAACCAAATTATGTATCTAAATCGGAAGATCTTTACCCATGACTTAACGGTTTTTATAATCTAAGGTACTTGGAATAGAATTACCAATTCTTCTTCTAGAATTTCATTAAAAAAAAACATTGTATATTTCAATCGCTACCACTGACATTTATATAATACATATACACCATTTGCTTGATCAAACTCGTGTTCGTTTTGACACCATTTCAAGCCGCACGATCCAAAAAAATGTTATTTATTAAATCAATTATCCCGAGCTTATAATAATTTTGATGCAGAATATTTATTGTTAACAGGTTTCTCAAATTGTTGCATTGTAATGTCTAATTAAAGAGGAAAAAAATACGAGACTTGCCTTGAGATAGGATAAGTTTACCATAATGTAGCGTTCACTTATGAGCTGCTTAAATTACATATTTGTTTTAAAACGCGTACATATTACGTTATGTTTTATATTAAAAAAAAAAAGAGCCTTTCTACTCAGTTTTTTCAATGTCTAGTAAGATCCTCCGAGCTATCGCTAAGCCTTCATCTAATATAGATAATTGAAATAATTTTAAAAGCCTCCCAGTTCTTTCGTAGAGAAACGCTTGAAGCTTGTGGGTTTAATGATTAACAGATCCATATTTACATTGGCTGAATTGTACCAGTATTTTCTAGATCTTAAATTCCAAACTGTATTAAATGGATAGCCCTGGTGATTTGTTGCCTCTCCCTGGACCGATTTTTTTACAATTGCCTAAATCACTTTAGATTTTAGTGAAAGAAAAATTTGGCACAATTTATGAAGTGTTTTAGAATCTGCAAAGCATTTTCCACTATAGAGAAAGAGAAGAAACTACTTGAAGGTCTTCGAAAATGAACTTACTTAATGAGGTGAATTATTGAGAGAGAAAAAGCTGTAAAAAAACTGCATATTGTTCCAAGTTCGCCTTAAAAATCCACAGTATATTTGTAAATAATCCTTTTCTGATGTGTTGGTTTGGGTGCAATGATCTTCTTGCTTTTTATTAGATCTTTTTAGGATTAGGATCCTTTAGGAAGCAGAATACGAATACCATGTCGAGGTTTGTCACTTTTGCTTCCAATAGGCCAACTGTCAATCCAGAAAGTAGTGCAAAACAGTCTCGCGAAATTTGTCGTCAATTCTCGCAATTTCTGTAAAGTTGGGTTAGATGCAACAGTGACAAATATCTCGTGTATTAGGAGATCTTTCTGGTATTCTAAGGGTCTTTTGAAATCTTTTTCTGGCTTCTTTCTGGAGGATCTTCAGTTGTTTATTATTGGGAGACTGAGACATTTTTCGTGGGAAAAACTGTATGCCGTTTCCAATACGCGCCACTCATTTAAGTGCCTATAAACGACATAATAGTAAATGTTGCCACATTTTCTAAAACCGTCGACGCTGCCAATGGCCGAATGTTAATAAAATCATCTCGGATGGTAATGTAACAAGTAACAACCTCTTATTTTAGATTTAGACACCTATAATAGCGCGAGTGTTGTCGGTTTTGCTTTAAGCTGACTCGGTTTGTGTAGGTATATGTATGTGTACACACATACGTCGGGTTATTTACTTTTCTTATACACAGGGATCAGTTTTTAGATTCGGATATGTGGTATTTTTAAGTTGGTGGGCGAGAGTTATCATTATCAATAGTGAGTGAGTGAGTGTTTTTGTTGCGTTGGGGGGTTTTCAGTTGCTGTTTTTTCTCTATGAGGAAATGAAAGTGTTATCATGTGAGTTTGGATTAGTTTAAATATTGTAATCAGTTATTCATGCATTTCAATTAACCAGTAGTTAGTATTATTAACAATTTCTATTGGACTTTTTCTTTTGTTTATTCAAATTTATTGGACATCAAGTTTACCTTTTTACTACTCTTCATGGCTCATAGCTTTATAGCTGCTTAATTTTCTTCATTTTATTATTTTTCTTTTCTTTTTAAATGGGTAATTTTTCTCCTATTTATAGACATTCAAAGAATAAATCGAAAAATCGAGAATGCTAATCTGCAATGAATGCACTTTAGTGCCTGGAGTCACTTCTTCAACTAACTAGAATAAATCAACCTTTTGTTTGTTTTTTGGCATTCTAGGTTGAATTTCAATAACGTCTGCCATTTTGCCATCCCATTCAACACTTATTTCTTACAGGTTTCATTGTTCAAATATCATCATTGAGCTATTCGAATATTTGCTACGGTGCCGAATTCAGTGGCAGAATGCCTAAACCTTGATAATAAAACTTAAAATAACAAAAAAATAGTCCTCAATCAAGAATTGGAAGAAACTGCCTGGAAAAAATACTAAATTTAGGAGCCTAAAATAAATTAAATAAATACACATTTGTATAAAACTTCCACCCAAAAAGAACAAAATGGTGACCACTTGAACGCCATTTTGATTTTACTCTCCTTTTAAGGGTTAAAACTGGAATTTTCCAGAGGATATAAAATCCGGAATAAGTCCAAATTGCCTGGAAGAGAACATAAATTATTCGTCCAGTCAAGGATCTCGAATATTCTTTTAATTTATTGTTGATTTCATGAAATTCTAGAGCAAATTCTTCAATTTTTGAGCTGCTTAAGAAAAATTGAAAATTCTTAATTGCCTAAGAAAACTGCAAACAAATTTTTGTCTTCAACTGCCTGGACGAAATACCAAATTTTTTTGAAAGGCGTTTTAATCTGGACACGAGCAAGAAAAAATTAAAAAAAACGCTTCAAAGATATTTTTTAACACACAATTCATCGTTGTTTACTTTAAGGCATTCACGATTCAACCAAGGGATTTTTCATTAAGCTAGTTTCTAATATATACGTTGTATGGCTTTGAATCATCCTGTAATGTATAATAAATACAAAATGTAGCCAAGGTGCGGAAAAAAAATCATTCTCACTTTATACCAATGGCACGGCATCTATAGGACGATATAATCATTGATTTTTATTAATAGATCGGCTATTTATAGCAAAAAACACTGTTGTTTTGTATAACACGATGGTTAACAAGCCATTAGAAAATTATTTCATATCGATGTTTTTTTTTCTTTGCTGTTGATAGGGTGTGACTTACCCTGCGGGTTATTTCAAGGTCGTATAGTCAAGGGTGGACGTCGTCGTTCACATCCCCCCCCTAAAGGGATGTTTCAGTCATCACATCAGGTTTTATTCATTAATCGGTGCGGTAATAGGGACAGTGTACTAGTTTAACTAATTTAATCTGGTCAAATACCAGTTGTATAACCTTGAATTTAAACTGTAGTAAGATTTGTTCACTTTTTAACCAAGGAATGATTATTTTATAAAACGGTTTTGATATTACGTATATAATATATTCTTCAGTGTAGGAATTTTGTTCGTCGAGGTTACCAACTTGACATTTTCGGGTCGTATACTCTTTTTTTTTTCTTTAACGAAGTCTTAATTGATGTGTTTGTGTTGTTAATAATAATCAGCGTTAATGTGGTGACAATGGTTTTATCTTTTGACGTATCCACGGTCTGCGCTGATAAGGTCGGAATATTAAATTTAAATGTCGCCATTTTAAACGTAAACTAACATTTTTACATAGTCGGTGTCGTCGAATATTTAAAGCTATTTACGGTCTAAAGGATTGGATTATTTTTTTTTGTAAGTGACAATTTTATTTTTATTTTGCAGCAATATATTCTCCTTGGACGGTTCTTTGGTAATTTTAATTTGTCGTTCTTCCCTTTAAAATTATTTTTTTGCTTGTCTTCAAGCATTGAAAATTCTGTATTTCTTCCAGGCATTTGAGAAACTCAATGTTTTTGAGCTTTAGAAGACCTCATGCAATTAAACTTCTGTTTTTATTCAGAAAATTCACTGAAAAGTAGAGAATTACTCATTAAAAAAAAGTGGAAGAAAAAATTCAGCTTGAAAATTGACCGATAGTTTCCAAGGCAAATCGACACTGGGATTGAAATATCGAAGGGTTATTCAATGTACAAATTAATACTGAGAGCGAAAAAACAGGATTAAAGTCAATTGTCCATATAAGGAGCAATTCAGTATGTTTTTCTCGATAGTAACAAACAAAATAATTCCAGACCAGTCAAGAAAAATTTTTTTTAAAGGAATTCTTTACAGGCATTTCACCTAATGTTTTTCTCAGAGACAGAAAATTGTGATTTTCTTTTAATTCTCTCAAGTCCCAATGAACACTATTCTTCTAGGAGGTTGAAAAACAAAAGGTTCAATTATCATTTATTCCAGGTAGTTGAAAAAGAAATAATGGTAAATTTGACCTGTTCCTCAACTGCCTAGAAGAAATACGAATTGACTTTAGGGGCCTAATAAACAAAAAATAGAGAATACCTTATGTTTTCCAAGCAGGTGAACAAATTGCAAATCTTCAATTGACTAAAATAAAAAAATGCCATTTTTTAAATGCTCTTGATAATCGAATTCCTTCTTTACCTGAGATTATTTTTCAGGCAATAGATGGAGACAAACAACACAAAATTGTATTTCTTCCAAGTGGTTAAAGAAATAACATTCACTTATTCCAGGCAGTTGAAGAAGAAATAAAACTATAAATTTTACTTTAAGATGTTAAATGTGACTTGATTTTGTCGCTTCCAGTCCAATACAATGATTGTGTATTTTAGAAGTGTAACAGATAAATAAAACTGATTTTATTCTTAAAGAAATGTCGATGTTTCGGCTTTTATTTAGGGCAAATTCTATTGAATGACGGCTATATTTTGTGTCTGAAGATGGCCTAAATAAATCATCATAAACATCGGCGTTTCTTCCGGAACAAATCAATAAAAGCTTAGTTTCTGTAATTTCTTCTTTAACTGCCTAGAAAATGTTCCTGAAGCAATTTCCATTGCGTGAAAAAAAGGTCTAGAATAACCTAAACTGCCTGAAAAAGAATTAAAAATGTATTTTAAATGTCTGAAAAGCAGCAAAAGCAATAAATATTTTTTCAATTGTAACAAAAGCGGAATTTGTAGCTTTATTTTTTTTTCAACTGCCTGGAAAAATACAATCTTTAGTTCAATTGCTTATATAAAAATATCTGTAGGTGCAGTTTCGTCTATTGCCACTGCCTGGAAAAGGGAGCAGAATAAAGTTAACTGCCTGGAAGAAATACACATTGATTGCATAGGTCTGGAAGCAACAAAATCAAGTTACAAAACCGGAATTTATAAATTTATTTCTTCAACTGCCGGGAATTAGCGAACTTTATTTCTTTAAGTGCCTGGAAAAAATACAAAGTTAATTAACATTATTCAGACTATTTATTTCTTTCAGACAGTTGAGGAACAAAAAAATTAATGTTCTCAACTGCCTAAAAGAAAATTAAAAATACGCTTTTAACCAGTTCTTCCTCTAGTTCTTTTAACCAGTTGGCACTAATATAAAAATATCTGATGTAGCTGGAGTTTATTCTGTTATAACTGCATGGAAAAGGCTCTATAATAACACTTTTTTCAATTACTTAAAAAAAAAAAACAAAATGGGTTCAGTTTCCTATACACAAATCCTATTTCAACTGCCTGAAAAGGGATTCAAAATAACCTCAAGTGCCTGAAAGCAATTCACATTGATTGCATTGGTCTGGAAACAACAAAATCAAGTAATTTTAACTGCCTAGAATTAGTGATTTTATTTTTTCAACTGCCTGGAAGAAATACAATTTTGTTTTCTTCTATAATTACATGTGAAAAATACAAAACTGGTTCGTTTTCCGATAGAATAATATACATAGTAAGAATTTTTTCCTGTTTAAACTGCCTGAAAGAGGATCTAGAATAACTTCAACAAATTTAAATTCTTAAACTGTAACAAAGGTCTAAATTGTACTTTTGTTTCTTCTTTATCTCGGACTCTGATGTAAGTAATGTAGATTTTAAAGGTCTTGAACAGATAAAATTAGGAATTTGTTAGACCTGCACCTAAAGTCTCTTAGGATTGTGCCTTAATTATTTCACAAGGAGGGTTTTCTGTCTCATTTTGCCTTAAAAAAATCTGAGAGGCGAATGCACACAAATTAGTAGATCGTGATCCCTTACGTATCTGTTTATTTATTTGCACTTCACAGATTATATCACACTGGGTAACTAATCCTAGTACAAAGTACAATCCTAAATCTAAATTATTTCTCTGTAGTATAATATATTTACATTGGTCTTAAAATTCTTTTTAGTTGGGTTAAAGTAATTAAATAAGTCTATTTTATCGTGTATTTTATAAGTCTATTTTATCGTGTATTTTATAAGTCTATTTTATCGTGTATTATAGTTACACATACTGAAAAGAGGTGAATTTAGATGTATATTGTTATTGGCTACATACTGGGAGGTAAAAACTAAGAACAATTCCGGTATGGTAAAGAAGAGACTAGTCGGAATATCACGTAAGTAAGGAATCAGGAAAAATTAAGTCAACACTTGTTTATGCTCATTGGCTATTTCAGAATAAGCCATAAGATATCTGTAGATGGTTGTTTGTTTCAGTTTTGTAATCCCTTTTACGTTGTTCTTATTTTTCTTCTTGTTTAGATTTCTGAAGAGAGAATGAAAGTAAAAAAAAAAAAAACAACACACAAGTGTGAATTACCAATAACAGTTATATATATTATGTTTTCTAAATATAAATGATGTATTTCTCCTCTAATACTATTTAGCTACCTGCGATTGGTTGTTCTTCACATCTGTTCGTGATGCCTTATGTACTTTTTGTTATTCTTTCTTTTTCATTGGCCTTCTACTTCCCTTGCACTTGTAACCAATAAGCAGAAACTCGTATTGGCAAGTATTTTCATATTTTCTACTTCTCGATTTGTGGAGCAACTCGAAAATCTTTTAATATTTTACTTTCTGTACTAAAATTATATTGACTCTGGTTAGGTTGTATCACATAGGTAAGTAAGTTATGCTGCTTATTCTAGATGCTGTGTTTTTCCTCTAAACGGGAGGTCCTAAAGCTAATTACGAAAATTGGTTGTTTACTTCTCTTCTTATGAATTTTATTTATTTTTTATTTTCCTTTGGCTTTCTGGTTGCCTTTGAATTGTAATTATGGGTTTTGAGGTAGTTATCAGACGAATTTGATTTTGCTTTCTTAATTCAGCATTAAATCAATTAAGAATTCATATATTGAATTTCAATACTTGGGAAAGCTAATTTAATATTATTTTGAAGGAAAGTAACATAAACGTTCTTTATCTTCTGCTATAGCTTACAAGATCATAAAAATAAAACAGACCATTTCTTGTATATGGTTGTATTGTTTTCCTAGATGCATTTGCTTTTGAAAAAGATGTTGGGAAAATCAATTATCACTGGACTGTGATCTGAGGTATTGAAGTCATAAATAGAAGCTCTGATAAATAGTTTTTTTTTTAATATTCAGTTGTTTTCTGTCACTTACTACAGTTAAAAGCAAAATAGTCGTAATATAAACTTAATATAAACTAAATGGCAATTGTCTTGCTTATAAATAGGGTGTTGTATTTATCCTGGGTGCCACCTTATATGAAAAATTAGTGATTGAACAAAATAGTTAATTTTTTTACTAAATTTTTATGAGATTATAAATAACGGATTTGGACATGAGTATAGAGGATCATCAATAAGACCATTTAGCCATTTATGTGTTTTCTCTAAAGAATATTTAACGGGCGGCCATTGTGTTTTGAATACGCTCAAAGTCATATTTGTAACATTTATAGTATGGGTTCCAAATTATGCAGGCATATTCTACTAACCTTCTTATGTAAGCATAGTACAGCTGCTTGATTCTTATATAATATAAATTTACCAATCCCTACATCTTCCTTAACCAAAAAATCAACTTTATATTTAACCATCTTCCACGGCCTCTTCGTTAGACAGTTTCTTATAAGTTATTTAGGAGAGAGATAAGAAAGATGTTAGTTGTAAAAGCCTACTACACTATAGAAGAATACTTCTTGGAGCATTTTTAGGTTTTTAAGTTTGACTTTGACTTACTATAGGAGGTTCAGATTTGGACGAAAAAAACAGTTGATTTAAGGTGGTTTTTACAGTATTGCATGATTGAATAAATTATTACACAGGTTTTTGGCCAATTTTAGTTACTACTATTTTAAAGGTTTTTATTATTTGTTCTTTGTTATGTGATATTTAAATGTTTTATAAATTCAGGTATTTTAATTTTATTGACCAATTTAGTTTTTATGTGTTTCTTTTATGGTCTGTTTGTTTACTCTATATTTAAGTCAGCTTTGTCAACCACATTTTTATGTTATGTGAAAATAAAGCATATTTCATTTATACACATAAATTTGAGATGCTTGATTTGTAATGTATTTATAATGAGGTATAAATGTTAGTTTTTGATCAAAGGCTACTCCTAAGTCAGTAACCTCATTGACGCGTTTAAGCAACACATCATTTAATTTTTACGGGTACGTGATACTGTTTTCTTTCTTATTCTCAATTGACCAGTGAATGACACTATCCAAATCTTTTTATAATTCCGAACAGTCTGCAAGCCCTTTTTATCTGTTCCTTTGGTTTTCTGGTTGCATTTCTCTGAAAGCACCACCGTAGTGATACTTGTTAGTCTCAGATGGTACCAGAAGAGCCTAATAGGCAAGCAAACGGCCTCATTGATTCTCTTAGGAATTTGCGAGTTTTCAATCTGTACAGTAAGATCGCACGCAATTATAAAGAAAAGAAAGAAAAAAAAAAGAGAGGGCATCATCATCGCCAGGCGGTGAGTCTTGCCGGTCTCGCTTTATACTGTTGTAAAGCGAGGAGGCAAAATAATCGTCATCGACGACGTCTGACGATGATGATAATATTACCTGCCCTGAAAACGTCGGCCGAACTTCCTCTCTCGAAAAAATGTGGACGAATAAAATAATGACCCGTTTGATTATATTGTATTTGTCACGGGTGCTTTTAGAAACCGCATTTTAAATACCCAGTTTATCTGGGCACGGTCTTCGACTCACATTTTGTGATTTACTTACACTCTCATCTCGGTTTATGTTATCAGGTCGGTTTATACGTTCGCCATTATTTTTTTTATTTTGAGGCTCCAGTAGATTGTAACCTCCATTTTGTTTTTCAGATGTCAGCAGGATCTCACATACAGATGGCACCTCAATCGACAGTCAACACTTCCCAGCCCATCCATAACCAAGACTCCAATATGAGTACAGGTAAGGTTCATCCATTACTTATTTAACGGTGAGCCTTGGAGGCCATTTTGTGCAAAATTTACCGTAAATTATAAAAGTATTTGGGGAATACAATAGGATTTTTAGAAAGTCCCGGGAAAACTCCAAAATTAGACATTTTTTTTAACGTCTCAGAAATATTTAATTTATTAGAAGATGGGAATCTTTATGAGGCATTGTAAGATTTACCAGGAATGTCTATAGAATTAGGGAAATGAATAATAAAATTTAAATTTTTTAAATTGGTTAACGGTACTTCAGAATTTTTTCAGGAATAATTTGGTACTGTCTGGAAGAAATTTGAAAATGTTCGTTTTTCTTTGCTTCTTTCAAGTGTTTTTCTCTCTTGGAAAATGCTCAAACTTAATGCCTTCTTTCCATGCATTTTGCAAAGAAATGCAAATTTTTTACCTGAAAAATATTCAAAATTACATATTTCAATTGTCGTTAAATTAATTTCTTTGTAAAACGTTTGGTTGGTCGGAACTTCGGAGTATCAATGAAACTCTATTAGTTTAGTGCGACGTTTCGCCGGTTTAATTCCAGCTTCCTCAGGCACAATACAAGAGATTAGACTACATTTCTAGTTTATTATTTATGTGAAGAAATTGCATATTTCAGTAAAAAATCAGTGATATCAGTATATCTCTGTTGTGTTTCAATGTATATATTTCTGGATTACCACTGACTGTTTCATTTCTATTCCTAAATTCCGACGAACCTGTTGGTTTACAAAGAAATTAAAAATGACTTTAAGTGCTTGAAGAAAAAAATTTGAAATTTAGATAAAATAACACTAATTTTGCTTCCTGGAAAATATTTAAAATTGCTTTAACTGTCTGGAGGAAATTAAAAAAAAAAAATTTCTGCTCTCTTCCAGGGGTTTTGTAAAGAAATATTTTTGTTGCATGCTGAAATTAACTTCAATTACCTACAATCGCTAAATTCTATCTGGAAGAAATACAATGTTATTTTTTACTTAAATTCCATAATTTTCTAAAAAATAGTCAAAATTGGTTCAATTTGGAGCAAAAATTTTAGTCTTTTTTGCCTAAGAAACAATCGAAACTAACCTCAAATGCCTGGAATTTGATTTTTCCTTTCTTCTAGGCGTTCTGCAAAGAAATACTAATACTTTGTCCAGGAAACAATAAATTATTTTATATAAAAAAATTTATAATCAGTTACTTTTCAAATGCCTGGAAAAAAATGTATTATTTTAAAAAAGGAAACCCGTGGTTTGACACCTAGAATTGTTAAATTCTATTTCAGCTACTGCTTGGAAGGGATTTAATAATTGCTTCAACTTGCCTTGAAGGAATAGGTTCAATGTTTCTTTTTTTTTAATTATTACTCTACAATTATCCAAGAAAAAAGCGAAATTGGTTCAATTTGAAGCAAAAATTGTTTTTTTTTGTATGTAAAACAATCGAAAATAACCTTTCCTTAACCTTAAAGTTATAGAAAAAAAAAACAAAAAACAAAAAAGTCTAACAACAACGGTTGTTCGTTGTAATGTGATCTGTGTAAGTGTATGTCTAGGCCTGATGATGCTCCGATAGGAGCGAAACGCGTGTAGCTTTTTAAGAAATTATATATACAGATGTTTAATGAGACCCTGACTTGGATTTTTTTACTTTTGTTTTGTGTTTTTTTTTTTGTGCGGTCTCTTGGAGAAAGAATGGATGATATGTTTCAATAACCTCAAGTGCTTGGAATGGCTCAATTTTTCTGGACTGTCTAGACGAAATTAAATTTTTCAAATTTACATAAATACTATTTTTTTTCCTGAAAAGTATTCAAAATTGCTTCAACTGCCTGGAAGAAGAGTCAATATTCCTTTTTTTTTAATTCCACAAGTAGCCAAGAAAAAACTGATATTCTAATCAGAAATCTTTCTTAGGCGTTCTTTAAAAAGATACTCAATTTTTATCCTAGAAAACATTAAAAATTACTTCAAGTATTTGGAATTTTAAAAATGCAACTTTTTTTGTCTGGGAAATAGTTGATATTAACTTCAGCTACCTAAAATTGTTAAATTCTATTCCTTCCATTGCCTGGAATAGATTCAAAATTGCTTCCTTGAAGAAATATAGGTACAATTACTCAAGAAAAGCAAAAATTATAGCCTTTTTGTCTGTAATACAATAAAAACTAACCTTAAATGCCTGGAATAGCTAGATTTTATTTTTTCCTATTGTCTGGACGAAATTTGACTTCTGCTTCCTTCCAGGCGTTCTGCAAAGAAATATATTTTTTTCCTGGAAGGTAACTTCAAAAGCCCTTGACAACACACCTGAATTAATTTTTAAAATTTTTCTTAATCTCTTTTGCCTGTTGGAGAGTTGAAAATAACTACTTAAAATAACTGCTTTTATTTCTTCAATTGGAAAAAATTAAAAAAAAATCTGATCCCTTCTAGGCGTTCTGAAGAAACACTAATTTTTTGTCCTGGAAAATATTAAAATTACTTCAAGTGCTTATAAAAAATCGGAAATTTAAAGAAAAAATATTTTTTTGTAGGAAATATTCAAAGTTACCCAAGAAGTCTAAAATGTCTTCAATTGCCTAGAAAAAATTTAAAAATATTAATTTCTTCTTCCTTCTAGGCGTTTTTAAAAAACACTAAATTTTTGTCCTGGAAAATATTAAAAATTAGTTCAACGGCTTGGAAAAAATTCAAAAATGTTCATTTTTCCAGGCATTTTGCCCAGAATGACTAAATTTTATATCTACAACTGCTTGGAAAAAAAAACATTTCTGCTCCCTTCCAGGCGTTTTGAAGAAACACTAATTTTTTGTCCTGGAAAACATTAAAATTACTTCAAGGGCCTAGAGAAAATCGGAAATTAATGAATTTTTTTTTGTAGGAGATATTCAAAATTAGCCAAGAAGAAGTCTAAAATGTCTTCAATTGCCTAGAAAAAATTTAAAAACATTTATTTCTTCCTTGTAGGTATTCTTGAAAAACACTAAATTTTTGTCCTGGAATACATTAAAAATTACTTCAAGGGCTTGGAAAAAATTCAAAAATACTTCAAGCGCCTAGAAAAAATTAAGAAACTAAATGTTTTTTCTTTTCTCCAGGTGTTCTGCCTAGAATTTCAAAATTTTATTTCTTCAACTGCCTTTCAAAAATTCAAAACTTTTCATTTTAGCTTATTACCAAGCATTCTGGAAAAACATTAATTTTTTTAAATATATTCTTTTACGTACGAAACAACTATTTTAAATCCTTGAAATGTATTGAATATAAGAAAGAATTATGGGCCTGGAAAATATTATTCAAAGTTACTTTAAGTACCTGGGAAAAGATGAAAATAATTTCATCTGCCAGGAAATACAATATTTCAACAAAATATTTTGATCTCATTGTTCCACAATTGCCCAAAAAAAAACTCAAAATTTAAAGCAATGATTGTAGTGTTTTTTTTTCCTGGAAAAGAACTGCGTAACATTATTAATTTCTTAAACTTCCTAAGGAAGAGTTTGAAACAGTCTCAGGATATGACATGGGAAAATTGGGTACGACGCATATTTTTGACAACGAATTTAAGTTTTTTGCTGCCTGTAATAAATTTTGAAAATTAAATTTTTCTATTCTTTAAGGGTGTTCTAAGAAATCACTTAATTTTGTCATGCAAAATAATTCCAGGCAATTGAAAAAAGGGACTTTGTTCCATCTTGTGTCTCTCTCTGACCTACTGGATCGCTAACTATATAAATAATTAATTGGTCTTTTTTTTTCGACGCAATTGAAGCCTTTTTTCACGCATTATAGTGGCTAATAGAGAATAATAACTTGGAAAGTGACTGATTTGACCTTTTTCGATGCATTCACGTGAAACCGGGATTCGGTATTGAAATTCTATTGGTTATAATTAGAACCGGTTTACGTCCAGAGAAAAACCGAAACGATTAAACTTGGGAGAACAAACAAACTCTGTTAATGACACTGTTTTACAACTGTATATTATTTAACGAGGGGGTCGATTTAGATGAATTATTAAAATTCCGATAAAGTATTTCTACATTACAATTTGCAATGTTGCCATGCCCTTTGTGAGCACATTCCAAACTGGTTTCATAGGGTAAAATGTCTGACTAAGCCTTGAAAATCTTGAATTTCTAATTCGGTATAAACGGGCGAATAAAAGTGAGAATCTAATCGGTATTGCACCTCCGTTATTATTCTACTCTTGGTTTTGTGCCGTCGGCCGGCTCTTGCCACGCAAATAATATGAAAATTTCAAGTGAACATTTTTAGATTGGTTAGTAGTAGTAGAAAGGCGTGTGTGTATTTATGAGAAATCCGCTGTTGCACACTCGATTTGAGCCACTAGTATATAAACGACGTTCATGCAAAAAAAAGTGGAATCCGACTTGTTTTAATATTGATTTAACATGTATCAGGTGTAGATAAAATGTGGCAACTCTATATGGCAGGGACAGATTATATGCCAACTTTTGACACTTTTTTGACATCTGGCATGCCATGACGTTAGAACCCATTAGGCTTGAGAAATTTGAAAATAGATTTGATTTCAGTATCTCAAGATGGAAACGTCAAAAGTTGACGCATAACTTTTGTAAAAATATACAGAACGGTCCCAGTTAAAATTCAAACGTTATTGTTGAATCAAGAAAAACAACCCTCCAGTTATCAAATAATTGTGGCAACTCTCTAAGTCACGTAAGATACACTTATTAAAAGGCGCACTCCATTTTATGACATGTATATTTTTACGTATTTCGATAAAAAGCCACATTTTGAACAGCACGACACCTTCATTTATAATTTTTTTATCCAGCATCCCATGAATATCTAACACAGTAGGCTTAAAAAGACTTAATTTCCCAAGCCATATTGACTAACAGAGTGATGGAACACTAAAATAAAATTTCCATGTCTCTAGATAGAAATTTTAAAATTGGCATTGGACGGACGTATCACATATACAAGAAGGTTCCAGTTAAAATATAAAAATTTCAATGTCTAAGTCATGGAAAACAACCCCTCCAGTTTCTAAATAATTGTGGCAACTCTATAAGTAATGTAAGAATGCGTTAACCAGCATACTCGTACTTTGTATTCAATATTCATGAATTTTTCATCGATCATCATCAAATCGCATTCTCAAATAATCTGGCCCGTTTCTTGGAATATACATATGTGTCAAGCACTTCAAGTCATATATTTCCGCTCCTTTCCACGTTGCAGCTCAACAATTTTAACGAATATTTCATAAAAAAACCAATCAAATACTTGTTGAAAAGCTGTATCATATGGTAAAATTGCACTATACCGCAAAAAGAAACAAATTAAAATTACAGTTTTCAAATAGGTGTCGCCGTTCTTTCGCAATCCGCCGATTTCCAATATACAAACATAATGTCGAGCAAATAGTTTTGTAGATTATTATTAGTATGGTGAAAGTCCTCCTTGTCGATAAAATATTAAATTTGTAATTTTAATTCGTCATTGCATTATGCTAGCTGTCGTTATTTATATACGTGACATATACGAAAAGAAATTAACGCGAATTTTGTGCATAAAATCCCACAAGTTGTGCCGGTTAGTACGTAGGCACCAAAAGTATTGCCACATTTCATATACAGGGTGCGCCAAAGATTGCGCCTAAACCATATGAGGTAGAGCAAACATTTCTATAGCAAAATTGTAGGACTGCCAAAAATTATAAATTAAAGATATTTTTACATATTCTGGGTAAATTAGGAAAAAAGTATCATAAAATTTGTTATTTTAATGGAACACTTTGTATATTATTTCACAAAATTATTAGGCATGAAGAGAGCTTTACTTTGATAACTACATCGTACATAACTATGTCGTACATTATATTTAAAAAAAAAAAAACAAAAGCCTATTGGAGACTATAGTAAGACGAACGATGTGTCTCTCTTGTTTTCAGTGGCGCGGCTGGCGCAGTTAATTGGCGGCCGCTAAATGCCTCTGCTACTCGGTACTAATACGATGATTGTTTTCACCAAAGGTTCGTCTCATAGCGACAAAGAGGTGGACTCAAACACGCCGGAGAAGAACGCGACGACGCGGGCCCCGGAACAACAACAGCGGAAGCGCAAGCGCAAAGCAGACGACGCGGGCGGCGGCTTGGCCGGCGGCGGAGGAGCGACGGCCCCCAAGGGCGGCGGGGGCGGCCGTGTCTCTGTACCGCCGCCCGACAAGAAGATCAGCGAGTATTTTAAGCACTCGGGTAGCAGTCCCATCAGGCACGGCGGTGCCAAAAGTCCTAGTCCTCAACAACCTTATCCTATGGTAAGATAATATTATATTTAATACAGTGTGACCTCAATAATCCGGACTAATATAAAACCGCGTTGATATGGATAAGTAAATACATAATTCGGATTACTGAAGCAAAAAGTTTTAATTAAGTACCTTATGATACACGACATTTTTTGTTTTATTATTAGGCGCAAGTACAAACAACGCAGATGATCTTCTGACCCGTGAATATGCCACCTATAATTGACCATGTGAAAAACATTGATTTTCCAGAATCAGACCACAAACTTCCAAGGATTGACCTTGTGATTTGTTAATGGTCATGGCGAATGCAAGACGTATCGGAAGTTGAGGTCTTTTAAACACAAAAGGCATATCAGTTAGGATCATCGGGATCCTCGGAATGAGAACTTCCTCACCTTAGAATTTTCCTTCAAGTATCGTCGCGTAAATCAGATTGTTAATCAATTTACTTACCACCAAACGCGTACTGTTGCAAAGTTTTGATGGGTTTATGTTTAGAATCGTGATTACTACTGGGCCAACCTTTAGGCTTAAATTGTGCAGTGGTAAGTCAGGCACATCCAAGGAGTTTAAAAATTCAATTTGATTGGTGGCTTTATCTTCATTTGTTACACAGTCAATGGATTTGAATGAATGCATTGTTTCAATGATATCATTCTGAATTATGTATAGTTTAGGTCATCTACATCTTTATTCTTAGCTGCTAAAATTGCTTGCTTACTCCACCATTCATTATTTTTGTAGTTAGTAATGATGTTTGAGAATTCTTTGTTGATACAATAAGACAAAGCAATTGCTCAGAGAAATTTTCAGCAGATGTATCATTTAGCAATGCAACTCTCATGTTTGTTATCAGCTGGAGTTTCTTCACATAGCGTCATAGATTCGATAATTTGAGGCCAGCGTTTATTTCCTCGGCGGTTGATCTTGGAATTACTGGCAGAGCTTCTAATGCACGTTTATGCGCCATTATGCATTCATCCCAGATGATGATTTCCGATGCTGATAAAACTTTGGCCATTGCGGAGTTTTTTGAAATATTGCATGTCGGTTCTTCAATATTTTGAAGATTTAACGGCAATTTTAATGCTAAATGAGCCGTACGGCATCCTTGGCGTGGCTGCTATTCCATAAGAAGTAACTGCAAGCGCAATCTCGCACGGCAGTGGCTAAAACTAAAGACATGAGGAATGTTTTACCAGGCCAGAGGCAACCAGGAAATATAAACCATCATTTCCATCATCAATTGCCTTCATTAATTTATCATAAACTTCCTTTTGTTGGGGATTCAACAGTGGTATATTCGTTTGAACTACTAAATCTAATTCCTGGTGATCATATTCACGTTCCCGTTCAAATTTTCGATGAAATGCCTCATTAATTTCACGATTTGGCGCTGGCATTCCTAATCTGATTTATAAACAATCGCACATAACACATGTCTTCGATAAAGAGTAAAGCCCGAGTTTGTATCTCGTTCATGTCAAGATCGTGATTTCTGGAACTGACAAGAATTTGATGTAAAATATCTTCTGACATATTATCCTTGTATTTATCCCCAGGTTAGATGCATTCAATGGAAAGTATGACTTTGAGATGCAGAGATAATGGCTTCAACGATTGTCATATCCCAATGGGTATCGTTTTCTAGTAAATTGAGTTCTTCACATACAGCACGATATGTTGGGAATATTGTACCACTAACAGTCCGTAGGGACAGCAATAATCGCATCAGTAGAAGAACGCACATCCGGATAACCAGGAACATTCTCTACTTAACCGTAGATAAAATTACGTTTAGCTACCAACATCCCTGTTTTCCAGAAATACTCCTTGAAGACTTTGAACTAAAACATGCCAATCCAATGTAAATTGCAACGTCGAGGGTATCAATATGTATAAGATAAATAAATATGATTCCTGAACTATACAATTTTATTCAATGTCACTGAAACAAAAGTGAGTGACACAAACAAGTTAGGTAAAATGGCAAAAATGTTGACTAAAATTCAGTTATTTCATAGCAGCCTTTCTAGCAGCTAAAAGCTCTTTAACCCGTTTTCTAAAAAGTTTCCACCTATCGATCTATATATAAATAAAGATAGAGCTGCTAGAACTTCAAATCTGCTGGCGATTAAACAATTTTTAACCATCAAATATACATGTTCTTTTGATTATTGAACATCTAGGCATAAACAAGAGCATATCATTAGCTCGTCGCCTGGTATGTTTATAATATTTGTTGTGTTCATATTTCTAAGTTTCTTATAAACCAGGAAAATAGATTTTAATTTAAACGAGGAAGGAAAGGTTAGGATTTTATAAGTGATAAACAGCTGTCTACAAAACTTTCTCATATTTACATTAAACAGACATTGCTCTCTTCTAAACCTAAGAATTTTTTTTTCGTCCAAGTTGTACAGAATCTGATTTTCCAAAAATACACCATTTAAAATTCATGGCACTAGTTTTTGAAATATTTAAACCGCTGAAAAGTTAAACCACTGCTGCAACAGCAACACCACTGTTCAAGGTTAAAAATAAGGATTCAAGGAATTAAATATGTTATTTGTTTGAGTCCCTTGAACCACCATTCTCATTCTTAAATTTCAAACTTCACTTTAAAATAATGAAATGCTTCACCCTTGAAACAAAAAGTGGCATTTTATTTGGTCGAGAAAAAACTTCTTTCTAAGAAAGTATCTTCCTTATTAACATAATATTATTGTTTTATATTATATTTTTGTTTTTGTTAATTTTAGTTACCTCCTTCGCCGCAAACTGTTGGGTTACCCTCGCCAGTGACGACGGGGCCCTTTGACTTTCTTACCTCTTCCCGGCAGCCTCTTTCGAGGCTACCAGCACCCCCTATGGTTAGCAAATTAATACAGGTAAGCTATCCTTTAAATTTTACTTTCCCTGCATTTTTATGTTGTTCCATGAAAAACCTCTATAAACAACAATATTTAAAAATGTTGGCTCATTTGAAATCATCAATTTCAAAGTCTGAGAATTAGTACAATTTTAATATAAAATCTAATGGACTATTTAAAACTTGTGCTAAAAAGACCACCATGCCATTTCCTTAATTTTCAGAATTTTGGGTTTAAATTGGAACACAGGAAATTTCTCAAAATACTGAGGAAGCTGTGATATTTATGGCATGAATGTGCGAATTTAAGATTTCCTTATAAGATGTTTTGCATAATTATATAATCATTTACAAAGATGAAAATTACAGACCAATTTTTATAGTGCTTTTTAAATAACTTCATATTTCGAGCTCAATGATCTTTTCACCAAAAGCCAATTTCGGTATAGGAAAAGCAGGTCAACAGAGACTTGAATCACAACCTTGATTGACGCTATCTATAAGGGTTATGAAGAAGGTTTATTTGTGGAATCTCGCTTTTATGACTTGTCGAAGGCCTTCAATTGCGTTTATCTCCATGTTCTCATATCTCCCATTATATTTTGTTATTGAGGTTCAGTCATTATGGATTTAATCAATCTAGTATCAAACACACAGAGTCATACATTGACTGTAAGTAGAGTCATACATTGAGAATGGCAAAATGATGTAGATTTCGTAAAATTATTGGGCATCTTAATACACTATTAACATGGGAAGACCATATTAGAATCATATAGAATAAACAAACTTTCAAGCACAGTATTTACTCTTTGCGGCTTCTCTGCAGTTGTGAACCGCAAAGTGCTTCTAATGGCTTATCATAAGTTGTTCCAGAGTAGAATGTGCTGATCACCAGACATGGACTTTCTATATGCTATTTTACTTAGGGCTGTCAGAGTTCTCGCTGGTCTTGACCATAGAGAGCATCTTAGATCTGCGTTTAGAGTCCAAGGTTTTACAACACCTGTGGAAATTAGGTCACTCAATTTAAAACAATTTAAATGCAAAATCCAGCAAATTTTAATTTTTTTTAAGTTTCTGTTATCAAGAATTTTATGTTAACAATCTCAAATCTATTTGTACCTATTGTATTTTCTCATGTTTGTATTCTTAATATTTGTCGACATTTTTCGAAAATCTAGTCCGTTTATATTGATATTGTATTATTGACTTGTGGAAAACGTCTTGATTTTCTTTGGCACTAATCTTCTATTTTCGTAATGCATAATGTCTTTTGAGTATAATTTTAATAGGAATGAAAAACAGTACATAATATTAATAGAGCTTTATATTATTTAAACATTTGCATTAAAAACGTTAAAAGTGGCCCAATGATGATACCAAAGCCCACACTCTTATTATCCTTCAGCAAGGTCTCGAATTAGTTTGATACTTGCTACGATGCTAAAACCTCGACTATTTAAAGAGCTCTTTGCCCCAACTTCTTCATTATAAAAATCGTATTTTCCAGACTGAATTAACGTGTCATCGGATAACAGAGTTCGAGACGCAAGCATCTTCCGACCTGGAGGTGCGAAATAACAAAATTGACGAACTGACGAGGTCGAACGAGGAACTGAGGCATCAGATCTCGGCGCAACAAAAGACCATCGACCAACATAAACAGCAGGTCAATAAATGCATCGAGGTAAATTGATCGAAAATCTTCTGCCTGCGGAATTCTGTTGATTAACTAAGAAATTATTTACAGGTTGTAAAAAAGTTACTAAAGGAAAAAAGCTCAATAGAAAAGAAGGAGTCGCGGCAGAAATGCATGCAAAATAGGTTAAGACTGGGTCAGTTCGTGACGCAACGGGTGGGAGCGACGTTTCAGGAAAACTGGACGGACGGACATGCGTTCCAAGAACTGGCGAGGTAACATACACCATACTTTTCCAGCTTTTTTAAATAGTAGATAGTAATTCACTTCCTCAAAAATAATCCTTAAAATAAACCGCTGTTTCTTATTATATAGGCGGCAAGAAGAAATAACATCGGAACGGGAGGAGATCGACAGGCAAAAGAAGTTGCTGGTGAAAAAGAGGCCGTCGAACAGCGAGGGGGGCGGCAGGAAACGAAACAATTCGAGCGCGTTACACAACGGCACCACGACGACGACGACGGACAGCGGATTCCTGAAACCAGACGCGGTTCCCGGTTCGCTCACGTGGCAGGAGTATTATGAGGCGGACGAGATCCTCAAGTTGCGGCAGAACGCGCTCAAAAAGGAAGATGCCGATCTGCAACTCGAAATGGAGAAGCTCGAGAGGGAGCGGAATCTCCATATTAGGTACATAAATCCCTATAATTTTATATTAAATTGAAAGGTCAGGTTCGTTTTTACTGAATATTGCTTGGGACATATTCTTGCAGAAAGCGAAAGTTCTTTAATATGTCGATTTTCTATAATTTTGCCATAGTTGCGAGGAATTCCACTTGACAAAATGCGTTTTTATCATAGGGAATTAAAACGTATTCACAACGAGGACCAATCGCGGTTCAACAACCATCCAGTGCTGAACGACAGGTACCTTCTGCTAATGCTGCTAGGTAAAGGGGGATTCAGCGAGGTGCATAAAGCGTTCGACCTGAAGGAGCAACGGTACGTGGCGTGTAAGGTGCACCAGCTGAACAAGGATTGGAAGGAGGATAAGAAGGCCAACTATATCAAGTGAGTTTTGTGGTAAAAATCTACTCATATTTCGGAGTGCGTTGCTATGGGAAGAAATGTTTAAAGAAATCAAACTAAGGATGTGCCAAGCAAAAAAGATTTCTTGCCACTGAAAAAAATTTTTAACCAATGCGCACTAAAAAAGGACAAACATATTATATGGAAAAATCATGGTAGCTTAAAGACTGAAACTCACATATACTTTATTTAGAGTTGGGCGATTTGAATCTTTATTTAGATGTGAATCATACTAACTTAGTAATTCATATTAGGTGTACTAAATCTAATTCATAGATGGCGACGAAATAGTACCTGTGGTCAATAGATCAAGAATGAAATTATTATATTTGCCAGATTTACTATAAGCCCCTCCACCCACCCATTTAGATAAAGAAACAAAATACTTTTTTAAATTTCTTTTGGAAACCTCGTTAGACTCTCAGCTAAGAAAAAGTTAATTTTTGAACCTCAGTCTATTCTAAGTAAAATTAAATATACCGGTCTGATCAGGTCTCGAGTGCAATACAGACACAATTAAGGATTTCACTGATATTCAGTTGTAGTGCGTACAATTGACAAAGAATTTTGGTTAATTTTTTATGTGTGTTTATGTATTTTGGACTGTTGCAACCCTTAAATGAAGAATGTGTAAATATAGAGTGGATTTTATATGTAAATATGTCCCTCAAGAAAAAGTATACAGGTTCAAGGTTTTTTTTCCTAATTTTCACATTCCAGGCCGTAAACCTTGCTGAACAGTTTTTGATAGACCATCCTGTATAGATTAAAAACATCAGTATACTCCAGCAAAATTTAAGGAATCATATACAGGTCTGGTCTACTCAGGTCTTCAGTGCGACACCCTAATTCTCACTGACGTGTTCACATTCAAAGAACATCCTGAGACGAGTACGAGGAATATTTGTCGTCTAATTGTTTGACGATTTTTTGTAAAAGAGATTGAGATTAGCTAAACAGTTTTAGAGAGGCCACTTTATATAGATCAAACCCAGTTGATTTGAAAAACAGTTTATTCTAAGAAAAATTTTAAGAATCATATACGAGTCGGGTCAACTCAGATCCATATTTAAAAAGTATAGCTATTTCACGCAAATCTTCCGTAGGGTGTGCTTGTTCAGAGTATTTCACGAATTTTGTTTATAATTATGTGAATGGAAGAAAACCTTTTGCTATAAGGTGGTCAAAGAAAATTCCATTTGAAAGTTACAAAAACGTTTATTCCTATACCCGTTGGATAAACATTTCCATGCCGCATTTTTAGAATGAAATAATTTACATTAATTTCCTTAATTTTTCTTAGATTGTATTAGATAGTGATAGATTTAAATTTTCTTTACATACTGCATATAGTTATTTATAATAATAATTTTTGTTACTCTACTTCTTACTGGCAATTGGATTGTATTTAGACGATACCGAATTGATACGAATCATACGAAGACTCTAACTTGGTTTGATTTCTTTGAAACACTCATTTTTTGGGTATGATGCTGATGATACCCTTGATCCAGATTGTATCCTATGATGGTCACATTGTTTCAAGACGGGACTGATTACGTTTGATCTTAATAACAATAATCCTGCTGAAAAGCTTACTTCTTTTATTTAATTTTTTTACCATTTTAGGCATGCTTTAAGGGAGTACAATATCCACAAAGCGCTAGATCACCCCCGAGTAGTTAAATTATATGACGTGTTTGAAATAGATGCGAATTCGTTTTGTACAGTATTAGAATACTGCGACGGTCACGACTTGGACTTTTATTTAAAGCAGGTATGTTTCGGCAATATATTAGCTGGTTATATGGGTACTTATCGTTAATTTTTTTAGCATAAGACAATACCGGAAAGGGAGGCGCGATCGATAATAATGCAGGTAGTGTCCGCGCTCAAGTACCTGAACGAGATCAAGCCGCCTGTGATCCACTACGACCTGAAACCGGGCAACATTTTGTTGACGGAGGGCAATGTGTGCGGCGAGATCAAAATCACGGACTTCGGCCTTAGTAAAGTGATGGACGAGGAGAATTATAATCCGGACCACGGCATGGACCTTACGTCGCAGGGCGCGGGCACCTATTGGTAAGTCCAAACTTAACATTAAGGCCGTTTTACAGGGCATTATTAAGTGTTTTATCCACAAACAGTGGCCATGACTTACTAAAAGTTCTTGAGTCAGTACTCCAGTCCGCTTTTTCAACTGTGTTTTGACACATAGGGATTGGAATGGCAGCGATTCTCTTTCTAATACAGTTCAGGTTTTCCTTGAGGAAAAAATCGGAAATACTCAAATCCGGTGATCTCGCCGACCACCTCAGGTCTGAAATAGAGAGGAACTCGCCACCAATTGGCCCCGATGTGCCAGAACGCGGCTTGAAGCTTTATAACTCGCATTCAAAGCGGCATCGTTTGTTTTTTCGGAACCAGTATTTTCTGTATTAGTTGTATGGGATTAACAAGGAGACAAATTGAACTAGAAGACAAAGGTTCGTAAAAGCAGCGTCTATTTGTTGGGTTACGCGTTTCAGCTTACGGCATCATCAGACCTCATTTAATGTGTTATTGTGTTTGAAAAAGATCTGATGATGCAAAACGCGTAACCCAATAAATAGACGCTGCTTTCATAAGACTCTGACTTTAATTTTGTCCTCATTATACATTCTTAGTCTTTTTGAAAATGATGAATATTTCTAATATGGTAATTTCGGGCTAAAATCATTGAACTTTTCTGTATTCTTTAGACGATATTTTCGAAAAGTCAGGAATTTCGAAAAAATAGTTTTATACTTAAAGTTAAGATTGGTCAATAATGCTCTTCTAGAGAAAACATATACAAGGTGTAAATAAATAGATGCGAAAAAAATCAGGGGCTGATTCTTGAGTACATTTTAAGAAAAAAACTTTATATGAACGTATGTTCTAAAAGTCCTAACTTTTGAGTGAAACCCCTGTAGATATTTCAGTAATTTTTAATCGAATACGCAACCTCGGACAAAAGAAAGTCAAGAGATCAAATAGCTCAGAAATAAATGAGAATGACCAAAACAAAAAGTGTCGTACCATATTTTTCATAAAAAATATTCAGTTTAAACCTTACGCGAACCTCACTGGTACAAATAAAAAAAATTTGTGGGCCTCAGAAAATGCCTTTTGAGGCATAGAAAATGCATACCAAATTTTATTAAAATATCTACAGGGTTTTTACAGGTATTATAAAAAAAACATATATTTATCTTCAATCTTTACCACCCGGTATCTCAAAAGTTACGCCTTTTAGGACATACGTTCATATACAGTTTTTTTCTTAAAATGTACTCAAGAATCAGCCCCTGATTTTTTCGCATCTATTTATTTACACCCTGAATAATTTAATAAATGAAAACGAACATAACTATACATTTTTTATTTTAATTTTGCAATGAGATATTGTTATCTTTAGATGGATTAATTAAAATTTAATGTCTTAAAATTGTAAATATGCAGCACTAAATGTAATGAAAATGAAAAATTAATGCTAGACACATAACTTACCTAAAATGGAACTATAGGAG
Source organism: Anthonomus grandis grandis (assembly GCF_022605725.1). Lineage (NCBI taxonomy): Eukaryota > Metazoa > Arthropoda > Insecta > Coleoptera > Curculionidae > Anthonomus > Anthonomus grandis. Next base: position 19,092,784 of record NC_065556.1, on the reverse strand, counting down.
TCTGACAAATAAAGGATATTAATGATCTTTTTTACATGTTACAGTATTTGTAAGTTATAAGCACATCTTATAACATGGAAGATTAATTGTCCGTGTTAAGTTAGTAATGGTTCGGAATAATTCAATGCCCCTCTTACCTCTTACATAAAAAATTACTTCTGCAAGGACTTGGACTGATGAAGTTATTCCACAAACTTCACCGGTGTGGATTACCTTGCCATACTAAAACCAATTTTCAGCTTTTTTGGCAGCATACATAAAACTGTTGTTTCCATTGTTTGAATATTGGGACATAATTCTCATAGTGTTTGTCTATTAAAATCTTAAAACCAAGAATATGCAGGAATTCTTAATCAATTTCAGGTATTTGCCCCCAGAATGTTTCGTAGTAGGTAAGAACCCTCCAAAGATATCGTCGAAAGTGGACGTGTGGAGCGTAGGTGTGATATTTTACCAATGCCTCTATGGTAAAAAGCCGTTCGGACACAACCAGTCCCAGGCGACGATATTAGAGGAAAACACTATCCTAAAGGCGACCGAGGTTCAGTTCGCCAACAAACCCGCTGTGACTAACGAAGCCAAGGTAAACAAACAAGAGTTCTTTAAGTTATCGATTAATTAACACCTAAAGAATGTAGTAGACTGTATTGTTTACAAATTATATCATAATCCAGGTAAAACTCACTAATATTTAGTTCCTAGCATTGTAAAGTTATTTTTTTTTATTTTACCGGGATACAAGAGTCGGCTTGAAAATATTATTGCTGTTCGTATTTAAGAACTTTATAAATTAAACTCAGGATTAATTATTATTCAGATAATACTTAATTTATCGGATTACTCGGACACACGTAAAGAGTATATATTTGCTCAAAAATATGTAGGTTTTAAGTATAAACAAAAATTTCTATTCTAATCTCACCCCTTGGCCTTAATGACTGCTTGTTAGAACCTTCCCATTGAGTCTATCAGCTTTTCACTTTAATCGACTGAAATTTTATAGTATTCTTCCTGCAAAACTAGCCATTTGTTTTCCAGGTTTTCGATGTTTCTTTTTCTAATTTGATTTTCCAAGTGCTGCCAAACATATAGACTCTTTATAGGATTCAAGCTTTATATTTGGATATTCCGGCAGTTAAAGTGTTAATAAGACTTATGCAAGTTAGATGTAATTTTCTCTAGGCTAAGTTTTTTCTTCCTGATATTATAACATATTTATGGGTTCCTATAATGTTAAATTTAGTTTTTTTATTTAGATATTTTTTTTTATATTTGTGTTGATTCTGCGAGTTTCTATATGTGAGACCAATTGACGCACATGGCATAGTAGTAATAGTATGAGTAGTAAAAAGTCGATAGATATATGATATATCTAATTCTCTGATCAGAGATCTTCTAATTCACCTGCTGTCTTCTGTATAATACAGTCAATGGAAAAAATCCAATTTATACTCATAAAGCCTCAACTGCCTGGAATAGGAAATTTATTAAATTTTTCGAAAGCCTGAAATAAATTAAATTGAGAGGTAACAAAACAGAAAAAAAATCTCTTTATCGTCTGTAATAAATGGAGTTAATGCCTTTAATAGCTAAAAAAATCTAAAATTGGATACAACTGTAAGGAATTCGACATTAATTAGATTTTTCAGGTGTCTGGAATTAATCTATATGAAAATTTATAAAACAAATGAAAATTCTAGTCTAAACTACCTGAAATTTGAAAATTAATAATTTTTTTAATTCCCAATCTAAAAAAAAAAAAAATGAACAAATTTAACGATTAGTCAACTGCATGGAATAAAAAGAAGTGGAAGAAAAGTCACGGAGTACTCACAAGTTACGAGTTTCAAAGAAAGACAATAAAGCAATTTGAAGTAAAGAGTTCCACTTTTAAGTACAAGTTCTACAATTCCCTGTTCCAAATAATGCTTCATAATTTTATATTCAGTATCCTTTCTTATGTCAAGACATTTAGAAATGTCACTTTGCTTTACACCTTTTTGGTATAATGCAATTATATCCTGTTTAAACTAAGCATTTCGTGGTTAGGCCAAGAATTAAAGTAAATCTTTTATAGAAGAATATGTAAAATGTTTCCATATTTTTGTGAACAAAGTACCAAAACACTATTACAATCAGCAAAAACAAGTTGAACGTCTTTTATGCCTTATCATTAGAATTGAGGTGTCACAAATATATCAGAATACTACCTTGGCCGTACATAAGGTAATTGTAAGAAATAGTGAAAAAATAAAATGTTTCCATACTCTTGTATACGCCACTGCATTTGCAAGTACTATAAATATGGTTAGTGTCTCTCCTTTGATTGCAAATTATGCGCGTAATAATAAAAGAGGCAAACGACAATTCCATCCTCACACCAATGACAGTAGTATCATCAGGCTTGGAATTAGCCGAAGTTTTATTAAAAATGCTGAATTTCGCCAATATACCGGGTGACACAGGAAAAAGGGGACACTTAATAACTATTTTACTGTTCAAGATAAATAAATAAAATTTGGTATATTGATGCAATTATTATAAGAGCATCTTTTGACATATTCAGTTGTTTTCCTAACTTTCTTATTTTAAATGAGACACTTGGTATATTATTACGTTTTTCGATAGAAAATAATATTCTGAGAACAGTGAGCTGTGTTTGCTACTTTTTTTTTTGTACTCATACGTTAAAAGTTTTAATTTTTAATCAAGTAATCACGGAAAAATAGATTTCATTCCATTTTATGACTTAAATGTTTGACACGCCTACTCAAAATGTCCAAACCAGTAATTTTGGCATTTGCTTTATTTTTTAAATAACACGTAATTGGGAACAACCACTTTTGAAATACGGATTTTTTTCCGTATAATTTGATATGGTTAGTTTTTAAAATTTTTTTTTTTAAATTGGTTAGAAAATAAGCCCATAAGAAAAAAAACCTAAGTTACATAAATAAACGAATTTAATTAATCAAAGGCTTTGATTTCTTGAATAGGAGGTTGCATTTTGACGCGTTTTTCAAATATTTTTCAATTGACATAATACATAAAATCTTGTCAAGTGCAATTTTAGTGTTTACTAATATTTGAGACATTTACTGAGTATATTTCTGAAAGACTGCATTTCAGAAGTGGATGTTCATAATAAGGTGCTATTTGAAAAAATAAAGTAAATGCCAAAAATACTGGTTTGGAAATTTTAAATAGGCGTGTTAAAAATTCAAATAATAAAATACAATAAATATAATGTTTCCGTGATTACTTGATTCAAAATTAAAACTTTCAACGCATTCAGAGCACCCTATTTCAAAATTTAAAAAAATAATTTAAAGTCACTTCCTGTTACATCGAAAAATAATAGAATATGCCAAATGATACTCTTATAACTATTCTATTAATATACCAAATTTCATTTCTTTATCTTGAAAATTAAAAAAGTTATTTAGTGTTCCCTTTTTCCTGTGTCACCTGGTATAGGAACTGAAGTTGAATAAAATATATGTAACTTTGTGGGGAAATAACTAGAATTTGCTTGTTTCCAGTTCTAGATAAAAAAATCCCTAGGCGTGGCAACACTAACTTAAAGCGGTTATGTTGACTTTTCAAAGAAAATGTAAGAAAGTACCAGGTATTTGATAGTTAATGGTCGTTAACTTAATTGGTTCAAATGTGATTTAATTCATAATTTCTAAAACTGCATCATCTATTATAGAAACCAAATACCAACTACCAATTACTGACAACTCTAATTAAAAAGCACAACTAATATATAACGTCCCATAAACTCCATGGCTTGATTCCATTTTCTACTTCCAGAGTTTCATCCGAAGCTGTTTGGCTTACCGGAAAGAAGATCGCATCGATGTCCTTTCCCTGGCGAAACACGAATACCTACAGCCGCCGATGCCAAAACACTCGCGAGTAACGTCGAGCCAACAGGCGCAACAGCAACAACAACAACAGCAGCAACAGCAACAGACGAGTTCATTTAGCACGGGCATTTTTGGCGCGATGAACGCTTCTTCGTCCTCCTAGTGCAGTGCCAACGCTACTGTGTATAAACGCTACCCGTACAAAACTCGCGTACGTTTACAGTTAAAAAAATGGTCGTGAAGAAGAAGAAGAAGCAAAAGAAGAGGTGTCGAGAAGCGACGACAGCGCCATTGTTATTAATAGTGGGGGACTACCGAGGTAGGCCCGACGATTATAAGTTGTTGAAAGTTGTTATTGTGAGACGGACCCAGTTAAGAGACAAAACTAGGACGCCTACGAGTGTGCGTGCTGTTGTTTGACGGGAAATTTGAGGTAGTAGTTTTGTTAGCTGCTCTGATGAACACGGTTCCAAGGCTTTTAGGGCTTAACGTTTTGGGAAAATTTACCTGGAAGGGAGTTGTGTTATACAGTATAAGGTTTAAATTTTACGTATTGCAGTTTTGGTTTAAATTTAAGAGAAACATGTTTTTTTTTATAAATCCTTGACTTGTCAAATTATGCCTTGCATATAATTTAAACTATGGCCAAAGATTTTTAAATATTAAAGTATATAGTTTATACTTGGCTTTTTATGCAATTTTAATAATAATAAAGTAGTCTTTTAATGCAAGTATAGTAATAATTAAATTCAAGCTGCATGATATGAATTTTTCTATTGAATACTATTAAACTGGCGACATTTTTAAAATAAATTTTATATTTTTGCATGGCTCATATCTTTATATTTGCGTTTTTAAAGCTGTTTAACTTTTTTCCAGTAGAAACGTGCTATGTGTTAATACTTTATACAAGCTTTTTAACATATGCATTATTCTACTGGTTATAGCATGCAATTTAAGCATTAAAATTAAAACAGCTACAAATTACCGGCTACGCCTTAAATTTTTGTGCTTTTTGGAATAATTGTTCGGTATAGGGGAAAATTACTTTATTAAGGGTATTATCCCTAGAACAGTTAATACAGCTTACCATTCTATTAGAATTGTCATTATAGTATAATTAGCATTATTCCAGGGTAAAAACCTCCGTTACTGTTTAAGGTTGTTGTTCATCATATTTAGAAAAAAATTCATGTAACTCCACTATGCTGGTTGGAGTTGCCCTTGCCGAAATATACTACTATTACTACCAGATTAAATAATTTTTTTATATTACATAAAAAGTAGGCCACAACATCTATGTATCCCAGGATTTAAAAAAGTATTCGCTTATTTACAGAATATCTGTAGCTACTAGGAAAAGACCACAGTACTTATAACTATATTATCAGCATATATCGTATATTAATTTAGACACTCGTGATAATAATAATGAAATTTGACTTAAATTTAACGGCGTGTTTGGATGTCTTTTATTGACAAATTCCCGTATGAACTTAATGCTTCAGGCTTAATTCTCTTTTTCTTTTTGAAAACTGATGTATCGTGTCAATATTTAGATCGTCGTGTAAGTAAATCAACGTTTCGGAGATAAACAGGTGCAACTTTACTATTTTGTTTAGAAATCGTTGCGACCGTATCAGGAGCAACATATTGTCCATGGATAGTTTTCTTTTTTTATTCAGGAACAGGGAAAAAGCATTGTGTAACCACTTTTTATTGTACGCATTGCATACCTCTGGATTTTTGTATAAAAGAAAAGTTTACTAGACAAAGAAGACAAAGACCGATAAAGTTAGTTAAAAGACAAGTTCGGCAGATTTGAGTGCCTTAATTCAACGTAGGTGTTTCTAAATATGGTGAACAATAATCTCGAATAACAACGAAGGTTTTGACACGAGACTAATGGCAATTATAATATAACCACAATACTATTTGTGTCGCAGTTGTATGGTAAACTATATTGTCTGTTCCAGGACATATAGTTTTTTTAAAAATATTTGCACCTATACCCACAGGAGTTACCAAAGTATTGGCTTCTCGTCGACTATCTTTTGGATTTGTCAAAAAAAAACATTGCTCATTGTAAAAGTAAGCAAAGTCTATTTTTTTTCAATGAAATGTTTTGTATATTTTTGACATTTAAATTATCCTTCTAACACGCTTTAATGAACAGTTTTTCCTATGCAACACATTTATTGCAAATAAAATCTGATTGATCTGGGTTGAGAACAAATTCAATTCAGTTCTTAAGTTTTCCGCAAAAGATTTCTTTTATCGAATTTAGCGATCGAATAGTTCGAGTTTATTGGCTTCGAAGTAATTAAAACTAGAAAACTAGAAGAACTAACAGGGTCTGTGAACGTTTATGAATTTATTAACTTATCCATAGTTTTTCGATTTGATGACGTCCATTTACTGGCAAAACCAAAAGGTAATATGAAAAGAAGTCAATTAACTTTTGTTTCAAAGGTTTTGTTTCTAATATTTGTGGTAACCAAAGTATAGGTGCATGTTTAAAGCAAAATTGGGTACTGAAACGCAAACCAATCGCCTGTTCTATCTTTGATTTTCCCAAAATCTTAAGAAGCGGCAAGCCTCGAACTGAAAAATTATTATTCTTGTTGCTTAAAACGCTTTACTTTGCGTACAAAAAGAAAAAATGAGTGTTACGTCGGCTAGCGGTGCACTTTTTCTTTATATATTATTTGTTGAAATTTTACAGGGTGCGAATATTCCCTTGAATATCGTAGACACCTTGTGTTATTGTTTGTTATAATGTCGCCATTTTTAGACAAGGTTTGCTTGGATTATTACGGATGATAACTAACAAGGCCCTCAGTTCGAAAAACAAAACAACTTTATAGCTAGTCATTACCTTTAAAATGTAAGCGGACACTTTATTTACCTACGAAATCTTATCTGAATATGGCGGGCAAAACGGTAGATTCGACGTGGCGCCGGTGCAGAGGGGCCTAATGCGTTTAAACAGTTATTTTTCACTGCCAGAAATTGATAAATCTTTTGTTTCTTTTTAGTGTTTTTATTTTTCATGGTGAAAAAATGATTTTTTTTTAGTTTGAGTTATATTAACTTTAAGCTGTGCGCCGGCGGCACGTCGAAACTACCGTAAACTATTATTATATCGAGAAAACAAGTTCCTAACGAAGAAAATTTCATGTTAGCCAACTGACATTGTTCGGACTATGTAAAAAAGCGCAAAGTCACAATTGAAAACTGTTTAAACTGTACTGTAGATATTTATGTAATATGGTGAAATTATGAAGTGACCTTGTTTTTTACCCCCCCGAACCACAACGGGACTATTCGGTTTTCTTGTAAAAGTGTACATTGTTTGAGGAAGTGTTTAGGGACCATTATGTCAAAAACGAGACGAGGTAGAGAAATTTGAATTTTTTAAATATTTAAAGAGTTGTAAAGCCTTTTGTCTTTCACATTCAGTTCAAATTTAAATTAAAGTATGTGCCGAGAAAGCTATTTTTATAAAATGGTTATGAGGTGTTTAGAAAATCACATTTTTTGCACTAGCATGGTAATTTTTTACTTTTTAGATGCCTTGTACAAAATTTTGCCCTTTTCAGTGAGCAAAACTTTGTATGCATTTCTTTGAAAATTTGATATATTTCAATAAAAATAAAACACCTGGCGACACTACTTTTTTGGATATTTTAAGACAAACCATATCCCCTGCTGAATTGTCACGTGTCACGTTTAGTTTTGATCATTTTTAAAATCTTCAAAACATAAAACCTTACATAGTAAGAGATAAATTACTGATCAGATTACAAGAACAAATACAAGGTGTCTCAAAAGAAACGTTTATATTATTAAAATATACTCTTTGGGATTTTTTTTTTTTTAAATAATGTCCAAATGTGTTCACGACACTCGCATTCAATCAAACATTCAAATTTCTGATTGGCAGGATTGCTTCCATTTCATGGCTAATATTTTGTTTTAACTTTAGATTTGAAAAAACCTTCCCACAGGAACAAAACTATAGGACTCAAATCGGGACTGCGTGGCGAGCTATTTAACGTCACCGCTTCTCAAGATTAATTTGGCACCATCTGCACTGGATGTGTGTGACATTGCTTGACATTGCAATTTAATTATAGCCAGGACAGTTCTGCAGTTCGGGTACCAAAAATTCACCTAACGATCTGAATTCAATATACGTACTACGTATGAGTGTACGTCCCCTTTTATCTTTAAAAAGATAGGACAGATAATTTTCCCATACGGTCACTTTTGGCGAATGCAGGAGTTTTTGATGTTTACATTTAGGATTGGTTGCACTCCAACGTTTATAAGTGCTTACTTGCTTGATTTTGGTGAGTGGAGAGGTTGGGATCATTACGAACAGACTTATCCATTTATCCGTTTCATGATAATCTTGGTCATTCCGCTTCTGGTTTATCTAGTGTTGAACGGGTCTCCTCAAACTTTCGCACCCCATTCTGAATGAGAGGTGCATCACTTGAGTGACGTAAAAGTTTATAACATTGCAGAAATTCCTTATTCACGCGGTTTCTGTAAAATTCGCAACTTAATTCCCACGACCCAGGCTATCGGTTGACGACAGTAAGCTAAACAAATATAAACTTTCTTTTGAGATACCGCGTATTCCAAACTCGCCTTATTTTAAATAATGATCAATAAAAAATGATAGAAATTACTCGGCTCTTTGACACCCCTTAATATCCCTTAGATTTTAACGTTTTTAAAACATAATATTTTATGTTGCTCAAACAATTTTTACCCCTCGTAAATTGACATAATGGTGATTTTCTCTCTGAGATGCGCTATGTGCAAAACCCCATTCCTGTACCCCTAGAATCAAAATAGTCAAAAAAGAAATTGTGGACATTGTCAATGATTCATTCACAGTCGGATGTATATAATATATAGAAATACATTTACTTTTGAACTAAATCGGTTTAAAATCTGAAAGTAAATAGTGCTTGTTCATAATCATTGAAAACTTAGGAAACAATACAGTTAGCAGCTATATTTTAAAGGCATTTTCATTTTTATCAGGTTTTGCATTCGCCGAAAAAAAATTATAGTTTGTTTATTTTTGATTTGAAATTGTACATTTTATTTTGTATACGACAGGAGGAAAATATTGTCATATATTTTTCATGTTGTACCATTTATTTTTTTTTGTAATATTTACAGTTGAATGATTATATTTTTCTTTTTAAATGTATAGATCGTTAGAATGATAGTTATTATGCAAATGAAGTATTTAATAAACCATTTAAATTATTAATTATATTCGTTTTTTGTTGCCGTCGCAGTGACAAAATTTTCCTTACGAATGCCAAAACCCGACCGTATTCAAAAATATATCAACTAGGAAGTTAACAAGCAGTGGACGCTAGCCAGTGAAATGTATTTATTATACGTCATCAAACACTTTTTTTTTGAATATATTTATGACGGTGAAAATGATTATGCCATAGGGTCTCAGAACATATATAGGAAATAATTATTTGAGTAATCCGAGGATGTTTTATCACTTTGTTGCACATCACACTTTGGCCAACATATTTAATTCATCATATACATTATTTTGGCGTGTTTTGTTTCAAAAATACATGTCTTTGTTCTCTGGGTTAAAACGTCGAGGCTTTCCTACAATTTAAGTTATTATGAACATTACAGGAAATTTTCGCAGTCCTTGCTAACCGTTTTTTACCGAACCACACAAATTACACATTTAACAAACGTGCCTTAATTTGTGGTTCGACGTTAAAAAAATACTAACATTTTATCACAGGTGAGATAAATCGCGTTTCTTGTGAACCCTTTCTTCAAAAATTGTGGAAAAAACGCCCCGTGGTGTTAAACATTAATTTTCATCACTCTGTATATTTTAGAAGAAACTTTGCCATAATAAGATATTTTAAAGGAACCTAACTAGATAGAACCCTGTGTGCAAACGAGACCTGCTAGGACTTACCTTCATAAATAACAGAATCATAATTCTTAAACCGCAAACAAAGCAACAAGTGATAGAACGTCCTCTATATCCGATTCTCTGACCTTTTTTCAAAAATACGACCTCCGTTTGTTTCTCCTCCCCCTCCCTTCTCCTCACTCCTTTATAATAATATAAAAATGTACATTTTCGGTATAAGAAATATTGTTGACTCGGGGTCGTATTTGCGATCAAGGTGAAATTTGTTTAACATAAGGTGTATGTAAATAATTTTTTTTAATGTAATAAACAAGAAAGTTACTGCTGCAATATACATAAATGTTGAAAGGAAAAGAGCCAAACATGTCCATATAATTGAACACTCGCATTAACAAACAAAAAAAAAACCTTAATGTTACTTATTTATACTGTGCTGTTCGTGTGGAGTGGCGACGACCGCCGCGGACATTGTGATAAGAGTAGGTAAATAGTCATGTCTAGATGCAAGAAAAAATGTATCGTTATTATTATTATTATTATTTGTTTATGTAATGTATCTATACTTTATTTTATACAATCGTTCACAAGTTTTCTTAGGTATATTTTACCGTTTGTAAATACAGTGTGTGTATCAGTTTACACATGATAAGTTGTCAAAATTTAACTTTTTTTTTTCTCTCATCAACTCTTTAAATATATAAGTTCTAATAATTTGAGAATGCTTTGTTTTCTTTTACCCCATTCTGCACTGATCAAAATATGTTTAAAAAAAAAAGAACTTTATTCTAATTCTTAACTTAAAAAAAAATCACTCACAACATAGAACTTTTACAGCATAAACTTCTCCTTATTGTCCGATAAAATCTTGGCGGACTGCTTCGCGTCCAGGAACAAAGTGGACACTTCCTCAACGTCTGATTGACAAATGTTGGAGCGTCCGTTTATTTTTGCCGTCAGGTGGGCGGGTGTTAACAATTGGACCGCATACCTAAACAAGAATTAAAAAGAACTTATTAAGTAATTAATAGTGCCCCTATGCATGTCAAAAACAACGAAATAAATAGGGGTGCACGTCAAGGCGATACCATATCCCCAAAATTATTCACCTTTCAAGCTAGAAAATGCATTTTAAACGACTGGCTTTCTAATAATCAGGATGTATCTGTTTTCAAAATGACGGGCTATAATTTTTATGTGAAAAACAGAGATGGTAGAGGAGGCGATGTGGGTGCCTATGTTAAAGATCATTTAGATGTAGACTTAATTACCCTCGATTTCTTAATAACTGAAGAACTTGAATATATCTTTCTAAAAATAAAGCTAAAATCTTCTACTGCCAATGGTAACTTTTATTATTATTATTATACTCTTTAGAAAGATTTTGATAACATTTTATCTGAAGTTGTTACAAATTTTGATGTGGTATTATGTAACTGTACTTTAATGTAGTTTTTTTTTATTTTAATTTACTGTTTTGGCTCATATAATCTTGTATAGATATTTAACGAACCAACTCGCATAACTCACAATTCAAGCAAGCTTATACAGGGTGTTCATTTAAACTTCCCACCACGGATTTATCGAAAACCACTGTTTAAAAAAAAAACGCCAAAATACGTCAAAAGGTTTGTCAAGGGGGACAACTTTCTAACCTAAAATTACTTCACCCCCTTTCACCTACTGCCCCCCAGGTTCGTCCCCTAAAAATTTTAAATGGCAAGGGGTCGAGTAATAAATCGAGTAATAAATAGCTTGTTTAAAAGGTCTTTCGAAGTCTTTTATTTTGACGTTTGATTTTTTTAAATCGGTCGATTCGTTTTCGAGAAAATTTAAAAAAATCTTTGTTTATCTTAATTTGTTCAGATTGAAAACAAAAACATGAAAATATCAGTTTTTATTTCAATAAGTGTTCAAAATGTTGCCCGTTTTTGGCCAAACAATGATATAGGCGATGTTCAAATTCCTGATGGACATTTTTTAAAAACATGTTGCGGGATATCATGGGAGCTGTCGATGATGCGTTGACGAAGTTCATCCAAACTTTCAGGTTGGGGAATAAACAATAGATTTCAAATAACCCCATAGAAAAAAGTCTAACGGCGTTATATCAGGAGATCTAGCAGGCCATTCTATAGGCCTCCTTCGCCCTATCCATTTATCTGGAAACTCGTCGTCTAGCCATTGACGAACGGGCAGAACATAGTGAGCAGGAGCGCCGTCATGCTGGAAATATATTTCAGCCTCATCAAGTATAGGGTTTCCATCATCATCGATTTGGTTTTCAATGGATTGAGTGATAATCGGGTTGATGGTATTTTCCCACATATCCAAATAAATGTCTCCATTTAAATTTCCGTTAATAAATAATGGTCAAATCACTTTATTTCCTAAAATCCTGCCCATACATTAATTTTTTGAGGGTACTGGATATGCCCTTCTACAAATGCATGAGGATTTTCATTGCTCCAATATCTACAGTTATGCTTATTAACAAATCCATTTAGATAAAATGTCCATTCATCGCTGAAGCAGATATTCTTTACATGAATAGTATTATCATTAATCGCTTCAGTCATTTTTTCACAAAACTCAACTCGCCTATCGAAATCGTCTTCGGTTAACTCTTGCAATATTTTCATTTTGAATGGATGAAATTTATAAAGTTTGGTAACTGTGTGAACAGAGCCTAATGAAATACCAGTGGCAGTTAATGTTTGCGTAATGAAGTATTAGGATTTATTCCAAAATGACCCGAAACTTCAACTTGAGCGGTTCATCCAAAATTCGCCGATGATCACGTTTTTTATTTGCAACAGATCCAGTTTCAGTAAACTTAGTAACAAGGTCCAAAACATACTTAAGCGAAGTTATCTTCTTCGGATGTCTGGTGTTAAACGTGACGGCAGTTTGCCGAGCAGATTGATTTTGGGCATCATAAATTAGAATAATTTCCACTCTTTCGGCTAGTGTGTAAACCATTTTGGAAGTAAAATCATCAATTCAACAAATAAATTTTTACTATTCCAAGACTGTCACAAATGTAACTGACGGCAAAATAAATTCTTTATTTTCCTTAGCAACTATAACTAACTAAGCAGGTATAACAAATAAATACAGTTCGCCCAGGATACCTGTGTTGATGAAAAGAATGCGGAAAAAAATTCAGGTTGTTATTTAGTTTTTTTCACGTCTAATCTTCGGAATTGCTGTTTATGTTGGTAGTTTCCGTTTTAAATTATAAACGAATTGTAGATTTCGCAAACCCTAACGGGCAACATTTTGAACACTTATTGAAATAAAAACTGATATTTTTATGTTTTTGTTTTCTATCTGAACAAATTAAGATAAACAAAGAATTTTCTAATTTTCTCGAAAACGAATCGATCGATTTAAAAAAGACCTTTTAAACAAACTATTACTCGATACCCCTTGCTATTTAAAATTTTTAAGGGGATGACCCTGGGGGGGCAGAGGGTGAAGTAATTTTAGGTTAGAAAGTTGTCCCCTTGACAAACCTTTTGACGTATTTCGGCGTTTTTTTTTTTAAACAGTGCTTTTCGATAAACCCTGTAGATCTAATTTTAATTAGTGATACCACATTAGTTACATCCTCTGGTACACTCTCTGCCGATACAATCTCTTATCACAGACTCGTTTTTGTTGACTCAAATCTAAAATCGAATAAACCTGCATCAAAACTTCGTATTGTTGTTTTAAATAATGTTTTGTCCGATCTCTACAATTTGCCTTGAACGGACATTGTTTATGAGAGTAATATAGACAAAAAATTACTTCTTTTTACTGATTTTTTAAATACACTTTTTGATATTCATGCTCCCTTTAAAGAATCTAGAGTGACAAAACCTCATGCTCCGGGATTAACAGAAAATTTGAAGACCGTCATGAAGGGGAGCGAGATAATGCCTTACAAAAATTTAAGCGTACTAAAGAACCTTAAGATTGGGACCGATGCAAAGAGCCGCGTAATTTTACAGTTTCTGTACTGAGATCTGAAAAAAAGACCTATCTCAATTTTATTTCTGGACAGAAAATTGGAATTTTTCTCAATTTTAACAACAGATCTAATGACTGTGACGAAACTATAAAATTTGATGAAAATAACAAATTCAGCGCATCGACAAAATGTATACTTTCCATGTATTCTATAGAAGATGCTCATAAAAGTATTCAAAACATGAAAACTAATGCTTGTGGCACAGATAAAATCACGTCAACTATGTTAAAATATTGCAGTCCATTTGTTGATCTTTACATTTGTTGGTTGCATAGAACAAAATTATATTCCTCAAAGTTGGGATACTGCAATAAGAATACCTTTACCAAAATCGAAAAAACCAGATACCCTTAATGATTTGCGCATTATAGCAATTTTACCTACCATTTCTAAAATAATGAAGGAAATTTTATACAGCCAGATGTACTCATATTTAAATCATAACGGTATGATCTCAATTGCAAAACGAGTTTCGTACGGGGTATTCCGCATCCTGCGCCTTGGCTGTGGTAACTGATGATATAATTGAGGCATTGGATCATGGACTTAAAAGTATTCTTATACTCTTAGATTACTCCAAGGCGTTTGACAGTATAAATCATCGACTCTTGTTAACAAAGCTTAGATATTACGGTTTTGCTGTCAACTCGCTGCATCCTATTTTTCAAACATGTCACAAAAAGTGTTTGTTAAAGGACTCAAATTCCCTCTTGTGAATTAAGATTTGCATGATTTTTGGTTCGTCATTACAGCATGTTGATCTTCGTAAACTTTTTTTAAGCCTTGTCTAGACTTGAAATGTACAAATTTCGGTTTTTGTAAAGCTTCTGAAATTTTTTTTACATCTTTTATGTACTTGAATTCATTTCTTGTATGTTCCACACTTTTAAACTAATTTTCAAATTTGTCATTATGTTCGTCATTTGTCATTTATCTTCCAAGTACGTAATTTTTGACTTCCCAAAGATTCAACATATTGATTCCTTTACAGGGTTTTCAATTCAAATTCATTTATTGCTCTTTTGATTACATAAGTAATATAAGTTTAGAAGTAATATAGTTTTAGAGTAGTCTTCAATCTATTTGAGGTCGTTTTTATATGTCTTGCAGGGACTGGAATCTGGTTGTCATTTTGCTTTCCTGACGATATCCTTTCTTTTCGGTCCGTTTGAGCGTAATATTGTATGTCTCCCAGGCACTTTTTACGTATCCAGGAAAATAAAATATATTGTTTTCAGAATTCTGGAATCTTTATTTACTCTGAAGTCACTTCTTATTTTCCAGGAATTGAACATTTTTCGCGTTCATTGTCCAGGCTTTCGGAACAGTTTACTTAAGCCGTCGAGTCATTCAACGTAATTTTTGGACTTCACTGGATGTTTTCCAGGCTCTGTTTGTAATTGTCTGTGCTTCCAGGAATTTGAGGTCGTTTTTGCAGAAACTGGAAAAAGGTTTTAAGAAGTTTTTACGTGCCAAGGAAAATAAAATATCTTTTGACGTTTTCAGGATGCCGAAGTAATTTTTGAAAAACCTATCCAGCAATTGAGGATCATTTTTTTTGTTTTCGCAACTTTTGGATTTTTTTTACATCTTCCGGGATGTCGACATTTTTCGCGTTTATTGCCCCAGCTTTTGGAATAGTTTTCTTAAGTCTTCTAAGAATTTTACGCTTATTTTGTTCAGTTGTTTTACAGGCTTCTGCAGAAGTGTTGTTATATCTTCTAGGAATTTTAATTAAGTTTCTATTTTATTCCAGACATTTAAAATTTTCACAAAGTGACTTTTTTCTGTTCAGTTTTTATTCTCCATATTTTCAAGCTTCCAAAGTCATTTTTTGTTCTATCGTTTGGTTTTAAGGGAAAATGATTTACTGGAAGTACAAATCAACCTTTGTCTCTTCAACTTCGTGACCAGACGCAACTAAACCCACTCCTATTTTACGATAAAAATGTTCGATATATTAAAAAAAAACACTAACCTCAAAGTAGCCTTAACTCCAACTTCACCCAAAGCAGTAATGGCTTCATCGTCAATCTCCAAACCTTCAGTTTTCGCCCTCAGCCTTAAAATTTGTTCCATATCGGGCCGTTCATAAGGAACCGTCCTAATTATTAATAACCGGTCTAGGAGATCCAATGGAATGCCGTGTGGTGAATAAATATCATCTGTACCTGTAATAGGAAATATTTCCTCAATGTTTAAGTACTTTATTGTATAAAGAGCTCATTATGTTCCCATTTACACAAACAAAACTAAAATATACTATATGATCAATAATACAGCCGGATTCAGTTCATAAAACGTGCAAAAGAGTACAAAAATCATTTAATACAAGCCATGAGGTTTTTATAAATATTTTTTCAAATTTAAATACCTTTGAAATTTATCCCAAATGAAACCATATGTACATCATAACCGATCACAATCAAATTCTTCAAGATAGTAATATGCCTTGTCCAAGAGTAATTTTTTAACTTGCTTATTGAAGCACATAGCACTCTTAAGTTTTTGACTTCCAGAGGCTAAACATTTTAATTCCTTCAACAGAATTTTTTGATAAGCCAGTTCTTGGAATGGGAAATCCCAAGTTATTACTATTAAATCTTGTTGTGCTTGCTGCATTATCAAAACTTAGTTTATATTTTTTCTGGACCATATCCATTGTCATAAGAATGAAAAATGTAGGTAATAGTAAGGATTTTCTCCCAAATAAACAGGGCACTGCAGTGCTCTCTAGGACCGATCCTACACAAATACCGCAAAGGCCCTTTTTGGAGAATAAAGACTGTTTCAAGCATATATAAGCAACAAAGGATCAAGATCCTATTTTGCGCAAAAAGATGCCGACAAGATACACAACACCTCACTCAAAGGGCTTTAATTGCTCTGTTTTGTAGAACAAACACCGTATTAAAGAGATAGTGGGAACATGATCCCCAGAAACAAATCCCATAGCGAAGATGTGACTCCACAAGGGTATGATAAGCATATTCTGCAATGTAAACATCTAAGTTCTTATAAATTATTCTAAGGGCATAGCAACCTGATGACACCCTACTGCACGCTCTAATTATCCTGAAATTTGAGTCTGCAATCAATTGTGAATCGGCTCCTTATTGATAGTGACAGAATTCATTGAACATTTGAAACTTAACAGATTTGTTTTCGACGTATTAAAACAAAGTCGATTTGCATTGCACCATTCCCTAATCATAAGCAAGTCAGCATTCAGAAACATTTTCAGTTGGTCAATGTGTTTTCCATGCCAAATGATGGTAGTGTCATCTGCAAACATAGTAACCCTACCCTTTATGGGGAGCAATAGGTACAAGGTATTGGCCCGTTTCTTCTTTATGTTAAGGTCGTTAACATCGTAACTTATTTAACGACCTTAACATAAAGAAGAAACGGTCCAGTACAGAACCTTGGGGAACCAGGTAGTAGCCTGTATTTCTTCAGAGCAATGACCACTAAAATTAACCCTTTGGACACGAACCGATAGATAGGAGCTGAACCAACCCAAAGAAGATCCTCTAAAATCATATCTCTCCATCTTCCACAATAGTATTCTATGATCCACAGTCAAAAACCTTGGATATGTCACCGAACACTGCTGCAGCAACTTCACCAGAATTAAGCGTGCTATAAAGAAATTAAAGAAGATCAAAAATAGCATCACCCGTGCTCTTGGCCATTTGAAACCTTTGTTAAATCTCTCCAAAAAAAATATCATTCTCACCTTCACCAATCTTTCAACAATCTTAGATATGGTAGGGAGAAGAGCGATTGGTCTAAAATTAGAAGGATTGCTGCAGTTTCCTCCCTTATGAACCGGAACAATAATTGCTTGTTTAAGGTTATCGGGAAAGATTCATTTAATGAATCTACAAATGCCTAAAAGGCATTGGGTGGTAATGCCGAGAATATCCTTAAAGAGACATGATCCCACCCTGCTGATGTTTTATTTTTAATCCAAAATATTAGGATTAAAAATGTCTCCACCACATTTACACATCTCATATAATCGTGAGCTGTATATCTACTAAAAACATCCTGGGTGAGTTCAGAAGCAATGTTACAGTAGTAAGAGTTCAGTGTGTCTGCATGTAAATTAGAATTCAATTCGAGAGTTGTACAGTTTTTCAATATTACAATATTGTTCAACAATATTGTTAACGAGCTTCTTTTCATTTGGCGACTCATGAATTCTTCTACGATAATACAAAGCTTTAGAAAGAGCAATAGTGTTCCTGTAAATCCTCCTATTTTAATATTGCATCATATATATTTTTCTTCTTGAAATGAAAACTGAATAACACTTATATTCCTTATGGGAAAATTGTTGTCATAAAAGTAGACCAATTTTTTGTTAAAATGACCCAAAGGGTCAGGTGCTTCAGTTATTGATTCCTATTCAGTTTTCTGGCATTGATGTAAAAAGCTGTTCAAGTTCGATTCCTCTATAATCCCTATTTTTCTTCTGTTTTTTTAATCTTTTCTTTCAATTTAAGTGTTACAGATGCAACTATAGCCTCATAGTCAGATAGGCCAGAAGGCACTATGTTCCATTTAAATTCATAATTTTCATAGAAATTTAAGCAAAAATAGTCAACTAAAGTGTTTGTAGGAGCAGTAATACAGGTAGGAACATTGAAAAGGAGTTTAAAATTAAGATCTTTAAACATATCTTTTAAAATTTGTGTGTGTACTGAATTTTTTTCTTTGTGTGTGACTGTATCTTTTATTATGTCAATTTGTGTGAGTGTAAAATTACATTTGCTTTATCACAATGCGGAACCGGTAACAATTAAAAATAGAAGTTGGCATTAAGACTTGAATTTTGTTATTATGGTTTCAGTTAGTTCATTTTACTTCTGAATTGTTTTTGAACTTTCTGAATTTTCTTTGAACTCCAACAGATTTACTTACCTCTAATTAAGCATCTGCCTCTATTAGTGGCAAAAATAACGATAGGAGCGATCGCACTTTCTAACGCCCTGTGCAAATAAGTAAAAGTCTCGATATCCAACATGTGCACCTCATCAATAAAAAGAACACCGGGGACCAACTCCGCTATACCTTGGTCAATGTATTTATCTACGACTTTGTTTATTTCCTTTCGCAGTTTATCGGTGATTTCTGTTTTTTTCGGCTTGAGCAGCTGACCCATCATCGAGAGTACGTCTTGGCCCCCTTGTGGTTTTGCATTGGCCGCGTCCAAGTCGTGTAACGTCACATCCTAGAAGTTACATGAAGTTGGATAATCATTTTTTTAAAATTTATTTTGGGTTAAAGATAAAGTAAAAGTATGCAAATATCAGAAGAGTTTCTTGAATAATCAAGACACCTTTCCTGTTCATATTCATCCAACTTTGTGAAGGTCTCCTAGAATGAGAGATCTAACTACTTTTGATCTTTATTATGCCACAAAATAGTAGTACAGCCGCAAACTGAACCATTGCGTGGATTCTATGAACAGAACACAGAGTGGTACTCAGAACACTTAAGGTGAGGCAATTCTTGAAGGAGATTAGATGGTTGCAACCACTGAAACATTTCAACTATTTCAGAGCAACCCCTTAAATGTGTAACAATCAATTTGACAGCATTATCCATACAATTGAAAGTTTGGAAGAAAAATCACAAAAAAAAACTGCCTCATTTTAATAGACAGATAGCACATTTTATTAGGTTAAAAATTAGACAATTTATACAGGGTGTTACATAAAGGTATGTAATAATTTAAAAGGGACATTCCTGGACCGATTTTAAGTCGACAAGTTCATATAAACATGGGTCCTAAAATGCTTAGTTTTTAAGATACAGGGTGTTAAAGTTTAATTTTTTTTTCGTTTTTAATAAATTTTTCAAATATGGTTTAAAATATTGAATTGAATTTTGGCACAGGATATTATGGCATAAAAACACATTTTTAGATGTTCACCTACTTTTTTTAGCAACCAGTGGCGTAGCTATGATGAATTTTTAATACAATTTTACAAAAAAATACTACGCCATTGACTTACGAAAAAAATTATGATTTTATCTTAATTATCAATCAATTATAAACAAAAAATTCATCCATGGCTTTTGCTGTAAATCTTACCGTTTGGGTGTAATCGTTAATTAAAAAAACATCTTTTATGCATAAAATGCATCTTTAAAAATTATGGAAATAAATCAAGTTAGCTTTGCTCGTTGCCAGAAATTGTTTTTTGTTGTTTTAAACAATATGACACTTGCGTTAGTGATTATTCTTGACAGTTTGTTTTTAGTACCCTTTGGATCTTAAAACGTGAATTGTTAAAAAAATGTAGATTATTCTAATTTGGAAATGACGCAAATTCATTTCCTTTATGGACTTGCCAATGGTAATGCTATGGAGGCGCGCCGTTTGTATCAAGAAAGGTATCCTAATCGCGCTGTCCCAGATAGAAGAATATTTATAAACATTCATCGTCGTCTGGCTGAATCTGGGAGTTTTAAGGCTAATTCTGCCGAGGGAAGGCCCCGTACAGTTAGGACACCGGCAGTTGAAGAGGCTGTCCTACATGCAGTCGAAGAGGATCCGACCACAAGTACACGAAAAATTGGTATGGCATTGAACATCTGCTACAAGACGGTATGGGAAATTTTAAGGAATTCTTTGTTATATCCTTTTCACATACAAAGGGTTCAGGCATTGCTTCTTAGAGATTATGAACCGCGTACGCAATTTTGTAGATGGTATCTCCAAAAAGTAACACAAAATCCTCAATTTGGTGCGAATATCTTGTTTACGAACGAAGCTAATTTCTCCAGAAATGTAATAATCAATTTCCATAACAATCATTACTAGGCTCAAGAAAACCATCATGCGATTACAGAGACACATTTTCAGGAACAATTTTCAATAAACGTTTGGATCGGTATCGTATCCGATCATTTAATTGGACCATCTTTTTTATCAGGACATCTTAACGGACAGAATTATTGTAATTTTCTCCAAAATGATTTGCCTTTGCTTCTCGAAGATGTTCCTCTTCAGTTACAGCAACAACTTTGGTTTATGCATGATGGTGCTCCAGCCCACTTTAGCATATTGGCTCATGAGCATTTAAATAGCGTCTACCGAAATAAATGGATAGGCCGTGGAGAACCACAGTTTTGGCCACCTAGATCACCTGACTTAAATAGCCTAGATTTTTTTTGTAGGGACATTTAAAAACATTGGTTTATCAGACACCAATTGTGACATTAGAATAAATAAAACTTTAACACCCTGTATCTTAAAAACTAATCATTTTAGGACTCATGTTTATATGAACTTTTCGACTTAAAATCGGTCCAGGAATGTCCCTTTTAAATTATGACATACCTTCAAGTAACACCCTGTATATAGCAAGTCTTTCAAGAACTTTGGAGAGAGTAGGCAAAAACAGATATAAGCCCAGTCTAACAACTATATACTTTGATATAAGGTTGATTACAAGGTCAAAGACAAAAAAGAACAAATCTTTTTAGACATTTCAAAAATACTCACTTACCTGTACAACTTCCTTTTTCTTATGCACATCGCCTTTAGGCAACGGCACATACTCCTCAGCCTCTAAATCGAACTCCGTGGCATAAGCATCAGAGCGACCTTGACGTTTGACAGCTCCACTAGTGGCCTCTATGTAAATGACATCTCCTACTTCCACTTTTTCTTTCTGTAAAGCCTCATAAATGCTCGGATCCAGCTTAAGCTGTTTGCTTCCCTTTGCTGTTCTAAGGCCTATTATTACATGACTCACTGTTTTTCCATAGCCTAAAAAACAATAAATATGCATGAACAAAACAAAAAATGCAATAAAATTTAACGTAACTTACCACCAGCAGGATTTTCAGTTTCCACCGGAGTAAGTTCACTAACTTCGCCCTCATATACCTCTTTAGTTTCCCTTATTCTTAAACCGATGGCTCGTCTGAAATTCTCCATAAGAACTTCAGTTTTCTTGATTTCAGAGCTGTATACTTCAGAGCCAACCATAGGACAAAACGGCACCTAAATTAAAATATGCGCTAGGAAATTATAATCATTTTAAGCTCTTTAATACCTTATTTCCAAGCTCTTGGGCTATGGCCAAGGCAATGGCCGTTTTACCCGTGCCAGGGGGACCAGCTAGTAGTACAGCTCTGCCAGCCATTTTTTTGCTTCTGATCATATCTACCACCACTCCAGCGGCCTAAGAAAAAACTAATCATAAGTAAAGTGTAACTTATTGGATAATTACTGCAATATGACTGACAAAAAGGGGAGCATTTTGACATAATATTGGACCTGTTTTGTTCCTTTTGTATGTAAATGATATTGGCAAACTAGACAAAACTGGTTTAAAAGTGTTTCATTAGTTGCTGATGATGCTACAATTATGTGGAATGACACCAATGACCACTTTTTAAGAGAATATTAACAACACTTATAAATTAAAAAATGGTGTGATTCAAATAAATTATGTCTTAACATTTCAAAGGCCAACATTATGTCTTTTAAGTGTAATCTGAGTACAGTTTACTTGAATAAAAATAATTTAGAATAGTTAAATAATTTATGACATGGACCACCTGTAAGCAAATTTTCGGGGTTACATATTGATAATAAACACACAAATTTCAATACTATATTTCACTGATACAGAAAAAATATAAAGCTCAATAGTTAAGCATTTGTCTAATTATGCCACTAGGCTTCCATTACCTGGTCACAGGTGCCTGATTCCATCATTTATGGACCTCATTTATACAGTCATTTACCTGTTAGCATTAGACAGATTTCTAATGGAAGAAGATTAAAAGAGAAATTAAAAAAAGCTTTTTGTGAGAGCCTATTATTATTTTAGTGAAAGATTTTAACGTGATTATTGTGACTTTATAAATGTCCTTTTATGTAAATGTATGTAAAAATATATTTATTGCCAAAGTACAGTTTCCAATAAATAATACAATATAATATAAAATAAATAAATAAAGTTAAAGGATGTTTTAGATACCAATAAACATAAAAGTTAAGCCTCCCTTCAGATAAATTTAAAAAAAAGTATTTGTAATTATATGGGGTGTTAATATTAAAAATGTGTTTATTTTTTTGTGTTAATGACACACTGTCACAAGTCTTATATAAAAGGTTAAAACTTATCCAATAACATTTAAGTAAAATTGTTATTTCACCAAAAAGAGTCATACAAATTTGTTCTAATGCTATCTTAATAAATATTGTTGATAGCATATCTTGTTCTACAATTTTTCAATACTTTATTTTAAAGGAGTATTGACTAGTTTTAACTACAAGTCGGTAAAGCTCATATGTGCAAAACAGCTTTCAAACATGACTGATTAGTGTGCAGGAATGTGAAAAATGGAATTTACATGCCTTAAATTAATGATATATAAAGAACTTCTTGAAATTAAGAATTGCATCAGGTAAAAAGGAGTATTAGTATTTAGGGTCCAATATTATCTTCAGCTTTTTTAAATGATGTTGGACAATGTTTTTTTGATAGTAATTACCTTTGGTATCATCAGATTTTCAGACATTACAGTCAGATATTTCTAAATTTGTATATTATAGCAGTTTAAATAAATTATTTATTAATCTAAAAAAATGTCACTGTACTATACTTTTCTCAAAGAAATCAGCGCAAGTACAGAACAAATGAGATGTTTAGCTTGACGAAAGTTAAAAGTATGTGGAATGTATTATGGATTTGGGTGTAACCTTAGATTCCAGGTTGTTGTATGACTTACATCAAGAGAATTATGTTCAAAGAGGGATTAAACATGTAAGATTTATATCTGGAGTAACTACCAGTTTAAGTAATATTAAATCATTCATTTTATTATATAATTCCTTGACCAGGCCTATCCTTGAGTATGCAACAGTTGTTTGGTTTCTGATGTATCATAAATATATTGATCAGCTGGAAAGTGTATAATGTAAGTTTGTAAATATAATTAATTTTAGATTTAATCGACCTAGGCGTTTTCCTAGTTACAGCGAAAACCCATTTTACAGTATGGAGCCTTTAGGAAAATATAGATATTTTTTTGATCTAATTTTTATACAAAGGATTATTAATAATCATATTGACTCCTCTTTCTGTTTAGAAAACTTATGTATTAGTACATACTAGCCCTTACATTTTGCATAACATGCCCATCATGCCTACTTTTAATATTTCCAGGTACTTTTTCAAACTCTTCATCGATGTGCTAGAAATTTTAATACTGATTCTTTGATGTTATTAATGTATTTAGGCAACATATAAATCAAATATTTATTAATACATTTCACAGTAGGTATGTGTTTGTACAAGTCAAGATATAGTAAGTCTAGTGGGTAGAAATAAATATAAAACAGTACAAATTTAAATTCTTAGACATTAAAATCTAAACACAATTCATCTAAATATAACAAACAGAACACCTTTAAAAGAACAAACTTTTATACATAATCATCAGTCAAAGAAACTTAAAATTGCTTTCCAAGTATTGCTCCAAAGAATAAAAGCCACCACTTACCAAATATAATTTAATTTTCCTAAAAAGTATCTTTGCAGGTTACAATTTCCGAACAACCTTCTCTTTAAATCTGCCTATCCCAAAAAGTGAGGAGATTAAGTCCTCTATTGTGTATGGGGGCAGAAGGCTTTTTAACCACCTACCTACCCCTTTATATAAGGCTAATAAATTGTGAAAAATGTTTTAGGCAAAATATAAAGAAACTTAAAAGTTCTAATATAAAGAAACTTATACTTGCTAAAGCATTTTATTCTCTAGATGAGTTTTTAAATACAACTTTTTGACAGTGAAGAGTTTCTTCTAGAGTAGACTTCTTACTACCTTTTCTTTGGGTGTGTTCTATATTCTATGTATGTAAGAATTGTTAACATTTTTATATTTTTGTAAAAGATTATGCTGTCAACTGTTTTTAAGGTTTTATATAATGCTTTGTTAACAACAGATTATGTTAGAGATGGAGTTAGAGACCTCCATATAATTATATTTCGTTTGTCGAACTATAATTCGTAGTTCGTCTATATAGTCGATTATATTTCGATTGTTGTCAACGAAGTACTGTTGACAACAATCCCTATACCCCAGCCCAACCATAGCATTGATACATCTATTCTGAAGCTTAAAGATTTCCTGTGCATGGCTAGAATGGTCTCTGCTCAGAATTGCATAGCACATATTTGCAGAAAAGTAATTATGGTAGCCAGACAAAATAGCAGACAAGGATGTAGTCTGCCTGATGATATAGATGTTCTTTCCATGTTAATTTATCATCTAAAATATAAGGCAATTTTATGCTTAGCTTTTATTAGTTCCATTACTTTCCTTTCCTTTTGAGGTAACCATAGCATTATTATATGTTCTTATTACTTTGTACTTCGATCTAGTGTTGGGTTGCTATTTAGCAGTCTGCTACTTTTTAATTGCTATTTGGTTTAGTAGCAACTGCTATGAGTTTAAGAATCGCTGCTATTAAAATAGCAACTGAATTTTACGCAGGCAACTCGGCAGCTGATTGTCTGGTGTCTTGTTGGTTGCAGCGGCGTTTATGGTGCGGCGTCGGCGATAGCGTTATCGGAAAGAAGTCGGCTTCTAATCGTTGATTGAATAATAGGAATTGATAGAAATAGAAGGAATTGATTGAAAGATTGAATAATCCTATTATTCAATCAACGTTTTAATATTTTAAAAATTAAGGAATAAAAATAAAGGCTTTTAGCGATGTTTCTTTGTCCACTCGGTCTGTTTATAGTTTATAATAATTGTTCCTTTTGCAAATTCGCTCATGGCTTTTTACAGTATTTCACAGTTTAAAATTTAACAGTTTAAAGTTTACACAGTTTACAGCTAGGACTAGCTATGTACGACATGTACCTATCTAATAAAACTCAAATAGCACCTGCTATTAAATAGCAGCTATTTTCGACTGCTATTTTTGATTCGCATTAGCAAAAGCATTTGCTATACGAAAATAGCAGGTTTGTCCCAACACTACTTCGATCTTGATAAATTTCATATCTACTTTCATATTGACTGTTATTTGAGGATTTTAAATTAAGTCAAATGTTATAAACTCCTGTTAGTTGGGTTGTATTAATCTGTGCTTTGCATTTTTTGGATAGTTAACTCTATCTTTAATAAATAATCCCATACATAAACAAAGAAAAGTGAAATGATATAAGAGCCTTTAAAGGACTTTATACAGTAAAGTATTTTTTGAATTGAATGTGTTTTTTACAGTAAATCACCTGGACTGGTTAAAAAGATATTTTTCATGAAGTTAGTTGAGATTCAGGAAGGAGTCGGGAGGATGAGAGGGATCATTTCAATTTCAGTTAACCTAAGAGAGTATGCTTGTCACTAAGTGAAAACTGTTAATTCACGTAACTGATACACATTTATAGATACCCAGTAATATAATACCGATAAAATCGGTTTAATTGTAACAAAAAACGTACTTCTCTGGCTTGTTCCTGGCCCACCAAACCTGCCGCTTGTTGAATGGCAAAACCGCTTTCGTCCAGACCCAATCCTTTGATGTGGCTGTGGGCGCTAATCCGCTGGGTTTTCACCGTACTTTTCACTTCTTCTACCTTCATTTTTATACCGTAAGACCTTAATAATCGTTAAACTTTCCTTCGGGAAAATCGAGGAAATTGACTAAACTGCTAGATGCACGTTGCTTTGGCAACAAACATTTTTTCCCGGTTTGACATTTGACAATAGTGCTGAGCGATGCTTATCGGTGTTTTGAAACATCGATAAACAACTCTTGATCGATATTCGATGTTGATGAAAAAACAGAATATTGATTGATAATTAAAATTCTAAATTTTCTTAATAAAGAAATAAATTTAATATACCGATTTTAAAATACAAACAGAGCAAGAAAAATGAGTACCAGTTCCTAACCCAACTTCTAACGTCTTTAAAAATATTAGGCTTTCGTTAGTGAGTTTCCTGGTGTATTTTTCATTTTTGGATTTGTATTTCTATGCACTATCCAGACCCAGACTATTCGCTTAGTTTCAATTTCTGAAGTGTTTATTATTTAATTTTGATTAAGTCGGTCAACCGATGTTTATAAGGTATCGATTTTACCTTTCGATGTCAGCATCAATAGTCAACATCGACGTTTCATTGCGATGTCCCAGCAGTATTTGACAATAATGACGTAAGTGTTCCAACGTCGCTAAGTTCGTGGAAAGACAAGCTAAGGTTATATTTACATAATTAACATTTCTCTATAGGAGATAATGCCTTACCGAATTTTAATTTATTGCTTATAAATTAAAGAGATTAAAGAGACGCTTAATTTTTCCAACTTTTCGATTTCAACTTTATAAACTTTCTTGCCAATTTAAAATAACCAGTAGGAACATGCGGTTCTTATACATCGTAATTTTTCTTTAAATCATTAAATGTCCGTCGTACCATTCAATAGCATAGATTTTTAGGTTATGTTTACACATTATTTAATTAAAATTTATTTATAAGAAATAATGCTTTATCACATTTTAATTTATTTTTTATTAACTCAAGCCGCGGTACAAAGAGTACATGTACCAGGACTAACATGTACTAAAACCGTTAACATAAGCAAACTTTCCCGCCAATGCAACATATGTTTTGTTGAGTGGATATAAAAAATTAAAAAACCATTAATGTCCGGGTAATAAGGTTAGTTTGGTTATGTTTACGTGAAATCAAATTTATTTTCATTTTTATTAGAAGAGATAATGGGGTTAGTTATCGTCATGTTTATTTTTCTAAATCAATTAAAACCTAATTACCCATAGCAAGATGAGAAAAAAAAAATTAAAAATCATGACGGACAACTTTGTACCTTCTTGCGTAATAATTAAAGTAAATAATTTCGTGTTTACGTGTCAAACTATTCGGCATTTTGAAAGAATCTCTTATAGTGCTGACTTAGCGCTTATTCACCACCAAGTCATTCAGTATTAAGGTAAAATCACAATTATTAAACGCTTGGTAAGCCTCTTGTATATGCACTTTAATTCACAAAATATTTAAAACAATGCTCTGCTAAAGAATTAACAGAAATGTCCTTGAGTTTCCCTCTGTTAAATTAATTGATAATATGGTTTCAATTACATAGTGTGGAAGAATATTAGTGCCGATCAAAGTTGCTGCAATATGGAAGGGCTTTCGCAAACCTTACAACCTTACAAATCTTTGGTGGCTGAGCTGGCCACTTGGGTTACTATCGTCCAATTCTTCTCGGGATCTCTTATATGCAAGGATATTTATAAAAAAGGGACAACTCGAGGATTTAATGCCAATTTGTTCATTGGTGGTGCAACAATGTAAGTTATTAACGATCAATTAAATTTTTAAAAACAAACTGTGATTTTAGCGGCCTTTTAAATTTGAAGTTTGGTTACCTCTTAAAAGATGAGGCAATGATAAAAGTTAATATAGCAGCTGTTATTTTAAACTTTTTATACTTGATGGTTTATTATAAGTATGCGGAAAATAAAAGCAATGAGGTGCTAAAGCCTGTTGGGTATGCAGTGGCTTTTTTGGCCATTTTGCTTGGATATTCGGAAATTGAACAGACAGAGATGATAGAGTTTAGGTTTGGTATGATCCTTACTATACTTTCACTGATTTTGCTTGGATTTCCTTTATTGGATGTGGTAAGTAGTTTTTTTTATTATCATTAGACTTTATTTGTCATAATTCTGTTTTTATAGAAAGAAATAATTACAAAGAAAGATGCTTCAAGTATACCATTTCCAATCACTTTTATGGGCTCAATTGTTACACTCCTCTGGTTAATCTATGGTATAATTTTGCAAAACTATTTTATTATTGTAAGTACACTTGGATTTTGTTATGAAACTGCAATAATAATTTTTCTTGTATTTAGTTTCAAAATGTGGTAGGATGCACCCTGTGTGTTTTACAACTTATACTGATATTCCTGTATCCAGGTGAAGGTAGTGCTCCGCATGAAGATTAAGAAAGAATGTTCAAAAGTGACATTGTATATAAGTTCATCTTCGTATTCATTCCAGGTGCTTAAGAGGGCAAAAATAATGACAATAATAATTATTTTATAAAATTGAACTAAAATTGTTTTTTTTTTTAGTTTTATTTCTCTGTTGAAATATATAACTGTTTTATATAATAATTGTTCTTTTTTTCCCCTGAGTAGACTTATTTCTTAATTTATTTACAACTTACAAACGCCATCTAATAAAAAATTAAAATACTAACAACAACAAAAAACCCACACAACACAAGAAACATAAAAGAGTTAGTCACAGAAAACAGACCAAGGATTTTTTTCCTCTTTCTGTTCTGTGGTTAGAGTGTAGCTCTAGTTAGGATTTTTTTATGAAACTCTACTCAAAAGAAAAGAAGATTTTACAATTCAACAAATTAAAAAGAACATAAATTAATGCAATATTGTTCATCTTACCAATGTGACTGTTCATACCCATTTTAATGAACTAGAAATTTGCAGAACTTGTCCTGAACTTTTTTTATATGCTATTCGATGATACAATTCGTCACTGTAAAGACATAGGGGCGTATCTCAAAAAAAAGCCATTTTTGAGATAAGCCTCGTAAAGATTAGAAGGGCGTATCTATTTACCTACCCATTCCGCAAATAGGTTTGGACCTAACTCACGTAAGGACGGTATATAATATGACGAAGGGGTTTAACTCCACTTACGCCCATATGTCGTATTTTAAAACTGTAGCGTTTGTGTTCCGCCCCACTCACACCACGCAACGTGCTCGCCGGTAAACAATAACAACCAAACCTAAAATAGTTTATAAACAAACGTTTTATGAGTGTGTTGACTAATGGTGAGGTTTATTACTACAATAATTTTATTTTATAGTGGCTTTTGGGAGTTTCTGGTGGTTAGTAAATGGTAATGTATAGCAGGTTTTGTTTTTATGAAACGGAATTTTATCTTCCACTTCAGAAGTTAAGAGAGAAGCTTATTGGTGCAAATAGCATTTCACTTAAGATTGCAGCTAGTGTTGAAGTGGAAAAACCGAGGGAAAACCTAAAGAAAATACAATACCTCTCAGTAATGAGAAAGTTTTTGGTATTAGCAATGAACTGTTCTCCGACTCCGAACCGTGCGAATTTCAAGATGATTCGACATACATTCAGCACTGTGAAGTTCCACATTGCAGAGAATCAGATGAGGTATTTGCTGCGTGTCCAAATTGCCTGCGCTTATTGTATTGAACTAATTTCTCCGAGGATGGTACGTGTCAGCGCATGCATGAGCTTCCTGTAGTCAGCTTAATAGAAGAGATTTCAGAAGTACCAGAGGACTTCACAGTTGACGGAAATTCTAAGGAAAAAGAGACAGATTTGACTGCACACAAGAAGGAAAATCAAAAAAAAGTTGCTTCCCATCTTAGAAATCTAGGTGAAGCATATTTTAGTTACAATAGTAAAAAGCAAATACCTGCCAGGAAGGTTCTTCGACCCAGGTGTAGTGGTCCTTTTTGTAAAAAAGTAGGGAAAAAATGTTTAATAATAACAGATTAAGAACGTCACAAAATTCTAAATGACTTTTATGGGACTGGAAACTTACAACTTCAGAGGGAATTTGTAGCTTGATTTGTAAAGCGTAGAGATACCAAACAGAAAACAACAGAAAAAGGCCATGTTTCTAGACGGGAAAAAAGTAGGTAACTATTACTTTTTGCCGGGGAATGACTCAATACCAATACCTGTCTGCCAAACAATGTTTCTTAATACTTTAGGCATTACTGATAAATTTGTACGTAATACCTTAGCCAAATTAAAAGAAACTGGTATTATTGAAAAAGACAAACGTGGAGGTAGATGTTCAAATTTAAAAAAACATGATAAATATATTCGACAGCTTATATTAGAACGTATTAAAAGATTTCCTTGGATGGAATCGCACTATTGCCGAAAAAACTCCAAACGTGAATATCTTCACCCGGATCTTACAATTAAAAAAATGTATAGCATGTTTACAAATGAGAATAGTGATAACAACCTTAGCTATCAACTGTATCTCCAGGTGTTTAAAAGTGTTAAATTATCTTTACATCATCCGAAAAAAGACCAGTGCGGATTATAATTTTCCTACCGAGAGGGTAACCCCGACAAAAAAAGAGAGTTAGAGCAAGAGTACCAGCAGCATGTAGCCGAAAAAGAGTGTGTTCGGTGTAAGAAGCAGCAAGAAAAAAACGATCCAGACATTTCTAAAGTATGTGCTGTATTCGATCTCCCACAAGTAATTTTTTTACCCATTACCAACGAGAACAAGTTATTTTATAAACGTAGATTAGCGAACTATAATATATAATATATAACTTCATTATTTACAATATTAAATCTAAAGAGTGTCATTGGTTTTTATGGCATGAGGGTTTGAGTAAGCGGGGTCCTAGTGAAATTTCTACTTGCTTGTATATCTACCTTAACGAACTTGACCAAAAAGGCACAAAAAATGTTTCTTTGTTTTCTGATGGCTATAGCGACCAGAACAAAAATTCCATTCTAGCATCTATGTTATTACATATGGTGAGCTCATCAGAAAACATAGAAACCATTTCACTGCGATTTTTTGAGCCATATCATGGTCAGAGTGAGGGTGATTCTGCAATTAAAAAATCTGGTGATTTATTTGTACCCTCACAGCTAACACCGATATTAAGATTAGCAAGGCGCCAAAATCCTTATATTGTGCATTCTCTTACATCCGATGATTTTCTAAATTTTAAAGAGCTGTCAAAAAATTTGAAGATTCTTTCAGTAAGAAAAGACGATGACGGAAATCCTATCGACTGGAAAATTATTCGCGAAATAATGTTGAAAAAAGAAACCATTGACGAAATTTATTTTAAAAGCAGTCACCTACAAATTGATTATCAATGTATCACACTAAAACGCACTGCTATGCAAGCTAAATTTGCTTCACCCCGCTTGAATCATCCCTCTGGGTCCAAAATTTCCTCTGAAAAGTTTAACGATTTAATGAGCTTGTGCACTACCTCAACGCCAGTGATAAAACTTCTTTTTTATCACTGGCGTTGTGGTTTAAAAATTTTATAAAAAGACTTAGGGGCGTATCTTTTTTGAAGGGGGCTTTTAACCCTTTCTGAAAAACCCAAGTAATATTCCTTTTAAACCATGAATCTACATACTTTAGTACTATTTTTTATAAGTCAAACATTTTTTTTGTTTTTTTCAACTTTCCATTTTTTTTATTTTAATAATTATTCAAACATATTATATTTATAAAAAGTGGCTTAACTCAAAATGCATAATTTTAATATACGCCCCTATGTCTTTACAGTGACGAATTATGTTCTAACATTTTAAAACTTTTCATTGTAATGTTAAAATTCAATTGCTGGTCAAATATTATAACAAATCATTCACTGCATCAACATATTCTAAGGCAAATTCATTTAATATATAGTTATATTTATATGAAACTTTCATAGGATGAAATCAGATAACTTTGCATGTTTTTATATTAAGATTTAGAAAGTTTTCGGTGCACCATTTATTAAAATTACTGATTTGCTGCTGCAGTAAGGAACAGTCTTTATCACATTCAACAGGCTTAAAGAATTTTAAATTGTCAGCAGATAAAAGATAGTTAGTTACACGTGGATATTCATTTATATACAAAAGGACTAAAACCGGCTCAAGGTGCGATCTCTATGAGCCTAGCCTCACTCGAATTTCTTGAAGTATTATTTTTAACGAATTTCTTTTCTGAATAGTATTATCTAAGGCGTTTTGAAGATTGGTATAAATGACAGCAATGATAGGTCTCCTCATTCTTCCTATTTAAACTTGAAACTCTTCCAGATTTGTAGTTACTGACCTGCCCTTTTAAAATCCATAAGCTTTAGAAAGAATGTATGTTCTAAAGGTATTAAAACCGATATCAGTCAAGATTTCTAGGAACAATGCAAAGCAAGGAAGCTCCCATATACTTTTCAATATAGTTTTGCATCTACATTTAAATATAGGAAAAAGTGTTGGTAGTTTCCAACATGTGAGGTACTTATTTGCCGCCGGGCTTTATTTGCCGCAAATAAAGCCCGGCGGTCAATAAGGCTCACTGACCATATCTTTAATATTTAAAACTATAACCCAAATCTGACAACGTTAAATTACTGCCCTCCTTA
Source organism: Anthonomus grandis grandis (assembly GCF_022605725.1). NCBI lineage: Eukaryota > Metazoa > Arthropoda > Insecta > Coleoptera > Curculionidae > Anthonomus > Anthonomus grandis. Next base: position 19,059,735 of record NC_065556.1, on the reverse strand, counting down.
GATATACTACTATGAGGAACTCAAAGGAAGCAGCACGCGGGAACAGTGTTAAATTATCCGTTTTATAATTCTCGTGTGCCACATTTTCGTAAATTTTTTTGACTTAACGAACTTTTTGGTTCTACTGTTTGGGTTTCTTACATTCTCTGTTTCACAGAGCATCTTTTGATGTAAAAATCTAGTCAAAAAGGTAAATAAGTTTTTAATTATTTAGATTTTAAATAAAAATTGCCAATTCGGATATTAAGGCCCACCGAATAAATGGTGGGCCTTATTAAACGTCAAGGTTTCTATCTTTAATTTCTCTCCAGAAGGATACCTAAAATGCCAGGAGAAAGAACAAAACGTACAATATGGACGTCAGAGCAACTTCAGTCTGTCATAAATGCCATACAAACTCAAACCATGTCACAAAGACAAGCCGCAGAACATTACAAAATTCCGAGAAGAATCCTACGGAACCACATACAATCTGGAAACGCTATAAAAAATATGGGTAGATTTTAACAGCAAATCAGGAAAATCAATTTTCGGAAAGAATCATTCGTTTGTGTGAAATTGGCATGCCTTTAACTCCTCTGTTAGTGAGACGATCGGCTTTTAAATTCTGTGTCGACAATAACATTAAACACCCGTTTCGCACGTCTAAAGGTGCAGCAGGAAAAGATTGGCTTTAGGGGTTCTTAAAGCGCAACACACATCTTGCTAGACGGAAAGCTCAAATTATGAATCCTGGGAGAGCTCAAAAGCTCAATAAATTCATAGTAAATGATTATTTTGCCAAGCTCTCCGATATTTACAGAGAAATGAATATTCAACAGAATCCCCAAAATCTCTTTAATATAGATGAAAAGGGCTGCAGGTTGACTATCCACCACCAGCAACAAATTATTGGGAAAAGAGGTGCCAAGCGCATCCATCTCGTGGCACCTGAACATGCCGAGAACGTGACCATTGCAGGATGCTGCAATGCTTTAGAGAATTCCATACCTCCTATGATCATATTTAAGGGCAAAAGATTGAAGCCTGAATGGCAAGATGGTCTGCCACCGGTTCCCTTGTGAAAATGGCGGAGAAGGACCGGTTGTACTTATCTTTGACGGAGCTTCTAGCCACCTAGATATTTCAATCGTTGATGCTGCAGATCAAGTGAGACTGTTTTGTTTGCCGTCGAATACCACCCACGAGCTCCAACCGTTGGACAAGGCTGTTTATCGCTCGTTCGAGTATCATAGGGATCAGGAGCTTCTTTGATGTTGGGATACGCATCCAGACCGACGTCTTAATAAAAGCCGCTTTGGTTATATTTTCTCCAAAGTCTGGAGCAAATGTATGACTCCCGAAAATATAGTCAATGGATTTAGAGCCACTGGTATGTTTCCACTGGATCCGAGTGTCATACCTGAATCAGCGTTTGCCCCATCGTTAGCAACTCAACGTCCTCCAGAAAATATTGAACAGCCTCAGCAGGAAATTAACATAATTTCGGAACCAACAAATGTTATCGTTGTGAGCACTATCAATAATCTGTCACGTGACTATGACTCAGATGACTCTGAAGATCACATGCCTTTAACTACGCTAAAGGAGATGATGAGAAATTCCAAAATAAACAAAAATCCACAAGCTACTACTAACACTACCTCTACTCAAAATATTAATAATGACCATCTTAATAAATCTTTTAAAGAATTACTACCAACCCTTGAACTTTTCGAAAGAAAAACTAACATAGCAAGGAAGAAATCCCTTAACTACAGGGCACAAGCAGTGACTAAAGATCTTTTTGCATCAGTTACCAGACCCACCACGAAGCCATCCAAAATATCTGCTTTTAAGGAGCCGATACCGTCATCTTCAAAAGGTATTGGAAGAAGGACTTTAGAAGTAAATCCTTCAATTACTATAGGAGCTATGGAGTTGCCTGCAAATTACAGATACAATTTTATTGATCCCTGTTGGTTCTAAGAAATAGTTGAAAGTCCATGGCTATCAATTTTCTGTAAATAAAATTGCACTGCTGATCACATTTGAACAGAATTGCTGTGCCGTCCTCAGTTAAGAGAGTATTAAATAATCAGGTTCCTCAGGGTTCTATATTGGAACCAATGATTTTTTTGATCTATGTAAACGATCTATACCAAGTATAAACCAATCGGTCAAATGCACTGTTTTTGCTAATGAAATAACCTTGTCTTGTAGGACTGGTATAGTGTCTGCTCACTAATTCTGGAGGGTTCCATGCGGGCACAGAAAAAAGGTTTGCCGCAAACAAACTTGTCCTCAACAACGAGAAATCCATTATGGTTTTCTCATGTCGAAACCTAGGGGATGTAAATTACGCAGTCAATTATGATAGGTCTAGGTTCATTGGCGCAAAACTTCTCTGGATACAGCATATTAATATACTGTGTACAAAATTAAGCAAAAATATTTTTCTGCTTAGAAATCTAGTAAGATGGTAATCTATCTCTTATATTCCATTCTCATATGCCCTAAGCCGTTAGAGATCTGGCAGGTCTTAACTTTAGGGATGATTGTCGCCAATCCTTCAAGGATAAAACATTTTTATAGTTCTTGGGCAGTAAATTCTTGAGAATCTAGGACAATATAACCTAAAAAATAATGTTCATAAAATTGATGTCCATGATGCCATATCTCGGCTATCATAAAAGCTACGACTTTGCGGATGGTCTCGTTGGATTCAGAAGGACGAAACTAAGACAAAACCGTTGGAATTTTCCCGATAGCTCCCATAGAAGCCGAGATATCGGCCTTCAAAGTTTGGGTTTTTTCATTTTTCGGGTATACCCCCCCGTTTGGATTTTTTTCAGAAAATTTTTTTTTTTTCGAATTCGAACTAACTATACTAGTGGATTGTTCTCATCAAATAGATCACGAAAATACCGGGTTATAAGGGAATCCGTGTAGAACTAAGAAATCGAGTATTTTTTCAGGCAAAGAGATATCTTACTTAGACTATAACTTAAATATAACTTATTACTTATAAGAGAGATCTATACTTCGTTTGGGTTAAAGGCTAAGGAAATGTCAGATGGGGCATTTTTTATATTTTAAATATTAATTTTAACCACCCATTTTCAAGACCATTCTAATGTGTTTATATAAATGTACTCTTGTCAATTATTTGTATATATTTTATTTTACTTTTTATCTTTATTTAAATCTTAACTAGTTAATAAATACAACAAAAAATAACTTTCCCATGTAAATAATTAGTGTGATAATTTTAGTATTTTATTTATATAGTTTTAGTTTGCAGTTTTAGCTCCTTGAATTATTCTTGGATTTTAACAAATTCAATGTATTAAATAAATAATAGTTTAAGAAAACCAAAAGAACACCCAAATGGCAATACAAGCTAATCGAACTAAAAAGTAGAATATAATTTTTAACTACAAAGAGTTTTTATTACAGTAGTAGAAGGTCAGACAATCAATCATAATTAATTACCTCGAATAAAATGTAATTTATGAACGGAATAATTCAAATCAGAGTAAAAAGCGTGGGGTGCTCGATGTATTAAATATGACAATTATTCTATTAGCAACTATCTATGAGAGAAGATTTATGAAAATAAAGTAAAATACACCCCGCGTTTTTTACTTTGATTTGAGTTATTCTGTTAATAACTTAAATTTTATTATGATTTTTATTTGAGGTAATTAATTATGATTGATTTTCCAAACTTCTACTACTGTAATAAAAAATCTTTGTAATTAAAAATTATTGTCTACTTTTTAGTTTGATTACCAATAAAAGCGTGTTTTTTTAAACTATTATTTATCTCCGCAAACGTTACTTAGGTCTTCCTTAGTTACTTTTAAAAGAAACTTTAAAAAACTTTTAATCTGTAAACAAATAGGCGACTAGCTAAAGTTGGGTGAGTGATCTTGACTTTAAAATTTCAAATGATCTTGGCCGTTGATATAGACCTTACTCTCATGTCACTTTTCAGTTTTCACATATTTGCTTTACTTCTTAATTTTTTTTCCACTTTTAATTATTTTACATTAATTATAAAAATGTAGAATGTCATATGTACTGTTGTCCAATTTTGAGGGTTTGTAATTGATTATAAATTGTAATAACAATCAGTATACTTATATATTTTCCTATTGGAATGATTTGTTGTATTCTGGAATTTTAGGCACTTAAAATATTATAAAATTTAAGTTAATATGGTTGGAAAGTAAGAGCTTACAAGCTAAATATTAGTTTAATACTTAGTTTCTGGCTTAAGCAGTACCCTTAACTCTTTTGTTATGGGGCGCCTGAAGAGCCTTTTAGGACAATTACATTTTTTCTTTAATTTTAGATACATTATCTTAAGCAAATTTGTGAAAATGCATATTTTGTCCTAATAAACACATTTATTATCTATTATTATTATCTTATTATTAGAATATTAATTAGAGTAACCTGCGTTTATGAGACTTATTGGTACACACGCACGTATAAGGAATAAACAAGGTGAGAATGCATACCCTAAAGACATTTTGGTCTCCGTTGTGCAGAGCTGCGTGCCCAAACAAGTTCCAAAGAGTAAGTTGTAGACTCCAGAAATCAGTAAGAGTAACTCTGAGTGCGCAGATCGCGCGCTAGCTCTCTCTCTTACAGAAGATCTAAAAAAAAGAATTTATTAATCCTGGGAATCCTAATAAGGATAATGAGAAACTGTTATCAAATTATTGCATTGTCATCGGTCCTTGACATTTGTGCAAAGTTTCAGGTTTATCAAACTGTTAGAAACCATTAAAAATTAAGCTCAAAGTTTGCGTTACATACATACAACCCGAGCTAATAAATAAATAAAAAAATAATTAAAAATGAATTATCATTAATAAAAAATTTAAATTTAAATATGTATATATTTATAAAATCTATTCACTGTCTTGACGTGAAAATTTGTTCGCAATAAATAAATGCAGGATTTTTATTAATCTCTTTGTAATTTGCAGTGAATACAATACATATTATCAGAGAAAAACTGGGACAATCAAGACTTTTAAACATTCTGATAGTTATCAGATTGTTCCAAAGACTTCTGTTATAAGCTTCTTCTATAGTTAAGAAATTAAGAAGGTTACCCCCTTGAAAACTTACACAGAAATTCCTTAACTTAAATATAATTAGACCCAGAATTTCATAAAAAATATAGGGAGAAGTGAAATAAAAGCCTTTTTGAAAAAAAAATGTTTTATTACTATAAAACCTATGGCACAACAAATTTTAGTGCTAAAATAACCCAGGCCATCTCCAACTAAAACTTTTGAGACACAATTATTATTAAAAAGCATTTTAACAAAACTGAAAAAACCATTCAGATAAAACATATCTTCATCAAACAATAGTAAATAAATAACAACAATAAATACTTAAATAACTGGTTTTTTACCAAAAAACAAAACTCTTCTTATTATTAGCATTTTCAATGGGGGAAGCACTGGCGATATCAATGAAACTCTTATAACCATCTCGCTTTACTTGAATCTTGATTTCCGCACAGTCGCAGTTTTCCGGAGCCCACGACGCCGTAATACTCACCGTAGAACCTTTTCCGATTATACCGCGTTCGTGCGCAGCCGCCAACTGGTTAACCACCCGACGTTCCACTTCGTATTTTATCGAGCGTGCGCCGTAACACACGTCATATCCGTCTGCTAAAGCCGACTCTACACTTCGGTCCCATTTTAGTTCGATTTTGTGTCGTTCTTTTGCCTGCCATAGCAAAGGATTTTTTGTTTATTATTATAAGTGTATCAAAAATAGGAAAGGTTCAAAACAAAAATTGCTTTTTCTTTGGTTGATTTGACATTACTCACCCTTTTAGCCCAACATTCCAACTCCTTTTGCACTAACTCCAGCAATTCTCTCCTAGAGAACGGCAAGAAATAGACGATTTCGTTAATCCTGCCTAAGAACTCGTCCCGTTTAAAATGGCGTTTTAGTATGGGCTTCACTATTTCATCTTTAAACTTTCTAGATATTATCACATTATCTGAATATACTGCCTCATCTATAAGAGAAATATACCTCTTAGAATAGGGATATACAGTGAACTCCGGTTATAACGTACCCTCTAGGTCACCCTAGATAAAATTAGTACTTTATAACCGGAGGTACGCTAGAAAAGAAACCCATAAAAATAAATAAGTAAAGATTTATTTGTTTTAATTAAAGGACTAAATTAACAAAAAATACATTCTAAGTATTAAATACAAAAAAAGATATAATATTAATATGTAACATATAACATTGAAATAGGATACATATACATATGTAATCAAAATAAATCTGTACTATATATTAGTTACGATTTTTCAAAAAAATAGCGTGTTATTTTTCTTTGCTGATTTTTTTCACACAATTTGAAATTCTCGATGTGCTTCTCAACTTTTAACGAGGCTTGTAAAATTGTATCATCAGATCCGTAATCAGTATATTGTAAGAAATTCGTAACAGTTTTAATTGCACAAAGTGCTTCACAATAACTTGGAATGGGTTCGTTCACTGGTCCATCATCATCGCCGCTTTCGTTATCGGAACTTAAATCATTCGTTGAACAGTTTAATTCTATAACTTCGGCAATAATGTCGCAATCCGTTAAGGTCCGTGGCTACCAGATTATCGTCGATAGTCGTAAAATTATCTAGTTGAGGAAGATATTATTCTACAGTAGTTACGTCTTTGCAGGGATTTTGCAGTCAATAACTTAGCGGAATATCCCAGTCATCATCATCATCAACCCTTTTATATTTCTCGTACCACTGATTCAGAGGCAAATCATCATCTGAATCAAACTCCTCGATCGATTTCACTAGACCAGCATGTCGAAAGCAGTTTTGAATCGTTTTTTGTGAAACCTCATTCCAAGATTTCGCAATTATTTTTATCGGGTCTAGAATTGTTAGATTGAACGTTTCCTCACTATCCAATGCTTGAATTAGGCGATACATAAAATATCTACGGTAATAGGTTTTCAGGCATTTTATTATGCCTTGATCCATTGGTTGTATGACAGAAGTGCAATTGGGAGGCAAACATTCTAATCTGATATTTGTCAGATCTACATTCTTTGGATGAGCTGCACAATTGTCCATTAGAAGCAATATTTTTCTTTTTTGACGTCTTAGTTTTTCATCCTACTCTTTCAAGTAATTAATAAAAATGTCTGAAGTCATCCATGCGCGTCTATTCGATTTATAAATAACAGGCAGGTTTTTAATATTTTTCATGCACCTCGGTCGTTCGTATTTACCAATGACAAGAAGTTTACATTTTTCACTACCTGTCATATTTGCACAAACCCAAAAAAAATAGCTTTGACTGTTTGCCTCCCACACACTTTTCTCCTCTAAATTTCAGTGTACGGCCTGGAGTCATCTTGTAAAATAGTCTGGTCTCATCCCCATTAAAAATATCTTCACAGCTGTAATTTTGTGCAATACCTGGCCATTTCTCGGTTAACCAGTTCACCACAGCTTCCCTGCTAACATCTCCTGCTTCACCGGAAACTTTGCCGACATTGATGTTGTGATAATAAATTGTGATAATAAATTCAATAACGCTCGAGCCAACCCGTGGAGCACTTAAAATCTCCACTGTGTAATCCCTTAGATAAATCTTCCGCTTTTGCTTTTAAAAGTGGTCCACTTATAGGAATATTTTCGGTTCTTCTCACCTCAAACCATCGAATAAGAGCTTGATCCACATCTGGGCGTACGGGATTCCTAATTTTCTTAATTCTTTGCGATTCATTTTCACTTGCTTGCTTGATTTTTTCACGATTGCTCCAAAAGAAACTGTTGTTTTTGCCATATTTTTCCTTCTCGCAATTTCCAATTTGTTAATGCCACTTTCAATACTTTTAATGATGTCTATTTTTTCTTTCAAATTTATAGCTAGAGAAACTTCTCAGGATCGATTAATGGGAATCCCCGACAGAGGTGGAAAATTACTCTGCTTATAACGTACCTTTGTACGTTACAACCGGAAAATTACTGTCAATCGGGCAAAAATATTGAACGTTATAGCCGGAGTTAAAATTTTAGTTAGTACGTTATATCCAGTAAAATGACAAGACTATTTGGGCGGGTTCCGAATTATAAGTACGTAATAACCGGAAGTACGTTACATCCCATGTACGTTATAGACGGAGTACACTGTATACCTCTTAGAATACTATAGAATAAACATACTTCTTATAACTATAATGAGCATGTTTATTGTTAATATGGAATATGAATATTATTACAGGAACCCTAGGTACAAAAATAACATTTAGGTAGAACGGACAATACATGGATATTTCTTTACACAAGAAAAGAACTAAGATGTTTTGGTATATTGGAATAGAAATAAAAAATAACTTCCCCCTTTTTTTATATGTACAGAATCTTTTCCCATGTATTGACCTTCGCTTTGCAGGGAATAGGTGAAATGTCAGCAAAAAAAAAGATTTAAGGCGACTTTGGGATTTTTGAATCCGATGTCCGATTTTTGTTCTCTTTTTTTTGGAAATGTCAAATTTTGACAGTTCTTATGGAATATCTTTTGTCTTTTTATAATTTGTTCTTATGAAATACCCTGTGTGTGACTTCAAAGTTAAAAAGAGAGGAATTTTCTGATTTCAAAATATATGGAGTAACTACTTTTAATTAAACCGTTTTGAAAATATCGGACTCCAAACATTAAAAAAATTAAATATTGAAAATCTTAAAGACATTTACTAGGAAACAAATAATTCTATTATAAATTATATTTACCAAAATCCAAGATTATATAAATTGTTATATTGTGGTGTTCATATCGAGCAGTTAAATACTAAATATCGCTTAATAAATATTAAACCTTAAGGTTTTATTGTTTCTATTTAATTCATTTATATTACAAAACGGCAAAATGATAATGTCTTCTGAATCATTTGTTTTGTAATAAACGTCAAACACTAACAATGGATAGCCTATCAAGATCTTCAATATGTTTTTTTTTTTAGTTTGAACTGTACATGTTGTTTTTTCTTTCTTATTTTTTTTCGAAAATTTTTTGTCATATATGGGTAAGATCAAAGTAATTAACTAGACATTTTAATGATGTGTTACACGATGGGGGTTTCCATTTGACATAGTGATTGACCGAACTTTGTCAAATATAATTTTTTTTTTAAGAAATTATTAAGGATGGTTCGTTTTAAAATGAAAGCACTGTAAAAAACAAAATAAACTATTTAGAGCGATTAGTTCTCAACAAATAGAAATTTGCTGAAGATTATGGTTCCACTATGCATTACTTATCTGGATAAAAGTTTGTAAAAATCTCACTTTTTCTCTCATCTTAGAATTTGCGCGCAGTATGTTCAAGTTACCTTAAATAGACACTGTCTACGGAAGACTGCATAATTAACTAAATTTTATATGAATGTTTTCTCTTGCTTCCCTCTTTGCCAAAACAGATTTTCTTTAATCCAATTTTTTTCCATTGTTCAAATAATAATTAAACATGATTTTCAACATGTGATAGAAGCTTTGTTCAATGATGCTTTTCTACCTTATCTGAAATCCCCTGTCACGACGTACACTTGCTTCTTTCTATCAAACTTAAACTACCACTCTTACGACACCAGTGCCAAAACCGTTCAGCAATTTATTAAATAACCTTGCCTGAGATCTCTTGCCAGAAACATAAACTTAATGAATGGAAACTGGATGGAGAATATATTTAGGTTAGTTTTGATCTTTTCATTCTTATAATACCGTTGTTCTTGTGTTTATTGTTTGACCTTTATTGCTATGAAGCTATGATGACATTCGTATAACGTTTTTTTTTCGTTTTTGGTATTCAAAATAAGGTATATCAATTTATATTATCTCTACGAGTCTTTAGTATTATTAGATTTGTATTTTAACTGTGTTACTTTTATATTTTATGTTTTAACGACTTTAGGCCCTTGACGAAAAAAAATTGCAGTCGCTGCCGCACATAGGGTTTACATAACTAGGAATGTTAAAGTCGCCGATAATGGTCAATTTTAAGTTTCGTTTACCTACAAGGTTTGCCTCATTTTTCTCAAAAAAACGTTCATACAAATTACAGCTACTGTTAGGGACGAAATATACTACAATGACATACAAGCAGGAAATACCACCAAGTGGTATTCTAATACAAATGGTTCCAAATCAGCATCAAAAATTTTAACTTTGGTAGCAATGAAGCTGTCTTTGATTGAAAACAATACACCATCGCCCCAGTGGCGAAACTACCGGTGTGCCATGTGTGCGAGGCCCACGGGCCCGGCTTCAAAAGTGGCCCGGGACGGGCCCCAAGTTAGTGTGGGCCCGAGAACCAATCGAGGGGTCGATATAAAAAAGCATTTTCTTATAAAAAAAAGCCAAAACCTAGTATTAGTGGAGAAGTTAAATCAACGGCTGTGGCTGAGGCAAAGCAACCACTTTCACACACTGATAAAGGATATTACGATCCTAGTACTGCATTAAGGGATGAACAGAAAATGTTTTTAGTTACTAATGAACCCTGTAGACCATTAGGCCCCTTTCCTAAAAATGAACAAGGTAGGAGTTTTTCATCTTTTTACTACACTAAAACGAGTATGTCAGGAATAAAAACTGAGCGTTTGTGGCTTTGCTACTCGAAAGTCCTGGAGAAATGCTACTGCCTACCTTGTTGGTTATTTGGGCAGACTAACGATGCTCTTGGGGCCGGATCTAATGATTGGAGACATCTTCAACAAGCAGTCAACAGGCATGAGCAAAAGCTTAACCATAACGTTTCTTGCGCCGTATTTGGTCGCTGGAGATTAAATAAAACTATCGATGTTGAGCTTGATTTGAAAATTCGACATGAAATGTTTGGAGACAAATTTTGGGGCGTGTGGTAGAAGTTACACTTACATTAGCATGTTGCAATATGCCATTTAGAGGTCACGACGAAACTTAGAATTCTAAAAATCCCGGAGTTTTTTTATCTGTGATAAATCTGCTTGCCAAATTTGACCCGGTTTTACGCAATTAAACAAAATATAATTAAAAATATAAAAGCTTCTCCATTTTTTTTGGTTATTATCGATACCACACAAGATATTGCTAAAATAGACCAGCTAAGTGTAATTATAAGATGTAATTATAAGATGTAATTATAAGATGTAACCACAAATTTTATAGAAAATAATCCATTCCAAATTATAATTCAGGAATTATTTTTGGGGTTTATTCCAGTAAAAAGCCAAACTGGTCTGGCTTTAAGCATAACGATATTAGACATTCTACGCAAAAATGAACTACCCTTAGAAAGACTTCGTATGCAAGGTTATGACGGCGCGGCAAATATGAGTGGCATATGGTGTTCAAGCCGAGATTTTAAAAGTATCACCAAACGCCTTATATGTGCACTGCGCCGCGCATAATTTAAATTTAGTCTTGAACGACGTTGTAAAAACTGTTGAGGAGGTCAGAAATTTTTATGATTTAGTTGAGAATGTCTATGTTTTTTTTGGCCATAGCATTAAACGATGGGCGCTTTTGCAAAGTGTTACTAAGAGTAAAATAACTTTAAAAAAATTGACACCTACCCGATGGTCATCAAGACACTTCGCTCAGAAGCTCTTCGTTTTAGATATGTAGATATTTTAAAAGCACTGACAAAAATAATTTTAACCTCAATAAATAGATCAGAAGTTACTGAAGCAAAATCTTTAAGAAAGCACATGGAAGAATTTGAAACAGTTTTTCTTATTATCCTTCAAACTAAAATATTAAAAGTTATTGATACTTTTAATATTTTAGTTTATTAAAAATTTTACAAAAAAAAGATCAAAATATTGAAGCTGCGTCCAAAATGTTTACGACAGCTAATGAAACCATAAATAAAATAAGAAATGACTTTGATTTTATTAAAACCGAAGCTGTTCAATTAGCAGCAAAACAACCATTATCAAGTTCAAACAAATGATGATTGGTGGTGAATAAACGTTTTTTTCAAAACAATAGATATAATAACAACTCAATTAAAAAATCGAAGTTCTGGGATTTTTAAAATGTATTCCTATTTTCGTGTTTTAACCCCAAGTATTTTACGAGATCCTTCTTTTTCTGACATTGAAATTCACAAAATGTGTCAAACTCTGCACCTTAAATATTCGGAAGATATTGCGGATACAATTTCTTCCCAGGTGCTTTCTTTTAGAGAATGTTTTAAGCACGACTTAAATAATTTAACGTCTATTTTTGATTTATTAGATTTTATTGTTGTTAAAAATTATTTTTCGTCTTCGAGTTTCAGTGAGATTGTTACAGCTTGTAATATTTTTTTGGCCATTCCAGCTTCGGTTGCATCAGCTGAACGGTCTTTTTCAAAATTAAAGTTAATAAAAACATACTGAAGGAATTGCATGAAGAAAGATTATCAGCTTTAGCAATGATTTCCATAGAAAATGAGGAAGCTCGAAAAGTAGATATTGCTAATGTAATAACCGATTTTGCGCATTCAAAAGCTAGGAAAAAAGATTTTTTTGGTAGTTTATAATTGTTTTAGTGGTTTTTTCTTTAAATATTGTTTTTTGTTGTTATTTTATGTATCTGTTTTTTATTTTATTAATTATTGGTTTTTATCTTGATTTTGTGTTATTTAAATTTTTTAAAATTATAGTGAGTTAGTGTCAACTGTTTTGTTTGTTCGCTGTACATGAAGAATATGTATAGCTCTTCCTAAAAAATTGTTTTACTTTTTTTTATAATAACCTATAAATTTTGATTTTATTTGGGGCCCGGCAAAATTTTTGCACACAGGCCCGTGGCTACTTTGTTACGCCACTGCATCGCCCTGAGATTTATCTGTTATCATTCTACTCCTATCCTATCCTAACCTTTTTAAAAATAAGTCTGTCCTTAAAGCTAAACTCTGCATTACTAATGGAATTATTTAACCATCTCTCACCAAGTCAGTCATTAAGCAGTATATTACTTTTATGTTGGTTTAATTTTGTTTTTATGCTACAATTTTGATAAAATATAGTGAAAATTTACAGTAGAAGAATTATTGAGAGTTTGGCTAATAGACAGAGAATTATAAACAGAAGAAGATAAGTCAAAGCTGCAATCACCATGAGTTGAGTTATGAAGAGCTAAGTGATATATTATCAAGGTTGGGTCAATTTGACCATCACATCATTAAGCCCAATATATCACAGGGTTTTTATTACGGGGACAGTGAATAGGGAACTGATCAGTGCCAATGGAATCTGGGGTTCCATTGTTGAAAATTAATTTTATTAATAGTTGGAAGAAACCTTGTCAAAATTAAAAACTAAATCACTAAGCCTATTATTAAAACTATAGCATTTACTTGGGTTCAACGAACATATTGGTGTGCTTAAAACCAAAACATTAGGAATATCGGGATAAGATTGAAACTTCCATTTAAATCTTATCCCGGCAAAAAGCAATGATATACGATGATATATGTCTTTGCCAAAATCCTTGGTTTAAATTAAATAAACAAAAGGTTTAATAAAACTTAAAAATTATTTATCAAGTTGGTGTCTTAAATTGATGTCCAATCCCCTACCTATCTGATCACACAGAAGAACCAGTGGTTTTTGACCGCTGCCGATTAATCCATCTTTGATGCGTTCAATGTTGCTACATCGGTAGCTGCATCTACCCCTCGTGTGCTGTTATTTAACGAGGACAGATCAGTCTGAGAGCATCTGTCTGTACGATCTGGGATAGAGTTTTTGAAAAACAGTTAAGATTATTTAAGTTTATAACACTTTGAATATGGTTTTCGTTTTCTTCAGTTAGCCGAGATTTGCCATATAATAGAGTCCCTATTATGTTTAAGATCCTTAATCTCATCGTCAAGTGATTCCAACTCATCAACAACTAAGGACCGGTTTATCTCCGACAGGTCGGCGTTTTTGGTCTAATAAATTCCTTCTTAATTGTAATCAGTTCTTAATGTTTAAATGTTGGTGTCCCGTGACTTCATCGTCCAAAGCTTTACTTTGCCTCTGAAGCCGTTTGATGTGATCATCTTTCAATTTAGTTTCCCCAATTAATCCATTAATTTCGGATCCAAGATTTGATCATCATCGACTATTTGATTTTTGGATCCAATTGAATTTTGATAGATTCATATTGTTGGCATATGTCAGTGATGAGAAACACATCTTTGCAACTGTTACAATAAAAAGAGATTGACCTGTTCTCAATGATCAATCTCGGCAGTAGCTAAGACAACATAAGATTTACCGAAGAAAAGCCTGGAATAGTCACAGGCAATTCCGAAGAGCTCACCAATTTTAGCATTAGGACGGCGTTTAAAAATGCATGCTTTATAGCATGCTGTACAGCTTGAATACATGTTGAGTAAAATTCCTAGACAACTTCTCTGAGAATGACCCCACAAAAACAAAACACGATTAAAGCAAGAAAATATTGTCTCAGCGAATGGACCTACTGGAAACCTGTTGATTGTTTATTTATTGATGTAGTGTGATAAACTTTATAAGAACAATGGATTTAAGGTTCTTTTCGATCTTTTGGTAATAGGAGGTTGCAAAAATTACACACTATAACAAGAAAATAATAATTATCACATGTTTGTAAGATATGTAAGTTATTATTTCCACAATGCGACTGATGTGAACGACGCGACGTGAATGTGTCATGCCAAGCTTTGACAGCTGATACATTAAAATAGAATGTTTAAACTTAGAAAATGATGTAAAAACTAATAAAGTACTGCAAAAAATATTTTAAAAACTTAAATATTTACCATCGGAACTGTTATTCTTCAAACGTTCCTCCTTGATCTTCTCCACGTCCTCCCTAAGTGATAAAGCGTGTTGAGCAATTTCCTGACTGGCCAAATTGGAAGTCATAACGAAAATGGCATTTTTACACTCAATAGTGTTTCCGTGCCCGTCTGTTAAACGACCCTCATCAAACAGCTGAAGAAGAACAGTCAGAACGTCAGGATGGGCCTTATCTACTTCGTCAAACAAAACGACCGCATCCGGACACGATTTAAGCCGTTTTGTCAGTTGCCCCCCTTCGTCGTGGCCCACATAACCCGGTGGGGCTCCAATCAATTTTGCCACCTGAAAATTCAGTTAAATTTTCCCCACTTTACTTTTGGTTGTATGAGAAAAAGAATTACTTCATGTTTTTCCTGAAACTCTGACATATCTAATCGGATAAAGTATTCATGTTTGTCTTTATGGATGTAGGAAGCAAGCTGCTTTGCAAGCTCAGTTTTTCCTATACCTGATGACCCCAAAAATAAGAAGACCAATGGGTGATCTCCATCTGTCCAACCATTTTCCTTCCTCCTGACAGCTGCAGTGAAAAAATGTTTATATCATGTAATTTATGTGTTTAGTTAACCCTTACTGGCAGCTACTACTGCAATAGCACCCTCCTGGCCTACAATATACCTTTTAAGTCTGTCTTCAAGTGGAAATTTTCGTCTTTCCTCAAGCTCCTTTTCTCTTTGCAGTTCCTCAAACTGCAACCCAGTTTAAAATTAATTACAACTTTAAATTAGAAACATTTAGTACCTTCTCAGTTTGTTCCAAAAGAAACTCTTGCAAAGGACCCTCTTTGGCATAAGTCAAAGGTTTTTTACCAGCTTCAGTTTCTAAAGTTGGATTGGCCCCATAACTAATAAGTAATTTAACAATATCAAGGTTATCCATAAGAACCGCATAATGTAATGCAGTAAAGCCCCGAAAGGTGGCTTTATTGTTAAGATTTCCTGAGAATTCTTCATCTCTTGCCATAAGAACTAAAATGGGGCCATAAATATTAACAGAATTCACACAAGAAGAATCTTACCTTCTATAGGGTGTAATCCTTTTTCCTGTGATGTTCTACTAGGATTAATGTAATTATCACCCAGATTGGGATTGGCTCCATTTTCTAAAAGTAGTTTGACTATATCATATTGACCACTTACAGTTGCCACCATCAGCGGTGTCCAGCCTAAATGGTGCCTCAAGTTGACATCTACACCATTTTTAATTAAGCTGTAAATGATAATATGAACTAACTATATTAAAAAGTATGTTCTTACCTTTTAACTTCATGTGTTAGGCCATACTGAATGGCCTTAAGAAATTTCTTCTCTTGTCGCCCATGAATATCTGCAATGTGGCAGTGCACAACAGAGAACGCACCAATAAATAAAATACTATTAAAAGGAATGTGGAATCTTTGGTTAAACTTGTATTTATTGTGTTGAGGTTTGAGCCAGACCCAATATTGGGGCTCTTCACTTTGTCTCCTGTTATAGAGCTGCCTTTTTTGAGGAAACGTATTTTTGTTGATAAACGTTGACAGCACTGGAAACTGCCTCGAACCGGTCGAGTATGGTTTAAAAAATTTGATGATTTTTAACATTTTCTTACATATTATTTCTATGTCGATGCAAACGACGAATTTTGAACGATTCAAAAATGTTCTTATGGAATTTATGTTTGTTTGGAATCAGGGTAAACGTCAAACTTTTGAGGTTATGATTTTGGATAAGGGAGTGTTTAGTGCAAAAATCTGGCGGGGTTAGAAAGTTAGGTCCTAGGACTCAAGGGCAAATAAATGTCTGTACATAGTGCTTTAAAATACATTGAATTTGAAATTGTAAGCACTATTTACTGCTCGATTAAAAGAATTTGTGACAATTTGTTTGAGCTTGACAAATTTCAATTTTATCCGGTCGACGAGGCAGTTACCACTTCGTATTTTTTTTTAGGTTATATTATTGCACTTCCTTCAAACCGGGTAAACAAAGTTGAATTTTTGATATTTTTTAACGTTTTAGGAGCGTTTCATTCTCATATTCGAATATTAAGTCTAAAGATTATTTGGAAAAGACTTTACAATAATAAGCAAAAAAGTCTTATGCTCACTACCACTTGAATTCCTTTAGGTAAGTACAAAACTTTTACATATTTTACACTTTTTCACTAATAAATCCCCAAAAAGATGTTAAAATTGCATGAAAACACTCTCCATCCGTGAATCTAACTAGGGGAGAGGGGGGCACATTCGGCCACTTAATGGTTTTTGATTTACAAAATTCTGAAAAGTCCACATTTTTTACCATAGTAACATACATTTTTACTACTTATAGTAACATACATTTCAGTGTAGTCACAATATTTACACTTTTTCTTAATGTTAGCATCGAAGTATTGTTTAATTTAACTTATAATATTTTTTTGTTATAAATCCAAAACAAATCTCTATAAGGGCTGAATCTGCCCCATTGCGGGGTACAATCGGCCAGGCAAAGGGGTACATTCAGCCATACATAAATTTACCCAAAAAAGCGGTCTCTATTCTTTTTAATATGGTTTATTTAAACATTTTAATATAAAAAAATTTCTTTTACTTAACTGTTATTTCTTCAAAGTTAGAAAAAAAAGTTACACTTAGATCCCTACGAGATTTTGAAAATTTTGAAGGTTTTGCATAAATGTTTCCCTGTTTACAAAACGCGATATCGTCGATTTGAGGATAATAAAATATTTTGCTATTTCCTCTTCGCCTTAAAAATTTGACGTTGTATTCTTCATCAGCTGCCTTATTCATTACACAACCAACATAATAAATTATTGAGGTTTTTAGTGCAAACTTTACTAATATAAAATCATCAGTTTTAATTTTATCGTTTTCTTGTAAAGATTCGAAACTTTCGGCGTCATCGCTATCACTTGAAAAAGTATCCGTTTCTTCCTCACTAGAAGACTAGAAGTATCTTCAAAAATCCTTTTTTTAACATTATTAATTTTTCTTTTTTTGATCTGTTCAGTGCCACTTGAATTCTGATTAATTCTTTTTAATTTGTTTTGTTGCTTCTCCAATTTTATTTGTACTTTTATCATTTTTTCATTTTCTATATCCTCTACTCTTTCTTTTTCAGGTGTTTCAGTATATATTCTTGATTTTCCTTGATTGGCTTTTACTTTTCTTTTTTTCTCTTGACTCTTTATAACTTTGGAAAGGGGTCTAACAAATTCTGGCTGTATTTTTTGGACCTTTACCAAATCTGATGTAGCTTCATATTCTATAATTTCTTTGAGAGGAAAACGATTACTAGCGTTTGATATCCCTTTTGATGTTGAAGGTGAATTTTTATCCATCTCTGAATCTAAAATATTTTTTTCCTGAGCTTTTCCCCTCATTCTCATATAGTCTAGAACCGTCAAAATCCCCATCGGTAAAAGACTAGGAGTTAACAGGCCATATTCCTGGTTTCGAAAATCCGCTGGTTATGTTTTGAGGAGAAAAAGCCTGCAAAAATGGTTGCTTGGTAATCTTTGGGATATGTTTGACAGTGACAGTTTTGCCAGGGTTACTTATCATCCATTCATTCATGGACACAGCACATTTAGTTTTAAATGGGCTGTAAACTGTCACATCTAGCGGTTGTAGCCTATGGGAAGTGTGGGTTGGGAACGAAAGCATAACTATACCGTGCTCTCGTGCATACATTATGGCAGCTAAGGTTGTATGTGACTCATGATTATCAAGCAGTTCTAGTGCTTTTACAAATAAGTCTTTAGTCATCCATCCAGACTTATTTCCAAGTGCTAGGCTTAAGGGTGGTGCATCAGATAAATATTCTTCAATGGTTCTTATCCTGGGAAACACATATACAGGAGGTAGACTATTACCTGTAGCGCTTATTATGCCAACAAACGTAACCAGCTCTCCACTCTCAGCCGAAGCGACACAGCCTATTTGCTTTTTCCCTTTTTGCGCAATAATTTTTGGAGGGTTTAAAACGGTTGTCACTCCAGTTTCGTCTAAGTTATAAATTTTATCAGGACCAAAGTTATATTTTTCCAATAATTGTTAAAAAATTCTTGCACATTAGTTTTATTAAACCCAAAACCTCTTGCCAAACTTGTACTTTCAGGTTTACATAGGGATAATGCAGGATGTCTTTTCATAAAACCTTTTAACCAGTCAATTCCTGCTTTTTTGTTTACATCCCAAGTAGATGGATATTTGCAATTTGGTAATACCTTTGCATAATCATAAACTAAAAGTCTTAGTTGACTATATGTTAATCCATAGTTCATATTCGAACATTGCTTGATATAGTCCTGCAACATGTCCTCTTGAGCTTTAGAGAACACCATTCTCGTAGCATATTTACCTACAATTAAATAAAACTAATTGTAAATTATTTTCTTCAGCACATCCAAAGTGTAAAATATGAAAAAAACTATACCAAAATATCTATACCTTTCTCTTCATTTTCACTCTCATATCCATCATCTCCAAACTTTTGCAAATATTCTTCCGGTGTCATGGTTGCGGCAATCTTTTTCATACGAGATTTTAATGTCTGCCTTTTTAGGTTAAAGACTCTTGCAGCCTCTCTTTGTGACATATTTTTCGAAAAAATATTTTTTTAAAGCCTCCCGTATCCTATCTTCGCTTATACCAGCTCTGTCTGTCTTCTTAATGTAATTTCTTACCATCTAAAGTAAGAAAATCTCATCCATTTTTCACAAAGAGACCGACGTATACAACAGACGAAAAACAATGAAAAACACAAAGTCACGGTCTCACAACATTTACTTAAAGCTACACGTGTTTCGCTCTATTCAGAGCATCATCAGGCCTTAAAAAGCCACTAACGTTGGCAAAACAGAATTCAAATTATTTGTGGACAAACTTTCCTATTAGGTAACTCAGACAGAGCACTTACAGAGTACGCCTAACTAGGTATATAGTGATTAAAATGTAAAAAATGCTATATATGCAATAAAAGAGGCAAACATCATAAATATATAACAAAATTATCACAGTAATGTTATCACTAGAAACAGAATAAAAAATTGAAAAGACAAATCAAGGTCAAAAACTTGCCCACATGGTTTATTCTCCCTCGAGATTAAAATATTTAGCAAAACTATAAAATGCTTCACTTTGAAGAACTGATGCAGCAGTATCAGTATATTTTTATTTGCATAATTTTTTTACATAATTGAACAAATAATGTAACATTTTTTAATAGGACAACCTAAAATAAATCTAATTAAGAATTCAATTTTTTTGCTAAAACAAGGCTGATTACAACACAAAAATTATACAAAGACAAAGAAATGACTTTAATTTTAGTTATTGAACCACATTACACAACACACTTATTGGAATATTGAAGTTTCATCTCGTATTACAAGGCTTTCTAGTTTTATCACTGGTAAAATGCAATTTGTAGTTTTTATAAATTAAACATATTGCTTCTAATATAAACAAACAGGAAAATGTAAATACCTTTAAATCCCAAAATAAAGACCTATAAGTCTCTCTAGATGATTTACGACAAACTGTTCTTTTCTGTAAAAAAAACAGAATTGAAAAAATATTGGCTGCAGCAACCCCTAAAAGCAATTCCATTCATTAAAGCAGCAAATTTTATTTTCAACCCGTGTAGGAATAGATGTACTAGAAAATAAAGCTTTCCAGGATTTTTAAATGATATTTTTGTGATAATATATAATTTTAGACCAATTATCCCTAGACCTTTTTCCTGCTATGTATATGGAAATAACATCACTTTTAGGATTTTTAAATCACAAGAATATCATTTAAGTCTTTAAAGTGATGTTATTTCCATATACATAACAGGAAAAAGGTCTAGGGATAAAAGGTCTAAAATTATTGCAAATTGTATAGCTAAGCATTATGTATGTCATGCATTTGTTGCAGGTGAACTTTTTTTCAAAATGAGTTTCTCAGACTCAGACAGTAGTGAAGAATCTGATCTGGGATTACTAAAAAAAGCTTTAGATGTCACTTTGCCAGATGATTTTGACCCAAACTCTGTTCCTCAGTCAGGTATGTTGGACTCCTCCATTTTTCTACATGTCAATTCCCAATTCTCTTTTAGGGGTGGAATTCTTACAACATGTGATATTTGAAAGGACCCAGTGTAAACAATGGGTAACTGCCACAAAAGACTTTACCAAATATAATGAGAAGCAAAATGTTCATGTACACCAGGTAATTAGTAATATAAGAATATATTCTGTTAATAATTAATCACTTTTAGGGTGTAGATGTGCCAAAAGCCTTACAGAAGTTTTACCCCACAAAGCAATGGCAAGACAAAACTATAAATGACCTCACACAACTAAAGACTTACATCAAGAACTCCCAAACTTTTGAACCAACAAAAATTTTTATAAGAAGAGGAAATTTTTTTGATAGATTAGAGCATGGTGTTGCTCCTCCCACATTATCAGAAATTGGTCAATACTGTCAGTCAGCCAAAGTTAGAATGTTCTCTTATATGACAGAAGTACTGGAAGACTTTGATCCATTAATGGGAATAAGTGATAATCTTGGCACTTGGGCATATGGTCTCTTGGCCCTTTTGGAAAAACCACTTACACCAGATTGTTGTTTCCAGTTAAGAGAGTTTGCCAAAAAATGTGCCAGCATTAGAGCCTCCCTTGGTGAAAATATCGATAATAGAATAGCAATTCCTTTAAATGTGTTTATTTGCATTGTGGCAAGGTGTTATGATCAGCTAGATCTATTGGATTAGGATTGTTAAAAAAATTTAACTTTGTAAGTATTCTGGACCAAATTAATGCCAATAAAAATATATCTTAATATATAAGTGAATATTATTTTTGTCAGAACCCTTACACACTATAAGAAAGGAGCACTATTTCCTAGCTTGTCAGCTGGTTTTGTAGTAGTAACATATTTCAACCCCTGCTAATCGACCCAATATAATATCGACGCTTTCCTTGCCAATTTCCACGCGAGGGGGCGTCGTTATCCCCCGCGGGATACACAGATTTTCCGTTTTTCCTTCAGTTCACGTCTGCCCTTGTCCGTGGAAAAACCGTGTATTACGCCCTTATTCGCGAGTTAACTGTTTCGAGAATACTTATAGGTACCCTCCGGATTAAAAGTGTTGCTCCTATTTTATTGTTTAAAGGTAAAAAAAACAATAATTTTTTGATTAACCAACTCTCCCTTAATATTTTCTGAATTATTATATAAAATTTTCCTTCATAGAGGTTCTTTGAATATAAACTAATAAAAATTTGCGATTGTTTTAAAAGCATTAATCAGATTTTGTGCTAGGGGTTGGATATGAGAGGGGTGAACTATGAGTGTGCCGAATCAACACGTTTTAGGTTATGGGAACGCGCTTCACAGGATATATAGGGGTGGATCAATAGAGATTTTGAGACGGCATCTGTGCCTTTGGTAGTGGGGCGAATTGCTCCAATGGAACAGGCGGTCCGATACGTTCGCAGGACAATTTGTATAGGGAAAAGCAAACGTTACATAATTTAATAAAAACTTACTTAGGAATTTTGATGCTTGTTCACTTAAAAGTGGAGGTTTATCGGACAAGCCGTTTGGAGGAATGTTTTGGTATTTATGGAAAATTAGGGAAAAAGGCCAATTTTCATTGCATGGGAAAATATAATATTTTATTTGTTCCTGGCAATTGAGCAATTTTTATCGCGTTGTCTAATCGATTGTTCAACAGAACCTGCTAAAGCATCTTAAAGCATTAATCCATGGTAATATTTTGAATAATTTTTGTGGAAAATTCCCTGAGGGAAAGGGAAGGAAAAGCTGAAAAAAGGGTGAACTTTCCAACTTCATCTGCTTGGAATATAATTTTTATTGAATAGAGGACAATCTTTTACTACCTAATCGATTATTGTTATAATATGCCATTGAACTTGCCAAAACATCTTAATCAATAAATTAATATTAATACATACTAACAGTTAGACCTCAAGCTAACATTAGCAGTACCTACATACATAAAAAAAGAGAAAAGCAATTTATAGAGCACACGGTTAAATACATTAGTTTTGCAAATTGTGACTAAAATATTCCTCATATGTATAAAAACTTTTTGTATAAGTAAGTTCTTGACTGTATTCTTAAAGCTAAATTCATAGGAAGAGCATTAAAAAATGCTATAACCCAATATCTTGGTCCAACTTGATACCTCCCAAGTCGCCAGATTCTGACAGATTATGTTATTTCGTGTGTTTTGTACCTCTGGATGTTTTGTTCCACATATAAAAAACATTCATACATACAATCATCAATTTCCACTCAAAAAATACATGACTGTACGACAGACCTGTCATTACTCGTCTATACGGCTCTTCTCTGGAGTCGATATATTCTTCCAACCTCTGCCAAATGCCTCCAAGCGATAAAATATCAATAATACTTCTTACTAATACTTTTTATCAATAATTTATAAGACCACTGTTGGGCTCTAGTCTAGTCATTTCTACATAGTTGTAGGACCTTGGATAGTGTGTCTCTTTCTTCAACTTCATATTATGATGGGTCATTTATAGAAATGACAAACAAAGTAGTTTGAGGATACACCGTCTGAAACCAGTTGACTACACTCAGCAGTCTGAAATATGATCTAAGCTTCATGCTCTCTATAAGCTAAAAAAACGAACTCAACGCCTGGACGAATTAAAATAATTCTTCTAGGCAGTTGAATTATTTGTGCTTAATCTGTAAATCGAGTGTACGGGAATAAATTGCAAAAAACATCGGTCCTAGCTCTACTTGTTGATGTCTTTTTTGAAGGTAAGTTTGTAAAAGTGAAATGCTGCGACAGGTTAAGGCTTCTGTAAAAGGATGTTATGATTATTACTCAAATCACAAAAGGGAACCGAGTTAAAGCGCATGTTGTGAAATGAGTCAACCATATTAGAAACCAGATTCAGTATTGCATGACTAGTATTTGAACCTTTTCTACAACCAAACTGGTTGTGGGTAAATATAGGTTATCTCTAGGATCTTTGATAGGAAGAACAGAAATGGGGCTGCAATTTTCGGGAAAATAAGGAAAATTGGCTTTACCAACGCATCTTTTAGACAATATGACAACCCAGTCAAGCAAATATTTATAAGTTTAGTAAACGAAATCATTATGTAGTTTTTTACAGTCTTAATTAGACCTATATTTAACTCGTAAATGTCTCGACTAGGGGCTTGTTCCTAATATGGTTAATTATGTCTCTTACTTCATTATAAGTTGCTTCCTGAAAAGAGAAATTTGTGCGAGGAAAACTCTTGAGTGTGTCATAATTACTAGGGGGTATATTTTGCAGAGTGCTTTGTGCAATTTTTAAGAAAAAAATATTAAAGGTATTTTTACTGGATTTGAACGTTTAATTATTATTATTATGAACGTTTAATGATTATCCAGTATGTACAACGAATATAATATTCGTTGATGTTGATATGATATCCATTTGTATTCTTATTATTGCCCAAACTTGATGGTAGCCAAGCTTGAAGTATGGATTTGGAAAATTGCTTTCGCAACGGTTGCTCTATTTTATTATTTTCAAACAGCGTTTAAGGCTGTCATAATGTTAAATCAAAATGTTTAAAATAACGGTTAATAACGGACAATATCCAGAACGGCGGATGTCAAAACATACTTTAACAGTTACTTGTTAGTTATTTGTCAAAGCCAAGGAAACTATTTGTTTAACATATTGTAAATATTCAGGCACTTGGAATTTTTTATTAATTTATTTGTAAAAATTATTACAAAAATTCTTGTCTCTTCCACGTGATCCGAAGCAATTTCCCTTATTTTTCTGTCTTAGACATACGTGAAGCAATTAATACACATTTAGAATTCATTTGAATGCGTTGAATGTTTACAGTATATTGCCCATAGCCCAATTCTAAAGATTAAAAGTCATTAGTGTATCCCAGAAATCAATAGTTATATTTTAGCCACTAGAAATCAAGTTATTTAGTTCCCAATAAGAGTCAAATTATTTTTATTCTTCCAGGCACTCCAGCGGGAAAGATGTCAATAACTTGATTTTTAGTGTATGGATCTCAATAATTTTTTCAGTAGTTCTTGAAGAACCGTTGGAGTATCCCAGAATCAATAAGTACAATATTTTTGCCGCTAGAAATTACGTTATTCAGTTGCCAATAAGAGACAAATTATTTTATTTCTTCCAGGCACTCCAGTGATAAAAATATAAATATCAGAATTTTTAATCTACGAATTTTACTACATTTGTCAAAAATTGTTAAAAAGTAAAGTTAGGGCTGATAAAGAAAATTAGGGCTCCGATGCGCAAACAAAAGATAATAGTTATTCTTTACTAATTTAAATGAAAAATAAAATTTTCCTTTTTTTAATTTTAAGGAAATTCTCTGTGTCCAAAAATGATAAAATTATTATATTATTAATAATAATAATTAATTATAAAATTGCAAAGTGTACATTATGGGACAAGTAATGGATTTCAAATGGACATATAGTTGTAAATTCTCCATTGAGTATTCGGATGTCCTTAAGATAGGTGGTTTGTCCAAAAGGGGACATCCATTGGTAATCCAATGGCTTAAAGGGTGCTATCTAATTAAGCATACATTATTAGAACCTATCTTTTTTATAAGGTTTTTGTAGAGCTCACATTGCTTAAAAGTATTAATTGCGTAATATAAAAGATGTAACCCTTTAAGGCAAATACAGTACATACATTGACTACTTGGTAGAATTATAAGAAAAAATAATTTTTATTATCCTTCCAGACAATCATCTTTTAAGCACTTGAAAGTTTTCCTCCTTATTATCAAAAATTACAAAAAATTACAAAAAAATACTTCATTGTATATGGCAGCGGGCGCCATTTTGGAAACGACCGCCATTATGAATTTGACAGTATTGACCTGCGCGTCTATTCACCAACTCAAGATAGTACAACTATCTGTGTCATCTAACAGTGTCATTTGAGTAGAATGAATGCAAAACTCGACATTTGCAACTAAAGCAATTTTTTACGAAAGGAAAAAATCTGTCAAAAATGTATTTTTATAGATATGTACTTAAGAACATATTTGGTAGATGAATCTATCCAAGTTCTTTTGATTTAGGTATACGCTTTAAATCATGACTGATTTATAATTAAGAAAAAAAGCAAATAAGGTTTTAAAATACACAGTTTTGCATTTAATTTTTACAAATATACTAAGTCTTGCATTAAGAGTGAAGAAAAGTAATAGACAAACAATTTTTTTTGGGGAAAAGCTTATTAAAAATAAATTACACAAATGTTAAATTATATTTAAGAAAAAAATTAAACACTTTAGTTGCTATGATGAAAAACTAAAACTGTACCCAATAACCACCAAATGTTCGTAAATATGTTAGATCATAAGTTCTTCATATTCTTCGACGACGACATAGTTATCATTTTCAGGCTTTTCATTTTGTTAGTCTCCTTCAGCTCCTCTCTCTTGGTGATTCTGATCTGAGTTCTGGAGATAAAGATATTTGTAAAATTCTAATTCTGGATTGCTTGCTCCAAAATGCTTCTTTAGTAAATTAAAAATAGTGGACTTATCTCCTTTTAAGCACTGCACGACAGTCGGAATTTGTTTGAGAGAAAGGGTTTTTCCTCTCTTTAAAATTAACTTAAACACGCCTAAATCAGATTTATAGAGAACTTCTTCTCTTAATAGAGTGTTTGCCCTCGTGTGATCACAAAGTATTTACTCTTGTTAAATTTGAAGTGCCACTGGGTAGGCTTTTCACTACTTGGGACACCGCATTTTTCCAATCAAGAAGTGTCCAGTCTCGACTTAGCCTAAGAACTGTTGCATAATTTTGAATAATCTGCTCATATTCGCGGCGATTAAGTATGATTTTTTTTAAATTTCACGTTCAATCTACCCAAAAACCTGATCGGGAGGGATGAAGGAATGGCCAAAATAACATGTGATGTTTGGCCGTTACAGGTGTTTCATGCGCTCTTATTGGTTGATTGCAACTACCCAGTTTTGCATCTGAGCGGCGATTGCAAATACAGAGTTTTGCATTTATTATCTAGAAGTAAACGTGTTTTTTACACAAAAATAGCCATGTTAGCAGTTATTTTTGTAGTATATCGTTCAGATATCAGTGTGGACGGTCGAAATGTCAAATAAAATCACTTTTGCATTTTTTGTCAAATACTGAGTTTTGCATTTAGGGTACCATCAACAGGGGTTATATCGGACGATGTGGTTGTATTTCAAATTGCGCGCGCTATAGATGTTGGGTGATAGTTCGGTTACTAAACAAAAATATCCCTAAGATTAACAGATAACCTACCAGTCGTATATGTGTTTCGCGATCGATCAGAAAATCAAGGTAAGTGCACAAAAAATTAATTATTAGAGTCAGTTTTTTAGTTAACATTAAGACAGCCAAATAGTGTCCTCTGGTCTGTGAACCCCGTGCATGATAGCATAATTTTATAAAAACTCCCATAATCTCAAAGTTTATTTTGCGTCCTTCCTCCTTTTTGTCATAAAATCGAAATTAACTGAAAATGTGTTTTTCAGGGGTAATATCGAATATGCCACGAAAACACCTTCATAAGCTGGGAACGCCTTATCGGCGCAATTATTCCCAAGAAAGCATGGAAAGAGCATTGAAGGCCGTATTAGATGGTGAATATTCATTCAAGCAGGCAGCAGAATTGATGCAGCAGAAATTTACAGAGGTGAGCATTCTGACAAACTCGGGAGGCTTTCAATTTTGTCAGTGAGCGAAGAGCGTTCGAAAGTAGATGCCATGACTACTGCAGGAAAATTTGGATATCCTTTTCAGAGGCAAGCAATTAAGGATCTGTCATTTTTGAACAGTAAGGGCATAAATATATAATATTTTAACGATAATAGACCTGATGATGACTGAATTGAACACTTTATGGGGCGACACAAGGAGTTATCACTTTGTAATTGTGAAAATATTAAACGAGTGAAAGCCGAAATCACAGAAGACACTAACGAATAACTAAAGAATACTTTGAGCACTTGAATGAGACAATACAGAGGGTTTCACTTGAAAATATTGTTAATATGGATAAAATAAACCTAACAGATTATCTCGGTAAAAACCTAGTTTTTATTCCTCGTGGAGAGAAGCATGCACGAAGGATAATGGATAGAAGGTGGTCCCGAAAACACGCAATTTAACAGAACACTAAGTGGATGGTTCGATAGTCCATATTTTGAGGAACCAGTCCTCAGCCCTTCCCTATCTGCGACGAAAGGAGAGCAAGAAGGTTCTTATTGGCGACAGCCTGCCAAGCTATCTCTTTCCTACACCATTATCAAAAGTTGCACAGAAAACAATATTCGGTTTGTTTTTTTGCCGACGTATTCGATACACCTATGTCAGCCCCTGGACGTTGCAGTCTGTGCACCTCTCAAATGGGTGTGGCGAGAAATTCTGACCGAATGGAAACGAACCCATAAAGGAGTTGTGCCAAAATCTGTATTTCCTTCGCTGCTGAAGAGGCTTCTGGAAAAATCAAAGGATAGATAATAATATACGGTCTGGTTTTCGAGCATACGGAATAATCCTATTCGATCTAGAACAAGTTTTGAAAAGAATTCGGAAACAACCAGCAGGAGGCACAGGTGATGCAATGAGAGGATGATTTACAGAAGTGATAAACGCAGATCGGAGGGTCTTGTGGACCTATGCGAAGTCAATGGTGGTACGTCAACTACTGTATCTACCTCTCAAGCAGATATCATTAATGAAAACGCATCAAAGTCTCAACAAAATGCCAATAATAATACTACAAGTTCTGCGATCTTTTTAGAAAATGATAGTGTTAACGAAGACTCCTCGTCTAAAGCGACGATGAATTCCCGTCGGAAGTATCTAACATTAAACTTCCAGTAACCTGTCATACATTACAAGAAGGCCGTTTTGCTCTAGTTCAGTTTTTGTACATTGTACAATGAAGGGACCAAGAAAGAGACGACCAAAGAATTCGGTGCGCAAATTGAAAAGATTGTACAGGTCCACAGTGCTTTAACTGCGCCTAAAATCCATCGCGGTATTTTTGTGTTTGAAGGTCTGCAGTTACGGGATCAAGTAGGTTGACCTATCTGCGTTTTCAGAATGTTATTTTTCGTTTCTTATCTAATGTTTGAAGTTTTTCTGTTTTTTTTGTTAATTTTTTGACGTTCTTACAACTTTTGTTTTATGAATAAAAACGTTTATACCCATTTTATCGATTTTTACTTTTATTTTTACTACATCACCCTGTATCCTCAACCCTACATGGTAAAAAAATATTTTTTTTTAATTGTCCGATAAATGTTTTTACCCAAACCTATACCGGATACCAGGCTCAACGCGTACTTTTTCAATGTAAAAATGGAATCGCCCGATATTCCTCCAAAGCCGGGGTTTATCGGACGCACTTTAAAAAAGTAAATAAATAAAATCATGACAATTTTTAAAATATTTTTTTATGTAAATATGTTTACTAGGTTTCTAACTTCTCATGATAGAATGCATTAGTTAGCTTTAATTTCGTATAATAAAAGAAGTATAGATAGATAATTAAAAATATATTCCGATATAACCCCGGTTGACGGTACTCATTTAGAGGTTAACATGCATTTCTTGGTTTACCTCCATTCTGTTTAAATTTGTTTTTTTTTTACAGATTCCTGTACTTTTTAACCACAGTTGGTAAACGGATATAACGCGCAGATATATTTCCACGCAGACTCGCAGGCCCTGCGTAGTGTCGACGGTATACCGGGTGGAGCGTGCGGCAAACCAGAGCCGGCAAGATTAACGAGTGCGGCAAATATTGCGGCCAACCCGCCAACGGCCCCACCATTTCGTTCAGCAGCTTCCGTCAGTCCTTCACCACCAATGTCAATTACTTGAAACGGCGGTTCAGCTCCGGGGACCTGTCCTCGGAGTGCGACGATGTCGACGCCCCCGTGGACCCCTACACCAAGGCGCCCCCTGTTACCGCACAACCGCAGGTAAGTTTACAGTTTTGTACACAATATTGCACTTTGACACAAGGTCACAACAATTGTAATAGTAAACTTCAAATATTGGCAACTTTCAAATGATTTTTTCAACTTAATTGCATTTAAAATAATGAGAATTTACGCATATTGCACACAAGAAAAGTATCACATTTCTAAAATAGTAAATAGTTCTTATTCCAGTTCTATTTTCTCGTTGCAATAATGCAGTTTTCGGGACACTATGCTACTTTTTAATGAAACCAAAGATGCACTAAACAAATTTGCCATAGCTATCTTAATTTTTTTTGCTACGGGGGATTTGGAAAAAATAGCAGTCATCCCCTGTACCTCTGTTATCATCAGACATATGGAAAAAGTAAAAACTGATTTTTTGCGTATTTAAATTTTCTTTAGGGGTTACAATTTTGGAGATAGAGACGCAACTATATATATATTTTAATTCTGTTTTTTCCTTCCCAAGAGTTTTTCAAAATTATAGCATAGTCCATATACAGGGTAATTGACGACCGGTGGTACGTTAACCGTATACAGTGAACGGCAAAAATATGGATCAAATTCAATAAAAAATAAATGAGGGCGTGTTCGAAAAAACGCTCGCACACCTCGATTAATATTTTTGGTTGTGTATTTTTTTCAACAAAAATTTTGTCTCATGTAGCTGTTGTCAGTAACAACTCTCTTATTTTAAATGCAACACCCTGTATGTGATTACATTTTTGGATTCTACACAAAATTATAAGCATTTTGATGTATCAGATTCCATACTTTTATTCAGCTGTATCTAAGATACCTACGCGGTTTTGGAAATTGCTGTTTTTATGAATTTAAAAGCCTCTAAAACTTATTCTACTAAAAATGAAAAAAACGGATTTCACT
Organism: Anthonomus grandis grandis; assembly: GCF_022605725.1. NCBI lineage: Eukaryota > Metazoa > Arthropoda > Insecta > Coleoptera > Curculionidae > Anthonomus > Anthonomus grandis. The sequence goes on along the minus strand of NC_065556.1, from coordinate 19,028,956 downwards.
TTTTTATTCTTACTTTTCAATTCCTTTTTTCTGAAAACATATAAAATATGATACATTTCAAAAATATGAAGTAAATGCACTTAAAATTGTTCTAAAAAAGATATCTAATAAAAAAAATTGATGACATAGAAAAATTGCAACACCTTTGATTTTTTTAATTAGAAAAGCCTATATATTTTCATATTATTTGATTCCCTGCTTCATTTTAGTCTTTTTTAATCATATTTCGCTATACCTATCTTTAGCGGTTTTCTAAAAAAAAATTGCGTGTTTTTTGTTAAAAACTAAGGGATAACTAATTGTTTAGCTATTTAAGTTCCTAAAAAGCTCAAATTTTAGATATCATTTTAAGAGTCTTAATTAACTATCAGCTAATTAAGATAAACTAATCTATCAGCATTATATAGAGTCGAAAATTAAATTGAAATCTTCCATTTACTAAAATGGTGAAAAGTTCATTTTTTTAAATGGAACACCTTATGTTTTATTTTGTATTCTAATGGACGGTTAAAATACCATTAATTTAATATAACATATACCTATAAGTTTTAGAAATAAATAGTTATTTTCGTAAAATTTTACTATTTTAAATTTTTTAATTTTTAAAATTGAGAAAATATACTTATTACAATAAATTGATCCTTTTGAGATTTTTCCAGCTTAAAAACCCTACTAAAAAGAATTTTCAGACAGTATATAATTTGATTTAAATTCAACGCTCCATTATTCCCTTCGTACGTAAATCAGACGTAAATCAATAGATGAATTTCCTTCTAAGATAATTAGAAACTTCGAGGGAAACAGCGACGGAACTTGTTCCTTAATGTTCTACTTGGGTCTATAGTGAAAAGTTTAGGTATTAGAAACTTTACCTAGCGCACATTGTTCCGTTTATAAAATCCATAGCCTCAAAATATTTTTTCTTTGAATAATCAATAAACTCTAAAATTGGAGAGTAGCTAGTACGCAGCAGAGATTTCTTAATAAATTGCCACACCCAAAACCTGAGTTGACCAGGCGTGTAAAGCTACTTACTACTAATCACTATATTCCGCCCTTTTTCTTTCCAGGCTCCTCCACCACCTCCTCCCTCCCAATCAAACACAAGCGGCGATCTCTCACTTAACCTACGCAGCGGTTCGAAAACCACCAGTGCCCCCAGTTCGCCAGCCAAGTCCCGCGAGAGTCTTCTGCAAAGGGTTCAATCCTTGACCGGACAGGCGAGGGACCAAGGGGCGTCCATCTTGGGGGCGGCAGTTTCCAGTGCCACCCGCGTCACCTCCTCAGTTTCCGGACGTCATTTGAGCCTTTTGGTCGTCGACGACCAAAACACCGATTGGAGCAAATACTTTCGTGGAAAACGGATCGGGGAGTACGAAATCAAAGTGGAACAGGCGGAGTTCAAGGAGATTACGGTTACGGCCACTTCGGATGGCGCCACCGTATCAATGACCGTCACCAGGGGTGGTACCCGGGTAGGAAGATCTTTTAGACCCGATTTCTTATTGGTAAGTAAGTTTTAAGTTGTGTATCGTTGCTTTACTTTAGCCGAAGATTCTCGGCTTTTAGATTGTGGGTCGAAGGGAGGACTAAACACTTTGAAGGTTAACGAGCTCTTTCAGCATTTTGTTAAGAAGATGCGTTTTTTTATGGTACATTATGCGGACTTATGTATATTATCAGCTGACGTTTTATCTCCATGTAAATTTAAAAAAGTTAAATTATTCCAGGAACTTGAGCTATTCCTTGTTTAATTACATTATATTGAAACGCCTTTAAATTCAAATGAAGTTAACTAATTTCCAGTGCTTGGGTTATTCAAAATTACTCTATTGAGTTATAATCTTCTATGAATTAAAATAGAATGTTATTTCAGGAAGTCAACTGGAAATGCCTGTAAGTAAAAAGGAATTTATTTTACATCAGAAAAGACATTCGAGGGGTCTCTGGAGCAAAGATTTACAAGCTATAAGTAATGGAAAGTTATATTTAAGACATTTAATTCAGCATTTTTCCCGTTAATTTTTGGGGCGAATTAGCAAAATACATCCTAAAACTCAATTTTAATAATCGGCTATTCCTCCCTTTCTATAATATTCTTTAACCTGCTAATAATTGATCTTTTAGGTCTCCTTATGTTTCAATATGTATAATAATTATTTTAATTCATTTTGGAAATTCCCAACTATCGATAAGTAGGTTTCCTAAAATATATTTAGTTCTGCTGGAATTTGACAAACCTTTCTCAGACCTAAACTTTATATTCCTGTCAAATACTTCATCGACTTTTCGATTTTCGACTGTGGATCGGACGGAACACTAAACGCTTTCAACGTTAATGTGCTCTTTCGCCATTTTCTCAAGAAAATGCGTTTTTTTAGGTACAAATGCGGACTTATGTATATATTAGCCGATCACGTTCTATCTCTATGTAGAGTATACGTGTGGCAATTTAAAATTACCTCTACACACGTTTTATTTGGAACCGAGGGATTTCGAGGTGTTTAGCTTTTTGAACTTGTTGTTCCATATTTATCTTCGAAATTAAAATTTAATCCAACTTAAACGTGCTCAGTTAATTTTAATTCTGTATTGAGGTTCTCAAGGGCACTTTAAAGAGGAAACTAAATATTACCTAAAAAAGCGTGCATAATTTAAATAGATGACATGAAAATATTAAAAATTTAATAGCTAGTAGTCGTACTTACGACTGTTGCTGTGGATCGGAGGGAGGAGTAAACACTTTCACTTTCGCCATTTATCAAGAAAATGCATTTCTTATTTATAGCCGATTACTTTTTGTCTCAATATAAATGAATAGAAGTTATATTATTCCAGGAACTTAATAATTAACTAATTTTAGGTGCTTAGTTTATTATAAGTTACTCTATTCAGTTATTCTTATCTCTAGAGTCCCTCTGCCTTCTATGTATTAAACTAGAATGTTATTTCAGAAACTTGGGTCATCTTATAATTTTTTTTTTGAATCATCTTATAATGCCTCTAAATGAGAGTTTCCTTACAAGATTTTAGCTTACTTCAAATTGCTCCAAGCCATTCCAAATTGGAATGAAATATGATTTCAATGTAAATGCTTCATCCAAAGTTGCCTCCAAATGTCTCTAAATTCAATGTATTAAAATATTCCAGAAACTTGACCCATTCCGCTTTTACATTTCATAAGCAATTTGTTCTAAATTATCTCGAAATGCCTTTAAATTGAAAAAAAAAATCAATTCCAGGTCTTAGCTTATTCGAAGTTACTCTATCAAATTATTACTCTTTATGGATTAAAATAGAATGTTATTTCAGGATAGTGGATCCTTCCAAATTGATCCCACTCATTCCAAAATAACTTGGATTACTCTAAACTGATCCAAGTTGCTCTAAATCATCCCATAATGCCTCTAAATCAAAACAAGTTAGACTTTGGCTTACTGCAAGTTTTATACTATAATGAATTGATTAAAGCTAAAATAACTTGGCTCCAGGTCAACTGCTGCTCAACTGCCTATAAGTAAAAAATAATTTATTCTGCAGCAGAAACGACCTTTGGTTGGTCTTTGGAGCAAAGATTTGCAAGCTGTAAGTAATGGAAAGTTAACACTTAATTCAACTTTTTTGCCGTTCAATGTTAACGTACTCTTTCGCCATTTTGTCAAGAAGATGTTTTTTTTTTATAGTACAACATACAGACTTGTGTATATATTAGTCGATCACGTTTTATCTCCGTGTATGGCGTACGTGTGGAAATTTAAAATTACCTCTACAAACGTTTTATTTGGACCCAGGATTCCGAGGCATTTAGCTTTTTGAACCTATACGCGACTCCCATATTTATCTTTGAAATTAAATTTGAATCCGACTTGAACGTGCTCAGCTAATTGTGATTCACTAAAGAAAACACTAAATATTTCCTAAAAAAGTGGTGCATAAATAAATATGACATGGTAATTTTCAAAATTTAATATATAGTGATCGTACTTTCTCGCGAGTGTTCCTGTGGGTCGAAGGGAGAAGACTGAACGGTTTGAGTCTTCAGGTTCCTTCACCATTTTGACAAGGATATGACGGTTTTAGGTGTCCAATAAAAAACAATTTAAAAAACTAAACTATGTTTTAATTATTGTTAGAAAAGGCTTTGTACATATCAAAATAACGAGAATAACCCTTAAATAAAAAAAACAATAAAAATAAATTAGTCAACTTATTTTCTAAATAAATTAATAACAATACTACAAAAAAAAATGTATTTTCTTCTCCAGGTAAGACAAAACCTCAAGGACGCCGGGGAGGATCACAAAAAATTACTTTTGGCCTTCAAACTGGGCGGGGTGCCGAGTATTAACAATTTAGATGCCATTTACAACTTCCAGGTAAAACATTATAAATTAAAAAAGAAAAAACTATTTGAAAAATGTGTATTTTACAGGACAAACCTTGGGTTTTTGGTCATTTAGTCCAACTACAACGCCGAATGGGCAAAGAGAGTTTCCCACTGATCGAGCAAACATTTTACCCCGATCACACCGAAATGGTAAGTTTTAAAGAATAATTTTCAAATAAAATAATCAAGCACGAATAAAGGAAACTCAATTTAAAATTTTCGATTTAATTATTGAGGCCGCACATAAAACTCATGCGGGTTTCATTGTCGGTAATTTTAATCGAGTTTTACGCCGAATCGATCCTGAATAAATCGCCATTTATATGTGTTCAAATATATTGTTTTTGTTGCATAACATTTTGATATATGACGATAATTTTTTTTATATAGTTATATTAGAGCAAATCCACAACCGTATTTACAATAAATTAACGAAACAATTTAAGGAATTAACGAAAGGGGAACGAAATGACGCCCGAAACTGGTGGAATTAGTGGTTAAACTCTTAATTTGTACCGTGGGCCTCTGGTGGCGAAATTTGCACTCGGTTAGGGCTCTGTTTTTGTTCCATCTGCACGCACCGCTGGCTTGCCGTAAACAAACTCCCTGAAAAAACAAAACATTTCAATTGAGGTTTCATGTGATGTTAAAACCATTATGTTATGGGAAAATAACCCGTAAGTGTATAATGGCGTGCCTAAGGGTCGTTTCTCGTTTGTTCGTATTTTGGTAGTAAAGTTCTATTGAAAAAATAATTTAATATGAATTAAGAGAAAAATTTGCTATAAACTGATTTACGTACGAATTTTGTGGGTGAGACCCGTCGATTTTTTATTTCAGGTGGAGAACTTAATGGAGTCTTCTCAGTAGATTGTTATTAAACATCAATACAAGTAGCCATTAATAAAGTTTAACCTCCTTAGTGTGAAATGGAGAAGAAGTGTTGCAGGTTTAGGACTTCAAATAACTGATTTTATTTCATATGAAATGCCGACGTTTCGTCCCTTATTTAGAACATCTTTAGGGCTAGAATCCACATTTTTAAAGTTATGATGTTGGAGGGAGAAAAAAAATTTTTTAAGCGAAATGTCTTTGAAATATACATTCATATTAACGACACAGAAAATTGTATAAACAGACATTCAAAACCTTAGAACACGATATAATCAGTTACTGTATATTCATAAATTATGACATTAAACCACCCATGTAAGAACATAACTGTGTTTTGTTTCTTAAATTGTGGTGTTTTTGTAAACTTGTTAACGTAGTTCTAAAGCGCAACCCTTTATAATGTTTTCATAACTCATCAATGGAAATAGGCTGATTTTTTAAACAGAAATGGGTATGTACATCTTAACACTATCCTTTGCTGTACATATTCTAGATTGAAATACTCCACTTTTTTAACATTTTATACATATGATAACTCAGTAGGAGCAAAAAAAAGGGTAAATTCATAAAGAAAATAAGACTACCTATTTTCTAGTGTTTTTATTTAATAGTTTAATTTATTTATTTATTCATTTATTTGTTTCTTTAACTGTAGCGTGTCATTTCTAGCCCTAAAGATGCCCTAATTAACGGCCAAAAGGTCGTAATTTCTTCTGAAATAAAATCAGTTTTATTTGAAGTCCTAAACCTGCAACACAAGTTTTCAGATTTTGAGATTATGACTCAGTCGTTATTTTTACATTTATCGACCATCAACAATATATTATTTTTAACATGCGATATATTAACGATGGTTTTAAAAACCAATAAACTTGACAGTGATTTTTACGGTACATTTAGCGTAAAAATATCGGCTTGGATGGTGTAACATATTTCTCTTAGCAGTAGTTTAAAAGAAAAACTAAAAATTATTTCATATTAATAGAGACTTTATTCGTTCATCGACTGCCTACAAAAATATATGTTTGTTCTTAAAAGTGATAATATGTTTATTCCAGCAGTGTTTTTCAGTTAGATTTAAGTTTTCGGCTTAGATTTAAAAACAAGCACTCAGTAACATTTTTATCACAGCAGCGATTTTAATTATCCAAGACCTATAAAGTAGAATTTAATGTATTTATCTCAACAGTGTTTTTTAAGATACGGATATGAGCCTGGGCAGGTTGGATATTTTTACATATTTATCTTGTTGGTGATTAAAAAAACAAATTTTATATATTTCTTTACTTATCGGCTTGGACATGATAAAACATTTGTCTCAGCAGTGATGTTCAATATTATTGACCCATATGCACTAAATAAGTATCGTGATAAAATTATGAACTCATCGGTGATTTTCACAATTCATCTAATCATGTTAACCAGTAAAAAAAGTTTATTGGCTCATATTTACAAATAAGCGCTGAGTAAACATTTTTATCACAGCAGTGATTTTAATTATTCATCGATTTATAAACAGTCAATACAGTGGATAATTATTTTATCTAGGATACAATTGATAAAACCATTATCTCAGTAGTGATTTTAAAAGTTAAGATACCTCTCAGGAGTAAAACAATTAGCGCATCAGCAATTGTAAATAATTTTTTGCTTATAATATATTTGTCTTGACGGTAATTAAAGAAATCAGTTTTATATGTTTTTCACTCACTCACATGATAAAACATTTATCTCAGCTGCGATTTTCTAGTTTATTGATTCAAAAGCAATAAATAAATTTTTCTTAACATGCGATTAAATGATGATCTCAACAGTGATTTTTAAGGTTGATTCGGCGTTAAATCTCATTTTTTATCTTACTACAATAGTCCATTTTTCTCCTTACTGGTTCAAAGTAATAACATGTTTATCGTAGCAGTGATTTTAATGAGGTTTAATCAGTAAAAAAAAGTGTTCATTTTTATTTCACATAAATCATCAACATTTCAGCAGTAATTTTTCAGAAGTTTATCTACTTATTTTTACTATTTATAGGCTTTGATATAAAAAACAAACAACAATTTTAATTGTCTCTCGACCTGTAAGCAACCAATATACTGGATAATTATTTTATCCGTTTACAAGTCAAAACCGTAATCTCAACAGTGATTTTAAAGGTTCAGATACTTTTCAGAAGTAAAACAAAATTTGCCTCATCGGTTTAGATGTCCAAATTTATTTTTCTCTATAGTGATTAACGAGTATTTTTTAGATAACTTTTTGCTTATCGACCTATACAATGTATTTTTCTCAACAGTGATTTTTAAGGTCCATATAGGACTGGATAACTATCGAGATGAAATAATAATTTCAACGGTGATTTAATTGATTCATTTTATCACGTTAACTGATAAAACATTTTCAATTTTAGTAGTGATTTTTAGTATAGGCAACAAATATACTAGATAATTATAAAAGTGATAAAACCATTATCTCAGCAGTGATTTTTTAAGTTTAGTACCCTTTCATAAGTAAAACTAAGTCAGCTAGGATGTCATAATCTATTTTTCTCGGCAGTGATAAACAATTAAACTTTAGATAGCTTAATAGCTTATGTACACCAACCTATAAGTAGTATGCAATGTATTTATCTCAACAGTAAGATACATGTATGCTTGGATGGATTGATATCGTTAAATTTTTATCTCAGCAGTGATTTTAAATAATTAGCGGTGGCATAAATCAACAAAACCTCAGCAGTAATTTTCACGCTTATCCACTCATTTTAACCTGTAAAAAAATGTTCCAAATTATCGGCTTAGATTTGAAAAGAAGCACTGATTATAACTTTTATCACAACAGTGATTTCAATTTTTAAAGTTGCAAGTCATAAAATCATGATTTTAGCAGTGATTTTAAAGGTACAGATATATCTGAAGTAAAAAGAAAATTGTGATTAAAAGGCAATTGTAGATATTTTTTTAATGAGTAAAATAAAATAATTCATCCTAGCAATGATTTTTAAAGATTCACCGCCCTATAATAGAAAAAATGTATTTATTTTAACAGCGATTTTAAAAGGTTTAATTAAGCAGGATTTTTTTGCTCATTGGATTCGATGAGTTGGCTATCATAATATAATCAATCATCTCGACGATGATAAATTATCATTAATGTGATTATTATTTAACAAGTCAAGTTTGTTTCCTTATCACCTTGCGATAAATTATCAATCTTAACAGTGATTTTGGAGGTTCATCTACTAAAAACCTTTGGTATATTATCACGACGATTATCATGACATCGTTTTCTTACCGCTTTTAAATTATTTATCTCTGACAACTGATGGCTTAACGATTGAAAACCAGTAACGCTTGTTTACTTGTCACCTTGTTTTAGCAGTGAATCCACCAAATCAAAAGCGATCAATGAGAATATCTTTAGCGCAATAATGATTGTGATGACATGATGTGATGATTCGACAACGTTCATAACTATTAAATCTAAAAGACTCACCTCGTCTTCTTCACACTGCAAGGGAAACGTCCACGTACAAGAATTCTTATTGCCGGTGGTTTTATAACGATCGATTTTACATGTACATCCATGTTTATACAACCCTCTCAAGTATTTTCTTCTTCTTTTCGGCACATTATTCCACGGCTCCACCATAAAGCAGCTGTTCGTGTGCGCCTGGAATAAACACGGATTTCTTAACTTATATTGAAACGCCCTAAAATCTGATGCTATTATTCCTTAAGTGAAAAACGTCTTATCGCGAATCTTTCATTAAATTTTCCCGACTAGAAAGCAAAGGGGTAAAGCACTCGAATTAGTTTTTACTTATTAGTACTAATGGAAATATTGTTTTCAAGACGTTCCCGATTAATACGATTAGTATTTAAGAGGTTCTTACCCTTAAACTGTAGATATTGCCAGATATGACGTAAAGCTCTCCGATGTTGAGGTTTGCTCCACACATAGAATCACTCGAAGGCGTATGGATCCGTCCAGACTTAAGAGCAACCAAGCCCTTTTCGGAAATTTTAAATTCCCTACGCACGCGCACTTTGTAGACGTTTGTGCCTGTCGTGTCGATTGTTTGTACTTTTTTCACGCGGGCTAGTATTACTACAAAGAGAGAAAAATCATTGAAAATATGACAAATAATTGCATCAATTATAAAGCGAATAAATTTTATTCATAGGTTTTGAAGTTATCCAGGGTCTTGTAGGAGAAGGTACAACAATTATGGTTATTTTACAAGTATAATTACGACCTTCTACCAGGAAATTGAGTGGGCTTTTCCAGTCGCTTTTTCCAAGCAGTTTTGTGTTCCACATATTTAAAACCTTTATCTCGTTATGTCTTTCTCTCCAAAAAAAAATACAATACTACTGACAAAAGAACTCCATTTTTAGTGGTTAGTACTGGATCTGTGTAAATTCTGCAGCATTAGTGGAAACCTTCAATTTTTACTAGCTCATATAGGAAAGCCTTTGTTTTTTTTATGTTTTCTGCTTGATTTTTTGGAGAGTTTCTATCCTAATAATCTTTTCTAGATCTAGAATTCCTGATCTTAAAAACCTGGTTATTTTTAGAGAGTTCAGAGAACATTTCTGCCATGATCTTATATTTCTTTAAACTTTTCATTCATAAAATCCATAGATCTCTTAAAAATCTTTAACTTCCTCTTAAAGATCTTTCATCAAAGTTTTGTCGATTTCTTGTAGATATATATTAAAGAATTCAGGGAATAAAGTGTTTTTTTTTTAAGATAAAATAAAAAGTCTGCAACCTTCCTCCACTTATTTATTAATCGTCATTCAGTTTTTTAAAATTCGCGACATGTTTCGGACTAAACGGTGTCCATTATCAGGGGCTACTAAGAGGAAATAGATTTGAAGAAAGAAACAAAAAGACAAACAGACACAGAAAAAACTTAAAATTAATATAAGGAACACATACAAAAGTTTAAAATTGGTATCAGTTATACACAAATATAAACAAAAAAATTTAAAATATTTTTTTGTTTGGAATTCCGTGAAGATATACGAAATCTTCAACTGCCTGGAATAAATAAAAAGCTACATTAAGGGTTTTAAGGTAATTATTTAAGATAGTTTAGAATGCTTGGCGCTTTTTCATAAAATTGAGGTAAATTTTGCCTTCTTGCAGGCATATAAATACTTTTTTTTAATTGTTCAAGCCACCGAGTTACTTATTGGTCTTTTTTTAAAAAGTTCAATAATTAATTTTTGTTCCAGAGGGCTAAGTTGGTTTTTGCTCCTTTTCCAGGCAGTTTTTCCAGGAAGATACTTCTACATTTTCAACTGGAATGAGTGCTACTATGAATAAAACTACATTAAAAAGAAAATCCTGAAAAATTTTGTGCATGTTTTCCTAAAACAAGAATGTCTTGTAATTGTTTATATTATTTATGTAGATTGGTTATTTTTGGAAATTATTTAATGTTTTCAATTGCCTGGAATAAATAAAAAACTACATACATTAAGGATTTTATATGCTAATTTTTCGAGGCAGTTAGGTTACCTTTTTGGGCTCTTCCAGGTCGTTAAATATATTTTTGGTAATTTTTTAGGACGTTTATTTCACTTTTAGCACCCTTTAAGAATACATTTTTGGCATTTTTTCAGGCAATTAAACACATCTTTGGCCCTTTTTCAGGCATTTAAATTAATTTTGCCAGGATATTTTTTGTCTTTTTACAGGCAGTTGAGTAGATGTTGTTTTTTTCAGACTGTCGAGTTAGTTATTGGCCTTTTTTTAAAGAATTTTTAGCTATTTTTTTTCCAGACAGCAGAGATAACTTTTTGGACTTTTTCAGCTATTTCTTAATATTTTTCTGAATTGTTTGTAAATTTATTAAGTATTTTTTTGTGGAATTCTTGGAAAATATTTCTACATCTTCAACTGTCTGGATAAAAGGAAAATTATATAAAAAATATTTTTATGCGTGTATTGAAAACATATTTTTTCAGGAATTTCTGCAATTTGCTTAATAGTTTCAACTGCCTGGACTAAATAACAATCTACATTAAGGATTTAATGTTTTTTTTCCTACGAGATCTGAATTCTATGCAGTTAATTATATATTTTTGATCGTTTTGTAGGAATATTTAATTAAATTTTGGCACTTTTTCAGGCATACATTTATTTCCAGAATATGTTGTTAGCCCTTTCCACAAAGAGTTATTTTTTCAATTTTCAAGCAGTTGACTTAATTTTTTTGGATTATTCCAGGCAGTTGAATAAATTTTTTGTCCTTTTAGCCTCCTTCAAGAAAGTCGCATTTGGCTCTTTTCCAAAAAATTGAGTTAATTTTTGGCCTTTTTCCAGGTAGTTAAATAAAAAAAATATCTGTTCTTTAGGTAATCCAGGTAATTTTATTGGTCTTTTTAGGCAATTGAGTTAATTTTTTCCAGGCAGTTCCTAGTATATTCCTGGATTGCCTGTAAATTATTATTCGTTAAAGAATTCACTAACGTTTCCTTTTCTGAAATTTTTGAAAAATGTACGACATTTTGAACAGCAGCATGAAAACTACATTGAAATTATGTTAAAAAAAATCCTGAAAAACTACGAAAATTTTAACTATTTGAATTAAGGGAAAAATACATTAAGAACATTATTGAAAAAATATTGTCAAGCGTGTATCGGTCAATATATTTTTTCTAGGATTTCTGGAAATCGTTTAATGGTTTTAACAGCCTGGAATAAATAAAAATCTACATTAATGATTTTAAACTAATTTTTTTAGGCAGTTGACTTAATTTCCCTGTTTTTCACAGTGCAACCCAATAAAAACAATAAATTCTTCCAGGCCTTTGAGGCTTGACTTCGACTGTTTGAAAGACTATTTTCCAGGAATTCGAGTTCAGTTTTTGAAGAAATTGACGTTTACCGTAACTACCTGGACGGAATTAATAGATTTCTTTTTATTATAGGTAATTGAGTCCATTTTTGTTCCATTGAGATGAAGAAGACTCCTTTTACTGCCTGTAATAAATTAATAATTTTCTTCCTGGCAGTCGAATTAATTTCCGTGTTTTTTCCAATGCAACCCAATTAGAAAATTCTTCAAGGCTTTTGAAATTGACCTCAACTGCCTGGAAGAACTTAATTATAATTATGCTTTTTTTCAGGAATTTGAGCTCAGTTCTTTGAAAAATTGACATTTGCCTCAACTGCTTGGAAGAAATTAAAAGATTATATTTTACTTCAGGCAATTCAGTCGATTTTTGTGAAAAAAAATAAGACTCCTTTAACTGCCTGGAATAAATAAATTATTTTTTTCAGGCAGTTGAATTCATATGTCACATACAAATAAATCATCATCTACACTCAATCACATGGAATATTAAGCTGAGATTCATAAATAAACAGCATGAATCAGTATTTCTATGAAAAAACCGGTAAATTACTCCGAGAGAGATATCGGCATAAATAGGTGCTTAATTATCGCAATTTCCTTTTGAAGGAACGAACGCGCCATAGGCGCCAAATAAACGACGTATCGACATTGTTATTATTTATAATACACCAGGCCAATTAGGGAGATTAATAGTGATAATTTCGTAAATTGCCTTTGTTGGATTTATTTATTCGCTTGCTTATTTAAACGCAGTTTATTTTAACAAGCTCTTAAAACTTTTTTTCATAAGTTTTTTGCTTAAAAGCCATTATCTTAAAATCTATGCAAGGTAATTAAATAAAACAAAAAGGTCCACCTTAAGCAAAAAAATTACTAAAATTCCCTTCCATCCAGAAAATTTTAAGTTAACCAAAAGTTTTCAGTCTCTTCAATGTTAAACTAGGTTAAGCCTCATCGATACACCCCGATATTAAAAAGTTTCTCATAACTTTAAGGGCGGATAAATTCCTTCGTCCAAGGGATATACCACAGAATTCGCCAAAAGAATAAAAATGTCTATAAAAAAATGTCTTATAGTGTCGCAGACTTTAGAGGATTTTATAGCGAATTAGTGTTATTAAGGTTTATGGGGCATTTTACGATTTTGTCCCGATTTGATCGCTTCAATCAGCAACAAACGTTAAATTGTTACATTTCAACTTTAATGTAAAAGAAAAAAACCATTCCTATATGATTTATGTCCATATAATTTACAATTCAAATGTCCAGGAAGCTTAAAAATATTTATTTTAACATAACGTATTGTGACAGGCTACTGAATATCCATTAGGTGTTCGTTTATCATGTATTTATTGCCTCTAACATCAAAAATAATTGAAAGATATTTATTGTCTAAGTTATACAGTTAATTGACAATATAATGCTTCTGTATGAGCATGTTTATGTTCGTGTCACAAGTTTACTGGTTTTAATTGTAAAAATACGTTTTCTATATGCTAAAATAGTCAACAATCGATTTAAACTTAATTTTTCAATTTTCATGTTTAAAAACTTTGTTCTTGGAGGATCAATTGCACAATTTGCTTTTCTTTCTGCGGATTTACAAATGTACTTATTTTTATTTTCTTTCAATTTATTCTTTCGTTAATTTTTATTATTTATTACTTTATTACTATTTACTATATTACTTACTTGTTTGTCAAAACATTTGTAATTATTATTAAGGTTAACAGGAGCTTTAGCTAATTTTCGCCTTTTTGAGCAAATATAATATAAACAAATAATAAACAAATAAATAAATAGTCATATTTTCAACAGGTCATAAAAAATCATAAAAAAAATAACAAAAAAAACCAAAGAGGAAAAAGAAACAACAAATATTTTAACAAAATTACTTATTAAACCATAACTAAACTATAAAATAAGTAAATAATAGAACACAGTAACAGATCAATAAACCTTGCTAAAGATGGGCTATGTAATAAATGTAATGGGCAATTGATACCAGATAAAGACATATTTATTTATCTACTTATTTATTATTTTGTCGTCAATTCCAAGTGCTTTTGTAATAATGGTATTTTCGGCTTCATTAAAGCAAAAAAAAATGCAATTAACTTAACACGCCTATATAGAAGAATACGTAGCCTCGACTGACTAGTTCGAAAGTAAAATTTTGAATTTTGGGGATGCAGTCAAAATAAGAAATGAAAAGCCCTAGGTTGTGTGAAATCCTTTATTGCATTGTCTAGCTTTCGAGTATCTTTATCAGGACTGTGAAAATACTAATATGAACCTGAAATAACATCGATATTTTGAGAACTTAACAAGATAGGTAGAGGATTCTTTGTTGAGATGCATTCTGTTTTAGCCTTACTAGTTTTGAATATATTGGATTTTTTGTGAGGTCTAAGTGTTTATAATTTTTCAGTTAAAAACCTATCGATGGTAATCAAATCAGGTACATATCATCTTCTTAGGAAAATGCTTCTCTAAAAGTGTTGTTAAGAAAATGACGTGGTTGTGGGTTTATTGGTCAAAGACTAAAGAAAACAATTGTTTTTCTAGACGAACGTTTTGATTTATATTTAATTCATCTTCAGGCCTCTGCAACAGGATAGAAAAAGACGGTAATTTTTTGCGGGAAAATAAATTAAAAAAAAGAGAGACATCGACTAAACAATACGTTAATTCGGATGGCGAATATAAAAAATATGGAAAAAAGTACATTAAAATATAGTAATCAGTTGTTTAATAAAAGAAAAATAATAAATGCATATTTCAATATTTTCATTCGTGAAATCTGTCTGTAGCAAGACAATCCGTGATAAATAAATATAAAAAATAGTAAGTTATATAGGTAATAGAACCATAGATCACAAAATAAACAACAGTAAAAACAAAGAAAAGAGACTTACCGAAATTATATATTTCTTGCGTTATTAGAGAAAGTTTAGAAAAGACATCACAGGTTTAAACATAGATATCGGTACAGCACAGCACAGGGACTTTTGAGTCACAATAGAAGGGATACGTTTAAAAAAATATTTACACATACAAAACGATAGAACTTAACAAACACCTAAACGTGCACTCCTTTAAAATAAATAAATATATATATATATATATCAGATTGGTTTATTTTTATGAACTATTAGGATTTTTTAATAATTTTTTTTTTATATAATTTTTTAATTAATTAATTTATTATAATATTTATATGTGATTGTATATATGACTTATTTATATTTTTTTTTAAATTTGTTTATCATGTATTGTCTTGCTACAGACGATTTTTACGAATGAAAATATTGAAATGTGTATTTATATTATTTTTATTATTCAACTGATACTAAATGTAATTTATATTTTAAATTTAACTCTTTTTTTAATTGATTATATTTTTCCTTATTTTTTCAAAAAACATGGTCTTCTTATCCTATTGCAGAGCCCCGAAGATGAAATAAATATAATTCGAAACGTTGGCCTAGAAAAAAATTGTTTTCTTTAGTCTTTCTAGTTTCGTTAGTTTTCTTTAGTTCCTCAGGGTTCGGTTCTCGGTCCCATTTAATTTCTATTGTATATAAATGCCCTAGCGTTTCTCCAGATAGGAGGATTCTTTCCTATTTTCTCAGATGACGCCACCATCTTATGGGCAGACAATAATAAAAGCACATAAACAAGAATAATTTCTGAAGATTTATTCATGGTTAAACAGTGGTGTGATGCTAATCTGTTGTCTTTAAATATTAGAGCAGTAAGTGGGTACAAAAAAAAGGTTTTGTGAAAATCTGAATCTGAGTGCAAAAGGTGGGGTAGGCATTATTTAGAAATTTATTATTTATGAGCAGACCCTCTTCAAAAATCCAAATTTTCGACCTTGGGAGGGGGGAACCGCGCGCGCCGCCATCTTGGATTATAGGTACAAAGAAACAGTTTTTTAACATTATCTCCGTAATTGCTCACCTTACAAGAAAACATGTTACAAGCAAAGTTAACGACAATAAAATTTCCTATATTTTATGTATTAACAGTTTTTTTGTACGTTTAATATATAAAGAGTTAGACGGATGTAAAGATGGTATTCTTAAAAAAATACTCAGAACTCGAGATTTTTTGTATTTATAAACGGGGTTTTTTAATTTTACAAAGTACAAAGTTAAATTAATTATATACCATAAGGGCAAATAGGCAAATATATTATGTCATTTGCAAAATCACTATGGTTCCAATGCAGTCGTTGTTTTTGATGGATATCCGGAAGGCCGCCAAAAAAGTACAAAGGCAGCAGAACGACTATACGATACGCCGCCGCCGATCAAACAGGCAAACAACTGTCGATGTTATTTTTGACGAATCAATGTTGGTTCAAGTTTCGCAAGAACGATTTTTAGACAATGAAAGCAATAAACTTCGCCTGATTTCGATGTTGACAAAAAATTTAAAGAAACTACTATTACAGTTAAGCAGGCTGAAGAAGATGCTGATTTTATGATTGTGAATACAGCGACTTCCTTAGGATCAACTTTATCAATTTGATGCAGTTTTCATCATCGGAGAAGACGTGGATCTTTTAGTTCTACTAACAGCGTTGATGTCGCCACATCTAGACAACATTTACTTTTGCAAACCTGGGAGCGGTAAAAATCCTGAGTGTACTCTGCAAAGGGCTTACAACAAAAAGAGGCAGCTTAGAACATTCTCTTCCTTCATGCGTTTAGTGGCTGTGACACAACATCGTCCCTTTTTAACCAAGGAAAACTGAAATTTTTATCAATTATTCAAAAATACCCCAAACTCACTGGCATCATTGTCGTCTTTAAACAACATGACGCCACACCAGCATGTATTGAGGAAAGGAGGACAGTTTCTTGTCGCTTTGTATGGCGGTGACATGGAAAAAGAGACCCCTAGAAGAACTTCGATACAAATTTTTTGTAAGATCATCCACAAGAAATAGATTTAATCTTGCATATTGAAAATTATTTCATGTCATTGTAAAAAAGGGTGCGGAGGAGCATGTAGCTGCAAAAAAGCTGGACTTATTATGTGTGTAAGGCTCTATTATGTGTAAATTCTGTAATGGTCAGACATGCGACAATGCTACAGAGGTTTCATCGACAGCGAAGACGAGGATGAGAAACTATTATAAATTGAGAACCCAATTATCCAAAGAACTGGTAATGGCTTAGATGACGAAATTCAGGATGAAGACATAAATTAACCGTGACCATCTAAAAGAGAAACTGAAACGTAAATGAAAAGTGAAATATGTGAAGAAGGCCTACAGGGGACACCACGGTAAAAAAACGCGCCGATTACACAGCTTAACTACAAAAACTTTCGTAGGCTGTGCCGATTAGCTTTACCTCATGCTGGTGTGGAAATAAGCTTTCAGTTTGCATTGCAAACTGAGTATTGTTTCAATTTCGTGAGAGATATGTAATTAAATATGACATTTTACTATCAACGATAGCAAAAAATATCACCTCTTTTAACAAGGGCAACAAAATTACTGAAATAGCTAAAAACATATTTTTTAAAACTAAAAAATGGTTGTTTGAAGTATTTTTTTAAAAAACTCCATGTTTGTGTACGTGTAAATCTTTGTATATTAGAGGTATAAAACAAGTGTAAATACATAAAATATGGGAAATTTTGTTTTCTTTAATTTTGTTTATGTCATACTTTGTCGTAAAATTAACCATTACGGACATAATGCCAAAAAACCTTTTTTTTTGTATCTGTAATCCAAGATGGAGACGCGCGCGGTCTTCTCCCAAGGTCGAAATTTTGTATTTTTGGTCACAGTCTACCCGTAACTAACATATTCCAAAATAACTTCTACCCCACCTTTTGCAAGGTAAAAAGCCCTACTGCCTGGACTATATAGATATGACTAAATTGTTAAGTTTTAAGTTTATATGTTCAGACGAGTTAATGATTCACAACAAAGATTTTAACAGATTTCTTTAAATTGTTAGTGATGATAAACTGAACATTTTTTACCATATATCAGCCCTTAGGCAAAAACTGGCTAGAGGATGTTACGCTATTAGAGTGGTTTCAAATGAACTAGGATTTAAGTCTGCAAAATCGGTCAAATGTTTCTTTTATTGAAAGTCACCTACGGAATAGCATTTTGGGGTTGCTGTAGTCAAGGGCTTTTTAACTCTGAATTTGTTTTGCAAAAAAGAGCCATTGATATATGTAGAGTAAAGCGCGGGAATATGCCGCATCGGGTAATATGCCTCAGTTCACTCATAGTTCACTCTGGCGGTTACGCCATCGCACTACCATAGTAACCTGTCGACATTAACCTAGTCAACCACCTGTTTACTGATTTCCTATAATTTTCATCATTGAGTGCACGATAAACCCCAAAAACTGGTAAGTACCCACCAAAAATTATTTTTATACGATATATGGTAGAAGTTTTTAAAAGGTTTTGTGTTCCGATTGAAATAATCCACGTTGCTGTGGCGAGGTGAGATTCATAACCTAACATTTAACACCTTCGCCGCTGACTGTTTTTACACCGGATGAAAATGCGGCATATTACCCATATTACCCATGGTGATTCGTATTTTTTTATCATTCCAGATAAACACAATGCCACGTTCTTATATTCGGAAAAATAGAAGGGCCCAATGGTCAGAAGTAGATCTTCGAAATGCAGTAAGTGATATTCGTGCAGGCAAAGGGTCGGTTCGGTAAATAAATCGTACTTATAATGTTCCAGTTAGAACCTTAATGAGAAGAATGCGTTCCGGAAATTTGGATAAGATGGCATTAGGTCGCAAAAGCTCACTTACTATGGAACAAGAAGCAAGTTTAGCCAAATATTTACAAAACATGGCATTTCACGGCTTTGCTTTAACTGCTCATGATATAAGAAAGCTTGCTTATTCTTTTGTGGTCCAACAAAATATTCCACATAAATTCAATACTGAACGGAAAATGGCAGGACAAGACTGGTTTCTAGCCTTTATGAGAGTACTGGCCGTTCGTAAGGCTCAAGGTATGTCTACTGCCAGGGCCAAGGGCATGACAAAACAAAAATGTACACAATATTTTGAATTACTGGGAAACGTTCTTAGAGAAAATAATTTATTGAATACCCCACAAAAGATTTTAAATCTCAATTTAAACAGGATTGCAATTGAATAATAATCCAGGCAAAGTTGTGGTAAAAAAAGGCGCTAAAATGGTAAGTTGTATCACAAGCGCTTAAAAAGGAGAAACTATTTCCGTTATAACCTGTGTAAACGCAGAAGGAACTTTTTTCCCACCCTGCTGCATATTTAAGGGCGGCAAAAGTACAAAACGGGAATTCGAAGATGGCCTACCACCTAGCGGCAAGGTTGTTATGGGCGAAAAGTCAGCTTATGTCACATCTGAAATTTTCTTCCAATGGTTTAAAGACTTTTTTATTCCGCGGAAAGGTACCGGTAAGGTTCTATTAATTATGGATGGACATCCTCGCACTGTTCCAATGTCGAACTCTTAGATTTTGCTGTAGCGAATGACGTGATCCTGTTTTGTTTGCCCAGCCACACCACTCATTAGCTCCAACCACTTGATCGCTCATTCTTGAAGCCCTTGAAAGCTTATTGGGCTCAAACTTGTCAAAACTGGGTACATAACAATCCTGGTCGAAAACTAAGCCGATTGCAATTTGCCCAACTATTAAATATTGCCTGGTGTAAGGCTGCGACAATTCAAAACGGGACTTCCGGTTTTAGAACCTGTGGGATTTACCCTTTTAATCCCGAAAAAATTCCCGATTCTGCTTTTATGGTTAACGACGAACCATCGGTTGAAGATAGTCTTAACCCAGAAGAGATTTCCAGTGAGGAGGAGAATGATCCCAGACCAGGTAATGTCACTGCAGTTGAGGAACCTGAAGATACGAATCCCTTTGAAGCAATTTTACCGGTTCCACGCGTCGACCAAGTGGCTATAAACGGAAACAACATGCCGAGATATTAACTTTACCAGAAACAATTTCTGCGAAACGGGCAAAGAAAGAAGAAAAGAACAGAAAATTAAAACAAAACGAAGAACGGAATAAAATACAAAATATTAAGAAAACGAAGAAAACCGGGATACCAAAGAACTACTAAGCCCTTCTTCGTCACATACCGAAACAGAAGCAGGAAAGCGACGAATCCGAAGTCGATATTGATGAATCAGAATTTTGCGCACAATGTCATGGATCATTCTACGACAAAAAAGGTCCCAAATGCGATTGGCTTCAGTGCGTGACATGTATGAAATGGATCCATGAGATATGTATGAGATCTGACAGATTTTGCGAAGAATGTACGCCATTATCCGAATTTGTTTAAAGAAACAGTTAAATTAGAGGATATCTACTAGTAGCGACTAGGAATTATATTAATCAGTTTTCATGTTTTGTATTTGACTTCTTTCATTAGAAATAAATTTATGTTTTTGGGATCATTAGCATTTTTTATTAAAAAAAACTCCTAATTCCTAATTTTTACATAACGAAAACATGTTGCCATATTACCCTGAGCTAGATGCCATATTACCCATGGGTGCGGGTAATATGACAATACCGTATCATTGGACATTTATGATTATACTCTTTCTGACGACGAGAATATGGCAAAGGGAGTTTTCACGTCGCAAACCTACATGGGTACGCTCTAAGGTTCAGTGTTCGTATTGCGAGTAGGTCCGATGAAGGTCAGAATGTGAGCGATTGGCATTTATGTTGCCATATTTCCCCGCTTTACTCTATCATAAATCTCCACAGGACTCATGTAGAACCTTATTTAAAAATATCTACTCACCTTGTGTTGCTTGTTTAGTTTTTAGTCTGCTTGCCCAATATATAAAAAATATAAATCGTATCTCGAAAATAATGAGTCCTCAAAACATTAAAATGGTTTACTTATTCCCAAATATAGATGCTTATAAATGAAATAATACATAATAAAACTATAAAGTCTATGAACTATTCGGAATAAAAAGCTACACCAGCTTGCCTCCAAAAAGAGGCAGCTGCTAGAGCAAAGGAAAAATTATATTAAAAAAATACATGGCCGCAAAGCAGTGAGCAACGAAAAAAAAAACAATATAGTTTTTAGTTTAAAAATTACAAAAGAAATTGAAGAGAAGAGAAAGAGAAAGAGAAAAGGAGAAAGATTAATTAAAAAAAAAGAAGATAAGTAAGATCAGATAGAAATGAGATAGCATAGTGAGATGATGTGCAAAATTAATGCTCTTGAACCAATTTGGCTTTAAAGTTTCTTTTGAAGACTGATATCGATAAAGAAAAGTCCATTATTTTGTATTTATTAAATAAGGCAATTTGATAGGTAAATGACTTCTTAAATGTTTCAGTTTTATGAGGTGGTCAGGTTTAATTTTCAGATATTGATGTTATGAACATCGGTGCGATATTTCATTTTGCGGTGGAGATATGGAGGATATTGGAATTTAATAATTTTATGAAAAAATACTGCGGAATATAAATGGCGCCGTCCACTTATATCCTATTTCGGACAATTTGTGACATATTATTTGTCCACGCTTTATGCCAAATATGAGCCTCAGACAGTAATTTTGCACTTTTTGAACCCTTTTTATGTTTACCAGACAAAACTACAAGTTTTTTTTTGCGGTGAAGTATTTTTAACAGTTTGTTTTATAAATTTTAAATCATTTTCTAGTAAGGAAACTTTCCAGTCTGTGTACGCAATCTCTAAATTAAGCGAAACATTTGTTTTTAAATGGAGTCTCCTCTACTAGTAAATATTGCAAACAATTAATAGATCTACTAAGATGTAATGGAAGTACCTGGTTGGTTCTACATTGTAAAAGAAAACACTTGTGATTTCTGTAATTCGCAAGTTGTCTGCTGATGTTCGCCCATTTCTTCAAGTATTCATAGGTTTGTATTCTATGATTACGTTTTATATTTTCCAAAAATCCCATGTTGTTACGTTCCAGTCTATCGATGTTCCAAGTTTTGGTTATTTTCAGTTTCGTGTTTGCGACCCAATATCTTCAATATGTAATTCTCATTTCATATTGAAGATATTGGGTCACAAACACGAAACTGAAAAAAACTACAATATTCCAATGCCCATCCCGAAAAGTGAACTAACATGGAGCATACATTTTTTTAAACATCTTCCACGTTGCATAAAAGCCTCTAAAAGTCCTCCTCGCTTTAAAAAGTCCTTAACGGCACTTCTTAAAAGCAAGTATTTTTACAGCCTAACAGAGTGTCTTTTTGAAGATAATTGGGAATAGGCCAATAGGATATAATTAGATTTTAGTAAAGATGTAAAGGTTAGATTTTGTGATATAACTCTAATAAAATTTAACTCGTTTCCTCTTGAATTCTAAATTGAATTTTGTGTTATTATTGTTTATACTAGTATGTTGAACCCACTATTGTGTTAGTAATATCGATACCAATATTCTAATAAGACGTATCCCACAAATTTCCGATTTTACGTTTTTTACAAAAATGGTTTCAATTCTCTGTGTTCCTTCGAATTCTAATATATCGTAAAAATCATTTAACTAGAAATATTTGTTAGGCGCCTTTTCTAATATGTCGTAAATAAAACAGCTGATTTTTTTCTTTCTAATAGGTCGTATATAGTTCAGTTCAGAGATCTATTAGAATCTTTGATGTGCCGCGAATAATCCGTGTGCCGGTGTTGCTTGTATTGTCACATGACATGCATGTTTAAATTGCAAAATTTTATGTGGAAAGAGTAATAAAGTAATATTCTAAGCGATATTTAAATCATTCCATTAAATAAATAAAAGTTTTAAGCATTTTTTTAAGAATGTATACATTTGATTCGTACAATTTGACTACATGCGCCAACGTACTATTTTGTTCGACGTCTGACCTCAGTCACAGCCACTCAAGCGTGAAAAGTTGCACAGGCCCGGCCTTAAAATTTATTTTTATTTAAAACATTATTATTCTGGATTTTTGGGTTTAGTTTTACTAAGTCAGAAATTCAGGATAGTTGATAGAAAAATCAACTATCCTTTACGATACTAACAATTACGATATTCCTCTTCATATCTTATAATTTTTTCCTCAGACTTTCTCCACTCTTTCTCTCCTAAATTCATAACTTCCTCCTTGATAAAGTTTTGGATACTTATTTTTCCTGCGAATTCTCCCTTTTAGTTGTCCCCAAATCAACTCCATAGGATACACAATAATATGGAGGAAGTCTAAGGACAGTATGACCATACTTTTTAGCTATGTTATCTACTACATACTGCTTTTCCCATGATTTGGTATTTATAACTTTCAATAAATGTTTCTTTGTATAAGATTCAGGAAAATGAAGATTATTAAAACATTAAAAATGTCTCAATTTCCAATTTATGTGAAGATGTGTTTGGGATTTTTTCAGAAAGTGATGAATGGTATGATGCATTATCCATAACAATCACACTGTTTTGCTTTAAATTTGATTAACGTTTTCTCAAACCAGGTTTCAAATATATCTGCATGCATTTTTCTATGATAGTCCACATTGCACTCTTCTATTTTTTTGCCACACAATTTCAGTCCATCTTTCACCCAACCTTCTTTTGAACCACAATGAATAATGATCATCCGAGATCTCCTGTTTGGTGGAACATCTTTTAGAACACAATTTGTTAGAATTATCAGTCCAACCCTTCTTTGTCATGTCATGTGTATCATACCAGGTTTCATCTAAATAATGTATGGATCTTTCTTCCTCCCGAAATTTTTTAACATTTTCCAAATGTTCTATACGCCACCTGACAATTCGAGTACTTTCCATTACAGCAGCCCTTTTGTTAACCATCTTAAACTTAAATCCAAGTTTTCTTAGTCTCCGCATAGTATTATATTAGTCTCTATTATCTCCGCAAGGTTGAGACTGCGAAATGTTTGTCCCTTGCCGACCATCTATATAGTTGGAACCTCATTGTTTTTGTATTTAGAATACACAACTTCCCTTAGCAATTTGGCAATATCCATGTCAAGTCCCTTTGATTGTCCTACATCTTTCTTTTTTTTCTGTCTTTAATCCCTTTTTTTTAGAAAATAGCATATTGTACTATATGGAACCCCCTGTTAAAAACGCTGTTTTTTGCAAAGCACTACAATCATTTGTGAACTGAGGATCATTCCTTAGATTGTTATAGACATTTAAATAAATTTGTTTGGCGTCTGTACTTAAACAATTTCGTTTTAAAACCCCTTGATTTTCCTCTGTAGCTTTTACTTCCCTGGCCTCACATGACCCCTCCCAACTATTAAAGGTGATAGACCCATCCAACAGAACTAATTGATTGATTGATCCTTAAAGATCTCTTTAAAAACACGACGAAGGTAACACAAAAACAGTCCAAAAATTTATCTGGGTACGGCCCCGTAATCCTCAAAATCAGTGGTACACAATCACTTGCACAGCCTAAAGTAGGAATCGCCAGATCGCAGGTGTTTTATCTTTGTTTAATAGACTAGCTAAAAAGAGGTGACAGTCTATGAGTGCTGCGAGTATTTAAAATGATTTGTAAAATGCTTGGATTTTAGTCCGCGGTCAACTTTTTAATATTATTTTCTTGTGATATTATTTTCTTTTCAAAAATGGACATTTTCGATAGAAAAATAAAAAATAGGGTAAAACATGGGGTTTTACGTATATTTAAAATGATTTCATAGATAAATTATATGAAATTTTGCCATTTAAACGTGTATATCATGCGACAATAAATATGACATAGGCGCATGGACTAGTTAGTGCGGCATCTGCGCCACATCAAAGATTCTAATAGATCTCTGAACTGGACTTTACCACAGTCGCTCCATGGTTTTACTCCATGGTTTTGTAAGTGAGTGTTGAAGTATATACTTTGTTGCATTATTACAATTAAAAAGGGTATCTTAAGTGTCTATATTTTCAAAATGTCGAAGGTAAGTTACATTGTAATATCTATTATTTTCCTAACGCATTTATTTATACTATAAAATTATAGTAACAATATTTGCTTTTTAAATAATTAGGTCATAAACGTCGTATTGTAATTCTGAATAACCATGTTGAATACAACATATTTATAAAAATTACTGCTTAATACGAAGTAACGATATCATGTATTTTGTGGCTTAGGTCGTATTAGAGCTATAAATAAATGTATTTGTATGGGTTTATCTGAGCAAAATCTATAAGAATAATTTATAATTTAGGCATTTTAAGCCAAATTATAAATTAAAAAAAATACTGTGACACCTATAGAAATTGAACGAAAAAGAACTTTTTTATTTAGAGTAAAACTGGTTATAGCTATTTTTTTTTATTTTACCTTTAAAGTTTGTTATGGGTAGATATTGTAAGCCTTTTACTTAAACGGAGTATTTGTTTTAGATCTCTAATAGAGTAGCAAAGATAATGACAATGGCTTTAAATCAAATCGAAACTATTACTTATGAACCCAAATTCATCAATGACGAAGTAAATATTAACGATATGATGTACAATGTGCCTTACGATTTAGAAGTAATTAACGAAGATGACAATAACTTTTTTTAACACCCCTTTGATAATCACAGCGTGATTGTTGATTTTTTGCATTTCGCAGACGTAATCTATGACAGTCTGCCAATAATTGACTTAAATAATACTATTGAAGCACCCCAAACGGATGAAATAGATGAAGATGACCTATCTCTATTGGAACTTAAAAGCAAGATTTGCCAAGCTAAAAATGTACAAGAGCCCAAAGATAATTTTGATTCCGAATTTATACGAGTATCACAAGAAGACGACTTAAATGAAGAACAAAATCAAAATAACCCAGATGAAGATAACCCTGATAAAGAAAACTCGCATGAACATAACCCAAATGAAGATAGCCCTGGTTTAGTACAGTCTGAAGATAAAATTTAACATCAGTAAAATACTAAAGATGGGAGAAAATTGTTGGGTAGAGGCCCAATAAATCTAAAATGTCTTGACTTAAATGTCGAGGTTTCGACTTCAGTAAAGTCATCCTCAGGACCCCTCGATGGAAACCAGATATTATAAGTTTTATACTTTAAACAACATAGTAGTTTTTCCGAAATTTAAAAAAATAAACATTTTAAATCCGTTTACCATTGTAGTGTCCTAAAGATAACTTCATAAAAGTCGCACGTCGATATTTAAATAAAGAAGCTTTACTTTTATTGGACCCCTATTCAAAAATCTTCTCCCATCTTATTCGATATTGGGTTGCAAAACCTATTTGAGAATCAATTTCTTTTTTTTTATAGATACAAAAATAGCTGAAAAAAGAAGGAAGAAAAAAGCTAATAAAGAATTATGGAATAAAAATGTCAACAAAAGAAAAAGAATGATGGGAGAAGAGTACATTGGATACACAAGATATAAAGACGGGACAGTTAAACACGATACAAAAAGAAATAAAAGAATACTTGGACCTAAATGTATGTCGAGTATTTGTAAAAAAGCAGCAAAAGTTACACAAAAAATCCATCCAGAAGACAAGGTTTCTTTTAGTACTATTTAAAAATTAAAGCAAGCAAACATTTCTTGGTACGCTAGGTATAAAAGAACGAATGGTTAGGCACTGGGTTAATGAGGGATCAGTGTTTGGAACACAAAATAATCAGAAGGACATAAACAAAAATAAGACAGAAATACAAATAAAAAAAATACATTAGTACATTCAGTTGAACAAAATAAAAAGCTAGAACAGTTGCACCTATTTTTAGATAGTTTGCCTAAAATTGAAAGACACCACTGCCGCAAAAAGTCAAACAAGTTATATCTAGAGGAAGATTTTAAATCAAAAACTGAATTATTTCAACTTTATAAAAACAAATGTCTAAACGAAGATGTGCTGCCCTTGTCAATGAATACTTTTCTAAAAGAGTTTGACGCAATGAATCTTGCATTGTTTAAGCCTAGAAAGGATCAGTGCGATTTATGCTGTGGATACAAAATGAATCAGATTGACGAAAATGTTTGTCAGAATCATATTTTAGCAAAAGATCATGCTCGAAAGGAAAAAGACTTCGACAAGAAGAAAGCACAAGATCAGTCTATTTATTGCTTTACAATGGACGTACAGGCCGTCAAATTATGTCCTCAATTACAAGCAAGCTCCTTGTATTATAAAACAAAATTGCAAATGCAAAATTTTACCATCTACAACTTGTCAAGCCATGCATGCAAAAATTTCCTGTGGAATGAAACAGAAGAGGAACTATGTTGTTCAGTTTTTGTAACCTGCATCATCAAACATCTGATATCAGCTTTGGAGGCAGGCAAAAAACCTATTATTTTATACTCGGACAGTTGCGGTTATCAAAATAAAAATGTCGTTCTGCCCAATGCATTGTCCTTTCTTGCAACATTAATATTGAGATTGAACAAAAATTTCTTGAGAAGGGTCACACTCAAATGGAGTGTGACTCTTCTCATAGCCTTATTGAGAGACGATTGAAGGGAAAAGATATTTTTCTACCTACAGACTACAATAATATTATAAAAGATGCCAGAAAAAACACAATGCCTTTAGAAGTTGAATATTTAGACCACTCGTACTTTCTTAATTTTGACAACCCTAACTTGATGAGATATAACTCAATTCGCCTAGGAAAATTAAACAGTCCGTTAAAGGTGGCAGACTTAAGATGTCTAAAATATTTACCTTCGGGGGAAATCTTGTATAAAACTAAATACGACGACCCGTATGCAATTTTACCACAAAGACAAAAAGGAATTACCTTGGATGAATACGTACCTAGGCCCTTATACAGTAAAAGGTTAGAAATTTCATAGAAAAAATGGATGGATTTACAACAGTTAAAAAAAGTGATTCCAAAAGACACGCACTACTTTTACGACCTAATAAAATATTACGAAAAAACAGAAGTATCAAACAAGAAGGTAAACAATACAGAAGTACAAAAAAATAAAAGTTCCACAAGAAAGACTGATAAGGCTGTAAAAAAAAGTAAGGGAACAAAATAGTTATATTAAAGATACATTTTCTAAAGATTTGGATTAGTTTCGTTTTAAATATAATCGTTGTTTAATTTGTCTTAACCCACAATATTTAGAATTTAGTTATCGTGCTAACATGACAACTACAAAGAAATATGTTGTATCCAATAAAGTCATAATATTATAATAAGACGTAACCCACTTATTGCCGCCAAATTAAAAAATAAGTGAAAAAAAACCTTATAATATAAAACAAATAATAGAAAAAAAAAGGTATTAAAACAAAACATTTTTTTCTTAAATACTTAAAAAAATATACGGTTTTTCTTCCTCCTGAAAAGTTTGGGTTTTGTGGGATACATCCTATTAGAATATTGGTATCTTTATAAACCAAGTTATATTATAAGAATCTTTATAAACCAATATCATCTATTTATGATAAGAAAGTATATTTTGAATTTGAATTTGACCAATAATCCCATAAGCACGTCATTTACTCAAAATAACTCTGGTCACTAATTCGTACATCAATTGTTGTTAAGGTTTCAAAACAATTCATACAGAAATTTTTGTGTTATCCGGGTTTTTGAAGATTGGACCACATAACCTCATAAAAAATGGAATATCTCCTGAACTAGCAAAGATAATCAAATCCAGTAAAGATTTTTCTAAAATTGGTGTTTGGATTCCAAGATATTTCATTCGGAAGTTTTCCAGTTATCTGAGTTTTTGTAGAACATGCTTCAAAAATTATGGTTATGTTTCTACACAAAATTAAATATCTGCAAAAATTTTAAAATGAAATAAAAAGTAGCTTCTTAGGCAAAAATGCCTCATAAATTCCTTTAAGAGCCTGAAACTTTTTTTTTCACAACTTTTTAACTTACCAAAGTCTGATCTGCAATAGTGCTCTTGCGGATGGGTTCGCATGCAGGAGCAAGCGTTACATACAGAGATCGAGCCAAGTAACAGTGCCAAAGAAATCGTTAGAAACTTAGCCTTCATTTTAAAGCTGAAAATAAAAAAGAAAATTTTATTAATTTAACAATTGTTAAAACCTCTAAAAGAATTCTAACTCGTAATATTTTATGACTAAATTTAAAAGCGGGAAGCTGTCTCGTTAAGATTAAAAACGTTTTACATTTTTATTCAGAGTTTTAATTAGAATTAAGTCTGCTCTGATTAACGGGGGCTATTTATACATTTTTAATATATTTATTGCTTTTTGGGATATCCAGTAAAAAGGGAATTATTAAAGATTTTTTCAAAGTTCAAATAAAAACGTTTTGTTGGTCACTAAAGCTGCAACATGGGGCGTTTTATGGACGTACATGACCGTGTTTGTTTACCAAGCTGATAAAGCTGAAATAAAAAGCGAATTTTGGAAATGTTCCAACCGTGTCGGCGCCAATGTTGCATTTTATTTATCAGTCACATAAGAAAACATAAAAGAGAAATTCAGCTTTTAAATATTTATAACCAATTTATTTATTTTTCTGATAAGACCCGGTATGTTTATTCGGTTATCTGCTGCCCTCCATTTCTCTTTCCCAAAAATTATAATTTTCACTTGATTTATGAATTATATAATTCAGCCAGTAGGTGGTTTGATTACAATAACACCATTAGATTAGCAAACGTTAATCTGAGCTTATGGTAGGTGGTAAAGTAGATTAAACTGGTCACAGAGTAGATATGGCATAACTAGAATCCCATAAAAGTTATGATTTCATTTAAGTCGAGGCTGTTATATCTCAATACCACGCCATTTAACTTGTTGGCGGCTTTATGACTTGTTTTTGTTTTGTGCGAAATTCTGCAATTTTATTGACTATTGTTTTAAGTGATTGGACTTTTTAGCTGCTTAGTCCTATAAACTAAATTAATTGTAGGCAGCATACCATTTACTGAGCAAATATGAAAGTTATTTTTCCACTGTTTCCTAAACCACACAATGATCCTCTTAAAAAAAAAGCATTTTTTTTTTGTAATTAAACCAAATTTTTAGCTAAATTTAGACAGTTTTTGGGACGAGACATGTATCACGAAAAAGCAACATGCTTCATGTAATAAAAAAGTTAAAAATAGATGACGTAGTGTCATCGAATTGAGTCGGTGGTTATTTACAAAAAAAAATAAATTCGAAAATTTACCGTCGACAGCTGACAGACAGGAATTTCTTATTTTCCTAAGAGAAAGTCTCCCCCAAATACTTTTTATAAATCCGTGCGTGTAGCGCTGACGTGAAGACAGGTGTACGGTGAATTATGGACTTTTATTCCCAAAACAACAACAACATTCAGATTAAATGTTGTTGAACCTTCTTTAATCGGCAACGCATTAATTAATTTCTGAAAGGAAAATTATTATAAATAGAAGATTTTCATGGGCCTTAAATGGGTCATAAGTGAGACGTTTTCACTTTTTCTTCTCATAGTTTTCACGCTTATTATCGTCGAAACTAAAATTTCACGCTCCCACACACGGAAAACATTTTGTAAATTAATTTTCGGACATTATCATAATTGCGTATGCCTTAAATCTTACTGGTAGTATAATTTCGAATATATTACGTATTTATGCGAACATAATGGGAAGTATGTGGGCTTCTTTAAAACACCTGTTAGCAATATGTTTACTGTATTATTAAAATTATTGAATAATTTTAAAATAATACTTAAAAATAGAAATGCTCATAATGTTTGTCATTAACATGTCCTCTGAGATATATTAGACCTAATGGTCACCTAATGCACCTCTTTCAATAGCTATTTCTAATATATACTCGTCGGCACAAAATTCCGCCACCCTGAAATATTGGCTAAGTTTGATGTTTTATAATTTTTTTATTTTTTTATCAGATTCTCACGATTTTGCCATCAGTTTTTAGATACATTTGTTGTGATTTTTTAAAATTATATTATAAAGTAGCATTTTTCGATTAGGCTATATTATACAGGAGTAAAACAAACTGTTGTTTTTTCTCGTAATTTCAAAAGACCCTGTAGGAAAATTAAGGTGGATAATTCTGTTTACATACTGTTCCTTGTAATCTTTGATGTATTCTAAACATTTCGATTTTTGATTCATTCCATTATCTCATTTCTGCTGCGAGCTGCAAATTTTTTATTAAAACGCTGATTTGCAGCTTATTTTTAGATAATTAATGTCAAGTTTTTGGATTAAAAATTATCGACGTTGGCTAAGGACGCAATTAATGTGACATAAAGTTTGACAGTGTCACTATTATAATTTGTTGTGTGTCAATATGGTATTAACTCCAGCAGACGTGGGTAGAATTGTTGCGTTAATAGAGGATGGCCGTAGCAAAAGTTATGTCGCCCGTACTCTGAGATTTCCGCAGTCTATAGTTCGAGATGCCTGGAATAGGTATTTACAGACGGGAATTTTTACTAGACGACAAGGCTCTGGCAGAAGGAGAATGACCATTGCAGCTGATGATTACTTTGTCACCATTAGTTCTTTAAGAGATCGAAGATCTACTGCTGTGTGTCCAAAAAATGACTTGCGAATACTTCATGGAGTAAGTGTAAGTGAAAGAACGATACGTAGAAGATTAGCAGAAGCTGGACTTTATTCACGAAGGCCAGCAAGATGGCCACAATTACTTCCTCGGCATCGACAACACCGACTGAGGTTTGCAAGATCGCATTTTGAGTGGACTCTAGAACAGTGGGCAAACGTACTATTCACAGATGAATTCAGGGTTTGTTTAAGGACGCCGGATGGTCGTGAGCGGGTATACAGACGTAGAAATTAAAGATATGCTGACTGCACCATTTCAGAACAAATCTAATATCGTGGCGGTTCAGTCATGATTTGGGCGGGTATTTCTACCGAAGAACGCACCAATCTTGTATTTATGAAAATAGAGCTCTAACCGCCCACCGTTACATTGAGGAAATCCTTCAAGAAGTTGTTGTCCCATTTGCTCCATTCATTGGGAGCCAATTTACATTAATGCATGATAATGCTAGACCTCACGTTGCACATGTAGTGAGCGAATATCTGGATGAAGTTGGACTCCCAAGATTGGAATGGCCCGCATGTAGCCCGGATCTCAACCCAACAGAACATCTTTGGGATCAACTTAAAAAGGCCATTCGTCGTCGTCCTGTACAACCACAAACCTTGCAAGACTTACGACTAGCGCTGATCGAAGAATATGAGGCTATTTCTCAAGAAAGAATAAGGAACCTTATTCATTCGATGCCGCGAAGACTGCAAGCTGTTATTGCTGCGAGAGGAGGAAATACACGCTATTAAAATTATTTTTTTTAATTAACTTTATGATATACCTAGTGTTTGTTTCTCCTAATAAAAATACGCTTCAAATCAGCGTTTTAATAAAAAATTTTATAATTAGCAGAATTTTCATTAGCAGAAGATCCATAGTAACTGAGATATTAGGCATAATAGTTATCAAGTTCCTAATGCGCTTCTAATTTAATTTTAAATAGTTACAAATTTTTCCCCCCAAGGGAATGTAAATTTTCTCATTTTTTTCCAATTTAATCGTAAAACAGACAAAATACATAAATAATACAGTAATTTTACGTATAAACTTTTTACAGAAAAAAACCCTGTTATTACCATACAATAAATTTCCTAACCCCATCAATTTCAGCAAATAAAAACCAGTTTCAGCGGCTAAAACTAGTACAAGAAATAACTGCGTCCATATTTTAATGCATCCATCAATAATTTCAAGAAAAATGTCAATTAAATTACACCTTTACAGACTCAGAAAGTGAGCGTATCGAATTTGGTACTGTCTGGCGTTATTTTTGTAAGACCTGTTCTTTAAACGACCTTCGTGGCAATTCTTCATGTGTATTATCTGTGCAATTTCAATTTCGAATGTTTATCATTGCAACTAATATAACTTTTGTGCAAAACTTTTTTTTTTAATTTGTACTTAGAGGTAAACGATAGCTCGATAAAATTCAATCCATTACAGCCTTAGGCCTAATGTCATATCGTAATGGACTCCTAATGAATTAAAGTCAATCATTTCTCACCGCGAGGTACGTTTAATCAATAAGAAATGTATGCCAGATTATTGGGTTTATGGAGGAAAAATTAACTAAATAACTATATGTCTCTAATTAACTCAAAATTTGGAAAAAAAATGATCTTAGTAATGTAAACGACCAAAATTTTATAAATAAGACGCGAGTGCTCACAACAAATATATATTCCAGACTACCGGGCTTTTCCTTTTTAAAATACATTCTACCACATCTAAAGTTTGTCCAAACAGTTGGATAACAGATGTGGGTAAATTCCCACCATAGTTCGAAGGCTCATTAGTATTCTTATCACGTCCCAGCCTAGGGTTGCTTTTAGCACCATGTGGTCTCATTTTGGGCCCGGTACTTTTCCGTAGACTACAGTCGGTCATTCCTGACTATCTTCGCGCCCTCGTGAAGGCTCTCTTTTCTTACGTAGGCGTTACCTGTAACAAAAAAATAAAAACAACAATTAGTAAACTATTTCTCACTACAATTGTTAATTCTCGCAGTCACTGTCGGACTCATTAGAACTAACAACTGTAGAAAACAATTTTAATTTATCAGAGGGACATATCCCTTTATATGCGGTTTTACAGCGTTCTGCACCCGCTAGATCCTCAACCACGTATCGATCGTTATCTAACACTGCCGTTACAGTGAAGAGCCCTTGATAACGTGGTTCGAGTTTCTTGCTCTGTCCATCATTTGAACACATTATTCTTTGGACAAGGACTTGTTGTCTTACAGTAAACGTTTTTATGCCGGCATGTCTTTGGTTGTACAACTCCTTTTGTTTTTGCTGACCCTCAGCAATCTTTGTTGACGCTTCCGCTCTCACAATCGGCAGGTCAAGCTGTAAGATAAGCGTCATCAATACCACGTGGCTGATAACCAAGAAATAGCTCATGAGGCGATTTCCCGGTGAACGAGGTTACCGCTGTATTGATGCCCCATCTGACAGTAACTAGGGACTTTTTCCAATTTTGTTCATGTGATATGCTAGCCCTTAACGTTATAAGTAATTGCCGAGGTCCTTTGACCTCAAGTATTATTTCTTTGATCCGTCGATCAAATACAAATAGATCCGTCGATCTCAGATATAAATTTGTGATCTTAACTCATACGCATAGATCCTTTGATCTATGGAGATCCGTTGATCTCAACTAAAATCCGTTGATCTTAGTTCGTATAGACATAGATCGTTTGATCTATGAAAATTTATTGACTTCAATTAAGACACAATATTAACAACTTACACACATAGATTCGTTGATCTATGGAGATCCGTTGATCTCAACTAAGATCCTTTGACCTTAATTTGTGTACATAGATCCGTTGATCTATGGAGATCCTTTGATCTTAATTAAGATCCTTTGACCTTAGTTCGTAAATATAGATCCGTTGATCTAGAGAGATCCCTTGATCTCAGATATAAATTTGTGATCTTAACTCATACGCATAGATCCTTTGATCTATGGAGATCCGTTGATCTCAACTAAAATCCGTTGATGTTAGTTCGTATAGACATACATCCTTTGATCTATGGAAATCCGTTGACTTCAATTAAGACACAATATTTACAACTTACACACATAGATCCGTTGATCTATGGAGATCCGTTGATCTCAACTAAGATCCTTTGACCTTAATTTGTGTACATAGATCCGTTGATCTATGGAGATCCTTTGATCTTAATTCGTAAATATAGATCCATTGATCTAGAGAGATCCGTTGATCTCTACTTGAGAATCGTTAATCATAGCTCATAACTAAGATCCTTTGGCCTTAGTTCGCATGCATAAATACGTTGACTTATGGCGATCCTTTGATCTTAATTAAGATCCTTTGACCTTACTTTGTAAGTATACGTCTTATACTCACAATTCATCGTCTTGAAAAGTATTCCATTTCTTAATCAAATCAGGAGACACCACCATCGGTCTGCTAACTCGTTTGGCTCCCTCTCGTAAGTCCTGGACCTCATACCGATCATAACACTTGTGTTATGCGGAATGGCCCTCTGAGCTTCGGTAACAGTTTTCGGCTTGACCCCGTTGGAATCTCACTGACTATTCGCACCAGCACTACATCTCCTTCTTGATACTTCGTAGCCTCTTTTCTGGTCTTGTCATATCTTTCTTTTTGCTTTCGTTGATCTTTTCGGTTATGCGTTGGGAAATGCTTTCTCGCAACTCATGTAAACCCAATCTTTCAATTTGAACTTGCACTTCGTTTAAAATCCATGCTTCAGCTATATTCTTTGATTTGCAACCGATTAAACATTCCATTGGTGTGGCATTTATAGCTCGTTAAATGAAGTATTTAGTGAGCATTGTATTTTTTTGATAAACTGGTTTCAGTTGTCAGCTTCTTTTTCTACTGTTGTCGCAGCCAAAGCGTTAACAATAGTCTTATTTTACCTTTCACATTGGCCGTTGGTTCTCGGAGTAGCAACAGCATTTAACACATGTTTTATCCAATAAGTCTTGCAAAAGTTATCAAACGTTTTCGAAGTAAAAGCTATTCCTCTATCACTTATAATACGATTGGGAACACCAAAAAGATGAATTAGATTCATGAAAGCGTTAACAACATGTTTACTTTTTTGATCACGTACAGGTTCCAATACACAAAACTTGGTAAAACCATCTATAATCACCAACAAAAATTTATTCTTCTTCTTGCTTGTAACAAATGGGCCCACGTGATCGATGTGAAGTGTATGAAATGGAACTGCGATTTTTTCGATTGGATGTAGTTTACCTTGTTTGATTACGTACGTTGTCTTATAATAAGCACGGTGTAAACAAGCCTTGATATACTTTGTGACAAATCGCCTCATTTGTGCAAACCAATAATTTTCACAAATGCGCTTTATGGTTTTATCAATGCCCAAATGACCAGAATTATCATGACACAGTCTACATATCTGCATTCTTGCCATTCGAGGAACTACCCATGCTAGTTTCCCATCTTTTAACTTCTTATATAATTTATTATCTTTCAGCTTATATTCCTCGAAATACTGCTTCGTTTCTCGATTTTCTTGACGTAATTCTAAAATTTTTCTTATACGGTTGATGTGAGGATCTTCAAGTTGTGTTACTACTATCCATTCGGCTTCTGTTATATCTACCTGGTGTACTTCTACATTGATTGGATTTCGACTTAACGCATCGACGTGAGCCATTCGTGTGCCAGCTCTATACTCGATTTCAAATGTGAACTCTGATACTTCCAACCAATTACCGCGTCTAATAAAAATTCGTCAGGAATTTTCAATTGCAATGCTCTTAACTTCGTAAGCTTTTGAAAGCAATAATCCCCCAAATTTTGACTAGGTTGAGCTTCATAATTAGCGGCCTCACGAAGTAAACATGCAAATGGAATGGACTTACCAAAATGTTGTGCCATACTTTCCAAGAAATATCACATTTTTCATGTTCGTCAAAAAATTGTCTTGCATTCCAAAACTGGCTTCATGCACTTTGCTGCTAAATGGCCACGTTGCACTTTGCTGCTAAATGGCCACGTTGACCGCAGTTAAAGCATTTCGGCTGGAAGTTAGTGTTATGAACTGATCGTTTACCTTTTATGATTGCTCGAAGGTCGGAAGCATTTTGATGATGTTCAGGTTTGCTTACATAATTTCTTATTGAGTGTTTTGCTGTCGGCTGTTTATGAAGAACTGACAAATATTCTTCGTATGGATCTTCCGGCGTTTGGTAGCGGTCCGCTCTGACACCATTTTGTACGTTAGTATCACAGAGTCCAGTATTAAACATGACACAGCTCTTTTTCCATTAACGTCGCATGTTCTTAGCAGTTCCATTTTTTTCAAAATAATACGATGTCATGCTTTCATTTGGATCTTTCTTTTTATTTAGCATCGTTTGTAGACTCACGGCATTAATCTTGTCCTACTGGTTGACATCTTTAAATTGGTCGACCTTATTTAACCACTGTTGGGTAGTCAGATTTGTCTTTTCGGGGAAAACTCTGGAATACAATCCGCCTTCACATTAGGTCAAATTGTACTGACCTTGCTATTTTCGTCCTTTCGTAAAGCCAAATTTTCAATCATTTTCTCCAAACGTTTGAAACGTTGTTTAGTTGTTTCCGGCTCAGGAGTTTCTACAACACGTGATTCTGGACGTCTCCTTAAATCATCGCGTTTTCCTGATTCCACTGAACGTTTTCTTGAATCACGCCTCGATTTCATATAACGGCAAAGATAATACTACAACGGTAGTATATAGGTATTCGCAGTAGTATTATCTTTGATAACAGTAATTCTCATACTCACTATCTGATGAGCTAGTAGAATCAGAGCTACTGTGGGATCTCTTTCCCACTGTTGAGCCTTTTTTATATATACACTACAACTTAAGGAACTCACTAAATTACAAAGCAACGAGCAGACTAATAACTAATAAACGTATATACAAAAATGTCCAATGCACGATCAATTAATAAATAGTATTACAGTAATAACTCAAATTTCCCGCTTAAGGCATTTAAAAAGTCAAAATCAGCCTTTTTGTAATGATGTTATTTGATACAAGGAAGCATTTTTACCATATACATGGACAGTCCAAAGTTCTGTGGGAGAATGCATGCATGACGGTATTTTGCCTAAGTGTAACTATAATTTTTGCAATTATGTCCTACAAAGCAAAAACCTGCAAGTTACAAACTTCTGGATAAAATATTTTAGAACCTTAGCAGGAATTTTAGCAAAATCTTTGTTTAATAATATTCTTTTTGTTCCATTGAAATATCTTCAGTGGTTTTCGAAGTAATTGATTTTTTGTGAGGTTAAGTTATCTAAGTAAAACCCTAATTTTTTTATGTATATCCTACAAAAACCCGTATAAGTTACAAAATTCTTGATAAAAGGTTTTAGAACCTTAACAATAATCTAGGAAAATCTTGGTTAAATAAGATGCTGTTTGTTTCATTGAAATATATTCGCGAATTTTCGAAATAATTGATTTTTCTGAAGTTATGTTACTTAAGTATAACCCTGATTTTTTTGAGTATATCCTATAAAAACCTGGATACTTTACAAGCTTCTGGATAAATTGTTATAAAATCTTAAAAAAGAATTTTAGGAAAATCAGTATTTAATAAGATGCTTTTTGTTTTACGGAAATACCTACAGTAGTTCTGGAAGTAATTGATTTTCTCTGAGGTTATGTTATCTTAATATAACTATTATTTTTTCTATAATTTTTTTTACAAAAACCTAGATAACTTACACATTTCCGGATAACATCCTTGCTTCATCTTTGCTTATTAAGATGCTTTTTGTTTCATTGAAATATCTTCAATAGTTTTCAAAATGATTGACTTTTCATGAAGTTATGTTAATTTATATAACTATAATTTGTTTAAATTTATCCAAACAAATACCGGGATAACTTATAAACTTCTAAATAGAATATTTTAGAAGCTTGAAAAGAATTTTTGGAAAATCTTTATTTAATAATATGCTTTTTGTTTTATTGAAATATCTTCAGTGGTTTTCGAAATAATTGACTTTTTATGAGGTTACGTTACCTTAGTATAACTATGTTGTTGTATATTGTTTAAATACGCCCTACAAAAATATTGATAACATACAAACTTCTGGATAAAATGTTTTACAAACTTAACAATAATTATCGAAAAATCTTCATTTAATAATATGCTTTTTGTTTTATTGAAATATCGCCAGTTGTTTTTCAAATAATTGATTCTTTATGAGGTTATGTTACCTTAGTATGACTAATTTTTCTAAATTATGTCCTACAAACATATCGATAAGTTACAAACTTCTGGATAAAATATTTTGGAACATTAACAAGAATTTTAGGAACATCTTTGTTCCTTCAGATGCTTTTTGTTTTATTGAAATATCTTCAGTGGTTTTCGAAATAATTGACTTTTTATGAGGTTATGTTTCCTAGATATAACTATAATTTGTTTTAACTGTGTACTAGATAAACCTATATAAGTTACAAATTCTGATTAAATCTTTTAGAACATAAACAAGAATTTTGGGAAAATGTTTGTTTAATAACATGCTTTTTGTTTAATTTAAATCATTATCTTAAGTAGTTTTTGAAATAATAAATGTTTGTGAGGTTATATCACCTAAGTATTATCTAAACTTTTTTAATTATGTTCTACAAAAACCTGAATAACTTATACACTTCTGGATAAAATGTTTTAGAGCCTTAACAAGAATTTTAGGAAATTGTTTGTTTAATAAGATGCTCTTTGTTTAACTGAAATATCTTCAGTAGTTTTCGAAATAATTGACTTTTTATGAGGTTATGTCTTCCAAGTATTACCATAATTTCTTAAACAGGTTCTACAAAACCCGAATAACTTCTAGATAAAAAATGTTGATACCTGAACAACACGTTTAGAAGAATGTTTTTTGTTTTAATTTTTTGGAGGTGAATGTTTAAATAAACAATGATGTCATATTATCATGATGGTGAACGAAATGTTTTGCTAAATAAATTATTTTCAGTAACCTAAGCGTGTTTTTATTTGACGACTCGTGTCCGTGCGGCAAAATATACTCGAATTTACACAAAAACAAATGCGGACGATGCACATTCTCATTTCTAGGTCGGTTACGACTAAATTTAAAGTTGCAACGAAGAACCTAGAAAATGTCAATGGCAAAACGATTCATCAGATGCGGTGACTGATGTATTACATCTTTTTAGGTTACCATTTATATAACCTACTTATAATTGAGCTTGAAAATTATTGCTATATAAAAAAGTCTCTTACTAATAATTACAATAAGATTTCCCAGAGGCTATTGACACTAATTAAACCCTAAAATGTCAGTTATTAATAACGGCCTAAAATTAGAGCTCACCAGTCGACTTTAAGAGAATTTTCCACGGTAATTTCCATTAAATTCTTAAGGCGCTTTCCTGAATTGGTGTGTAGCGTCTCGTGAAATGCAATTACCTTATTAGGTTTCTTTTGTTGTGCTCTCACTTTTCCTTAGAGAACTAAGGAAAAATTCTCTAAGGAAAAGTGAAATGCAGCAAGTTTTCCCTTTAACATTTTAGACTAAAAAAAAGGAGACGGAACAAGTGGAAAAATGGTTTTTCTAGCAGAAAATTTTAAAGCACTAAGAACTTATTACGTAGGAAGCACAATAAAATAACAATACAACCCTTGTAAGATCGCCATTATGATTCATTAACCGTTTTATACAACGATTTCCGTGGGCAGATAAAACAATCCAGTCGAATCGTATTATTTGCCAACAAGTGAAGCAGACATGGCTTCTGGGCATTAAATTAAAAAAAAAGTAAGAAATTTGGTTGGGCAGACCGGTTCAAGTGCTTTGCAAACACAATTTTATTTATTTATAATTTTTTTCTCAATTATTATTCGGCCAGTGTCTTAAAATAGGAGCGGTGGTGACGGTATTGAACTATTTGTGTGGGTACGAACCATGTTACCGAACTTCCGTTTTTAGTTGGCAGAACGATTTTTATTTGCCTATAAAAATCAATTTGTCCGTTTTGTATCTCGTAAATTTACAAAACAATGGGTCGTAAATGGGTTCATTTAGAGGAGTAAAAGTCGATTCACACTGTATATCCAATCAAACAAACTTCTCAAATAAAATTCATATTACCGTACTATAGTCGAAATTAATTATATAACATTAATTTACATAATTAAGTCATGAATGGACTGCTAATGAAGTGGATGGACATGTTTTAGACCAATGAAATTATTATATTTTTTTTTTTAAATAAACTTTATGAGCTCTTAAAATAAGTCGCGTTTATATGCGGTCGAAAGTAATAAATATTTGTTGGCGGATCGGTTAAATGAAAATTCGGTAAAAAAGCGCCGTAAACATGTCACTTGCCAAATTGCCTATTACGTAAATATTGAGAGGAAAAAGTTTTGTTTATTTTTTACGTATGATCACTGAGTATTTAAAAGAGACAAAATAGTGGCCTCAATAAACCACTTTTCGAGCAATTAATCTTGGCAGTGATTTTAGACCAGTTAAAGATTCTTTGTTTGTATCTTAGTAGTGATTTTGGTAAGCGGTAAAAAAATATTTATCTTGAAGTTATTTTAAACGTAGATACCCTCAAAATTAGTTAAAGATTTGTTGGTCTCTTATGCGATAACATATTTATCACAGTAATAATTTTAGAGGTTATAGACCGACAATCCTGAAAAAAAGTATCAGGGGATCTAAAAAAATGTGCAATAAAATATTTATTTTAGATAGTGATTTTAAGAGATCATCAGTAATTAAATTTATATTTCCTGAAAAATAAAGAACGTCTCTAGTTTCTATACTTTTTTACATTATTTACTATACACCTTAGAAAAATCTATTTATATCTCAAAAACTAGTCAAGATC
This sequence comes from Anthonomus grandis grandis, assembly GCF_022605725.1. Lineage (NCBI taxonomy): Eukaryota > Metazoa > Arthropoda > Insecta > Coleoptera > Curculionidae > Anthonomus > Anthonomus grandis. Next base: position 18,987,353 of record NC_065556.1, on the reverse strand, counting down.
TTTGGATATTATTTAGTGTCTTATGCACAGGATACTTGAGTGCTCACTAGTGTCCAGTTTTTAAGTCTCTGACTTTAAAAATTTCCTGGAAAATAGAGAGCGTCTTTAGTCTCTACACTTTTTAACATTATTTACTATCAATCAATCAATCAATCGCTTTATTGTCAACAAATTTTACAATTTGTAGACAAAGCTGATAACTAAAGTAAACATAAAAACAAACAAAACACACAAAAATAAAATAAAACTAGTAAAACAAATATACAAACTTATACAAATCAATAATTGTATGTGGTCAAAAGTATGAATAAATAAATAAAACACAATTAAAAATTAAAAGTTAAAAAATATACAATTGCATGTATACAATGTCAAAAAAAGAAAAAAAAGGGAAACCTAAGAAAGCAAAAAAGTATATATATAAAAATATACAAAAGTGTTCGTTAAAAAAGTATAAAAGAAAAGTAAGATATAGATATAGCTACATAAAACACTATATATAAAAACAATAAATCAGTCTGTGTGTGTGAAGTTAAAATTAAGTATTAAAAAAATCGTTTACCGAGTAAAAGGCTCTCTCCAGTACTTTCCTACTTACGGAAAGTAGGAAAAGATGTGATGGACTTGATGTTCAAAGGCAAATGATTGTGCATTTTTTTTGCTTTGTACACTATAGAGTTTTTTACCAATACTGAATGTGGAGTAGGCAGATATAAATCATACTCCGCGTTTCTGAGAGGATAATTATGGGATGGCCTATCTGAATTTGATGAAACGTGCTTGCGAATTAGACAAACGGACTCATATATAAATATAGTGACGGCAAAGTTAGGATATTAAATTTTTTAAAGAAATACTGGCAATGAGCTCTATAATTAAGTCTAAGTGTATAACGCAAAGCTCTCTTTTGAAGTCTGAAAATTTTGTCAAATTGAGTGATACTACACACACCCCAAAAAGGAAGGGCGTAACGAAGGTGTGATTCAAAGAGGGAAAAATACACTGTTATAGAGGTTGAGAGGCTAAGCTCCTTGAAAATTGATCTTAGCGCAAAACAAGCGGAGCTTAATTTTCTTGTTAAAGGGTTAATGTGCAGGTCCCATTTTAACGACTTGTCAACAGTAAGCCCCAAAAATTTCACTGAATCGGCTTCGTCAGTGGTTGCGTTATTTAGTACAAAAGATTGCAAATTAAGTTCGGCAATATCCGGATTACTCCGGATTACTAAAACTAGTATTATCCGCGAATAGGCAGGTTCTTCCTTTGATATTCAGACTAGCGATATCATTGATAAATATGAGAAACAAAATAGGGCCAAGCACTGAACCTTGAGGCACTCCACATTCTATTGGGTCGTAGCATCAATCCTCACAAACTGACTCCTGTTATTGAGATATGACTTAAACCATTCGAGGGGCATACCTGTAAACCCGTAGTGTTGCAATTTTTTATTAAGATATCATGGTTTACGCAATCAAAAGCTTTAGAAAAATCACAGAAGATTGTTGGCGTAGGATGTTGGTTGTTTAAGCTACAGTATACATTATTAAAAAGGGAAAACATAGCATCATTTATGCATGGGTTATTTAAAAATCCAAATTGTTGAGAAGTGAGTATTTTAAATTTCAGTACAAATGATAGGAGCCTTTTTTTCACTAATCTTTCAATAATTTTTGATAGTGTGGGAAGAAGAGCAATTGGGCGATAGTTGGAAGACTGATCTTTATCTCATCGTTGTCACGGCAATATCTGCTATGTGAAAAAACTTGTTTTTGTAGTAGAAAGGGAAAACTAGACCCTTGTGACAATTATAAGTTTAAAATTTTATTAAGGTAATGGAATTTTGGCAGAACCATTTCAGAATATATTGTGATAGTAAAAAACAGAAAATATAGTAGGGTTTTGATCGTTTGTAAAAATTGAACGTTGCTTACACATAGCAGGTATTGATTGTCATTACTATATACATAGCAGATGTTGGCAGTTAACTTTTTAAACATGTCATATTTTGCGTTTTTACCAAGATGCACATAGCTGGTATTTCTCAATAAAAATTAAAAGAAAGCAATAAAAAGAGTTTAGAAACCAGTTTATTATTTCAAAATTACATTGTAATTATTAGAGGTATGATGTAATACATACATAGATAGTATTTAAAGATGCGGCAGAGAATCATTCAACATTTTTTAGTTCTTGCAAGTGTACAAATGTGCTTTGTTATTTTTATTGGAGCTAAATGTAGTTGCTGCGGTTCAGACGGAAGCTCTGTAGATTGTAGTTTATTGCGACTTTGACGAGGTTTTTCGAATTCAATCCAATCATCGCTGTGATTCAATTTGTACTTCATGATGCCGGATGGCAAATATAATAGTCCACGTATATATGTTACTTTTACGTCTCTTCCAGGTTTTATTGAACCAAAACTGACTTTAACATTATCGTATTTTTAAAAAAAAGTAAAGTTTAAGTTATGTACCCTGTATGGATGATGGTCTCTTGCCTGCCTCATTCGACTGATATAGTCACATGGCGCATAAATTGGGGGCTTAAAGTATACCTCAAGGAACGAACTGAGTCAGCCTCCATCATTGTATGCCCACGTTCTAAGATGAGCTGCTCTATGGTAATATTTAAATTTTTTGCTAAATTATTAAGGGCACTAGAAAAAATCTTATTGCGGTTCTGATACCCGCAACCATCGGATATCAGAACAACATGCTTGTAAGTTTTCTCTTGAATAGCATTTTCGATGCCATTGCTGTCGTGCCAATAAATAAAATATAGAGATAAATCAACATAAAGATCCACACTTTTGTCGTTAAGTGCGTAAACTGTAAAATTATGGATTTGCAATTTCTGTTTGTAATATACTGCAGACGCTTCCAACTTTGGCGCCAAAAGGAGACTTTGCAAGTCCATTGTTACAATTAGCTTTTCATTCGAGGCAGATTCTTTTGCGCTTTTTTTAGCTTGCTCAGCCTCGTTTTTCTTCCTTAAGTGGTCATTGTATACATTTTCTGGGACATTACCTGTATTCCACGAGCAACATAGATCGCATTGATCCTTCCTAGGTTTGTGAATAGCAATTTTCTCAGATTTTAAGATATTTGTAAATAGTGTACGTGATACTGGTTTTGTGTTCTTTTCTGTGCAAAAATTAACGTACACTTTATAAATATGGAGGGTTGATCTAAATACAGATTCAAGGTACATTTTTGTAGAAGAGCTCCGACAATAATGGCTCGGGACCTTCGGTAAGTCTTTCAACCACTGACGGGCTTGTATTTTCATACATTTTGTTACATTTGATTTAGCCTGATTTGCAACATAATTTTCATCCGAGATGATTCAACAAGATGTTACCAGTTTCCAGTGGGAGATAACAAGAATGAGACTGTTTTTTGCGATTGTCTGTTTTATTGCTATTTTCTTTTCTCCTTCTTTTTATATCTGTGGTCGAAACTAAACCTCTAAGGTAAGATTTTCTTGAAACGCAGCTTGGCAAACTCCAAAAATAATCGAATGCTTTCTTTCTTAGTTCTTTCGTTACTTGATGACACAGAAAACTCTTGCTTGTCTTTTTTCTAGATGTTTCACTATGACAGCATCTACATTTCATACATCTCTCCTTCCTTACTTTGCCATGCCTTATAATTCCTTTTTTTGACCGAGTGTACCCTATGTAGCTCTCACCTCTCAGTCTTTTTAACTTAGTTACTTCTCGGGATTTTTGCAGCTTGTTTATGGCGCTACTAGCTTCTGCAAGAATTTCCCTCTCATTTAGCAAATTATCATGATTTTCTTCTTCTAACATTTCTATTTCTACTTCGCCCTCAACGTCATGATTAATATTTTCGTCATGTCCTGAGCAGTCTAATACTTCTTTGTCATTAATTTGGATTATTAGGTTCTGACTTTTCATTTCATGTAGTACATCAGGAGACAACATAAAATTTTCATTAACTGGGACCTCAAATAATACAGTCGGTTGAGCATCTACCTCAGAAGTTGTTTCATGTACATCTATAACATAAAAACATAATGACAATGTACTAATGTAAAGTTAATAATTCTCTTTAATTTGACAATAACGTAGGAAAATAGCAGATACATAATTTTTAAATTTGTTGACTTTTATATTGCAATTTATATCTACAAAAACACCAACAAAATACTACTTACGGATAGTTAATTCTTCAGGGTTAGATTTATTAAGGTTTTTTGATAATAGTTTGCGTAATGGTTCATTGTCATCCGATAAATCGTCATAAGCAGTTCGAAAAGCCTTACTAGTTGATGCTTTAAAGAGAAGACCCAAAAACCAAATTATTTAAAAGCATCAAAATAACTAAACATCCAACTTACCAGAATTGCGGTAATTATCTTTTAAAGCCATTTTTATCATTAATTTTCCACGAGAACACATTTTTTATTTGTTTAATCGCAAAACGCCACAACACAAATTAAAGCCCAACCTAAATATTGTTATTAAACTAAATAAAATAATGAACTTGCCTATGTTATTGTTGTTATTGTTATTATGCCCTTGTTATTGTTATTAAACTAAATAAAATAGTGAAATTGCCTTTTTGAGGTTATGTAATATCTGCTATGTGACAATTTTTTTCCAGTCACGTGGTAAATTCTTGGCAGAAATTTATGTCATGTGTTAGTCTTAGCACATAGCATTAATTACAATTTAGTGCTTCACATAGCATATATAAAATTACTATATTTGCCGGTCTTCTGTAGAGAAATATGCACATGGCATAGTTTCGTTCTATAGAAAACATAGCAGATATTGCAGTGACAACGACGATCTCCTCCTTTATGTAGAGGGATTATTATTGCCTTCTTAAGGCAGTTGGGAAAAACTTCTTTTTGAAAAGACAGGTTGATTAAATTTGTAAGATGGTTTAATGTACACTCTGGCAGGTTTAGAAACATGTTCAACAAGAGTCCATCGGTTCCAGAAGAGCTCTTTTTTTTGATTTCCCTAATCGTACTGCGAAGCTCAGGTAATACTATTGGCGTAAAGAAAAAACTGTGTAAATTCTCATCTGCACTAGAAAGATAAGAAAGTGGATCGTGGGTAGGAGCTATGGTACTCATTAGATTCTTCGCTACATTTACAAAATAATTGTTGAGGTTCTCAGGAGAGGTAGAGATAGTATTGGACTTAAAAGATTTATTTCTCAGATTATTAACAATCGACCATGATTCTTTAGCGACATTACCAGACTTTGCCTGTCTCCTGTTATAGTAAATGTCTTTTGCCGCTTTTAGAGTCCTTTGATAAATTTGTTTATATAGTCTTACATAGTCATGAAAGAAATGTCCGAGAATTTTCCAACATTGAATAATGAACGCATGTTCTTAGCAGATATACGTAAGCCTTGGGTAGACCAAGGTTTAGGTTTTTTCAGTTTGAGAGGCCTTAAAGGAAAAGATTTGTGAGACAGATTAGATAGCGTTTTTATAAATAAAGCATTTCATACCCTTGAAAAATGTATTTATATCTGAAAAACTAGTTGAAAATCTTTAAATATAATTTAGTGTCTTATGCACAGGATACTTCAGTGCTCACTAGTATTCGGTTTTTAAGTCTCTAAATTTAAAAATTTTATGGAAAATAGAAAGCGTCTCTAGTCTACACTTTTTTTACCTTATTTACTATATACCCTTGAAAAATTTATTTATATCTCAAAAACTAGTCAAAAATCTTTAAATAAAATTTAGTGTTTTATGCACAGGATACTTGAATGCTCATTAGTGTCCAATTTTTAAGTTTCTAACTTTAAATTTTTCTGGAAAATAGAGAGCATCTCTAGTCTCTACACTTTTTTACAATATTTACTATATACCCTTGTAAAATTTATTTATATCTTAAAAACCAGTCAAAAATTTTTAAATATAATTTAGTGTCTCATGTATAGAACACACGAATACTCACTAGTGTCCAGTTTTTAAATCTATATTTTCAAAATGTCCAAACCAATAAGGGAAATTATGTTTTTCCCTTATTGGTTTGGGTTTATATCAACAGTGATTGTATACAATTATTTACCTACAATCTTAAAAAAAAATTGTCAGGTTCGAGGTAATAGAATAATTATCTCATCAGTGATATTCATTAATTTTTCGTTGACTACCAGTAAAAAAACAGTAGTTTATTATCTGAATTGGCTCGTATGATATTACAAAATTATCTCGACAGTAATTTTTTTAAACATTTATTATCTTATAAATAAAATACATACATTTTTTTCTGGTTGGATTGGAGGCAATACAATAATTATCTCACCAGTGATTTTAATAATTTCCAATCAGTAACATAAGTATTCTAATTATTTAATTTGGATGCAAAACCATATTTACCTTAGCAGTGATTTTAAAGGCTTATCGGCCTAAAATAATAACAGCAACATATTTTCATACTTTATATTAATATTTTATTATTTATTTATTTTTCCAGTGATTATCAAGTATTTCATCTTCAGAGCTCGCTATTAATTATGACTGTTTTAATTTTTTAGTTTATATTTTAATCAGCGTGGACTTTGGTTGTCCCAAAATATTTATATCAGTAGTGAATGTAACATAAAAACATTTTTATCAGTAACAATGATTTTATGGTTCAATTAATTGATAACCGATAAAAAATAGTGATTTTAGTCGTTTATTCACCCATAACCCTTGAAAAAAAATCTATCCTTGCTAGATTGGAGACAATACAAAAATAATCTCGACAGTGATTTTCAATCAGTAACCAGTAAAAAAAAATCTTTATTTTTATGAATGCCATCACATATTTACCTCAATAGTGATCAATCAACTTAATTAATTTTTATCCCTAGAGGCGTATATGCAAGTACGGTTTATCTTGCAAATTATTCTGCAGCTTAGTTAATCGATCATCGACTTAATTAACCAGCTTAGCTAATTGATCGAATTTGGACATTTACAACTATTATCTCACCAATGATTATCAAGGCTTTTCATTACTTGATTTGAATGCAATAACATATTTATCCCAACAGTGATTTTATTAGCTTCTTTGACCCAAAACTAATAACAGAAATTGTTTCTAATCCTTTTAATTTTGTTCGCAGCAAAATATTTATCTCGATTGCGATTTTAAAAACTCATCTAAACATTCTCAGTAGTGGTTGTAACAACTTCATCCATCCAAAAGCGTGAAAAAATGTGTGATCATTTTCATAACCCAGTAAAAAAAATCTTAAATTATTATTTTTTTAAATTTCTTTCTTAAATGTATTATATTTGGACACAAAACAGTGATATAATGAGATAAAAAAAAGGATAGCCTTAGCGACTTTTTATGTCTATAACTAGTAAAAACTGGAATAAAAAAGGACGGAGAATGAAAACAAAATTCCAACTTTTTAAACTAAAACCACTCATTTGCCTTCAACCAATATCTCCCCCACGATTGACCCAATTGCGGGGGTAAAACCGATTATTAATTACACGCCGAATTGCAAGCGTTATAGTAACGATAACCTCCTTTTAGGAATTTCATTGATTACAATGTCGTATCGTGATGTCATCCAAGTACGATCTAATCTAAATGAATTTTCCAGACCGTCGGTATATAAGCAATTTAAATTCCTTTGCTTGATTTATTATTGTTTTGCGAATTGTTTTCGCTGATTATTTAGTTTTTGGTAGGAAGTCGAAGTCGTTTTAGTTTATAATATATTTTTAAGAGCATTATAATTGGTAAAATATGCAGATCAACATACCAAATGGGTCAACGTTTATATTAACAGTGTCATGTTTATATTAGTTCTGTTATTTATCAGTAGGTATACAGGGTGTTTCATAATTAGTGGGACAAAGTAAGTATGGGACAAAAAATCTTATGTTTCACAATAAATTTGACATCCTTGTAGATATTTTTCTAAGAATTCCTAGGTAGTTTCTATGCATCTAGTACTATTTTTTATTATATAATAAATTTTTTTATTTTATCAGTGGCGTCCATGCGGCACCTAGTGGACTCTAAAAAAATGGTAGGCCACTGTTTTTTTTTTTTCAAATAAAAAATATGTTTCAAATCCTCATTTAATTTCGAGTAAATTTTGTCGCTTGGCTTTGTTTTCTCCGACGTACCGTTTTCGCATAAAAAAATAAAATCCATTGTTCGAAATTTATTTCTCGCTATAATTCAAATTTTTAGTTTCATCCGTTTGATAATATTTATAGTATTTCTTATAGGGAAAAAATTACTTGCTTTTAATATGGAATTCGGTACCAGAAAGTGAATTTTTACCATTACTAATATTAAAAATAAGATTTTTCTTAAAATTTTATCACCCTGTATCTCAAAATCTAATAATTTTCGGATAGAAGTTTATGGCGTAAACTTGCTTATTTTGAAGTTCTCTGCAACCCCTCCAAGTTTGTCGCACTAATTATTAACCACCATGTATAACAACAGAAACCACATTTATTTCATGGTCTTATTGCTCTTCTCAATTTAGCAGAACAAAAAATAATTAGTGTTGGGGACAAACATTCTTTTAAACGGTCTTCTAATGAGGTTCTTGATTATCCATTTTAATCAAAAATAGAAAATTCATTTTTAGAAAACCCTAGAAAAGTTTTTCTCGAAAAAACGATATATCGAGTAAAATGTATCATTTGAATCAACATTTTTAGGTTTGTCATACTGGAAATGGTTGATTCAACAAAAGAACTTTCGAAAGAACCTATATTTGAGCGGTAGTCAAACTTTAAAAACATGTAAAAACTTAGTCGTTGAGTTAATTATTATTAGTTAATTAAGTAGAAATTTTTTGCATATTTTTATTCAAAAATTAAGAAATAATTATTTTAAACAATTGAGCGTTTAATGTTTACTTGGTATCAAATTAATATTAATATAAATAAAATACTTTGGAGGGAGCTTCAAAAGCCCGAAATAAGATTTACAATTACCCCAAATGCCTGGAAGACGCAAATAATTATAAAATATATAAAAATAGTTTGAAATTTCTGGACTACATAAAGAATGATTGTTAAGTTGCAAGGACACCAAATTGTTTCAATAATCCAGGAAAAATGACTTCAAATCTCTAGAAGGGAGCTTCAAAAGCCTGGAATTAAATTTGAAACGACTTTAAAAGTCTGAAATGAATTTAAAATGGCTTCAAATATCTGGAAATATTTCTCAAGAAAAAATGGTTTAATTTTTTTACTTGGATTAAGCTGAAAACAGCTTCAAAGATCTGAAATAAACTGGGAAATTAATACAGAAGCCTGGAACACGATTGTCAATAATTGCCAATAACATAAAATGGAAAATTGACTTCAAATCTCTGGAATATATCAGAAACGATGATAAATTCAGAAGGGTAGCAAAGGGTGCAAAAACCCATAGATAAAAATAGCTTCAAATACTTTGGAGAAATTTTGAAAAGCCTGGAATAAAATATAGAATTACCCTAAATGCTTGGAAGTCACAAGTAATTATAAAATATATATAAATGGTTTGAAATTCCGGTACTACTTAAAGAATGACTGTAAAGTTGTTGTCTGTAAAGTTGAACAGACAGCAACGTGTTTCAATAATTCAGGAAAAATTACTTCAAGTTCCTGGAAGGTAGCCTGAAAAGTCTGGAATTAAATTTAAAACGACTCCAAAGGACAGAAAGAAAATTAAAATGGCTTCAAATGCCTGGAAATATTTTCGAAGAAAAAATGGCTTTATTTACCTTGGATTACCTGCAAAGATCTAAAATAAACTGGGAAATTAATACGAAAGCCTGGAACAGGATTGTCAATAAATTGAAATGAAAAATTGACCTCAAATCTCTAGAATATATCAGGAATAACGATAAATTCAGAAGGGTATTAAAGGGTCGCAAAAGTTCCCAAAACATTGCTTCAAATATTCTGGAGGAATCTTCAAAAGCCTGAAATAAAATATAGAATTATAGAATTAAATTTAAAACGACTCCAAAAGTCTGAACGGAATTTAAAATTTCGTCAAATGTCTGGAAATATTTAAACACATTTGTAAAAAAAAACACAAAAAAGGCTTTATTTACCTTGGATTAAGCTTAATTGGAAAATTATTACGAAAGCCTGGAACAGGATTGTTAATAAATTGAAATAGAAAATTGACTTCAAATCCCTTGAATATATCAGACGAAAAATTTTGAAGGGTGGCAAAGGATTTCAAAAATCCACCAAAAATGGCTGAAAATACTTACGCTATTGCCGGTCAATCTCTCGGAATCGAAAAATTTCTTTCTTTGACAATTGAAACTTATACATCTATTTTGTGTGGCCTGGTAGTAATTATTAATTTTTAATCAAACTTTGTAGCTACTAATTAATTTTATCTGTTTCCTATAAATAAATTATTATTTATTTAATTAAAAACAAAAATAACGAAGGCACAATAGGTATTGTACCTTCTAGGAGTTAGGTTTGCAGGACTTAAGTAGTATAGTCTTTTATCGAAAATATTTGTGAAAGGTCTATAATAGATATTGAAAAGTTCAAAAAGTGTTAATTTAACAGTTAAAAGTTTGATTGTATGTTTTTTTGTCTCAGTGATAAAAACGACCATTTTGGATTTATATGCCTGGAAAATGGCTTTAATTATTAGGAAAATAATTGCCTGAAATAAGAAACAACTTATGCATTTAAACAAAAGTTTTATAAATGTATTAAATAATTTTAATATTTATTTTCATCTATAATTATAAATTAAATTACTATATATGGTATGCTATATCGGAATCAATTAAACTAAGATAAAATATTCAAAAAAATGCAGAAAAAAAGTGATTCATATACAAGCCACTTACTGTACATTTAATCAAAAAGTAAATATTAAATTTATTGTTTCGCTTATATTATTATCATCGTATCGAAAAATTTACATTAACCTGTCTGAAAAATGATGTCAGTGTGTTACTAATAAGTTTACTGAGCTAATATTTGCAAATTTAAGTAATTATGTAAACTTTCAGGTACTTTAGCCGGTTACTCACAAAATTTAAATATTGTTTGAAAAAAAAAACAAAATTTTGATTTTTTACCATTCAAAAATCCCGGAACTAATCGCCTCAACTAAACCTCCAAAAACTCATAGTACCTCAATCGCACAAAATCAAATTTTCCACTGTCATATAGAAGAAAAATCACGAAAATCGCACGAAAGCGGACTCGGTAAAAGTTTAAAAAATCACCGGCTCGTAGGACCGCGACTGTACGAACATCAGATCGAAAATGAAACCTTGTGCGGCGACCACGTAAGAATATTTACATTCGGCTTTATAAATAATTCCACCTCCCGAATTGAGTGCAATACGACTTTTATTAAGACGTTTAAATTGTTGCATAGATTTATAGTATAAAATATTATTCGCATAGGTATTGAATGTAACGAAAATTATTTAAAAAAAAACACCTTTTTTAAAATAGTTTAAACTGCCTGGAAAATTGACTCTAAGTACCTGGATCGTTAAAATGAGTTTAACTACTGGGGAAGGCTAGAAAATATGTTGAAATGCGTGGAAAAAACTCTTGACTGCCTGAAATATGAAATAGTTTCAAATTAAAAAAAAATTGCCAGGAGTGCCTGGAAAGAGCAACATTTTTAAACTTCTATACCGAGACCAATTTTAGCAGATTTCACTTCTTTTCAAACATCATCAACAACCAAATGGAGCTTTTACGACATAAATATACCGGGTGGCGCATCGAAACGAAACAGAGCCAATTACGGGCAGTCCATTAACTTTAAAAAAAAACGCTCGGACCCGTCGATTTTATTTTCGAGGGGGACACTTAATAATCACAAAATCACTTTCCCACCTACAACCCCCTAAGCGGGGCTGGCACTACCCCTAAAATCTTAAATGGGAAGGGGGGGTCGAGTAATACCTCATTGGAAAGGTCTTTTAATTCTCTTTACAAGGGTACAAATATTCAATCAACGTATATAGTATATAATGTATAATAAAAAAATAAAAAAATAATTTTTTTACATTTCGAATAATTTTTATATACATATTTCGAACCTTATAAATCAATATACCAAGAAATTCCTGAAGCAATGTTTTCTTTTGATTACAGGTATCATCAAATAATTTAGATCAATGCCAAAATAAATATGTTATTACTTCAAAAGTTTATTTACTTAAAAATGTTATTACTTCAAAAGTTTATTAAATACTTTAAAAGTTATATTTATTGGCTACAGGTGTTATCAAAACAATTAAATCACTAGTGAGATAAATAATTCATAATTTTCAAGTAGATACCGTAAAACATGTATTTCTTACTTAGCTATGGAACCTTGTAAATCACTGCCAATGAAAATTTTTTAATCTCTTACAGGGAGATATAGAAAAACATTTTGTAATGAAAATAAATATTTTTTCTTTGGTAATTCCAATAAAATTTACTAAATTATTTTTTCATTGGTAGCACTTATCGTATTCAATACAATAAAATGCCAAGATAAATATTTAATAATTTCCAATTAGATTTAAAAAAACTCACTGGTGAAATAAATACTTCACGTCAAAAGATGTATTTTATTTAAATCCCATTAAATCCACTAATTAAAATTCTCGTAAATGTTTTTCCGAAAGGCAACACGATGAAAGCGTAACCATTCCCTTCGTAGAACCAACATTTAATTAACGTAGGTACATTCCCCGAAGAAATTTAATCCGTACGCTAGACGATTTTGACAGGAAAATGTAAATTGCAAACAAATACGTACGTTTAGCTGCATCATAATAATTATGAATCAACCCGAACGCCACGCAAATTCTTATTTTAGACCGAGTGATGTCATTGCGAGTATTGCGTAAATGACGTCACAGAACCATTTAAATTGTTAAATACGGGGTATATAGGTGAATATGAATCAAAAAATCATTCAATTTTTTTAAAGTGTAACTATTTTCTCTACTGCCTCTAGTCCTAAAATGATTTTAATTCCCTGGAGTCCATGGACGTTTGGAAAATGGAAATCCTTTAAGATGGAATTTTAAGGAGCTATAAACTGCCCGGATTAATTAAATGATTTTTCTGTCACTGGAAAAAATGGAGAACGGTTTTAACTGCCTGGAATTCCTAGGATCCTCGAAAAACTTCTATACTTATATTCCTCGAAAAACTTGAAATTTAGTTCAACTGTATGGGGATAACAAAAAGGTTGCTTCGCAAAAATTGCTTGCATAACCAGAAGAAAATTAAAAATGTTTTCAAATAACTTGAAAGAAATTTAAAAATAGCCTCAAATGTCAGGAAAAACTTGAAATTTAGTTCAACTGCCGGGGATAAAAAAAAGGTTTCTAGCAAAAATTACTTGAATTACCTGACTGAAATTCAAAATGATTTCAAGTAGATGGAAGAAATTTAAAAATAGCCTGAAATTTCAGGAAAAAATTGAAATTTAGTTCAACTGCCTGGGATAAAAAAAGGTTGCTAGCAAAAATTACTTGAATTGCCGAACTGAAATTAAGAATGATTTCAAGTACCGTAAAACGGGGTTACTTTGCACTGAGCAGGGAAACTTTGCACCGAACTTGTAAAATTATATTTTCTGTAATCCTCCTCATAATTTTGTTCAGATATTTCTACTACCTCTAGAACACATAGACAACATCGCAATACGTCACCAACATGCGCGCGAATATCCTCCTGGTAGCCAGTTGTTTATCAGCAACCGTCCGAATATTAACCAAAAAATTCTATGATTTTCTGGCTTTGCAAAATCATACTGTACAGAAAGTCCCAGAGTACAAAAATTGGTAAGTACGCGTCTAAAGGCTTATACTATAACCGATTGCGATTTGTAGTTGTTCAAATAACGGGTTTAAACAAGGATAGCAATAAAAAAAACATTGTTTACATGTGGAATTGGGTATACTTTGCACCGCACAAGTGGTGAGATGTGGTAAGATGGCATGAGCACAAGAGTTGCCGCTGAATGCTTTAACATTCCAAAAAGAACTATTTTTTACAAATTAAAAGGAACACACGCTAGAAAACCTGGATACCCATCAATATTCTCTTATGAAGAGGAAAGATGTGTCGTATAATGCATTCATTGCCTTAGTGATTCTGGTTTTTCTGTTACTGGAATGGAATTGCGACAAATAATCAAGAGCTATTTAAATCGCAAAGGAAAAAAAATAACTCGTTTCAGGGATAATACTCCAGGTATCGATTGGGTCAAATCATTTTTAACTCGTCATAAGGACCTTACTGCAAGGATAGCCTCGAACATAAAAAGAAGTAGAGCAGCACTCAATGCAAACCAAATGACTGAATACATAGAAAATCTAAAACAAACATTAACTGGTGTAGAGCCGCATGCTATTTTTAATTATGACGAGACAAACTTAACCGATGACCCCGGTCAAAAAAGATATTAACTAAACATGGTGTTAAGTATCCCGAACGAATTTGTAATTCCTCAAAGAGTAGCATTTCTCTTATGATTTGTGGAAATGCAGCTGGTGAGCTTCTACCTCCTTATGTGGTGTACAAATCTAAGTATTTGTGGGACACCTGGACTGAGAATGGTCCCCCTGCTACGCGTTATGCAAATACTGCATCTGGTAGGTTCGAATCACAGACATTTGCAAATTGGTTCAGCACTCTCCTATTGCCCAGGCTTAAAAAAATTCAGGGAAAGCAGGTCGTTTTAGGAGACAATTTATCTTCTCATATTAATGATGAAGTCGATTTATGTCGAAGACACGACATTGATTTTATATGTTTGCCTCCGAAAAGCACCCACGTTACACAACCGCTAGATATCGCATTATTTGCCCCCATGAAAATATCCTGGAGAGACATTTTATCTCAATATAAGAAAACTCATGAAGGGAGTAGATCAAATGTACTTGAGAAACAGCATTTTCCAATGCTTTTACGATCATTAATGGAAAAAATTCAAAAGAATAGTGCTGAGATATTAAAGTCGGGATTTAGTAAATGCGGTATCGTCCCTTGCGATGTAACACCGCTCTTGGAGTGGTTAACAACAACTAAGCAATCTAATATGACAACTGCTAGCGACACAAATAACTCAAGTTCGTCGGATATCGAAAACACTTTCATTCAGTATTTAGAAGATAAAAGACAGGAAGCCACATAGTTTAAGCCACGTAGGAAGAAGAAAACGGTTTCAGCAGGATACAGTATTGCCCATTCTGAAATTAGTTTAACAGATCTAACTGGAGCATCTACATCTACACCTCTTCAAGCTGTTGAACCAGAAATCGTAGATGATTCAGAGGAGGACATTGTTTTGGACGACCACTTTCGACTAGGCAGGGATTCATCAGATGATGAAATAAATGAGATGCAAGAGATGGAAGAAGAAAAAGAATTTAATGAAAAACTCGTCTCAAGTTCTCTTGGAACAAATATTGTCGAAAAAGTGAAAAACTCTGCTTTAGATGATGTTAAAAAAGTTGTTGGTGAGTACGTTTTATTTTCCTATGAAGATCATGTTTATCCTGGAGTGATAACAGCAATAGAAAACGATGGAGCGATGATCAATGCTATGGCCAGATCGATAAAGTTTTGGAAATGGCCAGAAAGACGTCACGAAATATGGTATTCGTGGGACAACGTAATTGGCGCCATTAGCCCTCCTAAGAAAATGTCCAAACGAGGATTGAACATTGTCCCAGAATGCGACAAATTGTAGTGGGATTAGTTTCAAACGTTATATTTTTACTATTATAATGTTATAATAAAGTTTGTTCATTTAAATTGTAGCAATTTTCTTTACTTTTATGCTTGTTTCATAAATATATGTAGGTAGGTAGATTTAAATTCACAAAACTTGGCCCACGAACATTTTTTCGCATTTAATTGATGCAAAGTTTGAAATAATACGGGTTTTCTATGCACCAGCAAGCATTTAGTAGCCAAATATTAATAAAATATTGAGTGGTGCAAAGTATTACTTTTTTGGGGTATACTTTGCACCACTAAAAAAACTAGGTTGTTCTCTTGATTAGGCAATATACGTAACAAATAGCTATAATCAGAATTATATTACAATCTGCTCAATTGGTATTTATAATAAAAAGTTCAGATCTTCTTTCGAGTGACGTTACATCCTAACTAATAAAATAAAACTCAAAAAAATGGTGCAAAGTAACCCCGTTTTACGGTATATCAAAGAAATTTAAGAATAGTCTTAAATTTTAGGGAAAACTTAAAATTTAATGCAACTGCCTGGAATAAGAAAAAGGTTGCCTAGCAAAAATTACTTGAATTGCCTGGCTGAAATTAAAAATGATTTCAAGTACATGGAAAAATTTAACAATAGCCTTAAAATTTAGGAAAATTTTGAAATTGAGTTCAACTACCTAGAACAAGAAAAAGGTTGCTTAGCAAAAATTATTTGTGTTGCCTGAAAGAAATTAAAAATGATTTCAAGTACTTGGAAGAAATATAAAAATAGCCTCAAATTTCAGAGAAAACTTGAAATTCAGTTCAACTACCTGGAATAAGAAAAAGGCTGTTTAGCAAAAGTTACTTGCATAGCCTGATGGAAATTAGATATGATTCCAAGTGCCTGAAAGAAATTTAAAAGTAGCCTTAAATATTAGGAGAAACTAGAAAATCACTTCAAGTGCCTGGAATAAAAAAAGATTGCCTAGCAAAAATTACTTGAACTCCCTGACAGAAATTAAAAATGATTTGAAGTACATGGAAGAAATTGAAAAATAAAATTTTAGGAAAAACTTAAAATTCAGTTCAACTAGCTGGAATAAGAAAAAAATTACTTGTATTGCTTGATGGAAATTAAAAATTACTTTAAATGCCCGGAGGCAATTTAAAAATAGCCTTAAATATCAGGAGAAGCTAGAAAATTAGTTCAACTGCCTGGAATAAGAAAAAATTTGTCTAACAAAAATTACTTGAATTGCCTGACTGAAATTAAAAATGATTTCAAGATTTTCAAGTGCCTGGAAGAAATTTAAAAATATCCTCAAATATCAAAAGAAACTTGAAATTTAGTTCAACTGCCTGGGATAAAAAAAAAGTTTCTAGCACAAATTACTTGAATTGCCTGACTAAAATTAAAAATGATTTCAAGTATTTCATTTTATTTTATTTATTTATTTATTTATAATCCAAAAGTTTCGTTACATAAAAGTACTAAATAAGCACCTAAGTATACTTGATACTTGTGTATGCCTATATATAAATATATTATTAAAGAAATTGTTAATCTTTAGCATGTTGATACTTAAAATAATAATAATAATAATAATAATAATAATAAAAGGACAAGATATAAAGAATTCAATGTAAGGTAGAAAAGAGAAACAATTCAGAAATTAGTTGGTAATCTGCACAGTAATAAAATTACCCTAATAATGGTCTAAAACTATTAAAATTTTCATGAATATAATTCTTGACCTACATTTGAAGACTTTCTGATTTGTTATATTCTTAATATCAGAGGGGATTAAGGGGATTAAATAAGTTATAAAATTTTGCTCCTAAATAATCTATAAAAAGAAGGTTAATTTGCTTATGATTCTGTGGCAAAGTAAGATTGTTATGCATGGTACCTTGGGAATGCGTGATTTGTTTTTTTGAAATATCAGTACTATCTACAAAAGAACATACTTTTTCTATATAAAGATGATTTATATCGCTAATATTATAGTGGTAAAGTAGCTCAGTTGAGTAAAGTTTTTTTTTTATAAATTACTTTAAGAATGTAACTTTGGACAAATTTTAACGGTTGAAGAGTAGACTTGTAAGTACCACCCCATACTATTATGCAATAAGAAAAAAGAGACTCCACTAAAGATTTATACACAAGCAAACACAATTTATTCCCAGGATTTCTCGAAGAACGTAAAATTTTTGTATTAGGTTTCGGAATTTGCCACAAAGATATTAAATATGATAACTGCATTTTAAGTATTGGTTAATTATAATTTTAAGATATTTTGTTTTATTTGTTTCTGTGATTACTTCGTTTCTTGTAGTGTTGACAATGATACTAGTAAAAAGTGCTCTGCTCTTATTACATAAGGAAAGAGCTATATAATTTGTTTTTTTGGTGTTAATCGTGAGTTTCTGGGTACATAACTGATCTCTTACCTTCCCAAAACCCACAGGCAAAGTATTTTTTACAAAGTAAATGGATGAATTTTAAAAATAGCCTTAAATTTTAAGGAAAACTGACACATTCAGTTCAACTGCCTGGAATAGGAAAAAGGTTGCTTGGTTAAAAATTACTTGAATTGCCTGACTGAAAATAAAATTTATTTCAAGTGCCTGGAAGAAATTTAAAAGTAGCCTTAAATACCAGGAAAAACTACAAATTCAACTGTCATACCCTTAAATACCTGAGAAAATTACTTGTTTTGAATAAATAAAGTTTAAATTCCATTTAAGTGCCTGGAAAAAATATAAAATTCCTTAAATGGTAATTAAAGAACCAAATGACTTTCAAGCAAATCATTTTTAATTTTCCTGGTATTCCAGGCAGTTGAACTTTATTCCTGTAGTGTTTCCTTGTGATCATGGTCTTTCCAGCGTATTATTTCATGCATTACAACCGAAAATCGTTACTAAAGTATAACGTTTGGGAAGTTTATATGTAACAATTTACCCTTTTAACAGCTTACCATGTATGTGGCTTAAATTACGGTCGTTTAGGAATAATTTAGAGAGTTGGGGGTCAGGGTAAATTACAGTTCATAAGCCGCACCGAAATAGAGATGTATGTTTGGGCATTTTTAGAGTAAAAAAACCTGGAAAATAAGGCACGATTTAAAGTGCCTTGAAAAATTTTAAAATGACTTACTAAGAAAATAAATTAGCGCGAGATTATTATAATGTGCATAACTGAAATTTCCGGAACTGGCTGGCATTCCAGCTAATCCAGTCAAGGACGTCTACTAATATAGAAGCGCACGTTTCCAGATTATTGAAAACCTATCGGAAAAAATGTTGTATATACTTACCGACATCCTTTTCGCGTCAAGTTTCTAGGATATTTATCGGGTTTAGGTCATAACCATTAAATTTATGTAGTTTTTGGCAATCGACCGATGGTATGGATGGCAAATGCCGATCGGATAAATCAGCGCTTTGCAACGCAGAAATCTTAATTTTATTTGTTTGTTTTGTTATAAAAAAAATATGGGAAAATTATTCCAACGTTATGCTAAGTTTAAATATTCCATATTTAGATTCTCGTTTGTTCCAGATTACCGCTCCTCGGTTTCCGGTGGTGCTGAAAATAGGACACGCCCATAGCGGTTTGGGAAAAGTTAAAGTGGATAACATCAACGATTTTCAGGTAAGAAATCACATTTTAATGTTAAAAGTTCTTTTAATGAGACGAGAGTAAACCAGAAGATACAAAGTTAAAGATTTCCCTCTACCTTATGTTAAGAACTCAGGTTCTTCGTTAGTTTGGATAATAATAGTTAATGGAAAAACATAAAAAGTAACGTTTATACTTCTCGGAAAACGGCTTTAAAAAACACTTAAATGATTATAAAACTTTTAGTGCTCCCCGCCCGGAATAAAAAATACCTTTATATGCACTAAAAACGGTTCCAATTAGCAAATTGAAAAATTGCTACTAAGAAATCCGAAATTTGTTTTTTTCTTAAAGAAATGGAAGTCCTGGAATACGAAACAACGTCCCATATCTAAAAAGAAATTACTAACATTATAACAGAGTTTAAATGCCTGGCAACAGTTGAGAAATTTATAAAACTACGATAAAAGTGCTTGAAAAAATGTGTAAAATTGCTCAAATTACCAGAAAAGGCTTTAGGGAATTGATTGAACTATCTGGAGGGCACTTTTTTTCTTGAAATAATCACCTGGATACCCGGGAGTAAGATACAACTGTTAGTGTTAAACTGTCTGGAATAAGAACTAACTTTATATCTACTAAAAATAGTTTGAAGTGCTTGGAAAAGTGGAAAATCGGCACTTGGTACCAAGAAATATATTCAACTATCTGGAATAAAAAATAATGTGACATAACCTAAAAAAATTGTAAGATTACTGAAACCATGGATCCAAGTGTCTGGAAAAAATGTAATTGCGTTTAATTGCCTGGAAGAATTTAAAATTTGCTTATTTATTAAAGAAATGGAAATATGAACATCGCATAAATTTAAAAAGTTTTACCTGCTTACAGTGACCACAAATCTTGCCAAGAAGGAGTCTCTCTATCAGACTTGCTCTTGGTTTAATGACATTTTCGGCCTACCGTTAATTGCATTTAGAAAGCTGACTGTAGGTAGTGTTGGTTCTATCAACATGCAATAATTTCTGTAATACAGCGTGGATGTGATAATACTATTGGTGATTTTTTGTTTGTATTGGGGACTTGCTGGAGAGATTATATTCAATAATTTAGTTATAAAATAATAAGTGTGTTAATATAGTACTAATACATTTTTGTATTTTGAAATATAATTCTTCTTTAAAGTAATGATTCTCCTGTAATTAAATAAAATAATTCTTCTCAAGAAAAACATTTATTACTATAAGAATATTCATGAAAAAATCGTGGTACTAAGATATAATGTGTAACCCTTTAACTTCGTCGATACCTGGCAAAAAAATACCGTTTTCACGCTTTTCCTTTAACCTTTTTTTTTCTTAACACAATCACCCGTAAAAATGCTATTTTTAAAATTTACGTAGGACATGGCGAGCGTAGTAGCTGTCGCAAACACCTACTGCACCGTCGAGCCGTACATCGATTCGAAATACGACATCCACGTCCAGAAAATCGGGTTTAATTACAAGGCGTTCATGCGGAAATCCATTTCAGGTACAAATATATGAATCATAGGCAGGGAATATGACAAAAAGGTTCTTTTGTAGGATGTTGGAAGACGAACACAGGATCCGCCATGTTGGAGCAAATCTCGATGCCGGAACGATATAGAACTTGGGTGGACGAAGTTTCGGATTTGTTTGGTGGTTTGGATATTTGTGCCCTCGAGATTGTCGTTTCTAAGGATGGGAAAGAGTATATAATTGAGGTAAAAGCACCTTTTTATTCAGAAAGTGAGGTTAAGATTTCACTTTTTCTTTACATCGTCCTTTTATTTTTATTTTCTTTCTCTCCTTTTTTCTTTGTCTCTTTTTCTTCTTCTTTCCATGTAACTTTTTTACATTTAAAAATTGCAAAAAGGTGCGTTTACACGAAGCATATTAATTCGATTTCCATATAAACGTAGTAAGATTTGAGTGAAATTAAAACGTACATTGGACCAGCTATGCACCCTTAAAAATATATAATTTACTAAATCTACTATTTTTAACTAAAAATCATCTTCTTCTTTCTCCTTTTCTCGTTCTTCTTAAAACTTAAGTCTAATTTTTTTAATGGCTTGTAAGTTAACACTTCACGTATACAATTCTGTAATGTAATAATGAAAGTTTCAACTTAACTTTCAAAATGGCCGATCGGTGCCATCTTTGTTCTTTTGGTTCTCAGTAATGACTCAGTAAGTCTGAGTGGCGTTCACTCGCCATTTCGGAAAGTCGCAAATGTCATAATAAA
Source organism: Anthonomus grandis grandis (assembly GCF_022605725.1). Lineage (NCBI taxonomy): Eukaryota > Metazoa > Arthropoda > Insecta > Coleoptera > Curculionidae > Anthonomus > Anthonomus grandis. The sequence continues at coordinate 18,965,761 of NC_065556.1, read as the reverse complement.
CTGTCAAAAAATAGTTAACTTAAAAGGCACTCTAAATTTGGACATCGATATGAAACAACCATCTTTTGACCAACTAATGATAGTTACGACTTTCCAAATGGCGGATGGGCGCCATCTTGGAAAAAAAAAAAATTAACCCGTTGAATGTTGGAGCTTTGAACAAAAATATCAAATTTGGACATCAATATGACTTGACATTACAATATTAAAATATTACAATAATAATTTCTCTTCAATTGAGTTATGTAATATTTACAATATGGAGTCACTTGAGAGACGTAGATCCAATTTTACTATAGTGGATCTTTTTAAATTGCAAAATGGCCTTATGATGATGCTCTATTGTTATGTACTTTAGTTTATCTTAATGAGCCAGCATACCATACCAGAAATGCTCTTAGTTTTTATGTCCCATATGTCGCCAATAACAATAGATATAAAAATTTTCCTCTTTTCAGTATCTGTAAGCTCTATAATCAAATACACGAAAGAATACGCTTATTTCATATTATTTTACCCCAACTAAAAAGAATTTTAAGAGCATTGTAATTAGCATTGTAAGACCTTTTGAAGGTCTGTAGTGGGGATTTCAATCCCGAAAAATTTTCTGGATTGAGAGACTAAATTCCAGGACTAATACCGAAATATTTTAATGAAATAAAATATAGTTTTTTAATTTATCACTTGTATTGTCTTCAAATTTGGATCTAATTTTAGAATAAATTAACCCTGCTGAAGAAAAATATCTTTTAATGACACAATGCTTGTGAGAGAGTGTTTAAGTAGTCAGAGGCTAATTGAAGATTTATGTCAAAACCATTCAACATCATTCAACAAGTCTATTTCTTAAGAAATAATATCAGAAAGTTTCTATATTGACGCTGGCTTCTTTAAACGCTCTGACTCGACTTGTTTTAAAGCACTTTGAAGTTTTTCCTTAAAAGATTGATTGAAAAAGATCCAGACGGATTTGTTGACTTATATGTCATGACTTTGTATATCTGCAATTTTTGCATTATCATCGTTATCATTATCATTTTCGAAATCATTTCCATTCCCTCATTTAGACTTTAATCGTGATATAAGTTTTTCTATTTCTTGCAATTGAATCCTTTTTCTACTGGTTTTCTATGCAATAGCAATTTTTTAGTTCGTTTATCAGATCTTCTAAATATCTATTTATCCCTGGAAAAATTATTTTGCGTTCGTGTATGAGTATTGTAAAAAAGTCTATTAAAGCTTTTTTTTCATTTCTTCCATCATGATTTGCATTGCGATATCAGTCTCTTTAGGTTTCGTTCAGGTTCAGGTTTCGTTGACATAAAGCTTCTTCAGTCAACTTTATTGGTTTTAATATAGAGGTCACTCTTTGATTACATTAACTACTTTAGCATAATGTAATCGAAGTACTTTACTACACATACTTTCAGTATCAGGGAAAGGCATTTCTAAAAAATTAATCTTTAAAGGCATTTTCAAATGCATGTAAGGTTGCAGCTTTATAAAAAGGTATCAAATTAAATTGACTCTCAGGATTTTCGAGATTAAAATAATTTTACTAATTCCTTTTTTTCCCGTAATTCAAATCCCATGATTTTCAAACACTTTTCCACTTTTGTCCGGGTTTCTCAAGATTTTCAGGGTTTTAATCCCTAGTCAGTCTTTTGTACATCGAATTTGGGAAAAAAAAATTAAGTTTTTTTTTTACTAAAATGCCCACCGTCCTGTAACTTAATTCCACTTCATAATAGATTCCTTATTAACAACATATTCCATAATGGTATACATAACGACTCCTATAGGTGAACGACAGTGCTCTAACCCTCCTGGGCGACTCCCAAGAGGAAGACAGACGTCACATCGCAGATTTAGTAACGGCGAGGATGCAGGCGATTTGTAGACCTCGCACGCCCCCTGGTGAGGAGCCGGTACCTCCTCCGGTAGGCCCTAGGAGCATCTTGAGCAGCATCAGTAGCCTCACTCAATCGGAAACACCACCGCCGTCGACCGCTGAGCATCCCTCTTTGGGTAGTGTGGGCAGGCGAGATAGCCAAGGTATTCAATTTTTTTATTTAGAGCTTATAAGTGAGGAAACTGGAAAAGTTTAAAATGTTACAGGAGCCTAAGTTGGTTCAATTGTCTATAACTCCTCACTAAAACAACTCGATCATACTTTCTAATGTGATATGTGAGACCCGGTCCATCCACTTTTTTCTCTAAGCATTGTGCATAAGTAGATCTTTTTGTCCTAAAAGGCTATTGTTCACCTCATTGGACTCTATTTTAACTTAACCTCATTTTTCTTAATTCAGTCTCCCAGTCGAGTACGGTCAGCAGCGCCCCCAGCGTCCAGGGTCGACTTCCAGACCCCCCACCACGTCCAGGCTTCCAAAGGCAGGGCAGCCAACAGACTTCCGTCGGCGAGGACACTGAGGACACCATGAAGAATCTTAGAAAAACGTTCGCTGGTATCTTTGGCGATATGTAAATTGGGTTTTTATTTAGAGTGGGTTTTTGTTAGTTTTTGGTTCTTTTATCTTTCTCTGTGGACCCCAAACAGCTTCAGTAAAGTGAGAACGAAAATTTTTTTTTGGGTTTCACGGTTTATTAGATCAACGAATGAATATGCTTTTTTGCATCGGTTTTTATTCTTAAACTTTGTTCAAACGCTGCTTTTGCTCGAGAACCAACTCGAGAGTCGGAAATCCTACAACTCCGTGGAAATATTAAAGAGTGGTGATGCCATAGATTAAGAGGAGCAGTACAGGGAATTTTTACATTTAAGGAAAGATTTCTCCCATGAATATGACGTCATGAATCCAAATAGGAAAATATATTGCATGCTTAATTGGGACGATCAGTCTCGTTAATTACGGGGAATTATTTTATAAAAAAGGTAATTTTTGAAAGGGTTGGCATGACTAACACACTGACAGCTGTCATTTTTAATGACAATTGTCAACATGTGAATTATCACCGTTTAGGACGTAAATAATGTATACACAAATGAATGTTACGTATTTTATTAGTACGAGCACCACCCTTATTATTCATAAAATGATATTAAAACCAAATTTTAGGAAAGAAAGGTTAGTAACACTGTCTCCCAAACAAAAGGGAAATAACAGAGTTGACAGCTGTCAAACTACATTCACGGTTGCACCCGTAATAAGTAATATAGTCCGGTTCTTACAACTCATTTATTAATTAAGGGAAATATTTAGTAACACTCTATCCCTTTACTTGACGATAAAATTTACAACAATCCTACAAACCTCCCATAACCAAGACAAAAATGGCAGTATTGACCAGTGACACCTGTCATATGTGAATTATCCCTGTTTGCGCCGTAATTTTGTAGTAATTAATCTTAATATGAATGTAAATAACGTGTTTCATCAGAAAAAACTGTGTTTTTAATTAAAGGGTATCATTCTAAGAAAAATGCAATTTTGAATGGTAACACTATATCCCGACGACTTTACAACAACCCTACAAACTCAAGTGAATTATTTACTTATGGTTAGGTTCTTAAACCTTATTAATTAGTTAAGGAAAGTTGGTGAAAAACGAAATTGTGGCAAGGAAAACTTGTCAACACTGCATCTATCTACTTGGCCACAAAATTTGCAATAATCTTACAAACCTCCTATAACAAAGACAAAAATTACAGTATTGACCAGTGACAGTTGTCATATATCCACATGTAATTGATCATTGTTTGGATAGCAATTAATCCAAATACGAATGGCTATTACGTGTTTTATAAGGAAGAGCAGTAACTTAAAACTCTTTTATTAATTAAAGGGAATCATTCTGTAAAAAATTAAATTTTGGTTGGTATGTATCCCCACGAAAATGACAAGTGACAGCTGCCATTTGTCAAAAGATACTCATGCATGGTCCAGTTCTTAAGCCTCAATAATTAATTAAGGAAACTTAATGCAAAATGAAATTGCTGAAAGGGAAACTTGGTAACACTGCGTCCCTTTACTTGACCATAAAATTGACGACAATTCTACAAACTTGCCATAATCGAGACAAACAATGACAGTATTGACCAGTGACAGCTGTCATACATCAAGATGTAAATTATCCCCGTTTGGGTCGTAATTTTAAAGTAATTAATCCAAATACAAATGGATATTACGTGTTTTATTAGGAAAAGTAGTGTCTTAGAAATGATTTATTATTTAAAGGGAATTATTCCATGATAATAAAAACTCCATAAAAATGGAAATTTGGGAAAGAAAGGTTGGTAACGCTGTATCCCCACGACTTTACGATAACCCTTCAAATTCAAGTGATGTTCACAAGATATTCACTGATGGTACAGCTCCTAAAACTTATTAAATACTTAAGAAAACTTTATGAAAACCGAAATTGTGGAAAGGAAAAGTTGGTAACACTGCACCCCTATTTTTTTACCAGAAAATTTGCAACAATTCTACAAACCTCCCATAACCAAGATAAACATGACAGGATTGACCAGTGACAGTTGACAAAATATTAATTATACCTATTTGTGTCGTAATGAAATCAAATACAAATGATTATTAGGAAGAGTACTTCAATTTTTTTAATAATTAAAGGGATTTCTATGAAAATGAAATTTTGATTCCCACGACTTTACAACAATCCTAGAAACTCAAGTGACAAGCGACAGCTGTCATTTGTCAAAAGACATTCACGTAACAATCCTACAAACCTTCCATAGCCAAAGTAAAAAAATTATACGATTGACAAATGGCAGCTGTCATTGTTAAGAGTGATTACTCATTTGAAAGAGTGATTACTTATTAAAAAAGGCGTCACGCCATATCGATAACGTAGATCACGTATGCCAAAGAAGATTTTGAACAAAGGAATATTTGAATTTTCGTTGTTTAGGTCCTAGTTTCCTTCAGTACAATTTAATTTTAGAAAAATAGGGTGTATTTTGTTGTTGCTTCGATATTAATGTTGTGTGTTAAGTATTTGCTAAGCAATACAAAAAATAACCTGATGTTACTCACTGCCTAGGGCAAAGGTACTGTAAAGAATTATTTTTAAAAAAATATTTTTTTTGTTAAATAATTTTCTAACAGTACTTATGTGTTACGTTTTAAAAATAGTCTCATGTGTAAAGCTGCTCTCTGTTAACATTGAAATAAATAATCTAAGTAGACGATTAATATACGAAAGACAATATAATAATTAAAGGTTATGCACTTCTTTATGTGGTAGAATAGACGAGAATTAATAACGCTTATTCACTTTATAGGTTAAAAGATGTTTAGCTTTGCAACGAATCGTATAAATAAATATAGAGAATGGAGCACATATAAACCAGATTTTATTTTTTATTTTAACTGAATTACGATTTTTTTGGAACAATATCCTAACCTATATAATTCCGCTTTAAATATACATAATCCATTTAGAACTCATTAAGTATACAAAGGTTATAAGGGTCGATACCTTTCACGGAAATATAAAAGGTTTTTTCAAGTTCAATTTGGCCCTATATCCGTTTATACAGTATATATTAGCACCATGGCTGTTTGTACTGTATATAATTATATAAACTGTTAAATACTCGTTGTTATATACCTACTTATTTCATTGTCAATAAATATATATCATTCATAGTCACAACATTAAAGCTAGGTATTATTATTATTATTATTAGATTTTACATGATGTAGTTTGTAACATGATAATGGTATTATAATAATTAGATTCATTCTGCTTTGTCTCTGTTGTTTTGTTAAAATGTGCAGTAAATGTTTTAATTTGGCCTAAAAGCTGCCATGTACTAAATTTTTGTTATGCACAAATTTTTAATTAATGATTTTATCGAACGGAGACAAAGTGAGTTATAAGGTTGTGTAGTTGTTCCGCTTAATAAAATGTTATGTTTAATATATGAGCATATTGTATAGTGTTACATTGATGGAATAAACATTGAGAGTATTATTGTTTGTTTAATTTTGTAGGTATGTCACTTTTTGCCTTATTTCTGCAGCATAAATTAAACTTTTTTATGGCCTTAACTATACAGGGTGTTTGGCGGAGAGTTAGCAAAACTTGGTGGGCATATAGATAGGCTCAGATAGAAGATATTTTCTTAATAAACTTGTGTTCTAAAAGCCTCGGGTTTTTTAATATCATTGATTTTGTGTTATTTTCAGGATGTCAGAGATTCCTGAAATTCCTCAGAGATTTTCAATTATGCCTTTTGACATCTTTTTAAATTTTTTCAGCATATTTTTCACGTTTTTTTTACATTTGTATTTAGTCTGTAATGTATCCTGAATCTAAAAAAATCAATATCAAGTACAAATAATACCGAAATAATTCGTTTTGATCTCAAAAAGTTAATACAAGTAGCAAAAAAAGTTATGAAAGGTAACTTTAACTTGACGCAAAAAAAAAACTAAAATCTATCGAGATGTTTAGGTAGTTTTAAAATCATCTCCAGTTAATACTCTTTTCAATGATATACGATGTGTAACACAAAGCCGACTAACATGCCACAATTCATGACTTTTAAGGACAATAAAGTAAAAAAAAATATTTTTTTAATTTTATGTATTTATTTCAAAATTACAAATTTTAATAAAACTGCGCTCCCTTGGCTCTTATACATGTCCTACATCGCTGTCGCATTTCTACTGTCGTAAGGCGAAATCGCATCTCTTTTCTGATAGTTTGAAAAGCGGCATCGATTCTTTGAAGGGTCAAATGAGGAGATCGTGGAACATGCTATGGGATTGTTGTTGTGATAACAACAATATGTGCTACATATTGTTGTTGTCATTTGACATTTGTCATTTGTCGTGGTGTAACTTTTTAGCTTTCTTACATACCCAAGTCGTTAATTTAGTATTGTAACATTTCTGTAGTTGTTATTGTTATTGTTAATACTATTGGTATTGTTGCTGTTAATTGAGTTTTTATATTGTTTTTGTGACTTTCCTTATTTTCGTATCATTATCGCCACAATGGCTGCATACACTACCGAAGAATACGCCGATATTGTCTTTGCTTATGGAAGAGCCAATGGTAATACGCGAGAAGCACAAATAATTTATGAGGAGCAATACCCCAATAGGCGTGTGCCCTACCACAACACTTTTGCTAACACTTTTCGTCGATTAAGGGAAACAGGCAATCTAAATTTTCAAGAACCGAGGATCAATCGGAGGCAGTATGATGTCGCTGTAGATGAAAACGTAATTCGCGCATTCGATGAGGATCCCACCACTAGTACAAGGAAAGTAGCTACAGATCTGAACATTTCTACATGGAAAGCATGGTCAATTGTCAAGGCAGAAGGAAGGCATCCTTTCCATTACACCCCAGTGCAAGGTAATTTCATACTACATCAACAACTTAATTCTACAATTTTTACTGGCATCGTGATACTCTATTCTAGGTCTTCTACAAGCCGACTATGAGCGACGGGTACAATTTTGCCGCTTTTTGCTTCACGCAGACGTTGAAAATGGACACTTTTTAAAAAGCGGCTTATGGACAGATGAGTCAACATTTACACGTGCGGGGATATTTAACCAACATTATTTACGTTATTGGGAAAACAAAAACGTAAATCCGCATTTGACCAGAGCCAAGTCTTTCCAAACAAGATTCAGTGTTAATGTTTGGGCAGGTGTAATTGGGAGACACCTCATCGGTCCACACTACTTGCCGAGAAACCTCAACAGGGACGATTACTTACATTTTTTTACAAAATGATCTCCCACAATTATTGGCTGATATACCCATATTTAATGAAGACGGGGCCAATCGTCTTCCAGAATGACGGGTGTCCTGCACACTATCGGGTCGCCGTTAGAGAATTTTTGGACAATACTTTTCCCAATTCGTGGATCAGAAGAGCAGGTCCCATCGCATGGCCTCCACGGTCCCCTGAAATTAACCCCTCTCGATTTTTACGTATGGGGACGTGCGAAAGAACTCGTGTACGAGGTGGAAATTGACAATCTAGACCACTTAATTCAAAGAATCAATGCCGCTTTTCTAACCGTCAGAGAAGAGATGCGACTTCGCCTTATGACAGTAGAAATGCGACGGCGATGTAGGGCATGTATAAGAGCCAGGGGAGCGCAGTTTCAACAAAATTTGTAATTTTGAAATAAATACATAAAATTTAAAAAATATTTTTTTTTTTACTTTATTTGCCTTTAAAGTCATGAATTGTGGCAAGTTAGTCGGTTTGTGTTACACATCGTATATCATTGAAAAGAGTATTAACTGGAGATGTTTTTAAAACTACCTGAACATCTTGATAGATTTTAGTTTTTTTTTTGCGTCAAGTTAAAGTTACCTTTCATAACTTTTTTTGCTACTTGTATTAACTTTTTATATTATAGCTCAAAACAAATTATTTCGGTATTATTTGTACTTGATATTGATTTTTTTAGATTCAGGATACATTACAGACTAAATACAAATGTAAAAAAAAACGTGAAAAATATGCTGAACAAATTTTAAAAGATGTCGAAAGGCATAATTTTTTGAAAATCCTGAAAATAACACAAAATCAATGATATAAAAAAACCCGAGACTTTTAGAACGCAAGTTTATTAAGAAAATATCCTCTATCTGAGCCTATCTATATGCCCACCAAGTTTGGCTAACCCTCCGCCAAACACCCTGTATAGTAAGTGGAGAGATATTTTTTTCTAAATAATTAATTTTAATATCACTAGAAGTTTTATCCAATATTCTTCTTATTAATGCTGTATGTGTGTCGCCTAATATATGTAGCAACAGTTTTAAGATGATTGTCACATATTTTAAAAAAATTATTTCTTTGATGTCTCATTTTAATTATACTGCTTATGTTGAATCAGTCATTACTGATGTGAAAAAGCCATTGAACTGTTCTCTTCAAATTGATTGATAATTATTTTGATATTTTTAAGGCCTTAAGTATATAGCAACTGTCTTAGAGGGTTATTGGTGCTTCATACTTTAAACCAGTTTAAATAATTTTTTATAGATATTATTTGGGTGCCAATATAAGCACTTAAGTCTCTTCTTTTCTCTTTTCGAGGTCACTCAAGAAGAAACGTGAAGCAAATGTCACATGAAACTCTTCTTCTGAATTTGATTGTGGCCCTAAGCATGTATCAACAGTTTAAGAGTTATTACTTTGTAAATTGATCAAATTTTGCTTAACGATTTCTAAAGTTTTCTTTTTGCGAACGTATTCGGTTGTAAGTCCGATCTAATAGCATAATTTTGACAACAAGTTTCGAAAAAACAAAAACAATGTTTTATATAATGCTTTTATTTTATTTTTTGTTTAGCAATTATATGTTGTAATGGAAGAGAATATTAGAAGGTAAATTTAATAATTAAAAAAACCCAAATTTTTCTTGTCTGTTCGTACTCAGTTTTTACAGTCCAAAAAATGCCTCCTTAAATCAATTAAAATCCCTTTCCTCATTTACATTAAGGAATATACCACAAATGACTCATTGCTCCATTTAATACATGCAAAAGTTAATTTCTTTCAGCTGTCTGTCTTCATTTTCATTATTATTTTATCTCCGTTCCATCTGTCTTATTAAAATTCGGGTTTTTCAATAAGTTCTTAGATATCGATCTCAATATGGTAATTATGGTATTGCGGACCAGCCAAGCTTAAGATTAGTCATTATTTATTGAATTTGTCTTAATTTATACACAGAGTGAGCTTAAGTTTTTTGCTAAAAAATTGTTTCTTTTTAATTTAGTCTCTAAGCTTCACACTAAAAATTACAATATATCTATTTCTATTTGTAGAAAAGCCCCTGTACAGATAACGTAAAGCGTGTGAAATTATCGCCAAATTGAATATCAGACAAATTCGCCAATTTTATTCATTACTATTATATCTACGGCAAAACGGAAATGGGTTATCGCAAAAAGTGCTACGGCTGCTTACGTTGAAAATTCTAGCACCCCCGCACCCTGCTGCCACATTTTTAAAATACAATTCTTATTTGAAATTTGGAAAGTTTTAGAAAAAAAAAATCCAAAATGGCAGATGGACGCCATCTTGGGAAACGGAGCGTATCACTAGTTGCCACGGTCAATAAATTTAAAATGGCGCACTTGTGCCTACTTGATTTTCGTCAGCCATTTTGAAACTACTGATGCCACGCCCCAAGTTAAAATTTAAACAAATCAAATAGAGCATTTTATTTGCCATGGTAATCAAATTTAAAATAGCGTACCTGTGCCTACTTGATTTTGAAACTGCTGCCATGCCTAAATTTACATATTTATTCAGCATATAGTATTGAAGGAGCAGCCATAGTTCTTTTCCCTCTTAATTTTATGCATTTACGATTGCCAGCATGAAAATACACAAAATAAACCGTGTATATATTTTCGCATGTAGAAGGATCCACCAGCTCGGGTATTGTGACCGCGACATGTTTGGAAAATTAAGTCTTACCTGTATCAATTCAAATCCGAGTTTGTTGAGTGAAAATGGACCGAAAATCGAAGAAATTCAGCAGTTTCCTAATGTGATAGGCCCCAAAGTAAATAATAGGTAAATAACAGCTGACGACTTCCAACATATTCGTTAATGATATTGATAATATACAGAGTGTGTATTTTTATATAATAGTGTTTAATTATATCCAGGCCGATGGTCATAAGATCTCAATCCTGCAGTCACGAAATGACCACTTCGAATCCAGAAAACGAAAAAAGACGAGCCAGTGCTTTAGTCGACGACCTCCTAATGGAAATTTATAATTATTGCCACAATGGAACTACCGACTATTATTCTACATCGGGAAAAAGTCACAGGAGCGCATGGTTAGAAGTCGTTGATTTGGATGAAAAAGGTAAGTGAAGGATCTAATTACCGTAATAAAGTTATAGTAGTCATGGTTATAGCAGAAATCTTATAGGAAAAAGAATATATAGCTCAAGGAATTTTTAGAAAACTTTTTCATACTTTAGGCAAAGTTTGTAAGAAGTTTTCCCAATATGTAGTTCTTAGTTTCATCCACCTGTGTTAAGTAGTTTATAAGATATTCCCTTTTTTAGGGTTGCTCATTGATTCAATGTTTCTCCCCTGTACAACAGCCAAAAAAGCTCAAAAACATTACATAAGCTCATTCACACTCTAGAGAAGTAGCTCTCTATATTTTTGTATTACTTCAATATTTTTGGGTTAAATAGTTATTGTAATGTCTGCTCTTTTAGGCACCACTATATGTCAATGTTTCTACCAATGAAATATGTCAAAAAAGCTCAGTAGCTCAGAGAGTTTCCATGAAACTGATTCACTTTCCCTTTTAAGACATTTCCTAACACTAAATTGTGTGTAGGGTAAATAGCTGTTAAGAAACCCTTATTTATTATCCAAACAAGTACAGCCGGTTATATGTTGGATGGTCTCAGATATTTCGTTGCATTTTCTGCGTTTACCGGATTCAATGGACTTGTCTTTAATTATAAACTTGGTGTAGTTTCATGAGTTCACGACTTGATCTTGAATGGCCATTACGAATCGTTCTGTTTGAGGGACTAGTACGCCGTTCTTCAGCCATTTGTCGGCTGCTTTTTTGTCTATATGTGGCTGAATCAAATCGTTGTAGTGGCATACATGTGACGGCTTTTGGGATCATTTATCCTTCTTGTCGGCGTTAGAGTATATTTTCAAGTTAAGGTTTTGATTGGAGAAATTTAAGGGGGTATACGATTTGTCACCTATTAGAGCGATCCTGTAAAGATCCTGTGAGCTTCTACCTTCCTGTTGAAGAACTCTTTCAATTTTAATAGCTGTGGGAGTTCAGATCTATTAGGTCAGCCAATTATCGTCAATCTTCTGTTCTAGGTAAGGTTGTTCGTATAGTTGAGGCTCTAGGGTGGTTTATCTTGTGCTTGGTCATCATTGTGCGAGTAGTTCGTTGCAGTTCCTCAAACTCACTTTAGAACTCCTAATAAGTCAGGACAGATGGAGGTTTTGATCATTGCTCTTCGTTTTGCCTTCGAGCAATTTATGTTCTTGAAATTCCAGACGTTCATAGCTTGGACTTTATCCCTATTTGTTCAACATCAACATCACTATTAGTGACTACGCCAATTTCAATGTGCATGGCTTTACATTAGTCCATTCCGAATTCCATCAGAATGTGGTTTGCGAAGGCGTAAATTGCTCAATTAGATTTTTTAGCTGTAATTACTTTTTATAAAAATAAATATAAAAACTTTTGCACTCCAAATGAAATTTCTAAAAAGAGTTTTCTCAATATTTAGCTGCTAGTTCCATTCATGTATGCCCAGTTTGGTTGGTTGGTTGGTTTGGTTGGTGATATATTCACACTTGACACTTGAAAAACATATTCTAAATCAGTCGCAATTTGGAAACCAAACTGTACAAGATATATATGCGATAATGTCATTTTTCACATGCTTGTATGACCTGGTCAAATCATTTGATTATGTATCTCATGGGATTCTGGATGAGTCTTGGTTTTTTGAAACAGACAATATGCCAGAAGGGTTTGGTCCTATTTTGTTTTTAATTTACACTAATAATTTATCATAGATTCTCAGGCACTTTATTTGCTGATGACACTACTCTTCTTTGGCACACTCTTCTTGAGGAAATGGTTCACCAGAATTTGGCAAATATTAAAAGTTGAGGCGACTTTCAAAGACAAATGTTTTAAATTTTAACCGTTTTTTTACATAATATCTGCTTGGGTGCACAGTCATTGTATATATGTATACAGGGTGTTCATTTGAAAACTTCCCACCACGGATTTATCGGTTTTCGATAAATCCGTGGTGGGAAGTTTTCAAATGAACACCTTGTATATATAGTCACAGTTACTGTAACAGATTCAAAGAAATTTTTGGGAGTGGTTATCAATGGTAGGTTTAAGTACCACAAACATATTGAGCGGCTGTACTCTAGGTTGTCATCTGCTTGTTTTGCAATCAGAGTGATTGGAAATAGCTTAGATATAACAGTGGCCAACGATACTTGTTATACTTTGGTTAACCTACACCTATGATATGGAGTTTGTTTTTATGGAGAAATTCTGCGGCTTCAGATACAGAGCCAAAATGATCTGCAATTTGATGTGTACTTTCGCTAATTTAGTTAACTATAGGACCTTGAACTAGGTAATTCCAATTTTATGTTTTTAGAATGACCAAATCTTTAGAATTCTTTGCAATCATTACTAATATTACTTTGGATCATGTTAATGAGACTTTTGTAGCTTATATTATACGTTTTTGTACTCTGAGTACGATAAAAGACGAATTGGTGGTAGTTAGCGAGAGATTTACAGCTTTCAATTTTTATAACAACCTCTTGTATTATTAGTACATTTTAGCTCTTGACTATACTATTTTAAATATTTTTTAGTTTTTTCTAAACATAACACTAAATAGCTCTAGAAATAACATCGTAAAAAAATTCAAACCTTTATTGATATTCAGATCATTCAGTATCAAATTTCAATCAATATGAATCCGCTAATTTAAAATTATAGTATTCATATTCATTAGACCCTATATAAGAAATTTCATTTTGATTAGTGAAAAATTAAATATAATAGAATGATGATATTTATCACAGGGCAGTGGAGAGTTATCGCATTAAGTAACCACGGTATCAGAGTCATCAGAGAAAACAAGATCGAGCAAAGCGCCAAAAGTATTTTTTTGTGTTATTTTTTTGAAATAGGTTAAGAGATCCAAAATGGTGTTATAGAACAAGCCTGTAGGGAAGCTGATCGTTCTACAATGATACTATAGTCGTCATTGTCTCATGCAATATTGGGTAAATTGAAATATCCACATATAATGATTTTATCATAGTCAGCAACCGTGGTAGCTTCTCCCAAGGAGTTAGATAATGCTTTATACAGCTCTGCAGGTGATTTTGGTGGAAAATATTCTAATCTTGTGCTCATGTTGTAAGCCAATTAATAATGCATAAAAAGTACAATAATAATAATAATATAATGCTTTATTGTCAAAAAATTTTACAAATGATAGATAAAACCTAAGTAAAATTAGGACAATACCAAACATACAAAAATAAATAAATAAAAAAGAAAAATCAATATACACTAAAATGTATATAAAGTCAAAAGGTAAACAAATCAAGAATATATAGCAACACGCATGCAATAAAATATAAAAAAAAATGATTTTAGTTTTGTGTTTTAATTAAAAAGTGTATGGGAAATTTAAATTTAAGTATGAATAAAAAAGTCGTTTACGGCATACAAGGCCCTCTCGAATTTGCGAAATGAGGAAGATATGGACTTTATTGTGCATTTTTGTTCATTGTGCATTTTTTTCGCATTATACGAAATCGATTTTTTGACTAGCTCTGAGCGAGGGGTTGGAAGATAAAGATCATGCTATACGTTCCTAAGTGGGCAACGGTGAAGTGGCTCTTTTGAAGTAGCTATAAAGTATTAAACAAATAGATTCAAATATGAATAAGAAAGGAAGTGTTAAAACTCCGAATCCTTTAAAAAAATTTGGCAGTGAGTTCTACTGTTAAATAGAAACGTATCATCCATTTTTTCTCTAAGAGACCAAACGAAAACAAAACAAAAGTAAAAACACAAAGTCACGGTCTCATCAAATCCGTATAATTTTTTTTTTCACAAACAAAAAGAACGCTTTCTTTTTGTTTTGTGAAAAATATCTTAATGTATTTTTTAGGCCTAATGATGCTCCGATAGGAGCGAAACACGTGTAGCTTTTAAAAAAAAAATTATACGGATTTGATGAGACCGTGACTTTGTGTTTTTACTTTTGTTTTGTTCTACTGTTAAGCCCAAATGAGTGATGAACAGGTCTTTTTTGACCTATTCGTAACGCACTTGGGCTAGTATTCTCCAATCATTCACTTCATAAATGTTGTTATTTACTATAAAATTCCCAATACCCACGACGACTTTAACCCAAAACTCTATCTTGTACCTCAATCTTATAATTTATTTAGGATAGGAGTTAAGAAATTGGTGATAGAAAAACAGCACTGATGAACACTTTCTAAACAAATTTTAGTCTGTCTGCTTATTTAATTGTTACGTAAGTTCAGTTTTATGTTGATGCTTTTTTACTGGAGATGTGGATGTAAATAAGTGTATTGAGATATTTGATTAGTAGCCGGAGGATTTTTTAATTTTTGTTGTCTTCTTTTACTAGTCGATCCAAGATTTTTATAATAGCTCTGTAATAAACATTTTGTGTTTCTAAAAATAAACCTTATTTTAACTTTGACTCTCCAAAAAAAAGCTCCTCATTCTAACTAGATTTAATTACTTATTCAGATATCCCTGAGCTTCACACCTATTTAGGATGTTTGAGGGATTATATTACACGCACCGGAAGCGTCTTGGTGCGCCAACTAAAGCGTCGCGACGCCCTAAGAAGACAACAACAAGCCTACTGCGACGTCATTACTAAGCTTCTAGGTCCAAGTAAGTAATATCCATCAAGTTATTTATTTTTTTAATGGTATCTGCATCCACACCAATCAATCACCTAGATAAAAAATCCCCCCTATGATAAATTAAATATATCAAATATAAAACACAAAGCGGATAGAGCTCGATCTCACCGCTACTACTAACGAAATTCGATTTTTCCTCTTTTCCCCCTACGCGTTGGAAAAGCGCCACTTTTCCCATCGGACGGTAAAGGCAGCTACGGCAGTGCTGACGCTGGCGTCCGACGCTACGTTACAATATAATCAAGTCGTCCGAAGTGTTTCGCTATTTTGCCATGCCAGCACTCGAATTATGTTCCAATGAGCAGTTTATTTAGTTCATTTTCTAAGAATAAGGCTGGTGCTGGCGATGGTTTAAAGAGTTCAAGTAAGTTTTCACCTTTTATAGTCTTTTGGGGATTTAAATAGTATGTTTTTGTGTCCATACATACGTATTATTATGATAATGCTTTATAGGTTATAAATTCATGGTTATGCGCAATCTTTTTTAATATACTGGGCTTAAAGTTACAATATGACAAGAGATATTTTTAAGGTCTAAAAAGATGATGTTGATGACTGCTGTCGCACTGGAAGAAATGTCGGGTCGTTTGTAATTTTTTTCTTTGAATGTATGCTTACTTTTTCTAACTCCTTAACCTTTTTGGGATGCTGTATAGAAAATTTGTAAAATTTGGAGAGTTTTTGGTATACTTCTAGGATTTCGGGCATATGTCAACTTCCCCAACGCAATCTAGCCTCAAAATTCCACACGGCTTTAAGCAATTTTCAATATTTTTTTAAATTTAAAATTAACATTCGACATTTTCAATTTTTAGCAAAAAAATATTGAAAAACTCTTTAAAAAACTTGAAATTTCAGGCATTTAGAAAAAGGTAAATTTTGGAATTTTCGTCATTTGTTGGGCCTCAAAAGGTTAAACACTTTCAATTTTTAGCAACAAAAAGAACTCTAAATATTAATAACTAAATATGAAAACTTGAAAAATCAAAGATTTAAAACAAGTTTCGAAATTTTTATCAGTTGTGCTAATTTCTAGCAAAAATAAAATAAATTTGAAAAATTTTCGAGACACTTATAGATAACTAAATTTTAATAACATTAAAGTAAATTCTGCATTAAATAACCTGAAACATTTCAAAATTCTTAAAAAATCCAGATTATTAAAAAAAATTAAATTTCATCTACGAAAGCATCTAAAACTACGACAAATTAAAACAAAATGCTTAAAAAAAATGATCGAAACTCTTCAGAATTTCAAAAAACATTAAGAAGATTCAAAATTTGTTGCACACAAAATTGATGTTATGTATCGCCATTGCACTCCCACATTTGCAGTTTTGCTCAACATTGCTGTTCAATTTACCCCAACACAGGATTAACCAATTAGAAACAATCCAAAACAGAACTATGAGACTGATTTTAAAATGTAATCGTTATACTCCTGTGAAATCTATGTTAAGTGTCCTAAATATGCTGTCTGTCAACTAAAGAATTATATTTAGTGTCTATTTATTTATTTTTAAGTTAAAACAACATCTTTTGCCTACCTAAATCTGGGATAAATTAGAAGTTTTTAAAGATGTACATAATTATGGTACTAGAAATCGCACAGATTTTATACTGACAGACAGATGTAACACAAATCATTTGCTCAACCCTCTCCTGTACAGAGGCCTAATAGAATTCAATACATTTACTATGATCATTAAAACCTGTGATAATTTAACACAGTTAAAGAGGCTTTTAAGCAAATTTATTTTAGATAGGTTGTAAAGTCTTCATTTATACTCAAGATTTTAAATTTAATTTCAACTTTTTCAACGTTGTCCCCAAAACTAGATAAAATACCTTTGAATGTCATTACAAAATGTATACAGTGTGTCCAAGGTAAAAATGTCAAGTCTATTATGAAAAATAAAAGAGATACGAAGATAGTTAAATTAGAGAAAAGTTGCGTATTTTTAAGCCTAACAATATGCCGTTTAGAAAGTTTTAAAATTAAATAAAAAACCGAAATTTCCCGATTTCGTTTTTACTTTTTTCTAACGTTATTTAAAGCAAAACAAAAAAACACTTTCTCAAGGCCACTTTTTAAGCTATACAAAACAGCGTTGAGAGATTTTCCGTACTACGTTTCTTTTTGGAGAAATCATCATCAACTTTATTTTTTTATATAACGCGTAAAAAAAGTATAAACCGTACTAGTGAATGTTTTTTAATATCTGATTATGTTCCTATATCAAATTTTTGTCGTCAACAATCTATACATGGAGGAACGATGATCTTGGCTAGGCAAACAATTGAAACGATTTTTTGTAATATTGATAAGTATGATAATCTTCTGTTAGAGAATGTTTTTGAATTCTCTCTTTCTTTTTGTAAGCGTTTTAATTTATATATTCTTTGTGTTTATAGGCCACCTACAGGAGATATTGCTATGTTTCTGGACAAACTTGATTCTCTTTTATCCCACTTGTCCCTACACTCTAAGGTTATATAGCTACACTGATGAAACCTTGCCACGTACTTCTCTTTTAAGTATTTTAAATTCTTACGACTTGAAAATGCACGTTCTTTCTCTCACACGAATAACTTCTTCATCTGCAACTACAATTGACTATTTCTGTACAAATTTTTATGACGTTTTATGCACAGTACTCCCATCTGGTATTTCCGACCATGAAGCTATTCTTGCTAAAATGCCATATAATACTGTATTATCTTCATCTTATTATATGGAAAGAATTTTCTGCAGGAGAAATTTCAATGCTTTTTCTGCTGCTACAGCTTCGGTAAATTGGAATGCACTTGAAACGGCTTCTGACCCACTTACTTTATTTTTTCAAGTTCTGTGTGATAAGATCAATCAGTGTTTTCCTAAAATGATGCTTAAAACTAAGAAACGAAAACCATGGGTTACAAGAGGCCTTAGAATTTTAGCTAAAAACCTCCGTTTTTTGACTAAATTGTGCAAATATACCACAAATGAAAATATCCTTGTATACCATCAGAAATACCGTAGTCTGTACAGAAAGACAATTAAACCAGCAAAATCTAATTATTATAGGGATCGCTTAAATATGTCATCAAATAGGCCAAGTCATCAAAGAGAGTGTTGGTCGAATATTAATGATTTTAGACATTGCCATAGAAAAGTATGTGAACCGGAGTTAAGACCTGACATTTTAAACGACTATTATCGTGATATACCTAATATCTTGCTCAAGGGCATTCGTAGTAACATTGATCCCTTACACTATCTTCAACAAGTGTCGGTTGAGCATTCATTTTTCTTTCATCCTGTCGATCTTACCAAAGTAAAAAATGAAATCAAACGCCTAAAAAACCATAAATCATCTGGAGCTGATGGGATATCTTCGAGGCTGTTACTCTTTTTGCCTGATTCAGCCTTAAATGCTTCAGTTTCTGCCATAAACAATTCTTTACATATTGGCATTTTTCCTTCATGTTTAAAAGAGGCAGTGGTTATCCCTCTTCATAAGGGTGGAGATTTGGATCAGCCTTGTAATTTCCATCCCATTTCTATTTTGTCTACCCTTTCTAAGATAATTGAAAAACTTGCAAAAAGCAGAATTTTGTCCTTTTTACATCATAATGGCAATTTGTCTGCAAATCAGTTTGGATTTCAAGCCGGTAAAGGGACTCATGATGCTGTTTTTAGCTTTTTGGAGAGCGTCTATGTGTCCTTGAATTCTGGAGAGTCATCGGCGGCAGTGTTTTGTGATCTATCCAAAGCATTTGACTGTGTGGATCATGGAATACTGTTATCTAAGCTCGATAAATATGGTTTTAGGGGCGTAGCGTTGCGATGGCTTGAGTCCTATCTATCAAATCGTACTCAGAAGGTTACAGTGTCTGGCCGTTTGTCTGCTTCTAGATCCCTAAAATGTGGCGTTTCCCAGGGTTGAGTGTTGGGACCACTGTTATTTTTACTGTATGTGGATGACTTGAGTTCATTGAAACTGCAGGGCAAGGTGGTTCAGTTTGCTGATGATACCACCATACTATGGAGCCATAAAAATTCTGATTATGTTAAGACATGTATCCTTGAAGACCTTCAGATTTTATCAGGGTGGTGTGCTTCCAACAGGCTCGTGTTTGATGTAAGAAAGACGTCTATTATGGGGTTTAAGTGCCATGTTCAGGGTCTGATGTTTAAAAATTCCCTCTTGCAGAATAAAGAGTGCTGCAAGTTCCTAGGAATTACCATTGATGGTCGCCTTCGGTTTCAAGATCATATTTTACATTTAGCTGGGAAATTATCTTCTGGATGTTTTGCAGTAAGAATGGCAAAACAAGAGCTGGGAGGGGTGGTTGCACGTTCAGTGTACTTTTCACTTATTGAATCTCATATTTGGTATGGCTTCTCCTCTAGTTTTGTCAACAAGTTTAACTTTATTTAGTAATTGATTGTTTTATTTAGTTATCTTTAATTCAAGTATGTTCAAAAAGTTTTGTCTTCTTGTGTTTAATTTTGTTCATTGTTTTGTCAATTTTTGAAATTGTATTTTTGTTTTGTTTTTTTAGCTTGTAGGATGCTTGTACACAAGATTAGTCTTACGTAATATAGCACATTTTCTTTCTTTCTTTCTTTCTTTCTATTAAATAGCACGTTTTATTACGAATACAATGATCTGTTTTTGAAGGTGGTAGACAATGGTACAGTGAAAACATCTTGTCGAACTTGCATTGTCTTATTTATTTAATGTAACACGACGTTTCGGTTGGTAAGTATCTCCAACCGTTATCAAGTGTAAACTGCAAATCAGTCAACGGTTGGAGATACTTACCAACTGAAACGTCGTATTACATTAAATAAATAAGACAATGCAAGTTCGACAAGATGTTTTCGAATACAATGATGTTTGACACAATATGATTCAGCAATATTTAAATTGGAAAAAATAGGTTTTTATTAAATTCCTTATTATATTAAATTAAAATGATTTAAGTATCGAGTAATAGGATATTATTACTCTTGTTTCCAAATGTTAAATTAAAATCAGATTATTGACGGTTTAAACACTTTATTTATATACGTAGGCACGTCATATGTTAGTTAATTGAACAAATTAGCTAAGAACTACTTACTAGAAAACCTAAAAAACTAATTTAAGTCATAGATAATGTTCAAACAAATTACCATTATTCTCCAAACATAGATGACGCCATCTAACTGTCAAGTTTAAAACACTTGTTAACATATCAGGTGTAACGCTCTTAAACGCTTCAAAAACTATTCTCCTCTGGTGATCCTCAAGTTCAAAAACACGGTTATAAACATAGTTTTTGCAATACCCCCTCCTGAGAAACAATCAAGCGGAGTTATCTCTGGCGAACAAGCGGGCCATGAAACTGTCTACCGATCAATTTTCCCGGAAATTTGTCGAGATACTCGCGTGCGATTAGGGCATTGTGTGCGTCAGGAGCATCCTGTTGAAATCAACAATTTCTAACCTTTGCAAGTGGTAAGTTGTCCAAAGATTGTTTCAAATCGCGTTCCATTAAAATGCTCCGGAAAAGAAAATTATTAGAAAAAAGGGTCCTATTAAATCTGTTCTAAAAATCCCAACGTATTAAAACCAAAACGATAACCTTCTTGCCATTTGGATTATTGAGGGATTGTCCCTTGACCAATAATGGATATTTCTCCAATTAAAAACTTCATTATTTGTAATCATACTCTCGTCCGACCAGATAAACCTATGGAGAAATGTTTCAGCTTCCTGACACTTTTTGATGTACCATTCATACAATGTTCTTCGGTTTTCCTGGTCTAAGGACCTGACAGATACTGAATTTGCACGGGAGGAATTTCTGTTTTCTCTTCGGTATTCTAGTGGTATTGTCAATTTTTCTAATAGATTTTTTCCGGATTTTCAGTTACAGCTCATACTACATTATTTTTTCTTTCCTCAAGGAAGGCCTTTTTATTTCTTCACAATACTGGTTTCTTGAATCAGAGCCAATCGTCCCAAAATTTTTGCACTGGTTTTCTCTTTAGTTATTTAAATACATACGACTAGGTTCAACGACGTTGCTGTAACACAGGATATAATATCTCAACAAAACAATTTTAATATTTCAATAAAATTATTTTGACATTTTTTCAGCGCTATCATTTCACCGCTTACTACACCAAAACATTCAGAATTTAATTAATAAAAAATCTTTTTTGTGTCATAAATCGTTGTATTCATAAAGTAATTAAACAAACCCTTATAAACAATAATTAAAAATTCTTGACTATATTATGTTTTCTCCTTTATGCGTACTAAGAATTTGACCTAAATACTCCCATTTGAGTGAAAACACCATAATTTCTTGACATAATTGGGTACTTAATTACACGAACAATATCAAGCAAATTAAAACAAAATAATTATTATAGAGAAAATTTCTTAACTAATTAAGATATTTACCCAATTTGCATAACTTTGTACTTGACACGCCGCCTGAATAATACGGTTTCTTGGGTAAACAGATACGTTTCAGTAAGTTCAAACCCTACTAAAATTTCCGTGAAATGAAACAGACTTACCTTTGTAAAGTTATAAATAGATAAAGGCCTCCAGCGACTGCAGGAAGAGGATGAAAAGAGACGTTTCTATAGATCTTTCTTATTTTAACTGCAAGAAATATAGCAAAAAAAAATACTGTGTGGGCCCCCAGTTCAAAGAAATCTACATTTCAGGTCAACGGCAACAAATACAATCGGTATAAAATTAATGAATCATTATAAACATTTAAATGTCTAAGAAGGTACGGGTCAAAGATACCTTCTTATAACGAAGTCTTTTCTTCACAAAATAAAATCCCAATTCTGTTTCAATGATCATTTATGTCTGTCTTTGATTGGTTGTAATTAGTGTAACTACATGTTGAATCTGATGATGAGTCATCTCATCGAAAGGCATCACTCTTGAACTAAGATTGGCATTTTATTTCGTGAAGAAAAGACTTTCACTTCACTTCCAAAATCGACTTCTTCAATCAAATGTGTTCTTTCTCAGGTGCCTCCGAGTCCGTAGATATGCGGTTTACGATTCAGCCCACCCCGGGGGAATCGGGGTTCTCCCAGTGGGTCGCCGCCATGAAAATGGTCGCCCAATTACCCGGGGGAATCCCGCCGGAGTTTAGGCGTAGACTGTGGGTCACTATGGCCGAGAGACATTTGACCTCGAGAGGTGTAAGTATCGGATGGTTCCGAAGAACAACCGATACGGTGGTTCAATTGTGTGATATTTTCATTACAGTGATATGTCTAACTCTAAGACTACTTCCAGATTGATTGGACGAACGTGGAAAAATCCTGCTTCAGCGAGTGGTCCCATCCTGCGGACGCCGAACTCGGCATCCAGATCGTCAAAGATTTGCACAGGACCGGATGCAGTTTATTTTGCGGAGAGGACGGCCAAGAAAACCAGGCTTTACTGAAAAAAGTGCTTTTGGCCTACGCCAGATGGAACAAAGCAGTCGGTAAGAAAAAATACTGCTTTTCGTATCCAGTATATTGTTGCTATTTCAACTAATTTTCCATTTATTTTAGGATATTGCCAAGGGTTTAACATGCTGGCAGCCCTACTGCTACAAGTAACAGATCGATGCGAGAGTGACGCTCTTAAGCTGATGATTTACCTGATAGAAGGCCTCCTACCGGATTCTTATTTCGCCGATAGTCTGAGAGGGTTATCCGTGGACATGGCCGTGTTTAGGGAACTTCTTAGGAGCAAACTGCCGAGTCTCTCTAAGCATTTGGATGTGTTACAGAATGCCGCTAAAGACGGCTCTAGGAGCTACGAACCTCCTTTGACTAATGTCTTTACTATGCAATGGTAAGTTCCTTTGTAAGTTTCTACAGCTACCTATGGAAGATCTGAATGATTTTGTACTACTAAGAAAGATGTTCTATGACTTCTCAACAATTTGTTTCATTAAGTTGACATTAGTAGTTATTGAGAAATTAAACTCTCCAGTTTAAAAGCCGGATATCTCAACAAATTTCATTTAGTTCTATAACAGAATTTAATTTTCACCAATATACAGAACAGATCTCTACCAAACAGTCTCTCCCAAGAACTAAAGGAATGACCTCTCTAAAGCTTTTTAAGCAAGTCAAATTAAAAATACTTTTGGCTCAAAATAATAATTAACTATGGTTGCAAAAATAAAAGTTTTACGTGTCTCCGACTAGTTTCGTCAGTTTATCTGCATTTCTCTGCATGCCGGTCCCCCTCCTTGGTTTCTCGTATCAGCGCTGCCTATCTTAGCTGGTATCCCCATTCCCCATTGAGGGTATAACCTTCATGTGTGTGCATGTATTTTTTTATTAATATTTTTCTCAAAATTAATAAAAACCATTCCCATAGAGGGTATAAAACTTCATGTGTGTGCATGTCTTTTTTTTATTAATATTTCTCTAAAATCAAAAAAAATCATTATTTCTTAATTTTTTTTTATGTTTTTACTTTCCTATTCGAGTATAGGTTCTTTTTATTTTGGCTAATAGATATTTAAAATTTATCTCAGTACAGAAATGTAAATAGCTGTTTAAGGTCTTTAAAAGGGTTGGCTCATTTGTACTACAGTTTACTGATGGTGCAGGCAAACGGTTGTTTCAATCGAGAGACACTTCTATTTGTCATAATAAAATAAGTGAACACAAAATTGTAACTTTTTTATAAAAGTGACAAATAAAATCTTTTTGTATTGTATAATGATCATCAACTCACCATAGCATATACCAGGCATGCGATAAATAATTGTAAATAATTTAATAGCAGATTGCTTTTAAAAAAAAAATGAGGTTCAGTTGAATTTTCCTAGTGCAAAAATCAAAGGCAATCAGGATACAGGGTGATAAACTTAATGTAATTTTGGTTAAATAAAATATTCATTATTTCTAGACATTTTCGCTAACTATTTGCTTACACATTTACCGATTTCATTTTTTTTAGTACCGTTGAATAGAGAATTTAACGCTGCTTACTATGATGTATCACACGATGGGGGTTCCCATTTGACATATTAAAGTGAGGTTAGCTGGAGGTGAGGAGGTGATTGACAGAACTTCAGTAAATGCATAATTAAACGCTCCCCTGTATATCTAATTTGACGTTTTTTTTTTTTTTTTTTAAGAAGGCCCCTTTTAACCCTTAATACAAGGGTGGATTGTTTTGAAATGAAAGCACTGTATAGCAAATTTTAAAATTAACATTTTTGTAGAATTATGTCATAGAGGGCCAGCAACATTTTGATTTTTTCTTAAAACTCCGTTAATTGGCACAATTTAATTTTTTATTTAATATATGCATTTTGCAAACAGTTTTGCTTAAGAAAGGTCAAAAATTCGGTATGATTAACATTTTTGGAGATATTTATATTTAAAGTTTTCAATGCACTCCAAAAAAATTTATACTCAACTTTTCAACTATTTATAATGCTTTAATACACTTCGAATGAATGATAATTTAAAATAAAAATTATGAATATTTGCCAGTAAATGATCGATACGACCTTCATTTGTCTCAATACATTTTAAAATATTTTTATTGAAAAATCACTAAATCTTAAAAAATAATTGCTCATTTCGAAATGACTCAGTAGCAGTTAATTATTTTACCATTAATTTCATGTATCCCCATATGCAAAAATCCAATGGGTTCAAGTCTAAACTTAAAGTCTTCATAGCATATTTATGAAGAAATTACTTAAACACAAAGTTGTGCATAAACACGATTCACATCATAAATATAAAATACATAATCTTTTTTTAAACATTTTATGTATGTTTCCTGGGAAGCATAAATGCAGATCTGCAATGTTGTATAGATTCCCAAATGTCCTACCTATAGTGAGCACAGTCGCCCTTATTAAAGAGTAGTGTTACATTAGCTATCTGTTTTGTCAGTATGTTTATTTTTTTATTTTACTTATAGAATAGATCTACAGTTCATAAGGAACGTATTATCTATGAAACTGTAATAGAAATTAGTACTTGTTTTCCTTGTTTACGGAATATAATGGTTTCATATTTAATTTGGTACATGTATACGCCAGGGCAGTTACAAAAATAGGAAAAGTTTTTCCAAACAAGCTGAATTTTTTACAGATGCTAGTATTCATCAAGAGTACTTTGTAAAAAAAAGTTACACCTTCTCGGAGGCTTGCTTTTTCCGCCATGTTAAATTAAAGATGGCGGCTGGTGCTATTCTTAAAAAAATCGTAACTTTCTTATTTATTACCAGATTTTCGTCAAGTAAAAAACATTATCTTTAGTTTTAACTAGAGAATAAGACAAAAATATAAAACTTCTTTCATAGGTCATATTTCTGCCAAAATAAGGAAATAAAAAAATCGAAAAGCTTTTCTTCAACTTTTAGCCAACCGTACTCTTTACCAAAAAAAAGTTAAAATATGTGTAGTCTTTTATGCGTTTTTGTTTTAACTTTAAAACAGTCGCCAAATTTATGATAGGTACTTTAGGAGATAGAGTTAAAAAGCGCTTACAAAATCAAAAAAAAAATAATAATAATAAAACTTATGCAGGATGTAACTTTACTTCTTGTTTGATTTATGTACCAAAATATTTTGTAACAAATACACTAAAAACAAAAATATGTTTATAACAAAAACAGTTTGGTTTTAACTTATAAAAGAAACATTAAAAAAAATTTTAAAAACATTGTTATTCTTAATAATAAGGAACATTATATATTGGTAGATATTCTTTTTTGTGCCAAAAAATTACAAACGAAGCTTTTAATAGCTTTTCGTTAAAAGTTATAACGACTTATTTGGTTACATTTTACTTAAACTTCATCATCTATTTCCACTTCATCCAAATCAATTCTGGGTGCATTCATACAAGCTAAATTGCATTTTTTATATAAAATGTCGCATTTTCGATTATACGAAGCACAAATACAGTTTGCTGTGCATAGATCTTTGCATTTGCAAAAAAAAGTAGCCATTAGGTGTTCGGGCCCCGGGGGTTTTGTGTATGTGTAGAGGTAATTTGTTTATAGCAATGAAGTCTTGACTGATTAAGATTTTCACAGTTTTGGACGGGAAAAAATTTTAATATAAGTTTTTGTCCAACTTTACTTAGGATAGCCTTATTCAAATAAGGGGCATTAAAACTTTTGATAAAATCATACATTTCAGGATTATTTTTTAATACGTCAAATATTCTTTTTTGACCATTTTATATGGGTACGAGGTAGTATCACATCCTGTAAATGCATGAATGAATAAAAGATTTTCACGGATCTGTTCTGAGAGCAAAGTTTGAATTTTAAAAATATTTAGAAATTTATCAAGAGCTTTACTCGTGCTGGGTGCCCAAACATATAGCTGGTGGTTAGACTTATTTGCTAAGGAAATTAAAATTACAATTAGATCTGTATCATTACCAAAGACTACTACATCTTGCGATTGACATTCTGTTATTACGGTTAAGGCAACAACCTGTCACAATCAGATTTCGTATGTGTGACTTTTATACCCTTTTCTTTCAACTTCTCGGCTAGGCAAGAAATAAACCTTTCTTTGTTCGAAGAATTTGATAGGAAGTCTGCTTGCGAGAAGACCAGCGATGTGTTTTCCTGAAACTCAACCCTAGGCGTAATTTTTGATTGATGTCTATGATGTTCCTCGTCCTTGGTGGACTTCACTATAACCATCTAAAACTACCCAAGAGTTTCCAAACCAAAATTTTTAATAACATAATGGCAATAGATTTTAAATATATCGCCAAATGTTACTAATTTGGGCCAGTCAATTTTATGTAGTAAGCAACCACCATCAATGACTGAAAGTGGATTTTTTAGTGTGTCGGGTTTCTCAAATTCAAAATTATCTTTACAAAGATGGGAAATCAGAACAGACTTATTCTCTTTGCGGAGTTTTCCTTGGCTAAAGAAATACGGAGGATAGGTACTTAGTTCATGTTCGAAAAACGTCTTCAAATCATTTTCGTTTCTCATAGTGAGCAATACTCTATTAAAGAATTGTTGAGGATTTACGTCAACTGGATTTTTTTACTTTGTATTTTGCTGTAGTTTTTTGCCACCTCAATTTTTGGAGAAAAATTTTGAGCCTGTAAAATAAGATGATGAAATAAATGTGTAATTTTTTTTTACTTTTTTTGACAGAAATATAACCTGTCAAAATAGTTTTATATTTTTATTTCATTCTTTAGTGAGAAGCAAATATAATGTTTTTTACTTGACAAAAATCGGTTAATAAATAAGAAAGTTACGATATTTTAAAAACTAGTAGCATCCGCCATCTTTAATTCAACATGGCGGAAAAAGCAAGCCTCCTAAAAGGTGTAACTTTTTTTTACAAAGTACTATTGATGGGTACTACCATCTGTGAAAAATTCAGCTTGATTGCAAAAAGTTCTCCTAAAGGCCATTTTTTGAGCTAGCTGCCCTGGCATAGTATGTATTTTCCTGTATGCAAGCGTTGGATTGGTATCTAATTTATGAAAATTTGACCATTTACTAATGTCATAGAAACTTGTCTAAAATATTGTGAAAATAGCTCCTATTTGGAGTAAATTATCCTGTACATTTTATTTTTGAATACTATACTCTATTCACGTATATATACAGGCTTGACTTTGTATAGACTGTAGAGTGTCCTATACCTATATATAAATAGAAAAAATTTCTCTTCATAACCAGAAGTGCTATTTTGGAGGTACTTCTTTTGATATTAGTACACTGTGAAATTTTCAACATTTTCTTACAAAAAATAGCTCCTTATATATAGATTTATTTAACTCCTAATAAAATCGATATACAGAAGTGCACTAAAAAGAAAAAAAATAAACAATTTTCTCATCAAAAGAGAACAAAAAAATATATTCGAATGACTAGGAATATAATTCGATGAGATAACTTATCAGTTGCGTGACAGCCATTTTTTAATCCTCTTTCTGTTGTGAAATAGTTGTGATTTGTGACGGTCCATAAATCACAATTGTCGATAGTTCGTGCAGGAAGAAAATGTATGACGGAAATTTTCGTCACTGCTACAGATAACAAGTGTTTTGGGAAACATCTTGTTTCATCATTATTTCAAGGATTTTTTTTCATCTCAATATTTTTTATTTTAAAAACTAAACATTTTTATGACAAATCAAAATGATATAATTGGTATAAAGAATAAATGTAGATGTTTCCAAAATAATACATTCTATGTATTAGTGATGTAATATGTACAGACAGTTGTGATGTAACAGGACTCTTTATCTCTTCTCCCTGTATTTTGCCACAACAACATAGATGGTCACTTAAGAGTAATCATAAACTTTAAGTTCTCTAGATTCCATGGCCAAAAAATTTATAAGTTTGAATGAACTATCAAGTATAAGAAGACCTTCAGATTGAGAAAGCACTAAATGAGAATTATACGATATACTGGAAAATTTTCTTTGAATAATTTATCAATCTTCTTCTTGCAGGTTTTTAACATTATTCTGCAACTGTTTGCCCCAACCAACAGTCCTACGGGTATGGGACCTGATCTTCCTCGAAGGAAACGAAATCCTGCTGCGTACAGCACTGGCCATCTGGCAGGTCCTTGCACAACGTATCCTCGTGGTGCGTACTGCCGATGAGTTCTACTGCATCATGGGCGCACTCACTAGGGAACTCTTGGAGTCCAACCTGATCGATGCCAACACCTTAATAAAAGCCATCGTAACCATTGGTCCCTTACCAGAGCTGAAGAGCCTGAGGGACCACTATTTGTACAATATAACCCCTTGGGGCACCGCCATTCCTCAGCCGGTCAATAAGCAAATTAGCTTGCACCCGAAAAATTTAGATATTAGTGCGTTGAAGAAACAATACGTGAAGCTTAAGCAGAGACAGAGGCAGGCGCACGTCATATTTTCTTCTGCTATATCCAGGCAACCGTCTCCCAGTGCCACTCCGGTTGCAATGAATCATCTTTTAGTGGGTAAAAGATCTTTAGGTAATCGATTAATCTTCACCTAGATTGTGACGGTAATTTTTGTAAATTTTAGGGTCAGCCAAAAGAGTTGGGCCCCCCAAGGGCAGCATACCCCCAGTGAGATCCAGACAAGTCCATCCAACTACTTTACACTGGAAAGATGCCGAAAAGCAGGATTCCAGTTCAAGCTCAAGCGATACCGAACTCTGTGACGATGACGTTAAAAGTTCCTCAGATGAAGAAACCAGTCAATTACCAAAAGACAATCCAACTTCCAGTGATATTAAAGACAATATTAAAGAGCTTGAGCCCATAGCAGATAAATCTTTGTTATGTCCCTCCCCGGTAAACCTGAAAGTTATATCAGATTCCGAAGATGAAAATGAGGAGTTTGAAAGTTTTCTTGCGGATAGAGTGAAGTGCTTGAAGGATATCGATTCTGATGTTAGTGTCACAAGCAACACAAGAAGAAATAGTGAGTTAGCGTTGCAAATAATACAAGAAAACTCTTTAATACTGCATAGGATAATGCAGTGCCAATCCAGGTTTTCACCATCCCCACCCCTACTGATTGATAGTGCAACAGTTAGTACAAGTGCCTCATATTTGGATTTAGAAGAAAATACTGAAAACACTGAGCAGCAAAAGATGGAGGAAGTTTCTTCTTGGATCGAAAGCCAACCTTTGGATGCTGAACTGGAACTTCCAGTGTTTAAATATCGCAGCATATTGGAGAAAAGTAAAAGCCTCGATGAACGATATAATAGTTTATTTAGCAGTTCAGTAAAAGAAATGTTTCCACCCTTAGGGGAGCTTCATGAGAGCAAATCCGAAACCCCCATAGGCAGCACGGTGGATGATAGTCTATTATCACCAGAAATATGTTCAGAACCTTTTGTTAACACCAAAACAGATTCAGAAGATACGTTAGTGGATTTAAAAGACAATAATAAATCAAGCCAACTTATACAAGAAAATCTTGATTTACTGAAGGCCTATTCTGCCAAAGAAAAATCTAAGAAAATCATGCAAGAGAACGTTGAGTTATTAGAAAGTATTTCCAGTGGTGATAAAAGTCTTACTCACATAAATGATACAGTTATAACCAAGGCAGACGATCAAGATTCAGCCATAAGCATTGACATCATTGATAATTTAATAAATTTAGGTAATGAGCCTTCCCGACCCAATTCAGCGGATGACCTTGATGGCTGTGATATTGATTATAAACTTAGTTTAAGGGTTGAGACTCGGTTATCGCCCTCACCCAGTAGTTTAGAGCGGCCTTTAAAGTTATGTGATGATCCCGTTAGTCCTAATAAGTCTCCCAATAAGGTTTTCAATCCCTTTCCGGTGTCTTTGAATACGAGACAAAGTAAGGAGGTCCCTCTAAAGTTGGGGTTGTATAAGAAGTAGAGAAAAAGAGCAATTTATTGTGCGTTTCAGTCGCTGTTCGTGGTTTTTAAGTTAATATGGGAGTTGCAGGGTGTTTGTTGAGGTAAAAAAGTTACAATGCATAAATGGATCTAAGGAGGTTTTTGGAAAGTTGTTTAAGTTCTAAAATTCCAACAAAATTCAAATTAAAATTTTTTTCTAGATTTTCCAAATTTTAGTCATTTATATGGAGTTTTTGCAGGCTATGGTACAGCATACAAGAAATATATTTTTTTATTTGGGCTTAGTTTTAAAGAAATTTCAAACTTTAATCAAAAAATGCTAATAACTCCTTTTTGATTCATTTTTGCAAAAATATTTTTGGATTTGGTCGTTAATTTGAATTTAAGGATTTTCTTGATTTTACCCCACTATATCCAGATTTCAATCAATTTTATTCAATTTCCATTAAGTTTTATGCATACTATTTTTTTTCATGGTTTCATACTTTTTGAAAAAAACTGAAATCTGCTCTGCTTTCAAATTTCATCACAGATTTCCCAAAAAATGTTGTCCCCAAAACCAAAAAATGCTAATAACTTTTTTACTATTTGTTTTTGGGCAACATACCTAAAGTACGTTTTATTTTAGATTTAAGTAGCGTATCCATTGCAATTTCTAATATTTCTTAATTTAGCATGCTTTTTGAGAAAATTGCCATTTCAATAGGTATTTTCACGATTTTCTCCCACAGTAGATCTCATAAAAAAATTCTTTTTTTATTCATCTTATAGGAAACACCCTGTTATTTCCAGAAAAACTTCAAACGTATCGATTAGTGCCTTTTTAGGCCCTCACGATATGAGTGACTGAAAAGATAAAAATCTTAGGCCAAAAAAAATCTCAATTAATGTAACCCCTCCCCAACAAATTATATATTCTAAAATTTTACCTTCAAATTCTAGATTAAAACTATCTTATAACGTTCCATTTTGTATTAGCCCATAGATTAGGGTAATAAATCGTCTAAAAGCTACTAGCCAAAGCTCTCCTTTTTATTTTTAGGAAATTTTACAGGGTGCTCAAACTATGGACACCCCGTAGGTATTTATTTTATTTTAAAATTGACAAAATGTTACTTGTGCTGTGCCAGTTTGTTGCTCTTATTAATGAGAAATAATCAAAAAAAATGATGTACGTAAATATATTTTCCATTATAAACTTAAGCCTTGAAATATTGTTAAATGTGTGCATTAAGGAAGTACCTAATAAAGCAACATTATATTGTTTGAAATTGTGTTTTTTTTTATATAGAAATAGGGAGTAATAAAAAATAGCCTAAAATACAAAAAATGTATATATTCCCCATATATTTTCATATATTTTTTGATAAAATTGCCCCGTTTTAGATTTCACGATTTTCTCCCACTGTATGGAAAATAAAGTCAACATTTATTTCTGTGACTCTTATTATTATATGAAAGTTTCAACTGTATTTTGAATTGAAAATATTTAACTGAGACTCAGAAAATCGAAATATTAATTACGCTTGGATATGCTGAGAAAACTAGAATACACAACGAAGTTTGAATAATCTTCAACAATAAATACACGAATAGAGAATCTGTAAGTCAGTCTACATAATCAGGTGAATTGAGGCTAAGTGGAGAGAGACTGGAACTGTTAAGGATCTTGGCAGATCAGAAAGGACTGAGGTTCTTATGATAAAAAACTGGTCCTAGTGTCATTACAAGAGCATCTGAACTTTTGGATAATACGCTTCATAGAGCAATTTTATTAAAATTATTAAAGAAGGAAAAGTGACACCCTTTAAAATTTAATTACTTCAAGAGCTACTAGAACTGCGATAATAATTAGTGAAATAGATATGTTTTTTAGGCGAGGCAATTTTTTATTTGAATAGACCAGTAAATAGGCATAATTTTAGGTACTGGGCACTTGAAAACCCACACAATTCTGAGCCAGGAATTATAAAAAGGTGAATTTATGGATCGGGATTATTAATAACGAAGTAATAGGACCATACTTTTTTTTAAGGAACTTTGACGGGACATTGTTATATCATGACTTTTTAGAACTTGATTTCAGCGAAACTGTATTCTGATGAAAATTATTTAGATGTTTAAAACCATGCGCTATGACTTCAACAGAATGGGGCGAGATAATGTTTTCCCAAGCCGTGGATTAATATAGTGGCCACCTAGATCACCCGACCTTAATCCTTAATTAGACTTTTTTTGGGATTATGTCAAAAATTAAGTGCAGAAAGATAAGCCACATCCACTTGATAACCTCTAAATATCGCATTAGTAATGCCATTAGGAATATTTCTCCAGACACGGTTGAAAAGATACAACAAAAATTTATAGTTCGTTACATCAACTATCCGAAAAATTCATTTTATTCTTCCAGGCAGTTAAACAAGTAAAAACTGCGGTCAACTACCTGGAAGAATTAAGAATGATTAGTTTCAACTACTTCGAAGTACCAAAGGATATCCAGTTTTTACTTGCCTGGCAAAAATTATATTTTTTTTATTGTTTGAGGCAATTGAGGGCCCGAAACTGACGTACCGATATCCTGAAGTTAATATCACTTAAGTCCAAAATGGTACCTATATATCTTCAGCTCAAATTTCTAAAGAAAAATTACGTTAAATGCCTGAAAAATTCATTTAAAGCATTAAAAGCTATGGTCAACTGCCTGGAAAAATTAAGAATAATTAGTATGATCTGCCTGGAAGTATCAAAGTATATTCCTTTTATTCATCCAGGCAACTCTTCTTATTCTTCCAGGGAATTGAGGCTAAAAATACCAAAGAAAAATTACTTGAACTGTCTGGAAAATTGATTTTATTATTTCCAGCAATTGAGCACTAAAAAATATTGTCAAATGCCCGGTAGAGTGAGGAAAAATCGTTTTTTAGTCATACGATTTTGCCAAAAACATGCGAGAAAATGACATAGATACGCAGAAAAAGTTGTCACAGATACAAAAAGAAATCCCTTACATGTCTTTTCAGGCTCATCCAAGGAATGCAATGCAAGTGTATTAATTACAGAATTTTTCAATGTTCTAGAATCTTCGTGTTTTATTTTATGGAAGCACAGAACGATTCCAAAGTTTGCGCAAAGAACTTAACAGCATAGAGAATTTATTACAATTGAAAACTTTGTAAAAAACATGATGGACTGCTAGAGCTGAATCGATCAAGGCAGTGTTCTACTGTGGATTTCTTTGGAAGGTATTGTAGATGAAAAAAATTAAGAATATTTTAGAATATTTCAAAAACACGTACTTATTCTGGCCTGCTCAAGAAAAATTTTAGACTTTGACTTAAGTTCCTTATATTTCTCTAAAAATTGAAGAGCAGAATAATTGAATGTCATCGAAGCTGTTTTTTTTTTAATTAAAAGTACTTCAGCGTCCTTAGAACAAATGGACCATGACATTAAAATCAATGCATTGATTCAGAATGAAATCAGTCCAGAGAGTGATTTTGCCTTAGAACATTGAAAGGCTAGAATTAGTAAACAACAATTTTGTTTGAGTTCAACATGTGCACAGGGCAGGTTCATCGACTCTCTGTTGTCAAGTTTACATGCATTTTCAAAAGAGGAAATTTTCAGCTATATATATCAACACATATCATAATGTTAATTTAACTTATTGATGTTAGATTTTGGTTTAAAAATAAAAAGTGGAAACAGATATATGTTGTTCTAAGCGCAAAAATAAGATCTTCAAAGCAAAAAAATATTATTAACATTCTTATTCCTAAAACGCCTTCTAAAAAAATTGAAATGCCAACACCGAACTCAAAAGCTAATGTCATCTTGACAAACGGCTTTATGTTTATATTTGGTATTTCCAGTCCTTTCACTGTTTTTGTGAATAAAATACCGATACAAGTAATACCGTAATTGTCATAACATCATATCGTGGGATAACCGTCGTCATAAACGTAGAATAATACAAACTTATTAAGAAATCTATAATAAATATAAAATATTTAATTTCCATAAAAATGCTTGTTATTAGATAAGTGCCTTTACTCTAATGAAGTACGTTAAGAAAAACACATAAAGAGTTCATAAACGGTAATAATTTAAAGTATAATCTATTAATAATAAATATTTATCATATAAATATTGTTTGACGACGTCACTGGTAAAGATTACTTGTGTCGGTGGAAAGAACAAAGCGTTTTTCTCTAATATACGTTATCTACATTATCATATTTTTCGAAAATGCTTCATATTTTATTGAAGAGGAATAACATTACGTCTGTCAAAATAAGTGACAAATTTTTATGACATTATAAAGTGTGTTTTTTTGCCATTTCTACGTAAGCATTTGGCATCATTGCATCAGAGATGTGCAAACAAACAAACTGCCCATAGTTCCATGGCAATGCTAATTCTAGCCTTTCAATGTTCTAAGGATTTTGCAAAGCATGAAAATGAAAATTCAGAAACAACTTTAAGTCAGAAGAGAATTTAGAGCTATGCTGCAATCTTTTAATAGTTGCACCAAAGACAATCTCAAAGAGACTGTTTCAATGACATTATAGAAACGGTTGAATCAATTGTACAATTAGGGCCTACATTTTTCAAAGAACAACCAGAATGCTTACTAGCTGAGTTACAAATACTTCTCGAATAATGTGATCAATTAAAAAATTTTGAGATATTTCCAAAGTAGTATGATACTTTGGACTCGGAATTTATCCCGAGTCTGTAACTTGGAATAAAGTCGATAATAAATATTAAATGGAAGAGAGTTCGGAAAAACGCTCAGACACAGCAATTGAGATTGTAAGTTGCGCATTTTTTACAATAAAAAGTTTTTATACAGGGCCATATAGCCGAGGGCGTGCCATATATATTTTTGGATTCTCCACAAAATTCCAATATTTTGATGTATCACATACTATACCTTTATTCGATTGTTTTTAAGATACAGGGCGTTAAAGAAAACGTATTTCGTAAACTTAAAGAGGGTTCTTTTAAATCTTTTTATTTAAAATGTAAACCATTTACTATTTGGCAGTGCCCTAAATCCAGCAGAGTCAAATCGGTCGATCTTGGTGGCCATTTAAAAGGTCCTCTCCTGCCAATCCATCTGCCTGGAAAAATAGTATCTAGATAGTTTCGAATAGGTCTTCCAAAATGTGGTTTTAGCAAAAGGCCCACCTTCTTGCTGAAACCAGATATTTCTATTCGGCATATCAGCTACTATTGAATCAGGGAATAAAATAGCTAGATTTGGAATTAGTTCTTCTTGTAAAAACTGTAAATACCTTGCTCCATTTAAATTTTCTTCGATGAAAATTGGGCCTATAACTTGCTGGCCTAGAATTCCTGCCTAAACATTTCCTTTTTCTGGGTGTTAAGTCTGGCCTTGCCTCATCCAACATGGATTTTCTTGTGCCCAATAACGGCAATTTTGACGATTTACTTCTCCGTTCAGCATAAATCAGAATGTTTCTGTAATAAGATTATTATTCTGCATTAATTTCATAAATTGTTCACAAAAATCAATTCTTCTATCTTCATCCTCCTCATTGAGTTCCTGGAGAATTTTAAGTTTATAGGGATGAAATTTTTCTGCTTCAAGAACCTTTACTACTAAAGACTGGCTCACTTCCAATTCGCGCGCTACCTGCCTAGTGGGAATATTAGGATTTTCTATAATGGCTAATAACACATGAATTTTGGTGTCTTCATTAAGTGCAGATCGACGAGAACTAGTTATTGTTCTTACGTGACCATTTTCCCGAAACTCTTTTTCAATCGTGCTTATAGTACTTTGAGATATGGGTGATAAATCAGGATACTTCTGTCTGAATAAATATAAAACTTCATTTTGGGTTCTTGTTCTATCTTCGTACTCAATCATCATTAAGATTTCAATCTTGTGCTTTTGACTTAAATAGCCCATTTTGTCAAAAAATTAAAAGAAACTTAAATCTGATTATCCGACAATAAAGGCACGTCTTGTAGCAATGTCAATATGTATAAAATGTCAAAATTATAAAAATGCCACATTTTTATAGAGCATTCATAAAATACATCACGAAAAAAAAACTGTTTACTGAAACACATATATTGTGAATTTAAAACATTGTTAAAATAAAAAATCAAAACTTAAAAACAGGTGAATAAAGGTATGGCATGTGATACATCAAAATGTTTGGAATTTTAGCCTCGCCTAAATGGCTCACCCTGTATAAAAAAATTTATTGTAAAAAATGCGCAACTTACAATCTCAATTGATGTGTCTGAGCGTTTGTCCGAACTCGCTTCCATTTATTTATTATCGAATTTATTCCAAGTTACAGACTCGCACTGTATACAGAGACATACATAATAAAATTATTTGTTTAAAATATAATGCTTTGCTAGTGAAAAAAAAATATACACGTTATACAAATCGCTTCTCAGATTTTATTATTGTCACTTTCCATGGACAGGTTTAAAAAAAAATCATCAGTTCAAAAAAATCATAATTTATTCAACAAAACAAAAACTCCTCAATAATTATACTGATCCAAAATAGGCGGACACGTGCACACCAGGTGCTTATCCCCATAAATATCATCGATCCTGGCCACCGTGGGCCACACCTTCAGCTCGGGTTTCACGAACGGAGCGGGGAAAGCCGCCTGTTCCCTCGTATAAGGTCGCTCCCAAGCGCTGTTGATCACCTGCTCCTGCGTATGCGGGGCCATCTTCAAAGGATTCATCCTAATATCCATTTTCCCCTCCTCGATATCCTTGATCTCCTGCCGGATGTAGATCATCGCCTCACAGAACCTATCCAGCTCCTGTTTATCCTCAGACTCAGTGGGTTCGATCATAAGAGTTCCTGCTACAGGCCAAGACATTGTTGGGGCGTGAAAGCTGTAGTCCATTAAACGTTTCGCGATATCAGCGGCTTCTATGTTGGCAGTCTTTTTGAATTCCCTTATATCGATAATAAACTCGTGTGCCACTAAATTGGAGGTGCCACTCTTAAATAAGGTATTATAATAAGGTTCCAGCACCTTTGACATATAGTTGGCGTTAAGTATGGCTACTTGTGTGGCCTTCCTTAAGCCCCTTGGGCCCATCATCTTAATATAAGCCCAAGATATAGGCAGAATCGCACTGGAGCCATAAGGGGCGGCACTAACCACTTCATATGAAGTCGAGTTGGCCCCTAAAGGATTCACTACAGGATGCCCGGGCAAAAAAGGGGCCAAGTGGCTTTTTACTCCTATAGGACCCATACCAGGCCCACCACCCCCATGAGGAATACAAAAAGTCTTGTGGAGATTCAAATGGGACACGTCACTCCCATAGTCACCGGGTCTACAAAGTCCCACCTGAGCGTTCATGTTTGCGCCGTCCAAGTAAACTTGCCCCCCATTTTTATGGATAATTTCACACACTTCCGCCACCGTATCTTCAAAGACCCCATTGGTAGATGGATAAGTGATCATAAGGCAAGACAACCGGTTGCGGAACTTTTCCGCTTTTGATTTTAGATCTTCCACGTCGATGGTACCATCCTGTTTAACTCTCACGGGTTCGACACGCATGCCGGCCATTTGGGCACTGGCCGGATTGGTACCATGAGCGCTTACTGGAATTAGGCAAACGTCTCTGTGTTTATCCCCTCTCGCTTCGTGGTAGCATTGGATGGCTCGTAGACCCGCATATTCTCCCTGGGCCCCACTGTTCGGTTGGAAACTGATCTTGTCATAGCCGGTGATGGCGCACAAGTCTTTCTCCAGCTCGGCAAACAGTTGGTGGTACCCCAAAGACTGGTCCAGGGGTGCGAACGGGTGGATGTCCGTGAAATGTTTGAAAGAGCACGGCATCATTTCGGTGGTGGAGTTGAGTTTCATGGTGCAAGACCCTAAAGGGATCATCGAGTGCACCAGGGAAATATCCTTGTTTTCTAGGACTTTCATGTAGCGAACGATCCTGGTCTCTGAGTGGTGTGAGTTGAAAACTGGATGGGTAAGAAACGGGGATGTTCGCTTGAACTCGCTTCTGTAAATAGCTTTTTCCCGTACTTTTAAGTCGTTTAGTAAACTGTCCAAGGTCTGTGTGCTCCCGAATATGTAAAAAATATCGTTGATGTCTTTGGGGGTGACGGTTTCATCCAGGGCGATTCCTACCGCTCCGTCGTCATAATATCGGAAGTTTATCTCTTTTTCGGCTGCCCTAGCTTTAATTTCCTCGAGGTCCAGTTTGGGTTCCACGCGTAGAGTGTCAAAGAACACTTCGTTTGTTAAAGTGTTTCCGTCCTTTTGAAGGCCATGATGAAGAATCTGGAAATTTAACGGAAATTTTTTAAAGAGCTGCTCTCAACAAATTAAATTCAATGATTCCAAAAGGTTTTATCACAAATGAGTTATCCATTTCCAAAACTCGTTTAGTCATTTTTTAACAAGATTTAAGTTTTTCATATAGAAGTAAACTATATGCTAAAATCTTCCTAAATATCATAAAAAACAATACCAAGAATCGTTTTTTTTTTAATTATAAATTAGATCTTAAAATAAGGTGCAGTTCCAAAACTTTGCCATGAAATATACGGCACCATAATATTACAGGTGCACAACTAATCTAATACATAAATAAACCACTCTTTTATACCACTGAATCAAATATTTGTAAAAAAGGAACCTTGAAGGAAACCTTGCTTGATCCAGCAGAATATTTAAATCGCTTTTCTTTAACGATCCAAATAAGGTTATATGGTTTGTAATGTTGTTGGGTTTAGGGATCCATAAAATAAAATCGATCTTATTACTAGCCGACACTTATAAATATATTCGCATCTTCAGAGCGCTAAAATACAATAACAACTAAGACAATAAAAACGGTGTGAAATTTGGGCGTATATATTGTTGATTCAAATTTAAAAATTTTCAATTTGTTAAACAATTTTTATCGCCTACAACGCCACGGATACGAGTTTGGCTGCCAATGGTTTATTGTTGTACAATGTACAACTGATCTTTTTAGATAAAATTTGGCCGTATATATTCTTGATTAGATTTTTTGCAGTGGGCTCCCGGACCATATGCACAGTATTTATATAGTTCTCTTGTATTCAAAATTTTTGTTTTTATATAGTTTTATTTAGTGTTATAAGCTAGGACAAAAATTAATGAATACATTCAGAGTTTTGATGCATCTGAGCAAGCCAGCACAAATCAAAGCAAATAACCTCTCCTTTTAAATTTTTTAAAGAGATTGAATACGCTAACTTGTCCATATTTCGGTATAAATAAGAATTTTAATGAATTGCAAATAATGCTAGATTCATTTAACTGTTGTTTGATGTCATGGTGTGAGACCTGGCAACTACCAGATTCTTTAAAATCAAAGGTTATCATGTTATGTATTATAATGGAAATATAAACAAGAACGATGGTACAGTGGTCTATGTGAGCAAGTACAAATATTGGATTGATTAAAGCAATAATGTGCTTATTCAGGTATCAGGACAAAAACTCCTGTGTAAGCTCTATACAGGTCACAAGTTTGTCCTCACGATTTTATTACAACTTGACAAGTTGAAAAAAAAACTAAAAAAGCAAATTCTAACATTTTTATAGGAGATATAAACATATACATAAAATCAACTAAAGATATAAGTTTTGCTTATTTAAATCTAATGGCAGAACCAGGATATATGTCATTAATAAATGAGTTCACCCGAATGCAGAGAGGATCAAATGCATGCATTCATGCAGGCGTCACTATTCGACATTTTAAATCATGTGTTTTAGAATGTGCTATAACAGATTTTTCTGTAATCATGTTTCAATGTAAAAAAATCTTCTAAACCCAACAACAATAAAATAACAATAATAATAACAACAATAATAAAAACAGTCATTATAAAAAATTAACTATTCCAAATTTCTATAAATGTTTAGCAAACTAAATTGGGATCCTTTTTATAATAAAAACGACAGCGACTACCTTTTAAATCATTTATTTGAAAATGTAATCCTTTGTCAAGATTTAGCCACACAGAAAATTAAAAATAAAGACAAAAAACGAACTAGTAGTATATTGTACAGGGCGTACAACAAACGCAGCTAAGCAGAAAATATACCAATAATCAAAAAAAATTCCTGGTGTCGTCAATAAATTTAATAACTACAAAGAATAAAAAAAACATTTGGAAAAACTGATTTATTAAACCCAAACGGAGTAGTATAAGTCTCAAATTGAAGATTCAAATAAAG
Source organism: Anthonomus grandis grandis (assembly GCF_022605725.1). Taxonomy (NCBI): domain Eukaryota; kingdom Metazoa; phylum Arthropoda; class Insecta; order Coleoptera; family Curculionidae; genus Anthonomus; species Anthonomus grandis. The sequence goes on along the minus strand of NC_065556.1, from coordinate 18,924,608 downwards.
TCCTTAAGAAATTATGGAAAGTAATAAATATTTATGCAGGAAAACTAGAAATAAAAAAAGAGCGTAAATGGAGATGTTCGCAAATTTAGGATCAAGAAATCAAAAACTTGTTTTTTTACTAATGGCAACAGAAAAATCACACATAATAGACAATACCTTTTTTTATATACTTTACATTACTAACATATCACTTCTACGATATATAAATACATATAAAATTATAATAAAGAAGTAAATATATATTTTACATATATATTTACAAATAAACGAACGCGTTCAAGGGCCACAATCTGTGGCTCTTGAAAAAAAAGTTATTGTCTATTATGTGTGATTTTGTTATGTTTGTGCAAAGTATAATTAGATATGTGCCCATCTACATATTATATTGTTCTGTTGCCATTAGTATATATGCAATCGACAAAAAAGCTTCCTCACAGTAAACAGCCTTGAAAAAAACGTAAATAAACGTCGAAACGTCGGTACCTTTTCAAAAAAGGAAGTTTTTGATTTCTTGGTCCTAAACCTGCAAACTCCATCTACGCTACTTACTAAGGACGCTACTTTTAGTCAATATAAAAAGGAGGTCCTACTGTATCAGTATTATTTTCTACTTATATAAACGGACTATTGCAAGGTAAATACGAAGGACAAATTTCATTATTTGCCGATAATGCCGTTGTACTCTATGACGGAAATTCTTGGAGAGATGTAAAGACACAAGCAGAGAGTGACATGGTTAATATTAAGAATTGATTTAATGAAATGTGTCTAACTATAAATATTAAGAAAACAAAATATCTGGTATTAAACAGACCCAGATTTTCAATCTTGCATATGAATCAACACCAAGTGATTATCGAAGAAGCACAAAACATTAAATAACTAGCAGGAGTGTATATTGGTAATTTTTTAAATTGGGATATATATCGAGAATGTCGTCAAAAAACTCAAAGAGTAATTATGATTTAAATTTAAAGCAATTAAACAAATATTAGACCAAGTTAAAGTGCTATATTTATTTATTTATTTATTTATTTAACGGTATCCACCAATTTTACAAAAATAAAATAACACAAAAGATATTAATAATAATACAACTTAAGCTAGATAATAGTGAGACATCAATCAAAGTTACAAATTAATTTAAAGAAACCTGTTAAAGTAACGAGTCACTAATTAATTAATTAATTTAAGAGAACTCCTAAAACTGCTAAAGGAAACGTGCAGGTCAAGACTATACCTATCGAAAGAACGTTGCATTCTAGTTATAGGATTATGCTGTCCATAAGAACTACATAGAAGAGTTTTTTCAGTCTAGTCAATTTTTGCGCCCGAAAATTTAGCCTATTTAAAAGATAATCACAATCAGTCATGCCAGATATTAATTTAAAAATAAAACACAAGTCTGAATTATTACGCCTTAACTCAAGTGAGTCCAAAGAGAGAACTGACATGACCGACTTGTAATCAGTACGACCATTAGCTAATGGAACCTTAAGTTTAAAAGAACAATTTCTTAAGAATTTATTTTGAACTTTTTCAATATTTTCAATATGCGATTTATAAAATGGAGACCATACGGGACTAGCATACTCCAAACCAGAACGGACTAACGAACAGTACAGAACTTTATAGACAAAGCATGACAAGTCTTGACTGCATCTGGTTATAAATACTAGAACAGAACGGACTAACGAAGAGTACAGAACTTTATAGACAAAGCATGACAAGTCTTGACTGCATCTGGTTATAAATACTAGATTTCTATACGCTTTTTGAACTAACTTTTCAGCATGAGACAAAAATGTCAACTTAGAATCGAAAATTAAGGTTGCACCATTCATAGAGATTATGCAAGTCATCCTGTAACAATTGACATTGAACATTAGAATCAATAGACAAAAACAATTTTAAATCATCAGCGAATAATAAAAATTCACAATTTCTTACAAATAATCCTATATCATTAACAAAGATTGTAAAAAGCAACGGACCCACATGTGACCCCTGAGAAACGCCAGATGGCACAGAGAAGCTGCTAGATAAGAAGTTAAGCCGTATACATTGCGATCTACCCAGTAGATAGTCTTTTAGCCAACAAATAACATTTGATCCAAAACCCAAAGCTTGCAGCTTTGCCAGTAGAAGCGCATGATTAACTCTGTCGAACGCCTTCGAAAAATCCGTACAAACAGCATCAACTTGTGAACTTTTACCAAAAGCATTAAACAGATAATTTTTATAACATATTAAGTTAGTAACAGTGGAACGACCTTTTTGAAAACCATGTTGACTGTTAATAATAAGGCTTTTACATTGCCATGACAATTGCTTGGTTACAAGTGCATCCAAAAGTTTAGGCAAGGTTGACTGTATACAAACTCCCCGATAATTACTGACATCACTAGTATTACTAGACTTAAATATCGGCGTAATATCAACACCTTCTAAAGTACAACTTTGTACTTTAGAAGGTGTTGGTAATATACGAATTCTTCCAAAAAGAAAGAAATACTCCCGACTTTAAAGACAGATTGAATAAAGTGCAAATAGGCCTCGACAGAGTACATACACATTCACGAAGTAGCAAGCTGGGTATGCCATCCGGTCCCGCAGAAGTCTTGTTCTGTAAGCCAAAAATCTCGTCAAAAACCTCTACTAAAGATAACTCTACAAATTTGACATCGAATTAATCCACAAGCCCTGTCATGTAATATACAGGTATTTGAAATGCTTTATCAGAATATACGTTTGACAAATATTTGGCAAATAAATTAACAATATCACCACCCTCATCACTAGTTTCATCATTAAAAAACATATGTTTAGGAATAATATTTGACTTTTTAACATTGCCTACATGTTTCCAGAATAACCTAGGATTTAACAATAGATTATTCTCGGTACGAGAAATAATATAATCGCGGTAACACTGACCGCTCAACACACTACATGACTGCCGAAGCCAGAGAAAACCAAGTAATCACTTTGCAATTGAGACTCCTTAAACTTCTTATGAGCAATCCTCTTACGTAAAACTAAGCTTCATAACTCTCTTGAAAACCATACAGGAAAGCTACCAGTGTTATTATAGGACTTAATAGGCACAAAATAGCTGATTCCTTCATACAAAAGGTCATAAAACTTATTAAGGGAAATATTTATATTAGAAGCGTTGTTTTGTAAAGGACCAGTCGATAGATGCAAGGAAATTATTTAGCGATACAAAATCAGCATCTTTGAAGTCAAAAAACTTTACTGAATATTTCAGAGACCTTGACATATATGGTACTGAAAAGATACACTTACATACGGAGTGTGTCGAGAGTGAGTCACCGGCAATAAAAAATCATCCGCCAATCCAGAAGACCCATATTTTCATATTCAAGATGGACTTTTGAGTTGAGGTGAGGTATATGAAGTACGTCTAAAAAAGTTGAAAATAACGCAAAAGCTTTTTTTAAAAATAATGTTTAATATTAGATATTGATAAAATATTTTGAGATAACTAGGCAACACAAGAATAGACCCGAATCACAAAACATTGCACACAATCACAATAGGAGACATAAAAAGATCAAGACAAACAAAACTGATATATTGGATCATTTAAAAGAAGTTTAAGAAAATTGTTAGTAGAACAAGGAAGAAAAGTTTGCGAAAAATATACACGTTTAGACTAACTTACTAAAAAAAAGACATTTTGACGATAATTTGAGTGTAAAAAACGAAAATGCATGTTAAAGTTTCGTTCATTTCACTAAAAATGTTTGTAGTGGGTTTCTCTGCACTAGAGCACTATACGTAACACTTGGCGACAAAAATGAGATAGGGATGCACTACTGAAATACCCGAAGAGGAAGAATTACTAGTATAATTTTTTGTACTAGACGTTTTTAAGGTCAAAAAAATTATTTGTATTATTTTGTTAATATTACTATACTCTTACGTTATAAAGATTTATATTACGAGCAAAATATGGTTTATTTTGTATTGACTTATTTGTCAAAAAACTGTTCCAAAAATCTTCTAATTGATTTTTCACATTTCCAAAACTTGTTCTATTCGTATTACAATTCCAAAACTAGCCTTTTTGTTTTTTTTTTAAATCTAATTTCCATGAAACTTTTTTTTAGTTTTAACCAATATAATACTAACAAAAATTAAATTGACAAAACGACTTCTAGAAATGGCTTACTCAAATAAAAAAAACCAACTCACCAAAGTAAAATGATGAATCTTCATGGCGATATCCTTCAGCCCTTGAGGACCGTGATACACCGCGAACATCGCAGACATGTTGGCTAAAAGGGCTTGGGCAGTACAAATATTACTGGTAGCCTTATCTCTCCTAATGTGTTGCTCTCTGGTCTGAAGGGCCAAACGGTATCCGTCTCTCCCAGCGGCATCTCTAGTCACCCCAATCATCCTTCCTGGCATCAGTCTTACTAACGATTGATTACATGCAAAGAATCCAGCGTGAGGACCACCGTAACCCAATGGTACTCCGAGCCTTTGTGAGGTACCAATGGCCATGTCGGCACCAAATTCGCTCGGAGGACGAAGGAGGGTGAGGCTGAGGAGGTCAGTGGCACAACAAACAAGAGTTCCTTATAAGAGAATTTATGTTTATTAAGAGAAAACATTTGGCAGTTGGCTTTACCATGTGAATGGGCGTCCTCCGCCACTGAAGAGAAATCTTCTACGTTCCCCTCAGTGTCAGGGTATTGGAAAAGGATGCCAGCGATGTCTCTGTTAGAGAAATCTGACTTGGAGATGTCTACCACTTGGACTTCTAATCCTAACGAGCTCAATCTGAAATTCAGTGAGGATGCAATAATGACAAAATGTTTCTAAATTGAGGACTACAGTAATTCCTTACCTTGTCTGTACCACAGAAATAGTCTGCGGATGCAACTTATTGGACACCAAAAGTTTCCTTCTCTTATTCTGCCTATAACAGAGAGACAACGCTTCAGCAGCAGCAGTACCTTCATCCAACAATGAAGCATTTGCTACATCAAGGCCGGTTAGTTCAGAAACCATCGTTTGATAGTTAAGAAGACCTTCTAGACGACCTTGGGCTACCTAGAGAGCAACCCAGATTAAAACAGTGATTATATTTTAATATTCCAGGTATACTTCTGGCTGATAAGGAGTATACTGGGTGGTCCATCCGGGATTTTCGAAAATATTTCTCATAATTGTGTGTGGCACGCAGCAGTTGTGGTATCCCATGCCGATATAGGATCTCCATATTTTGTTACGTTCTGCTATAGACCTTATTCGGTTGATTAGTTCATATTCGCCTAAAAATAAGTGATTTTTTTGATGTTTAAAGTATAAAAACATGTTTTGCTAAATTAAATGAGATCCCCTGCCAAGGGTTATCCATCGGGGTTATCTGTTTGTTAAGAAATAGTAACGTTTTATTGATGGCTATAACCTAATTTTCCAGAATTTTTTGCATAGTTATTAAAAAATAAAATGATTTTTTTTTAAATTTTACTTGAATTAAACTTTTCGAGGTTATATAGAAAATTTCTTTTTTTTTAAATTACATTAAGATTTTAAGGTTTTAAATGGACAATTCTTAACTTTTCTGATTTAAAAAAAAAAGATTTTTTTATTAAAGTTTCCTAGTTTCTAGTTCAACACTTTTTTTTTAAATTCAATAAAGCACTTTAAAGAACGAAATTTGAATTAGAAATTCTAGTAAATTTGAACCGAAAATGTAATTTTGTTTGTAAAATTCGGGTTTTAATTAAATTTTTTTAAATTAGTTTTAATTATTTAATTTAAAATTTAAAGCGGCATACCCGTGACTATTTATAGTTTATATAAGATTTTAAATTTTGAATATTTTTTTCAAATGGGTCAATACACTTACCTAAGGGCTCCTCTATATCCAACGATTCATTCAAGGAAATATTCTTGGGTACCGCTTTTTCTGTTAATTGGTCCAAACTCTATAAATAAATCCACACTTTTTCCTTTCCTTATTAACCATAAAAAAAAACGCATCATTATATAACAAAATTGAAAAAAAGTACCTTAAAACCAATAGTATCTAACATAACAATAATATCTTGATCTCTTGGGCCTATATGCCTGGAAGGGAATTCATCCCTATGCGGAAACAACGGTCCTTCAGGCTTGGCCGCCGCAGAACTTAAGCCCCTGAATTTGTTAATATTATTTAACAATTTTAAATTTTTAAAAGTATATGCGGTTAATCTATTCATTATTATTTGAAAAAAAATACTACACGCGACTATTAGTTCTCACCATACTTTCGAAAGAACATTCGGTTCGGTTTTATCGGTCTAATCACATTAAGGGTCAAGGGGGCATAAAAAATATGGTTTTGATAATAATGAGGTTGCCTGATTGGTATATACGTTTACGGAATATACCAACAATGGTTCTCAAATGTCCAAGAGCAATTAATATTTTTATTCATTTGCAGTTATTTTTTGGCATAACTTAGGAACCACTTCAAATATTTTCAAGATATTTTCACTTTATTGTAAAAGGATCGCTGAAGATAGACTTGAGAGTAAAAACGTGATTCTAGCTTAAGAATTTGGGCAGTTAGAGCACTTCTGGTTGATGCATTTATTTTTGCTAATTTTCTTATTAATTTTTTACAATTCTTGTGAATATTTTTATGAAATATTGGTAATATATCTTCAAAGAATTTCAGGCAAATTGCATTTCTTGAGCAATGGTTTATACACGTTTTTTGTACTTAAAAAACTTTCTGAGTTAGAATCAATTTTGTCAACCAGTCTCCAAAGATCGAACAGATTTACGGTTCTTAAATCCCATACTCTCATATCAAAATTCTTATTCACTGGCAGATATTTTTAAGAATAAATAAAATTACTGACTAAATACGTGATTCTAACTTAATAAGAATTTGGGAATTTGGAGAACTTGAAGCATTTATTTTTGCTAATTTTCGCATCTTTAATATTCTTGTGAGTATTTTTACAATAAGGCTTATATTGGGAATCTTTGTAAAAAGGTTTGAAGCAAAGAGAGAATTTTTACCTATGCAATGATTTTATATATGAGAACGTTTTTTGTATCAAGGGCCATCAGACTTGAAGCCAAAAGTGGAAATTGAGCGTTAAAGGCTTACAAGAACGTGTAGACTATAGCAAAGCGAATGGTATTAACTGCTTATTCTAAATAGAAATATTCTTTTAGGTAGTTGGATTGGAGAATCTGGTGGGATAGTTTAACATGTTCAACTGTCTGGAAAAAATACAAAAATTCTTCCTCAAGCAGTTCCACTAAAGCCTGATGCTTTCCTTCCAAGTTAATTCAAAGCTTTCAATTGCTTGAAATTTCTAGTTTTTTTTTATAATCAGAATTATAGCATGACCCTCTCTAAGAGCTTATGAATACTCTCAACTGCCTGGAATAATAAATAGGAATATATTCTTTCAGGCTGTTGGATTGGAGACTATGGTGCAATAGCTGATCATATTTAATTGCTTGAACAAAATATATTTGCTAAGAAAACCGGGTAGTACTAACAGTGAAGTGGAAATTATTTTTAAGCTATTTTATTACAAAATTTCCCGAAAACTCTTTTTAATGTTTGATAAGAACCGATTAAAAAATGAACTTATTAGTGTATTATACAGTAATTGACACTTTCGAAATTTGGATGCAGGGCCGAGCCGTGCCGGGGGTGCGCCGCACCCGGGCGGTGCTCATTTGAGGCGGCAAATCATCCGAAAAATAAAATAAAAAAGCGCCAAGTAATGAAAAAAAAATTATGAATAACGAAAATGTATAAAATTTAAAACTTGTAATTAAGGCGCCAACAGAATACAATGTTTACTGAAACCGAGCATTATTCCCCGAATCGTTGCTATAATAATAATAATCTATATAGATAAATAAATAGGTACCAGGACCATGCAGGTAATAAAAACAATAGCACCGCAATTATGGTGGGTTCAGCCGCCGCCGGTATACTGATGATGTTATAAGGGCGGCGTAATTAAAAGAGCCGCGTGAAGTACCACCAATAGTAATTCCTCGAAATTTATTTCTTGCGGAATTTCAATACTTTTGGGTAATAAATAATATGTATTTTGGAGCTGCAGAAATAAGCGGGGGTGTAATGTTTAGAAATTCCCACCCTTTTGTTTTTAATTTATTTTAATTTGCGAGTTTTAAAGCGACTTGTCGATTAGTGTTTATTTTTAATACATTTCACATAAAAATTGTGTTTGTGTTGTTAACGGTAAGTTTAAAATATTTTATTAATATCTTCCAAATATTTAGAACTTCATGCCTTAAGCAATTTTCCATTGAAAAAAGTAATGTCTGATTTTTGTGCCAATTCTAAAAAAAATATTTGTTGATTTAGATGGCTGATGGTCGAAAGAGGCTTTCTGGTTCCCAATACCGAAAAAGGAAGCTAGAAAAGGAGGAAGATGACAGGCGGTTAGCAGGTTCGTTAAAAAAGTTTTTTGCGTCATCAACGAATCCACAACCGGCACAACCTCAACCTTCAACAAGCCAAAGGCCGGATGTTCAACCTTTGACGTCAACTGAAGACGATGCCGATGTAGAACAACCAAATGATGGAGATCAACAACCATCAGGAGATGAACTGAAACAAGATGATCACTCGACGAATACGCCAGCAAATACGCAAACTGAGAACATTGAAGCTATTCAGGTAAATGAAGAACGATTTAATCCTGCATATTGGCCCGAAATATTAACGGATAATATTAGATTATTGATTTTAGGAATAGGACCTGTTCAAATTAAAAATATTAATTATCCCATTAATAATTTAAATTTAGCGCTGCTTACTTTGAAAAAAATTAACTAACAATGAAAAAGTTCCTAGAACCTGGCTTATTTACTCAAAATCTTAAGATTCAGTGTACTGTTTTCCTTGTAAATTATTTAAAGTTTCTGATAATAGTTTTAATGAGAGGAATGGCTATAGTGACTGGCGACATTTATCTCGGACTTTAGAAAGACACGAAACCAGTAAAAGGCATTTTGAAAGTGTTAGGAAATGGCTTGAATTAAAAAAATCAATAGAAAAAGATTTAACTGTGGACTCTATCAATCAAAATTTATTTCAAATGGAAAAAAAAAGATGGACTTCGATTTTAGAGAGAATAATATCTGTTATCCAGTTTTTAGCTGGACAAAATTTAGCTTTTAGGGGTAATAGTCAAAAACTAATGAGACGATTGCAAAATTTGATTCTGTAATGGCCGAACATATTGATAGAGTCCAAAAAGATGGGAACAAAATGCCGCATTATTCGGGAGATAAAATACAAAATTACAAACACTACTGGTCAGGGGTTAACAGATTTTTTATTAAATTATTTAAAAGAACTAGATATTGATATTGCTGATATGAGAGGTCAGGGCTATGACAACGGAGCAAACATGAAAGGCAAGCACAAAGGCCTACAAAAAAAATTTTAATATTAATCCTAGAGCCTTTTTTGTACCCTGTGCCGCCCATAGTTTAAATTTAGTAGTTAATGATGCAGCAAAAAGCTCTCTAGAAGTAACTAATTATTTTAGCATTATTCAGGAAATATATGTCTTTTTTTCGGCCTCAACTTACAGATGGAATGCTCTCTTAAAAGAGCTGCCCAGGCTAACACTAAAGCCCTTATCGGATACCCGCTGTGAAAGCTGTCCTGAGGCAATAAAAACTCTTAGATTTGAGTTAGAAAAAGTGTATGATGCTCTGTTTACGCTTTTTAATGATGAAAGCAGAGATAATGGAACAAAGAATATTGCAATGTCCCTAATAAATAAAATAAAATTATTTAAATTTATTTGTTTGTTAGTTATTTGGTACAACATTTTGGCAAAAATTAATATAGTAAGCAAAACACTGCAAAAATCTAATGTTATTTTACCAGAAGCTGTACAGATACTAAAAGAAATCAAATTATTTTTGACACAAATGAGATCGGAAAACGGGTTTTTAGACATGATAAATGAATCTAAAAAAATTGCGGAAGAAGTAGATGCCGAAATTTCCTTTCCAGCCATTCACTCAATAAGACCAAGGAAAAAAAAACGTTTTTTGATTATGAACACAAGGATGAGCCAAGCCAATCTCCAGAAATAAATTTTAAAGTAAATTTTTTTTTAATATTCTCGATATTTCAACCTCAAAATTGGATGAGAGAATTATTTGGTTTTTTAAACAATTTGAAAGCATTTTCTAAACCCGAAATAATGACCTATTGTAAGAATTTAGAAGCTAAATTAACTGACCCTGAAACAAAAAATATGGACATAAATGGATTGGACCTCTATAATGAAATCGACATATTATCAATTTACATTAATGATAGAAATATTTTCTCGGCCAAAGAAATATTATCCCATTTATATATATCTCACATTGACTCATTTATTTCTAGAAGATTGAGCCAGAGAATTTCTGGAATTTATTATGCGCAGTTCTGCTGAACCATCTGTGTCTTTAGCACGAATTCTTTATATTTCCTTAGTAAAGTCATTGCTTAATTATGCATCTCCATTTTACCAGGTGAATATTGACAGGATTAAAGCTATACAGAATAAGTTTCTGAGATATTGTGGGTTTAGGCTTTATAGACTAAGGCAACAGTGATCAAAAGTTGGTTTATGCGCATTATTTAAACTGCTTTGAGGCGATTTACACTGTCCTGATCTTTTAAGCAGCATCAATTTCCGAATTTCAAGCCGAAACAATACAAATAATGTTCTTTTCCATATCCCTAACCATCAAACAAACTATATGTATAATAGTCCTTTGAGCCTTTTTTTCACTTGCATTTCTCTCTCTCAATTCAAATCTCAGTGTCATAGACTAATTTCGTTCATTTCAATTATCATGATCAACTGTGAATATAATTACATAGTATCTGCCCTTTTATATATTTTGTAAAAAAAGGGATGATCCCGTTAAATAAATGAATTTTGATGGAACTTCTTCAGTTTTCCGATGAAATATTTGAAGCAATTCACCGAATATTCCGGCGAAATTTCTCCAAAAATTAAAATATTGTTCCATGCAGTTGAAACTTGATTTTTGGAAAAGTTGAATAAAATCTCTTTAAGAAATGAGTACTTACAGTTGAAGAAAAATAATTGAAAAATCTCGGTTTTCCAGGATAACCGATAAAATTTCAAATTTTGAAGAACACTAAATTTGAAGTTTTTGAAACGCATATTATAACATCAATAATTTTATTAATACCCGCCATTTTTGGTCATAAGTTATGAACTACATACTTAGAATATATTCACGCTTTTATTCCAATATTATAAAGATTCCTGAGGATGGATTTGAGAGCAAAAAAAAGGGGTTCTAAGTTAAGAATTTGTGTAGTTACAGCAGTTTATGTTCAGGCATTTTCATCAAATCTGCCTGCAATATTAATAGAATATATTTGCCTTGGTGGTAAGAAGAAGAAATAAAAACAAACCGTATATAAAAATTTTCGTAAAAGTACTTTTATTAAATAAATTATCTCTTATAACAAAAATCATATACAACCATAAATGAACATGGAAAATGACAATGGTGTAAAAAACTAAAAAAAAAAAAGAGGAGCAAATCGAAACGCAAAACATGTAAATATACAATGAAAATATATTTTACTACTAATAATAAGAGTGTATTCCAACAAATCTGCATCAGTAATAGTACAAAAAAAACTTGTACTTTGATATACAAAAGAGTTTCAAAAAAACCATTTTGACCCTCACTATGAATACAAAACACGCACACATTCTCAGATTGCTACTTAAGCATCATCGCACACTTGTCCCGCAATACTTCTTCACTGGCTGTTTATTTAAAAAAGTAAGGCGCCCATACTGCCCATTTCGCTTTGTTCTTTAACGAAAATCTCAAAGTACTGATAAATAATCGTTACGGCCAATAAAATACCAGTACCGGACCCGATGGCACCAAGGAAATCCGCCAGTACCGACAACGCTCCGATACACAAACCGCCGAACGCTGCCGCAGTCGGAATATAACGATTCAACTCGTGGATCATCGAGTTGTCCCTGTGGCCCCTCATGACCATCTGTTGTTCCTTCAATTGTTTGGCGACATCCTTAGCGGAACTTCCAGAAACTTCGATCCAGGTCTTGGAGAAGAAGGCGCAAGAACCCAACATGAAGATAATATAAAGTAGGGCGTGTACGGGATCTTCCACTATATGACCAACACTTTCGGGTGGAGATAAGTAGTAACATAAGCCGCCGATAGGGTAGGACCTGGCCGGACCGCCCCCGCCCACATCAGCCCACACTCCCAAGAAGTTAATCAGGAAATTGCCTTGGAACTTGACCGCCAACATTTGCGAGATAACGTATAAGTTGGAAACCAACGCGGATTGCAGGATGATCGGGATGTTGGAGGTATAGAAGAGTTTGATTGGGTAGCTGGAGTACTGGCCGCGGTACCTCGCGCTCTTGATCGGCAAATCCACCCTGAATCCTTGGAAGTATATCACTATAGCAAACACTAAGATCGTCGCCAAAAGGTTCATCAGGTTGGGTAAGTTTTGACGGTAAAAAGCTTCACGTAGCGCTCTGATTTTGTCTTGTCTGGTGGTGAGCAAGTGGAATAACGCGATCACCGCTCCCTCGAACTCGGTTCCTCTGCCGGTGTTTACTGTGGCAGGAGAGAATGCTTTCCAGATGATCGTTTCGCAAATGTTGGTGGCGATGAACAGTGAAATTCCGGAACCTAAGCCGTAGCCTTTTTGCAGGAGTTCGTCCAGTAGAAGTACGATAAGACCGGCGACGAATAATTGGATGATGATCAGCAAGCAGACGCCAGCGCCGATTTCTGCCGGGTCACCGTACATTCCGGTCATTACGTAGACGATGGCTTGACCGACGGTTATGACCATTCCGAATACTGAAAAAGAACAACACTTTTAGCCATTTTCATTACATTCAGATTTGTGTGCCTAAAATTTGAAGATTAAATAAAAAATATCAAGTAAAGAACGAAATGTAAAAATTGGAAGCTGCTGTTCTAAAATTTTAATAATAAAAAGGATTTAAGACTCAAGCATTAAAATTACCTTACATAGTTTAGGTTGATTGAATTATTAGTAAACATAGTTTCAGGCCTCTAATTTGGGACCTATATTATTTTTGACTGGTGTAGCACAAATGCACACCTCTTCAATAACAAAAAATTTTCATTTATGTCTATAACCCTGAATCGTGATACTGTAGAATATTGTTACAATATTAATGGTTCTTCTCTTCAGAAATGTACAAATAAAAGGGATTTGGGTGTTGTGGTTGAACTGACTTTTACAGACCAAATTGTCAATATAGTGAATAAGGCACCCAAAACAATGGGCTCTATTGTCAGATTCTGTAGTCTGAAGTTGCTCAACAGTCTGGTATTACAAAAGTTGGAATATGCTTGTTTAATTTGGTCCCCTCAATATGAGATTTGGATTAAAACCAATGAGCACGTACAGAGAAAATTTCTTAAGTATATGTTTTTTAAAAAGTTTAGGTATTACCCATTAGTATACAGAAATTTCATAGATTAACTTTGGAAAATCGGCGCATCAGAACTGGTCTTGTATATCTCTTTTAAATTTTAACCAACAGAATTGATTCCCCTGAAATTCCTTCAATGCTGCTGTTCTTTGCATATGTTGGAAATACCAGACAAAGGAAGATGTTTCATTTAAGAACAAATACCAATACGTACACCCTAGAACTAATACTAATAAAACCTCACATGTGATTTGTGTTTAGACCTTTTAGAGTTAAATACATTTACCAAACTTATTGACGATAAACTTTACCCTTGTCAGACTCAAAGCTATTCATTTTAACCTTAAGTCACCTCTTATTGTTAGCATAAGAAGATAACTGGGTGTTATTTTTTTTTGTAGTGTTAGGTTTAATTGTTTTTGTTTTTTGTTGCGTTTAAATGTACATATTTTCTTTTATATATATTGGTGTCTGTAATTGGTCCTCAATAATACTTAATAAATAAATGAATTATTACACAAACATCTTCTGTTCAAAATAAATTGATACACCTTTTTTCTAAATGGGGCAAATTTTGAATTTTTCTTGTCAGTGCAACCAATCAAATATCCTCAAAGCAAAATACAGTAAGAACGTTACGTTAATGTTTTACATACAAAATCCGTAATGGATAATTTTAATTATTTCTGGGTTCTTAATTTGTTATCTTCACCCAACAATATAATTGTTTAATATCTTAAACTTCCATGGCCTCAAAAATAACATTTGAAGGATACATATTATAATTATACATTATGATATGATACATTTATACCAAATATCAATTTTATGCATTATTTTTTAAATTACTAAGACTTTTTAAATGATCCCACCCATGAACTTCAAAAATAAAGAAACTTTCATAAGAAGCTTCTTACTTTATTTATAATATTCTTCTATCAATAACATTAAATAATTCAAACAACAGGAGCAGTACTAAACTGGATATAACTGGCCATCCTAGAACCCAAACCCCAATCTTGACAGATTAATAATCTGTTAAATTTAGTAAGTAATGAGTATCACATCCAAGAAAATTTATTAGAAATTAGTAATTAACTTTCAATAGTACCTAACATTATACGAATAATCCTTTGAGCAATATAAATGTGAATTTTCTAATAAAATATTTCTAACACATATACTCTAAATGTTCCGGGAATATTTCACAAAGCTCTACATGAACATCTGGTGAATAGTCGTTAAATTTACTTACATTTTTGGGCCCCATTAAAAAGTGCTCTGTCTTTTGGTGTATCGCCAACTTCAATAATCTTAGCACCAGCGAGAAGTTGCATAATCAGTCCGGAAGTTACAATGGGAGAAATACCAAGTTCCATAAGGGTACCCCTATTTGAGGCCAAAATCACACGAATCCAGTAGAAGGGATCTGCTGAGTCTGAGCTCATTATACCAAAAAGAGGAATCTGAAAGACACATTTAATAGTTAATAAATTTAAAGGCAACAATAACTGTTCAGGCTATATATATTTTTATTACATTAATAGAGAATATTTATTTACTCATGAGTATGGATTACAATTATGAAAGTAATATAAAACATATTGAAAAACAGTAATTAATAACTTCTACATTCTTATTTTCTTGAGTTAAGACATCATTGCCTAATACCAAAAATTTCTATATGATGCTGATTTTAAATCCTTGCATATTTTTCTTAAGGAGAATAATATCGATATAAACAAAATAGTATCATGTCTTCTATTCCTTGATGCAATACCAATATATAAAAGTTTAAGTAGATATGGACACTCTATTTTAATTAATTTATCACAGTAGCCCAACTGGTCACAATTTTGGATTGACAAATTAATAGAAACACTTCTGTAGTTTATAACAACATTAAGATTTCAAGAATTAAAAACTTATATTTTAAAAGTACTTGTGGAGTTTTAATTTTTGAAATATAACTGGTATACCTGGAAATTAATTATCCAGGTCCTCAGGAGTATGTATACTGAAAGTGGTTTCTTCATTATTGAAAATCATGTATTGACCAAGAGAATTATTAGACTTTAAGTACATTAGATTATAAATTTATGATCAATTCTAGTTAAAGACTGCTGCCAACATACATCCTTGACCTGTCTACACTCCTAGAAAAATCACTATAGTTATCAAATTATTTTGCTTGTACATAGGCTCTATGTGCTATTTTTTATTCATTTATTTATTGTATGGGAAACACCCATTACAAAATAATGCCAAGAAATTATATAAGTAGGTTATCTAAATACGAATTTAACAAAAATAAATAATTAATTCCATGAATGTGGTCTCAAAAAAATAGCAATGTATTAATCTACATAATACTGGCATAAAAAAGACATTTTCTCACATAGCAACAGATAAACTAAAGTATTCTTTGTATAATCCCTTTCCAGGGTTGAAAAGAATTGAAAAAGAAAAAGATCATATTTAGAAAATCCAGAGCTCTATGCATAAAAGGATATCTACCATAATTCGTTCTGTGAAAACTAATGCAAAAGGTATTCTATGAGGAATTCAAAAATTTATGTCAGATAGTAAGACTCATGGATAAGATACAATACCCTCCAAATTTTATAAATTGAGAGAAATGTCATATATAATCCATTTTTCCATCTAATTTGTTTGAAATAAGAGGATAATCATGTTCTGAAATGAGATTCAAATTAAAGAAGTTTTCAAATCAAAAAATTCAAATGAAACAATTAAATATGATTGCTTTTATAATATTTTCTAATACTATTTTAATGTAACATTTCCTCTAAGTAGCCACAGAATAAAGGATCCTGATAAAAAATGGGTAAACTCTGAAATTAAAAATTATTCTAGTCATATTAGAGATCTGTATGTATGGTACAAGGAAACAAATAGTGAGTAAGCTTATAATAAATATAAAAAAGAAAAAAAAGAATATAAAAAATTTATTTCTAACTATAAAACTTCTTTAAATGAAAACAAAATTATATGTTCAAATAATAAAACTAAAACTGCTTGGACTATTTTCAATCAATGCTCAAATAAGTCAAAGTCATCTAAACCTGTCACCCTAAATTCTAGCAATAATGAAATAATTGAAAATTTGGATGAGATAGCCAACATATTTTTGAAGAAATTTAATGCTTCATCTCTTACTCCTTCAATTTCTGGTCAATTGCCTAAAGGAAGTCACATCCCCACTATTTTCCTCTTTCCCATAGATTCAAAGGAAGTTCAGCATATTCTATCGGCCTTGCCAAATAAATACTCTGCTGGTCTTGATGAAATACCAATAAACATACTCAAAAAAGCTAGTCACCATATAGATGTGCCTCTAGCTCACATAATAAATGCCTGTCTGCACATGGAAATCTTTCCATCTAAACTAAAAAAGGCGAAAGTTCTTCCAATTTTTAAAAATAAGGGTGTTGAGCAGGATGAAGAAAACTATCGACCAATATCTCTCCTTTCTTCAATATCAAAAATCTTTGAGCGAGTCATTTATATCCATATTATAAACTTTTTAAAAAGGCAAACTATTCTTTCAGATAGCCAGTCTGGTTTTAGGCCCAATCATTCAACCCAGTTGGCAGTTTTCAAGCTTATATCCTTTGTGATTGAAAATGTTGACAAAAAAGAAAAAGTTGCCGGCCTCTTTTTCGATTTATCAAAAGCATTCGACACAATCAACCATGGTCTACTGCTGTGAATCCTTGAAAATTATGGACTGAGGGGAAACTGTGCCAGACTTATAGCCTCTTATTTAGATCAGAGGGAACAAACAGTTTGCCTTGGCTCTGGTAATGGTACATATGTTTACTCAGCGTCATCCTTGGTGGTACAGGGAGTGCCTCAGGGTTCAATTCTAGGCCCAGTACTATTCATATTATATGTAAATGGTCTCAGTGAGAGTTTTCCAGGGTGTTTTATCAACCAATATGCTGATGACGCTTCCATAATCTTGTCAGAACATCTGATTGAAGAACTATCTGTCAGAGCTTCTCAGGTGGTAGAGAGGATGCAGGAGTGGTGTGACAATCATGCTCTGAAGCTAAATGCTGATAAAACCGGTCTACTGACATTCTCCAAATCTTTACCTCAAAATTCCCTACTAGTAAAGTTTGAAAAAAAGTCTCTTCGAGAGGTAACTTCCTTAAAATTCCTTGGTATACAAATTGACTCCTGTCTCGCATGGGTCCCACACATAGACACTCTTGGCAAAAAACTAAATAGTTTCTGCGCGTTAATAAGGCGTCTACGAGAAGAGCTTTCCCTAAATTGTCTGAAGCAACTTTACTATGCATCGGTCCAATCTCTAATCACTTATAGTGTGATGTTTTGGGGATCTTCAACTGACGCCGTGTCAGTCTTTATAGCACAAAAACGCATCATAAGATGCATGCTCAGACTCACACCACAAACGTCTTGTAGGACTTATTTTACTAAGCTTGGTCTACTCACTGTTCCAGCTCTGTACATTCTTATGTTAGCTATTTTTGCAAAGAAACACCTGCATCTTTTTCAATGGAGATCATTATGCTGAGGGTATGTCTATTGTGACAAGGGGGAGAGCTGAACTGAGTGTCCCAACTCATCACTCTGCCTTTTTTCAAAGATCTCCTGACTTTGCTGCTATTAAAACATATAATAGATTACCTCTCACCCTAAGGCAAGAGAAAAATATCATGAAGTTTAGGAAAGACACTGCAAGGATCTGTTGGGCAAGTGTATCTATAGTTTTGATTTACAATTTTAAATGTGTATTATGATTAATATTAAGGGTTTGTTTACTAATTTATTTATCTTCATAATGTATCATACTTGAGATATAAGTGGTAAGGTAATGCACCCATTATTATGTCCAACATTATCTTTTTGTTCTTACTATTTTTATTAGCAGTATGTACTGTGTAGATGTTATAAAATTTTAATTTTGTTTGTTTTGTGACGTTGCTATTGTCTATTTTAATTAGATCTTAAAAGCAATAAAGAAATTATTATTATTATTATAATATTATTATTAAATAATGAGAAGACTTTAAAAATTTAAGTTTTCAATTAGTATTTGCTCGTTAGGAGTTGGAAACTTTATATAATCTGGGGATAAAGCTTAAAAAGAATGTCACTCTTTGTACGATTTTATAAAGAGAACTTTTTGTTATTCCGAATCCATCAGCCACCACTCTGGAACTAGCTTTAATACACTTAATGCTTTACTACACTTTAATGGAAGTATTTTCTCATAATTTCCAATCTCATGATGATAATATTCAGAGGCTTCGAATCTTTCAGATAACTGTTGGATTTCCTTTCTGCTTAAACGGAAATTGCACACATTTTTCACAAAAATTTGTTTTGTATTCACTCACATGACTTATAAACATTATGATGTGGAGTCCAAGTATTTGGCGACTAGATATTTCAATGCATTACCTGTTAGAATAAGAGAGTTGCCAATATCTCTATTTAAAACTTGTATAAAAAGGTTTCTTACTATTCAAGCTTTCTACCCCCATGAAAAATATTTTATTTCAAATTTTAATTTGTGGTGATAGTCCTGGATCTGTTTTCTTGTATTAGTCTTGATATGTAGTAGTCGTGTGTATTTTATATTTTAAATTATAACCTTTATTATAGTTTACTCTTAGGACCCATTTGTCCATATTACTTGACATGGGTAAACATATTTTATGTAACTAACATGAATAAACTATTGATTGATTGATTGACTGAATTGAACCATATTCAAGTTGTGATCTAACCAACCCGACATAACTGCTAAAAGATCCTTACAATTTCTCAAAGTAAATTTTAACATCCGCTGTGACCTAACTGCTAATGGATTGACATATTCATTATAATTTAATTGAGAATCACAGAGTATTCCCCAATTCTTGGCTTGTTCTTTATTTTGCACTCACCATCTATTGAATAAGAAAAAATCTTATTTTCCTTTTTATTGAAACACTTGTCAATGTTAAGATCTAACAAGTTGTACTTACACCAAATAGAGAAAGTATCTAATTCCTTTTGAAATAAATGCACATCCATATCATTCAAAATTATCAAAATTAAATTAACCCTTAAAAATTAACAATATTTTATAGAATATTTTTCATTGACAAATAGACCAAATAGCAAAGGGGAACAGTGGTTGCCCTGAAGGACTCCAGAGTTTACATCAATTAATCTTGACAAAAAATTACCAATTTTTACTGTAAATTTTCAATCACAAAGAAAACTAGGTTCCTACTGTGCAAACCCATCAGAAAAACCTATATTTATTAAGTTATTAAACCACAGCAGGTGATTCACTTTATCAAATACCTTGGACAAATCAGTATATTGGTCATCAACCTAATGCCACTTCTCCAATTTTAATGACCAAGCTTTCTAAGCTCAGCAGGAAACCACTTGGGATAATTACTAATTTTATATTTTCTTACAGGCACAAAAAAAACAATTCCTAAAGTTAAAACATCATAAAGAAAACCTCCAAAGATAAATTTGTGTCCTGGATAATGATTGTGCCTAATTTATCCCTGCTAAATAATTATAAAGACCCAAGTAGTTGCATTTTGAAAATCTTCGTAAAATATACCAGATGATTCCTGTTGACTGTAAACACTCTTATATTCTAATATCTTCATAACGGACATGACATCAGCTAAACTTAATTTTACACTTTCATCATTTGTGAACAATGAATTTAGGTACACATTTCTATTATCCGGTATATATATTTTTTAAGCTAATTGTAGGTAACCAAAAGATTTAAATAAAAGTCATGATGCTTTACTATTAATTGTAAATAAGGTTGGAAGCAGATGGCATTAAAATGGTTCCTAAATGTCAAATATTTATCATCAGATAAGCAAAAACATTAACAAAAGTTGAGTTGAGTTTAAACTTCAAAAATGCACCAGATTTAATTGAAATAATCAATTAATATGATCATCCTTTGGTGATGAATTAGTACTAAAAATCATCCCCCCCATAATATGAAAAAAGGCCTTACCTGACAGCATACTAAAAAGATGAACAGGGTGATTGCAGTCCATAGTACTTTTTCTCTAAACTGGATCTGTAAAATTACAAAATTCAATATTAAGTAGAAGCAAGCATGTTGCATCTGACAAACAGATGGTTCAACAATAATGAATGAAAAAAAGTGGTAAACTGAATTAGAATAACACCTGAACAACTGTTCATGTATTAAGTATTAAGATATGATCTTACAGCCCTAAAATATGTTCTACAAAGCATCTTAGGGCTAATGCACTTACCTTTCTTTCTGGCTTAGCAATTTCTGGTAGAATACTACAAAACGGCTTAATCACCTCAAGGAATTTAACTGAAAACATAAGAATATTGTTATTAGGAGGCTTAAGGGCACATACGGGGCACCACGTAGGCACCACTCGAGAAGATTTGGGCTTTGGGCAACAGCAAGGGAATTCTTAGAGGTTATTTCGGCGAATATTCGCTTATTTTCGAGGAATATAACTAAAGGAATACTTACTCCCCATCTCGAAGGGTTTTCTATTATAACTACACTAAACGTAAATCACAGTTTTGTATTTTGTTGCTTGTTTTTTTCGTGAACTCCGACTCACAAATGCCACTTTCCCGTCCGAATTGTACCGTTCTGTAAAAAGAAATTTTGGAGTACACGTCGAACACGTAGCCTAAAAACCGGTCACGTGACTGATGATGTTGGCCGATCGCTGGTGACGAGGCTCGACTCGAGACGCGTTGTTGGTTGCATATAGGCAAACGTGGCAAACGACGATAATTGTACAAGAAATTTGCAATTGTACGGCAAAAAATTACAGGAATTTCATTATTGGGAATTTTGGAGCGCCAGTCAACGAATAAGTTATAGATTTTAAAGACGAAAAGGCTTTAAAAAAAAAAAAATATTTTAAGAACGTTACAGCGTTGTGACTTAACCCATTTTTTACCAATGATGCGAAAACGCAACAGTCATATTAATTTTTTTTATAATATAAACAAAATAAAAAATGAAATATCTAACGTTACTATAGTATTTACTAAGGTTGAATTAAAAAGATTTTTAAAACACTCAATAAATAAACCAGTGTTTTGATTTTTAAATTTT
Source organism: Anthonomus grandis grandis (assembly GCF_022605725.1). NCBI lineage: Eukaryota > Metazoa > Arthropoda > Insecta > Coleoptera > Curculionidae > Anthonomus > Anthonomus grandis. The sequence continues at coordinate 18,902,915 of NC_065556.1, read as the reverse complement.
TATTCCAATTCAAGCAAAATTTTAATGTCTAAACATACTTTCGAATATTATTGTTTATTATTGCTAAGCATAATACAGGCGAGATTTGTTTAGCTGAATCGTATTGCTAACACATGTGTGTATTTACCTTTTTTTACTGACAACAAAAAAATGTTACAAATTCCAAAATACTTGACTCCAAATTGTAAATGTTGCGAAAACGCATCACTGAGAAAATACGTTATCTGTATTTTGGTCGAAATAGCGCTTGAGTTGCCAACGGTATCAGCTAGAGATATTGCGGTTTAGGCTTGTGTGTGTGTGTTTGTGTGTAAGAAAGTTCTTAGTAATATTGAATTTTAATCGGTAATAAGTGTATGTGTATTTTCGAAAAACATGCCTAAATTTCTTACGCAAAAACAGCTGGAGAGTGCTTTATATGAAGTAGTAGATGAATTGGAAGCAGAACATTCCGAAGATGTTGGTAAGTATTTTTGTTAGGCCTGTTATGTAGACGGAAATTATTTTAGTTGAAATTGATGCTGTTTATATTCCTCCAGAACCAGATAGCTTGACTGATGAAGAAAATATAGATGACGATGTAATTGCTGTAAACGAAAAAAACAGCCAAAATGACGTGGACAGCGGGCACATTTGAATTACAGATAAGACAGGACAATAAATTTGACTGGGATTCGTCTGATGATGAGAGTTTGGCAGAAAAGAAACGGAAAATCGAAAGGTCTAACACCAGCCAATTTCAAAGTAGGGAACCAAAATGGAAAAAGGGTTCAATTCCTATGATGTCCCAGCCTATTTCGAATGAAGGCCCTACGCTTGAGAAATTGGTAGATTTACTCCACGGAGAATCACCTTTAGACATTTTTTTTTTGTTCTTTGATGACATCTTCGTTCTTTGACAACATCTTATTATAACATTTTTGGAAAAATATGCAAAAGACAATAATCGACATGATTTTGAGTTGGATAAATATGAATTACTAAAGTTTATAGGACTGCTAATATTTACAGGTTATCATAAACTACCACAAACACAATTATATTGGTCAACTGATGAAGACAAGGGGATAGACATTGTGAAAAAATGTATGAGTCGAAATAAATTTTACAATATAAAAAAAACCTCCATTTGTCAGATAACGCACAATTAGATAAAAATGAGAAGTTTTGTAAGCTTAGGCCATTTTTTGATCTCATAAATCAGAAAATGTTGTAGTTTGGTATATTTTCACACTGTCTGTCCATTGGCGAACAAATGGTTCCTTACTTTGGCAGGCACTCCTGCAAAATGTTTATTAGGGGTAAACCCGTTAGATTTGGTTTTAAATTATGGTGTATTTGTTCGTCAGACGGTTATTTATATCAGTTCATTCCATACGCAGGAGCAAATCCAAATAAACAAAAATCTGTATTAGATATGGGTGGGCAAGTTGTTGTTGATTTATTGTCTATAGTGAATGACCCAGTGAAGCATGGTATTTTTTGATAATTATTTTTCTTCGTTTCAATTATTTTCATATCTTACCGATAAAGGTTATTTTGCGAGCGGAACTATAAGGGAAAACAGAACCGTTTGCTGTCCTTTAGAAGGGACCAAAAGTGTTTCTAAACAAAAACGCGACTACTACATTTCGGCACATGACACTGTCAGTGGGGTCTCATTAGTTAAATGGAACGATAATTCAGTGGTCACAGTAATAAGTAACCATTACAATGACGAACCATAATACAGAGCTAAAAGGTATGACCGTAAAGCAAAAAAATACAATCCTATTCAGCAACCTAATGTTATCAAGATGTACAACAAATTCATGGGGAGAGTAGATCTCCACGATAACGGGATAGCCAATTATAGAATAGGGATATCTGGAAAAAAGTGGTGGTGGCCTTTGTTCGTTAACACTATAGATAGCAGTTTAGTCAAGTGTTGGAAGGTTTATAACATTGTCAGTGACAAAAATATTAGTCAACTAGACTTTAAATCGTACATTGCTCTTCGCCTGATAAAAACTGAATCTTCCATTCGTACATCTATTACTACCCCTAGGGCAGTTCGTGAGCAAAGATATGATAATATCGAACATATTATCACTAAATCGCTCCACTCCAGACGTAGATGCAAAATATGTAGTAGTCAAACGGTATTTTTATGTAAAAAATGCAACGTGCCCCTCCATACCGATTGTTTTGAGCGTTACCATAAAAAGTAAAATTACGTTTTTTTTGTTCATATATTTAGCCAATCATGCGAAAACGCAACATGCCCTTTTTTGAAAGTTTTTGAATGTAACTTTTTTTGTGTCATAATCTTCTTTTCTAACCTATTTTAATACATAATAAATATTGCTATTCGAAAAATTGTTGTTTTTTCATGCCCTGGTAAAATATGGGTTAACTCTACTAATGCTTAAATCTATCTAATTAAAACAATACAAATTACTTCTTAGCTAAAGTAAAAATGATAACAATGCAAAAGATCATATTCTATAAACTAAGGAATAAAATATACTATAGTAAGGGGTTATATGTTCCATAACTAATACAATAAAATTACTAAGTTACACGTGAAATTAATGCGAATTAGAACAAAAACGCTTTGGCATGTGTTTACACAACGGTTTTAAGAAGGGGCGCTTTTTAAAATTCACCGGTGGATACACCGGGTTGCACCGGCAATAACCGAGGCGTTTCAGAATTAACCCAGTACAAAAAATCTGTCGCGACGAAGATTTTTCAGGAAAATACTTGTCTGTGGTCAAGGCATATAAATGCGTGCAGTGCGTGCACTTGTTTCATTTTAAATTAGTTACAGTCCCTCCCGCGTCCTTAATAAGCGTCTTATAAATTCAAATAACTGCACCAAATTTCAACCAAATCGGTTTAAGGATAGTTATAGTATTTTTAAAATAGCGTTATTTTTTTTAATCCTCATCGCCCTGTATCTCAGAAACAAAGCAACTCCCGACATACGTTCATAGGAACTTTTTTTCATAAAACGACCTAACGATTCACTCTGTATAGTTTCGTACCGTAGTTAGGAAACACCCTGTATAAACGCATTCAAAAGATAAGAGAGGGCGGGACAATTAAGAGCCGCACTGTATATTTATCGAATGTGCAGTGCGTCCCAAAATTTATGTCTAAGTTCATTTCAAATCAACCAATGGGTTTTTTGTGAAAACGCTCGGACCTGTCGAGTTTTATTTTAAGTTGTGAATACGCATATAAGTGAAGTTTGTATATACAAGGTTGTCAAAACTAAATTTCGATCATCAAATCGACCAATTTTTCCAATAAAAGCGCCTTTTTTTATTTCATTTTTGAATTTTGCATAGAATTCTACGTATGTTTCATGCATCATGCAAACAAATAAAAAAAAACAGAAATTAAATTACATGTTCAAAATGGTTGCCATTCACGGCTTGACAATATCCAAGGCGATCGATAAACTCCCGTTGTATGTACATTTTCAATCATTTCTTGAGATACGGCGCGCACTTCTCTGCGAATCCTCTCTTTCAAGTAGTCTAGATTATTTGGCCTATTAACAAATACCTTCGACTTGAGGGATCTCCACAACAAAAAGTCTATTGGAGTTAGGTTCTCTTCTTCCCATCCACAGAATGGGAAGTGTTTCATCTAAAAATGTACGCACAGTGACGGCATAGTGCATAGGAGCGCCATCTTGCTGGAAAATTAGTTCTTCGTCAGAATAGCCTGGGTCCAATGGATTTGGAAATGAAGCTAGTAATGCTGTAACTAATTCAAATTGGAGAGAACCGAGTTAAGGTCTCTTCAAAGAAAAATTGATATATTACCCAGACAGCACCCGTTAAGCTATATTGGCTATCCAATGGCTATCCCTTTTTGGATATACTGTCTATGCAAAAATGATCCAAATGTTCAATGAATATCCAATATGGACAGTCAAATGACACACTGTTGGACGTTCATCTCCAATCCATTATCTGTCCCTTATTTAGACCAGTTTTGGACACACTTTCTTAATGGGTCTAAAGCTGGGAAAATTTTCTTTAACGGGTTTTCATATTAAAAAACATATAGCTAAAATAAACTTATTCTCTATATTATTCTTCATTTTTGAATGGCATCTTGTGATTAGCGCGTCGAAGATATTTTCTAATGCCTGTCTTCGTTAAGCTTTCTGTCGGTCTCCACTTTGCTGTTCGGAAGCAGCTGAAAAAAAAACTTGGAATATTGATTACGACTGATTTGATTTTTATAGAAATATTGATACTGGGCGGTATACCCGAAAATGAAAAATCGCGAACCTTGTAGGCCGGTATCTCGGCTTCTATTTGCACTGTTGGGAAAATTTCAACGGTTTTCGTTAGTTTCGTCCTTCTGAATCCAGCGAGACCATTCGCAAGGTCGTAGCTCTTATATTAGCCGAGATCACTCTCATTTTTAGACTTAAAAACGAGGTTAAAAAATTAGTTTTATCCGAATTTTCAACGTGTCCTCATTCGTTTAGTTCTGACCGAATTCTGTTATAACCGGGTGTTTTCGTGATTTAGGTGATGGGAACAAGCCACCGGTATAGTTAGTTCCAATTAAAAAAAATCAATTTTCTTATTTCTACTCGTAATTCAGTTCTGTTGGACTAACAACATGATTTAAATAAACATCATAATTCGCCTTGCAGCCAGATATTCAACAACATGGTTTTATATCATTTTTCTGTTTTAGACCTCCAAAATTCATACAAAAAAGTAGTTGTGACACTTTAATCACTGTTTGATAATAATTTGAAATACATCAACTCTTGCAAAAGAATTTTCTTATTACTTTTTTTATAAATCGATATTTCGAACTTAGGATAGTAATAGGCTTTTTTGGATTAATATTTATTTTAATTCAGACATAATTTAGTAGCACCTATTACCTATTGTACTAAAATAAGTACAAATCAAAACCAGTCACAGCCATACTAAAAAAACGCACTCTATATCCCTTTCTTTCATCTTCATAACATTAGACAAGGACAAAACATAACCTCACTCTATTTACTTCATTGTCACTGTCATTTTTTGACATGTTTGTTTTTGACCCCGTTTGCAAATTTATTTTGTGATTAAATCATTTTAAAAATAGTCGTTTACATAAACCTATAAGCCATACCAAACATAAATCCGATTTAGTTAATTACCGCCGCTCCTATTAATTTTAACACGTACCTGCGTAAAGAGGTACAATGGCAGTGAGTAATATAAGGTCCAATATCATCCAGAATCTGTGCAAAAGAACTTTAAAAAGTTACTTACTTCCTAGGACTAGGTTGCACACTTACCCGAGACACAGTTATTTAGTAAGTAAAAGACAGTTTTCGGTCAGCGATTTCTTTAATGGTACTGCCGGGCATGCTGAGACCACCAGCATGACACAGGGGCTCTCAAAGCTCCAGGCTCAAGAACTTATCTTAAGACTGAATGATGAGGAGAGAACTAACTTGTCCACTGCTTTACACGAGTATCATTCTAAGTTGGTAAAAGATGAATTAGAAGGTAACAGTTAAAAAAGTAAAATTATTAAGGTGGCTTCATGCACTGATAGATATGCATTTTGTCAGTGTGTTTGTTTTGATATTGTGTGATAATGTAAGAGGTTGGTTTAGTGAGAATTTGCTGCTTAACCCAGAGGCTAAACATAAGATATAAGAATAGCTCACAATACTTATCTCTTACTATATGTTGAAATCTTGTAAATATTGCTGATATTTTTCTTTTCTTTTATGCCATTATTTTAATTTAATTTTATTACATACCAGCAACTAATTTAAAGGTCAACTAGCCGCTTCAAGATGGAGGAGTAAATATGGGAGGCCTGCAAAACTCCCTAAATTGGGGGATGTGGACCCCACCGGGACTTACTGTCCGATGCCAGAGGACTGGCTTAAAAAGAAATTTGGTACGGAACTATTTATTCTCTGTTTGGGTGATGGTGAAGTTTACAGTTTTCCAAGTATATAATTAAATATGAATTAAATTAACATGTTTTTAATTAGGTTTATTTTAAAGTAAATGAGTTCTAAAGATTTATTTATTATAAAGTTGTGGGTTGATCTATTAAAGTGAACAATAGAAGGTATGTAATACTGCAAATAATGCTTTTTTTTCAATAACTTTCTTAACACTTGTGTGTATTTGTTGTTTTTTTTTTTGAATGATATTCACCCATTATTTTGGAAGTAATTGGCACAATGTAGTTTTTTAGAAATTTATTTTAAATATCAGTTAAATGCAAATTAGTAATGAATTGAATGAAGTTAGTTAATTACAATAAAAAACAAAAAATTGAACTAATTGGCATAAAATAATTAAAAATTATTTCCTTTTTAGCTGAATCAGTTCCTAGACCCACCACAAAAAATCTTATAGACAGTAAGTATTCAGCACAATTCTATCCTAGGGCACCATCAAAAATTTCTTATACATTTTCTAGTTGGCATTGCAAACTCTATACCGTTCATAGGATTTGGATTCCTAGACAACTTCTTCATGTTAATCTTTGTAAGAAAAAGCCAATAAAATGATGAAAAAACTTTAGTTACAAATCAACTTTTTCTCAGGGGGATTATATTGACTTATACCTGGGTTCCTACTTTTGTCTCACCACTATGGCAGCAGCAGCTTTAGGTAACACGCTTTCCGATATTCTCGGGATAGGAACGGCGTTTTACGTGGAACGAATGGCCAACAGAATCGGCTTTAGTCCCCCTAAATTGTCCCCAATACAAATGGACATGAATTGTTCCAGAAATGCCGCGAATCTTGGGAGGGTTTTGGGGGTAACTATAGGGTGTATATTGGGCATGTGTCCACTATTATTTAAAAACAAAAAGGATGAAGACGATAAGAATAGGGATGAGGGAACAGACGGTATCTTAAATGTAGCTTAGGGGTGTAAATATTTTACTTGTCATTTATAGATAGATAATACAATTCTTATGGTTTGTAAAGTTTACAGTGTTTTATAATTTTAAGCTTAATGTGGCCATTTTTAGTTTTAGGTTACTGTATATTTTAATCTACTCTCATTTATACTTTAACAGGCCCAATTCTTGTTGTTTTTGCTCAACTAAGCAGAGCTTCCTAACTCTATGTAAAAAGAGCATTTTAAGACAATCCGCCTATACATTTCGTCTTATGTGATTATATTTAGTGATGCTTTTAGTTAGTATAAGAAATATATTTACTTTGAGGCTGTTCAACTGTTTAACTTAATCAAAAATTTTAGAAAAATATACTGAAACAGAGATTGTGTAAAGTATGTAATTCCTAGCAAAGAAACTCTTCCCTGAAATGTTTTCTAGGGACCAAATACATCCCATTTCCTGTCCATCTAATCACATCATAGTCTCTATTTATTTGATAAAAACTGTTAGGATGCGTATATTGTTGTTTGTTATACTTTATTTAGAACTTAAAACTGACTTAAAGTATATATTACAGCTGTTACTGTTTTCTGAAGATTAAATATATATACCTAAGAGTATGTAAAAGATAGAAGCTACTTAATGAATACATAGGCAACTCGCTCTAAATGTGTTCCATTATTAGTTATGTAGTACAAAATTATCGCGAATTTAAGGCACTTTGCAGCTGCTGCGGCTTTTAAAACAGGGTAACAAAACACCAAGTAGAAACTAAGTTTTTAGATAAATAGTAAATTATCTACTAATAGGTTGCCCTTAAAAATATGTTCTTGTTGTGAATCACTAAAAAAATTGTGTATGCTTTTATTATGATGTTGAAATAATTTGTTTTGTTTTGGATTTTTTTTTAATGTATAAGCTGTATCATTTATGTGATTATATTTATTATTTATAAATTCGTTATAGTGCAATAGACAAAATTAACTCTACAAATTAAAATGTTTTTAATTTAGATACAAATTTATAAAGTCTCCCCATATCCTTAAATTATCTGATAGAGCTGTCTACACCAACTACCTAAGCGACATGGAATGTGTATATTAGTGGTAACGATTTAACGTAATTGCCTTTTAAACCCATGTCCTTTTTTTGTGGTCCGCTGATCTCTGAATATAAGATTATAAAGGCCATCAACAAAATTAAAGGGAACAAGGCTATTGGTCCAGCTTATGTATTGAGGGGTTGCCGTGATCATTTCTTTGAACCCGCTAGGATGTCTTTGTAATATTATTAAAAAGATAACATGGGTTCTTATCCAAAAATCAACTAATCTTGTTAATATGTCCATGAAGCTATTAATGGAAAATCCCAGGTTGATGTTATCTTTACGATTATGGGGAAAGTATTTATTTATTTATTTATTTACGGGATGTCCCCATTCTAACAAAATTACAAATAAATTATATCCTAACCCTAAATGTATATAATTATTCTGCCATCAACAAATATATTAATAAGATATTGTATAATGAACTTAATCTATTAAATATCCAAATTTTCTATAAATCAATAATATATCTATCTAAATGTATATAAATATGTAGCAGCCCAAGTTATACAAATAAGATAAAACTTCCAATAACTTAACCAAAAACTTCAAAAAAAAAAAAATTAAGCAACTAAAAACATACCATTAAAATAATCAAAATAAGAAAAGTAAAAGCAATCAAATTTATTTGATCCTTAATACATAGTACTCAACGAGTAAACTCACTCAGACACCTTTTAAGTTTTGAAGGCTTTAAATCCACTAAGTCAAAAGCCTGATTAAATCTATTTCCCAACATGTGGAGTTGATTAATTGGAGAAAATTTACCATAGTTTGTATGGTGATATTCAACCAGAAAAAGGGACGTCTCTCTAAGGACTCTGGTATTGCATCTAAAGTTTATCCGCGATAACAATTCAGGGCAATCAATAGCATTATTAATCAACTTGTGAAGAAATATCATATCACACCTAGTTCGATAGTCCTCAAGAGAAGTTATATTTAGCCTTGTCTTAAGTTCGAATAAAGACTTATCTCGTACATTTAGTCTCCAGGCACAAGTCCTGAGAAATTTATTTTGGACCTTATCAAGACTGTAAATATGGTTAGCATAATAAAAGGACCAGACTATGGAAGAATAAGACATGACACTACGAATAAGTGTAAAATATAAAACTCTGAAGGCAGCTACTGAAAAGTCTTGAGTATTTCTAGTTATAAAACCAAGAGTACGAAGGGCTTTACAAGACCAATTATCTATATGGGGTATGAAAGTCAGGGAACTGTCAAACAACACCTCTAAATCTTTAATTAGCGATACTCTTGAAATTATATTACCATTTATGTGGAAGTCAAATGGGACAACTTTTCTAGATTTAGTAAAAGAAATGATAAAAGACTTATCCTTATTAAGATGTAAGCCATTAGAGACAGACCAATTATATAGAGAATCTATGTCTGATTGTATCATCAGATCAGACAAGTTTAAAATATGTAAAAATAGCTTCAGGTCGTCTGCAAATAATAGGAATTTGCAAAATTTGATAATACTAAAAATATCGATAATCAATAAATTAAAGAGTAGAAGCCCCAAATGTGACCCCTGAAGTAACCAAAATAGGAACTGAAAGTGAACCCCTTACATTAACAAATTGTATCCTTTTATGTAGGTAACTATTTAGCCAAGAAAAAAACCACAGGGAAACCATAGCATCTTAATTTAAAAATGAGCAATGAGTGGATTACTGTGTCAAAGGCCTTTGAGAAATCAGTATAGCTGGAGTCCACCTGATGACCCTTCTCGAAAGCCCTGACAATGAAGTCATGATATAATACAAGGTTTGTAGAAGTAGATTTGCCCTGCCTAAACCCATGTTGCTCGTTGATCAAGAGACCTCTACAATGCCAAGTAAGATATTTGTTCAGGATAAGCTCAAAAAGCTTAGGGATAGCAGATAACATAACAATGGGCCTGTAATTTCTTATATCATGCCTGTCACCATTTTTGAATACAGGGGTTATAAAGCTGTCACGCCATTTCTCAGGGAACGTTTGTAATTTTAAAGACAAATTAAATAATGTACACAAAGGTCTAGACAAACTATAAACACATCTTTTTAGGAAATACGTAGGAACATTATCAGGACCATAACTCAGTTTGTCCTTAAGACCAATTATAGATTCAAAAACCTCAGACAGGGTGAACTGGATAAAAGGCATGTCGACTGAATTTGCTACTGGAAAATTAAATCAACCTCATCAGAGTGATAAACACTAAAAAAATAGGTAGAAAATAAGTTTGCAATATCCTCCCCCGAATCTGCTGAAATATCATTTAAATGCATAGCATTTGGGATACCATGACTTTTATTAAGGGAGTTAATATGATTCCAAAATTGTGTGGTGTCAGATTGAATTGACTCATTTAAGGTAGCAATGTAAGATCTATAGCATTGCTCAGTATGAACTTTACATTGAGTACGTAGGTTAGCAAACAGGATATAATCTTTAGCTAAGTTAGTACTTTTGAATTTAGCATGAGCAGTCTTTTTTGATAGAATAAGATTCCTTAATTCCGGGGAAAACCAACGAGGAAACCTGGAAGGTTTATATATATTTTTTGGTACATAGAGTGAGATTGCATATAAAACTACTTCATAAAAGTTATTCACTGAATTATCAATGTCTGAATCATCAAAAATACTAATCCAGTCTACAAAAGAAAAATAATCATTCAAACTTACAAAATCAGCATTTTTAAAATCAAAATAAGTTGTACTATAATCCAACCAATTTGATAGAGTGAGACACGTACTATATACAATCTTGAAATCTTTATCAGACTGAGATGTGTCTCCTACTACTTTCTTAATTCAGTCATATCTCAGTTGTAGGTTTCGGTAAAAGTGCTTCTGGTTTTCCACAGGGCTCCAATCTTGGCACTCTTGTTTTTGGCTGCTGTCAACTGTGTGACTTCCAATATAAAAAATGCAAGGGGATTATTGATTGCCAACAATTTCAAGCGTTTCCTTCAGATTCAGTCTGAGAATGATTGTCAGGCATTGCAAGATGAATTTTGCGAGGTGGTGCGAATTAAACAGCTTCAGATTAAATTTCATTAAGTGTGGTTGTATGTCATTCACACTAAATAGTAAGCCCGTGATTTTTAATTACACCTTTAATGGTGATGAACAACTTCAAAGAGTACCCCAGCAGAGTGATTATTGACCTGACTCCTTCATTTTTTAAACACATTTTATCTTAAGTGGAAAATGCCCAAAAAAATTATTATTAGAACCACAAAGGAGCTAAGTATTGAAGTGAGTCTCCATCTTTTCGATAGCTTAGTTTTGCCAATCTTGGAATATGGATCTATTATTTGGTCCCCCCAGTACAGTATATCTGGGTGGCAATGGCGTTCAGAGGAGGTTTTTGAAGTGCATGTAAGTATTATAGTAGGCTGCTATTAATCACATTTTGAAATACTAAGTAAAAATCACGTTATTGACAATTTAAAAACTTTATTCATAAACCGTCACGTAGCCAGGTTACTTGATTATTTTAAAGAATTAAACACATTATTAAATTAAAAAACTACCTACTAGAAACCCAAGAATACTAATTTAAATCATAGTAATAAATGTTCAAACAAATTACCATTATTCTCCAAACACAGATGACATCTTTTAACAGTTGAGTCTAAAACACTTAACATATCAGGTGTAATGCTCTCAAATGCTTCAAGAACTATTCTCCTCAGCTGATCCTCAGATTCAAAAACACGACTGTAAGCATAATTTTTGCAATAGCCTCAGAGAAAAAAGTCGAGCGGAGTTATGTCTGGGGAACGAGGAGGCCACGGAACTGTTGAATGTGTTACTATCCATTTTTCTGGAAATCTGTTCGATAGATACTCTCACATGATTAGGACATTGTGTGCGGGCGCACCATCCTGCTGAAACCAACAGTTTCTAACCTTGGCAAGCGGTAAGTTGTCCAAGGATTCTTCCAATAAGTTACAATACCGCTCCGAGGTAAGGGAATTGTTGTAAAAAAAGGGGCCTATTAAATCTGTTCCAAAAATGCCAATCCACATATTAAAACCGAAACGGTGCTGATGGCTAGCCATTCGGTGTACTCAGGGATTATCTCTTGACCAATAATGGGTGTTCTTCCGGTTAAAAATTCCATTATTTGGAACCATGCTCTCGTCGGACCAGATCCTATGGGGAAATATTTCATCCTCCTGACATTTCCTGGTGTACCATTCACAAAATGTTCTGCGCCTTTCTTCGTCACTAGGTCTGAGGCCTTGACAGATTCATGGGCGAAGTTAGAGCCTCAAAAATGGGGAGTTACACGAAGAGGTGAGGGGGTGGCCATCAAAGAAAAGTCCGCCGCAGGCGCCGCCGGAGGTAACAAATTTTTTGGTGGGCACCTTCATTTTCACTTATAAGCCGTTAAAATTATTAAAAAAAAAAAGAATAGTCTTAAACAGCTTCTATTCTAATTTGCTGTACTATATACATATAATATCATGAATGTGTTTTACTTTTATTTTCATATTAGGTTTCATCCAAGGAACACGTTTCTGAATTTTCTTGCAATATCCATAATGTATGAACCATTCTGTATATATATTGGAGTATATTGCATACACACCAAAAGTCAAAAGTCGCTAGGTAGTTTTAAAAAAAATTTTAACTTTCAAGAAAAATTTCAAAGTTCAAAATAATATCATTTTAATATCTAATTGTCGGACTTAATTAATTTAGACAAAGTTAAACACGACGTTTCGGTTGGTAAGTGTCTCCAACCATTATTATATTAAAATGTTATATTAAGTGTAAACTAGCAGTTTACACTTGGTAACGGTTGGAGATACTTACCAACCAAAACGTCGTGTTTAACTTTGTTTAAATTAATTAAGACATTGCAAATCCGACAATTAGATATTACTTCTCCATTATCTGACCTTCAAAACCAATATCATTTTAATAAAACGCAATAATTCTTCAAAAATAGTAAAAGCAAAATTTATTTAAAATGTCCTTAAACAAAATGAAATCCAATAAAATTATCTTATAACTACTTTAATAAAAGTTTTCGATTTCCTTTTTTTAAAAACTCTTTTAAAATTTCATCTAGCGACAATGACTTTGTTAGACCACTTTCAATACTAAGAGTGGTTAGTGCTAAAGAACTAAATCCATCCTGACCCATCGTTGACCTAAACCAATTTTTAATTCTTCTCATTGTTGAGAAAGAGCGTTCGCAGGACGCTGAAGAAATTGGCAAAACTAATGCTATTTGCATAAGGGTATATGCATTTGGAAAAGTCTCTTTTCTTAATACATCTTTAATATCAGAAATGGTAATGTTGTGGCTCTGGCTCTTATTTATGCAATTCCTTATTTTATTTAGTCATTTCAGCTTTTAATAGCTCCTTATCGATTAAAAAGGTATCTCCATACAGTTTAATGAATTCCAAACTACCATCAAAATCCATCTGCAAAAAATTGAAGACAGATTTAGCTAATTTCTGACTTTCGGAAGAAAATCTTATTTTTAGATGATTCATTATATTGTTGAGAGACCTATAATAAATTGAAATTAGCCAAAACTTTTTGTTTTGGCTAAATTTTATGCCTAAAAGTTTATAATATAAAATAAAGTTTTGTGCCTCATTTTTTATCAAAGGTTTATTTAAGAACGTTTCTTCGTGTACTGCGGAAGTGGATGCTTCAACCACATATTCTTTAAGTCTTATACTTTCTGTTTTTTTACGTTTTGAACAATTTTTTTGGGGGGGCTAATTTCATTTTAAAGGGGGCTAAGCCCCCCCAAAGCCTCCCCTAACTCCGCCCAAGAACAGATTCTAAATTTAAACGGGTGGTATTTATGTTTTTTTCAAAATGAAATGAGCAGTAGATTTTGGTATTACAATGGTATTTTCAATTTTTCTAACAGATATTTCCGAATTTTCAGTTACAGCTAATACCACATTATTTTCTTTTTCTTCATTGCAGGGCTTATTTCTTGACAATACCTACTGGCTTCTTAAACGCACCATACTGCTTAAGATTGAAAACCAGTCGTCCGAAAATTTTTGTACTAGGTTGTTTTCTGTCTGGATAGTTATTTAAATACATACGACTAGCTTCAACGGCGTTGCTGTAGCATAGGATATAACATTTCAAAATATCAAACTTTTCCTCAGGTTAACAAGCGTCTTCCATTTTAAAAAATTAATAAAATATTTAAAAAAAAACTAGCAACAAGACGCAAAAACAGAGTTCACAAACACAATGTCAACTAAATTTATCAAATAATTAAAACTATTTACTTCACTTAAGATAAAAAGAATAAAAAATAATGGTTATAATAAAAACTACTTAACAATTAAGTTTTATTTAATTTTGACATTTTCTCAACATCATTGTTTCACAGTCTACATCAAAACTATCGGAATTTAATAAAAAATCATTTTTTGCAATTTAAATATTGTAGAAACATATTGTGTCATACATCGTTGTAATCGTAAAAAAATATGCTATTTTAAACAGGGTGTACTTTTTTTACGCGCCATATAAAAAAAATAAGTTGATGATGGTTTCTTCGAAACGAAACGTCGTTCGAAAAATCTCGCAATGTTATTTTTTAGCGATTAAAAAGTAGCCAGGAGAAATAAAAAAATAACGCCAGAAAAAAATAAAGACGAAATCGGCAAATTTCGGTTTTTATCGAATGTCTCCGAAACTACTCAAAATGTTAAAACTTTCTAAATGGCGTATTGTTAGGCTCTCAAATGCGCAACTTTTCTCTAATTTAAACAACCTCGTATCTCCTATAGCTGCCGAGATCCCCATGATAGACATCCTTATCTTGGACACACTGTATATCGCCAGAGAGGCTGTGATAATGATCATTTACGTTGCAGATTTTTGATAGACTGTCTCTGAGTAAGAACAGAATTAGAATATGTTTGTGCTTTCTTTTCAAAATACTAAAGTCCTGAGATTCTCAGTCAATTACCCTTTGTTATAAACAAAATTAACACTCGCCATCCATTAGTATTTTATCTGGCTTATCCACGAACCAACCTTTATACAAATTCTCCCATTTATAAACTTTGTGAATATTTTAACTTATATGCTTCCGATATTCACATTGATTCAACTAGTCTAAATCATATGAATATAATCTAATCCGAATAGTAGTGTTTTAAAAAAATAATACTAAATAAACTAAAACAGAACTTAACTATATTTTATTAGTAGTAGGGTAATTTCTGCATTAATTTGCTCATTTTTGTATTTCCTTTTATTATCTACTACAGTACTTTTTATAGCATGTTAAGTTAGTATCTCTAAGTGGCCTTGTAGTTGTAGATACTTGTAAGAAATAAAATCTCTAACTAGGAAAGTTTTTGAGGTACACAGAATGTTTTTAACTGTTGGGTAAGAACTGTTCTTGTTTTGATTATCACCTTTTTAAAAGAGTCATTGAAATATTTGGTAAAAATAACCTTGTTCAATCTAATTCAACAATGCAAGTGTCCTAAGAAAAGTATCAAAAAAACATCCTCATTAAAAAGTTATCTAACTACCCAAAACATTAACCCAGGATTCAATTTTTACCCCCAAACAACCTCAAGTAACTTTTCTATATTAATGTGTCAGAAATATTTTAAGTGGCATATAAGTTACACTCGAGAATAGATAAAATCAATTCTACAAACTTTTAAACACTTTATTTGCTCACAAACGTATATAAGCTCCTTAAAAAAAACCAAATATCATACATAATAAACACATAAAAACATCTACTTGGTGACATCTTGTGGAGCACAGCTCCTAGGAGTGATGCTATTAAACAATCTGTCTTTTATCATTTGAGCCATGAGGCCGTGGATGATTTCGATGGTGGTTTTGCAGCTGTCTTTTGTGGCCTTAAGTAGTTTATCTTCCGTGCGTTTTTCGTTCGGATCTGCGGCTCCTAATATAAAACCTCCACGCCCTGCAGTTGATAATTATTATCAATTAAAGAAAAATTACTGGGCAAATCCTGACTAACCGATAGCAGTCTCAGACTGTTCCAGTTTCTCAGACAAATCAAATATTTGACCGGTAGTATAGTCGGCGTTAGTTAACAAGCTTGAGGAGCTCAACGTGTTCACCCAATATTTGTTCCACAATGAGTCCAACAGTCTTCTATCAAGCGAGGACTTAAAGTATGAGACTTCCAGAGAATAGTATTGCTTGCAATGTACACCAAAGTCCTCAATTTTGTTTAGAGGAATTGTTTGGTATTCTGATGGTTCTTCATTGGCTGGTTTATATCCCTATAAGATAAGATAAGATGTTTATTGGTGCTAATACTATATAAGAAGAGTTTACACAAGTCAATATTACCCATTAATTTGCAAGATCTATAAAACTTTTAATGTTTGTTTTAACGTGCAAGATACAATGCGATATAGGCGAGGAACAGTCAATATGTTAAGCTTAGAGAAATCTGCTCTACAGTCTGCCCTATAATTGAGATTTAAAAGAATTCTTATTGCCTTTCTTTTAAGGGAGAAAATGCGACTTGCATCGGTTGCATGACCCCAGGCAAGAATTCCATATGATATTCTTGAATAAACACATGCAAAATAGGCTGACAAAGCAGCCTTAGTAGATACACTATGGACTAAGTTTCAAAGAGCAAAGACACCAGAAGCCACCTTCAGAGATAAGTAATCCCCATGTGCATTTCAGATAAGTTTCAAATCAATTTTAATGGTCAAAAAAGTAACTGGTTTATTTACAAAATCCTGAAAATTCAAATTACGAGCAGTCACAAACAGTTTTTGATTTTTATTAGGATTCCTGCTTAATTGATAAGCATAAAACCAATCAGCAACCCTTAACTGCGTCTCCTTCAGGCTCATTTGCAGATCAGCAAGTGCACCAGCCTTCTTCGCCAATGTAGTATAATCCGCAAATAGAATAGAATTAATACCTGGATCCACTCAAGATAATTGATATAGATTAGAAAGAGCAATGGTCCCAGCAAAGATTCTTGAGGGACCCCATAATCCAAGTGATTGAAACTTGATTATAGACCATTGCAACTCACTATTTGAGATCTACCAGAGAGATATGATTTAATTAATTTAACGCTAGAATCTTAATATTTATAGTACTTGTGACCCCAGTAAACTCACCATTTTTCATGCCATCATTTATTAGATCTATCAATTGATTAATTACCAGTATAGCAGATTCTGCATTTCTAAACCCAGAGGTACTTAGTACTAAAACTAGTGCTTAGTACTAAAAAGATTATTAAATTCAAAGTAATTTGTTATTCTAGATTTTAAAGCTTTTTCAACTATTTTTAAAAAAATGGGCCCAATTGACATGGGTCGATAATTGGTTAGATCATGGTCACTCCAAAACAACTCTGGAGATTTTGAGCACACTATGATAAATTGATTCTTTTTCACACATGTTAAAAAGTTTGATACACAATAAGACTCATGATATGTTTCATTAATACCATTAATTATACCATAAATTAGTACCATTAATATCATTATTCATTAATAGCATTACCATTATAATTTCATTATACCATTATCATTTCATTCATACCATAAAAGTCCTGACTATTTTTGTTCTTAAAGATTTAATGATGTCCTGTAGTTCAACAATAGTTATTTCCTTAAGCATAAAATGTGTATCAGGCAGATTTAAGTTAGATATATGTTGAATACAAAACTTTCAACTCTCCAGCAGTTCTCTGACACAGGGTAGGCTATTTATAATGCTGGATGCAATTGCAATAAAAAAAGTAGTAAAATCTTCAGGAGATAATTGTTCTTTACTTTTTAAAATAATGGAGGTTACACATACTTTTTATATGGTAGTTTTGTTTTTAGGTCCTTTAGCAGATCATAGTTATTTTGATTTGCTTGCTCTGATACAAGGTTTAAAACTTCCCGTTGGTTTCTTAATTTACCATTAAACCAATTAAGATTCAATTCAGAATTCTTATATTTATACTACAATACTTGGGAAAGCTAAATTAATATTAGTTTGAAGGAAAGTGATAAATAAATGTGCTTTATATTCAATTAACATGGATTAGCAATTCAAGAAATCCCAATTTATATTGCTTACAAGATTATAAAAATAAAACAAGCCATTTCTTTTATATGGTTGTATTGCATTTTCTTTTGAAAGATTGTGATCTGAGATATTGAAGTTATAAATAGATGCTTTGGAGCACAAGTTTGAAAATATATTGTCAATGCATGAGTTGCCATGGGCTGGTAGAATTTTTTTTATGAAAGGCATATGTCAGAATCAAATCTAGAATTTTATTATTACCTAGAATAAAATTTATGTTAAGTTCCCAAATCCCCATTTACAATGAGGTTTAGATCTGTCACTGATCAAAACTATTAGATGGAGATCTATAGCAAGTTAAAAGTTTACAGTACAGATTTCACATTGCATTTCTAATGACAAATTACAGATCAAGTTAGTTCTTACATAAGAAAAAGTAATGTAAAGTCCAGTGCAACGATATATTGGAATGGTCACCTGTCAAAACACCAGCATTTTACTTCTCAAACAATGTAAATAGAAGGTGGATGACATTGTTTGACAGGTCGAATGCTGGTGTTTTGACGGGTGACCATTCTAATATATCGTTGCACTGGACTTTACCAAAGTATTATCATCATTTACCTTTGGATAAGTTCTAAAAGCACCCAAACAAACTTTACCGGCTGATATTGTACGAACTGGATCAATAACAATGGCAACAAAAGGTTCTTGGAAATTCTGGTTTAACATTTGTGTGCTTACATCAATACCAGATAACCAACAGCCATAACCAGGGTGGCTGTGGTACCAACCAATGGCATTTTCTTGACGACCAACCTAGTAAAGAATTTAACATAATTTTCTAAATCATATTTTCATTTTGCTTACCATTTTTGATGCATCTATGTAAGAACTCATATACTCATAAGCTTGAGCCTGGGCATTTACTCTCGTTTCAGTACCTTCTACAGGTAATGCAAATGAGTCCATAACAAACATAGTATTGCCGTCCACCTTTCCCAAAATTAAACCCATAACTTCTAAAGTGCCACCTGACCTGGCATGCATTACCATTTTCAATAGGGCTAGTGCTGATATTTTTATGTCTTTAAAGAAATGTGGGCTAAAAATAAAAGGTTGTGTTTAAAAGGTGATGTTCGAGCTCTTACAAAGCTACTTACTCTTTTTCCCAAGGTTTTGCAGCCAGGATGTCGCTTTGCTGTTTTTTATCATATTTGTAGATTTCGTCAACAGAGTTTACCACTTCGATATTGTTAGAGAGTTCCCAAGTTTTTTGAGCAATTTGGTTTTGGCTGTCGCCGGTCGAGGTGCCCGGCTTCGACATGGTTTGCGATCTTTTAATATACTAATTATTTTAAAAGAATACTTTAAGTTCTATTGGGCTTTCTCTATAAACAAAAACAAAGGTACGCGTTTGACAGATTTCATCTGGAGACGTGACAGATGTCATTACATTATTTGACAGTGGCATTGGGAGTTCGGTTTTAACATTGGGCACTTTTGAGAATTCACCATTAATTCACCGGATGAATTAACCGGTTAATCAAAAAAGTTTCGGTAGATCTCAGGTTGCCGTTCAGTTACTTAAACATTCGGAAACACTTCGGTTGATTTTCTTAGAATTTATTTGGTAGTTGGCAGATTTAATAATATCGATTTCTGTTTATATTTAAAAAATTTTCAAAGCAAAGTATCGAAAATGCTAGAAAGATTGCCGCTGGTTTGATGTTTAAGAAACTAAAAACCAAACAAAAACGACCCGGTTCCATTTTAAAGGTTTCAGTTTTTGTTGCATTTAGTTTGGGCGCTTTTCAGAATTCACCGGGTTGCACCGGCAGTAACCGAAGCGTTTCAGAATTAACCCGGTACAAAAACCCCACGTTTCAAAATTAACCGGTGAAATCAGCTGGTTGCGACCGCCAAGGTATCGGAATAACCGGGATTTTAAGGTGGAATCACGGTCAAATAGATTCTTCCTATGATTCTTAACCTAGTTTTGTATTTTTTGCGCCTTAGTTTTTGTAAATTTGTTGCTGCTCAATTTTCATTTTGATTTTTTGCTATTACATGGTTGGAATAGCCTAAGTTGCTTAGACCAGAGGACCACAAAGTAGTGAACATCCGAAACAGAAGAAGAAGACAGCGGCATAATATACTTCTGATTTGCCAAAAAAAACGATTTTGATTAAAAGTAGTTTTCATTATTGGTAAAGGATTGGATCGGGTCGGGGTGAGTTATTTGAGGAATAATTTATTTTAAAAAATTAAATTAGTCAAGTATACTTTAGTCAATATACAAGTGGAATTTTCGTTTATTTGATAGCGGCAACATCGGAGGTGTATGTAAATGTAGCCGCTAGTAATGACTGACATAGACATATGTAAAACGTCAAATTCAAATTTTGAATTTGAAATTTTTACCTTTTCGATTTTCATAAAGAAAACATTTTTTAATATGAAGTTAAAAAATACTTTATGGTCAAAACACATGACGGTATGGGGTAGACAATATCCTTCTGAAATGCTGTACATTTCAGTAACTGGTGTCTGGTAAAACAATAGTTATTTATGTAACGTAACAATAACTGTAAAATGATCCTTTTTTTATGAAATGCGTAACAAAACGTTTGCAAAAGAATTTTATGACAAATTATAAATTAAATGTCAAATAGACGTCAAATTACTTTTTACGCCCTAGTGCCTAAAAGTCTTTTTACGCATTACAAATTTCTCACTAGCGCGTAAAAAGTGAAAATTTAGAAACCCTGGGAAGTGTGTAAAGTGAGTACTTTACGCACGGTAGTAGAAAAAAAAATTAAGTAGTTTTTTTTAGTAATAGTCACTATTCACTAGTCATTTTGAAATGTGTTTGGTATATATTTAATTGTGAATTATTAATGTGATTACCAGTGCCGGATTTAGCTTTTTGCCGCCTAGAAGCTAATATATTTTTCGTGTTCTAATTTAATGTTTTAAGTCAATATTTTTTATATATCGGAAGTAGGAATTTGGCATTATAACATTAATATAAACTAGAACTAATATAATCTAGAACTGCTTATCATCATCATCCAGCCAAACACGTCAAGCGAACATAGACCACTTCCATAAGTCTCCATGTCCTTTTATCTTGTGCAGTTGCAACCTAGTTATTGGTAATTCTTTTAAGGTCGTCCGTCCATCGATCCGATCTTGATCTCCATTTCGAAATTCTCTTAGTCCATCTGTCGTCTCGCAATATGACCAGCCCATTTTCACTTAAGTTTTACGATATATGTTACAATATGGTCGACACCAGTTCTTCTGCTTATTTCTTCGTTTCTAACCCTATCTCTCAACCTCACACCAAGCACAGACCGCATCTGTAATCGATTATGCAGTCTCTCAATGCTCTAAGGATTAAAGTTAATTCTACCGTGTCCGTGTCTACCGTGAAACAATTTTTTAACAAGATAAGGCATCGCCTCACTTTAGCAGAAATGCTAGAGAATATTTGACTTATACTTACCCTAATCGGTGGAATGGTCGTCGAGGGTCTACCGAGTGGCCAGCCAGGTCGCCCGATCTTACACCTCTGGACTTTTTATATGGAGTTACTTAAAACAAAAAGTCTATGTCATCAAGCCAGAATCTATCTTCGATCTACGTCAAAGAATAATTGATGCATGTCGCAATATTGATGCTACCACTTTCCAAAATGTTCGTGGTATTTTACTATCTTGAAGTTGATGGTGCATATTTTCAACATCTTCTGTAGTGAAATAGTTACATTTCTTCATTATTTTAAATAAAAATAAAAAAATAAGAATTTGAAAGGCTGTCATTTTGCTATAAGTAGAAGTAATGACTTAATATTCTAGAACCATAAAGCGTTCAGTGGGAGCTTTGAAACGATGTATCGGAAAAGAGCTTCCTTTTTATTTAATTTTTCTTTTTAAAATAGCGTCCCGTCGTCGTCTCCAAAGAGGGGGTACCACTAAGCTTAACTTCTCTAAGCTTAAAAAAAATACGATTTACAATTTATTTATAACTAATAGTTAACTGATGTCCTAGAGACTTAAAAAAACTAATGTATTGCCCAAAATCGCTTCTGTTCCGATTTTTATGCGCTGTTTTGTATTTAAATAAAATTATCAAAATTTTACCTAAGTCGCTAGACCTGTTAATAAAAGTATGCCCAAAAATTACTTAACATTACTTACTTAAAAACATCTGTTTAAAATAAAACGATTAGCACTCAGCTCCCTGAATTCATCCTCTGTTCTTTTAGTTGATAACATGGTATGAATCTAAAATCTTGTTTAAGCTTGAAAACACAGATTCAAAAAAAGAAACTTACCTTTTTATTGTTTACAATTCAGCTCTAACTATTTTTTTTGAATTTCCGATAATTTTTTTTTAATTGTCATTTTGCCGCCCCTAATATTTGCCGCCCTAGGCTGAAACCTACTCAGCCTTTACGTAAATCCGCCCCTGGTGATTACACAATTGTGGTTACACAAGTCAAGTATAAAATAAAAACACAAAGAAAATATATAAACTTAGAGAATACAATTAGTTACAATAACACTTCCTCCAAATTTATTTATAAAAAAAATTTATAACCGATCTTATGTTATAAGTAATTATAGTAATTATAGTAGGTACAATGGATTTGAATGATCAAAATATAGTTTTAATTAGTTTTCCTTAAAATAACAGATTTTTTACAAGATTAATTTCAGGTTAAGCCGATATTTGTGGATATTGCCATATTTTCCAGAAAATTAAATTCTAAATTCCAGCAATTATACCCGTTACATAGTTAAAATTTTTTTAGTTATGATATAAATAGGATACTTGGTCCATCAAAGCTGTTGCAAAATTTTAATTAGCTAAAAGTACTGTAAGAGTTCTCATAATTTATTATAAAACTTTCTGCGTTTATAAAAATAAAATTTAAGTAAAGTTCAATAATTTTTTTAGTCGTAATCCTCAAAATATAGCAGCAATATGTTAAACATTTAAACTGTTCAGTTACATTATTAGGGGAATGTCCAGGAATTAATCTTAGTAAGTAGCAATCTTAGTAAAGCAAGAAAAGGCCATAGTTTGATTAAAGGAATAACGTACATTTTATGGTTATATAGCCTATCTATATATATTAATTTTCCTTTTTAAGATCACTCTTAGAAATCATAAGGTAGGATTTTATTGATAGGAATCTTAAGAATTAGGTGCATAATTTATTTGCTCTTAGATAGTTATGAAAAATATATAAATATAAAAAAAGCTTACAAATATACAAGACTAATTATTGATCACTTTTATTCAAGACAATTCTTTCCCTTGCAATAAAGGGTTTATTCTACCTGGTTTACCCCTACCTTTTTAAACCAATTTTGGATAGTATTTTGCAAAATGTTCCTACTTGTTCATGTATCTCCAGAATAGGAAAGTTGTATATTTTCAGTTTCATTAAGTTGTGTATGTGTTGAATTAATTGAGTTGGAAGATAGGTTCAGAAAAAAACTTCTCAGCAAAATCGGGCCATTTATTTGTAATAGTAGTAAAGAGTTTTTAAGCAGTTACTAGAAGTTAATTCTGCAACGCTTAATACATATTTAGGGTCTAAATGGTCGCATAAAACTAGGATATGCCTAGGGCGTTCCATATAATGCGACTAAAAGTAAGTCTGCATTTGTCCTCGCTTTATATTTAAGTAGTGAAGTGGATAAACCTTTTAGAAAAAAAATTGCTGTCGACCAATTTGCTAATCGAAAATTTTTATTTCAATATGAAAGTAAGGAAAGTATGCGCGAACAATTTTTTGGTAAAATCTTAATTATTATATTTAGGAACATCCTGTATAATAGGTGTAGCAGGTTAGGGACCCTAGGAACTGATTATGTTCCATAAAAAATGCAGATGTTTCGGGCTTTATTTAGACCATCTTTAGGGCTGTTTCTGTTTTAAAAACTAATTTATGTCGCCGCTGTGTGTACTTGTGGTATTTTTGGTTTCGAATTTGCTGCCATGAATGTAATGAGCGGTTTTTTGATCAAAAAGATCACATAAATAACGACTTTCCTGTTTTCTCTATTCAAGAACAAACACACTAGAATATATTTTTACTAGGTATATATTCATACTGTTCAAATAGAAGACGACTACATAGATATAATATTAAACTTAAAATTATTTGTACAAGCATAACATTAACCACTATATTTCTGTTATATCAATACAGGGTATAATAAAAGAAAAAATATGCATCTAAAGTAAAATATCATAACAAAATAACTAGACCTAAAATATTTGATTTTCAAAAGTTTCAATACTAAGCTATAAATAAAAGGTATTAATGGTTCCTAATCGTTTTTGAGAATACTATCACAAAACAGAAAAAAGTTTGTGACTTACATCACAAACACTTTCTCCAACTTCTTAAATGAAAAGAGTTCCTTGGTTTTCGGACAGATCACTTTCCCGTTATTTTCTTTGGCCATGTGAGCTAGTGCCTGAAAAATACGTACATTTGTGTAGATAGTTTATAACATTATTTATATTTTATTTATAACAAAAAGTGCATATTTTGTAGTTTCGCTGTGTTCTTTGGAATTGAATACAGGGCGTACCAGTACTGGAAAATGAAGCTTTGAAGAAAAGAAATTTAGAACGTAATTAACTATTATATATGCTATTCAATTGTTGAGGTTAAAAAGTTATTTAATTAAATCAATCATACAAAATGTATACCAATTAATAATATTAGGAATAATTCATTTCTGAGTAGAGAACGAGGTCTCATAATGAGAATTCTAATGGGACCTGAAAACTCTAAATAAAAATAGTTTAACCTCTCCACTAAAACAAAATCGCCTTAGTCAAATCTGCAGAATACACAAGGAAGCAGTATACATTTCTTGACAAAAAACAATGAGTAAGTCAAGTTTAGAGTTAATCAACCAAAAGTTTTTTAAGCCAGACTTGAAAGTCAAATTATTTTATTAAAAATTAAGTGAAACTTGGCCAAACAGTATGAAAAATTTAAGTATTTTTCTTTCTAAAAGATTGCTCTAATTTACATATAACCAGCTAGTATTTCTAATAATGATGTAAGTTTGTAAGAATAGTGTGTATAAGTAATCCTTACCTGTTCCCCATAAACGTATCCATTAGGTAACATCATAGGCTGGTTATTTTCATTCAATGGCAATCCGGTAATGTGACAGTACAATTTTGACTGTGAGCAATGAGCGAAAGGAAGTGGTTCGGCCAGTTTGTTTAAGTCTTCATTGCAGACCGGACACGCTGGGTTCCTGTTCTCTGGATTGTCCGAGTAACACTGAGTACGTTGAAGTTAAGGAAATAAAACTTACAAATAAAACGAAATAGAAATGATTCTCCAAGCTTTTCTTCTTTTTTGTTTAATTACTTTTGTTCAAATTAATTAAACAAAAGTTTTTTTACGGACTTGCCAATTACAGAACCTATTACATTAGTTCTACTTGGACCATAAAAATACAAAATACAATTTTCTGATAGATTTAGAGTTGATATAGACTATTTATTACCTGATAAAGATATAAAGGCACCCTAAAGTAGTAAATGTCCTTGTTCCATAATTGTTAAAGTTAACAAACAATGTTTAACAAAACAGTTTTAATAAAACAGTTAAATAGTAATGAAGAGAGGTGTTGAAACACCAAATTTCACATTAATAGTTGATGGCAAAACTTAAGGTAACAATCCAGCCACCCCAATAATTTACCGGATCAAGTCCAGCCATTTTTGAAAATGAAGACACTACAATACGTTAAAAAACCTGTGCAATGTATTTTTGATATTTCACGATAATTTTACCACCATTATCGCTAGTTATTAAAGTTACTTCTCTTTAGCACCACACAATGTCAAAGATAAGAACGATCTCAGCTAAAAAACAAAAAATACTAAATATCTTAAAAAGGAGTGAAAAATTGTATACACATCTATTAGTAAAAAACACTTTGATTGAAGAGTAAAATGAAAACTGATAATAAATAGCGTATCACCCCCCAACAAGTAAAACTTTGGTTTTGCACTTACTTTAATTAAAACCCTGTAGATTGTGAGAGAAGGCATAGGCCTCTAATAAAACAGGCGACACAATGTTGACAATAATTTAAACAAATTGGGATCAAATGCAAGTGGACATCAGTGAAAATAGTTTTTACCTTTTTAGAAATTATTATAAGACAGAAAGCAAAGTGTTAAAATAAATAACAGGATAAGCTCTTCTCAAGTCAAATGTCATTTCATCAAGGGCTAGTTTTAATACGTTCACCACATAAATAGACTAGTTATTGAGTTGAGTCCCAGATATTGAGGTTGTCTATTTTGCTATGTTCTGGGTCATTCCAGGTAAAGGTACGCAAGAGAGCAACTACTTAATGCCCGCAACCGATCATTGAACAAGCAAGGAAAGACAACTTAAAATGTTATTTGT
Organism: Anthonomus grandis grandis; assembly: GCF_022605725.1. Classification (NCBI taxonomy): domain Eukaryota; kingdom Metazoa; phylum Arthropoda; class Insecta; order Coleoptera; family Curculionidae; genus Anthonomus; species Anthonomus grandis. The sequence continues at coordinate 18,876,381 of NC_065556.1, read as the reverse complement.
GCTTCGTGGGCTATACGAAAGCGTTTGACTTTGTGAGCGGGTCACTTCTGTGGACAGTGATGGGTGAAACGGGTGCTTCCAAGCATCTGATATTTTTAATTAAGAGACTCTACCAACACAATAACACCAAGGTCAGAACAGGAGTCTCGTGCTTGTTTTACAACAAATATATCATGAGAAACGCAGGTGGCATGAGAAAGGCAGGTGGAATATCAATTGGGGGAAAAATTAGTAACCTGAGATATGCGGACGAAGAACAACTGATATATTTAATGAACAAATTAGAGAGCTATCGTAGATCATCGATCAATCCAATGACACAAAATCGTAGCGAGATATATACCGTAAAAGTTGTTCGGTGACAATAAACATAATTTTAATATCAGTGCAAGTTCTAAGGCACAAAAAAGAAATCAATAAATGTATATATAAGTGAAAATGTAGAAAGGGATGTTTTAAAGAAGCTATGCTCTGTTTAGTTAAAATTGAACAGCCTTTATTCTTTTAAATACATATGATCTTTCCGACCATATTAAATACCTCTTGGTGGAATCCTTAATCCTGCCCCAGCTAGACTACTGTAACTCGGTTTACTACAGCTACCTCACAAAAAAGTACAAAACTAAAATACAATCAGCTCAAAATATGTGTATGCGTTTTTCATATGGAGGTCGCAAGTTTGACCACATCACTCCCTTATCTGTCAAAAATAAACATTTAAAATACAATTTTCGTGTTGACCACCGCTTTGCTATGTTTGTATATAGAATTGTACAACACAATTCTCCATGTTATCTTACAAAATACTTAATTGCAAGGGGCACTTTACATGACCTTAGAAATGTGGCTAGTTTTGATATTGCCTTTCATCGCACAAGAAAATTTGAAAACTGCTTTGCCTACCGTGCAGTGTAATTTCTCAATGCAAATTATTTGCTGGTGGCTGGCTCTGGTCATTAATCTTTTAAAAGTCAATACACCAAGATTTTACAACATGATAACTTAATTTTTTTTCTTTTCTCAATACTGGACGTCTGGGCTGTGTTAGTAGGCTGTATATTTATTTTTATTTAATTGTTTGCCTCTTATTATTGTTTTTTTAACAGTACCGTAATTGTATATGTGAATGTATGGTGTTATGGAAGATCGTTTTACGCGAATAACACCTTTTGTGTATATATGCTATATTAATGCACAATAAACTTAATTTTGACTTTTATATGATGTGGATAAGTTTGTATACCTGGGTTCAATGATAACGAAAGATGGAGGCTGTTCAGAGGAAATGAAGAAAAGATTGGTAATGGCCAGATCATCAACAACTTCAAGTCATAAAAATATGGAGACCTGAAACCATTACAAAAATATTTAGAGTAATAAGTAAAAGCTGGCCTATTCCTTAATCTTCCGAAAAGAAAACAGATCAAAAAAGAAGTGAACCTTCGAATAATGAGTTTACAGGCGGATCTTAAGAGTGGCTCTGTTCCACAAGAACAAAAAATCAAAAAGAGTCTACTAAAACCAAATCAATAGAGCATATCTAGAGAAGAACAGGCGAGATAAACAACCTCGTGACAAAGGAACAAATATCTAGAGAACGTCCGACAGATTAAAAGAAATAACGGAACAATGCACGAGGTAATACATTCTAGCACAAGATATGTCAAAACACATGCAAAAATAGTATCACTACAACCTTCAGAGGGTAAAACGACTGAGAAGAAATTTTGCTAAGAATAACGCAGTAATTATTAAAAACACCCATGATAGTGCTATAAAAAAGGCTTAAAATGCTATCAAATTAACATTGAATTGAAATAAACCTGTACTTTACCACTGATATCTTAAAAATTAGGGGTTATGACTCAGCTAAATATTTGGGAGTAATTCTAGGCAAAAATAAGTGTTTAATGCCAAAGAAAACACTAATTGTCGAGTATTTAACCCAGTATTTGTACAAAAGCACTAGGTGGACATCTACAGTTAAATAAGCATTAGTAAAGGTAAGTTTTATGGCAATGGATTAGCTTTTTTAAAAACTTTTTCCCTCCTTTCTTTCTTTTTCTTACTTATAATGATAATTTTTTTTCAATTTCAATTAAATTTCTATTTTATAAACTATTTAAAACTAAATTATGATCTAAGCCTATATACTTCAAAACTAGTAATAAAAGTTTCTTCTAACTAAAATATTATTGAGCGATAGTAAATATTTATAACTTATTGGAAATTGAACGTACTTTCCCAATTCATCGTAAAGTCTATTTCTTGAAACTTTCAAATTTGAACATTTAAAAAAAATCTCCTGTTTCCCTTATAATTATCATTGTATTTCATTCCTATTTTGTTCATATGAACCAGATATAAAGCATGGAAATACCTCAGAAGAGTGATAGTACTAATTAATTTATTATTATATTCAGTACATAATAAATGCCAGTCAAATGCTAATTTTTCTTTTATAAGTCGTTTTTTCTATACATGTAGATCTTCTACAGAGCACTTGCTTTCAGAAATAAATACAAATTTACAGTTTTCATGAAAATCTTTACATTACAAAAAATCTCTCCGATAGCACATAGTTGAACAGAAAACAGTATGTGAGTAGGAATAATTAACATACCCAGACTATTACACCTGGTAGCGTATTTCCATTCCCGTGTTGAATTGGAGGCATAGTGTGGAGCCAGTGCCTCGAAACCCACACGGATTTGTCGCGCACGCTTGTTTCCCAAATCCGTGTTGGTTTCCAGGAATGTTTTTTGCGCTTGGGCGTTTTTTTTTCAGAAGATGCACCTGTTGAACGAGGACAGTACGACAGTTCGTCACCGAGAAGAAAACCGAGTCTTACTGACTGACGACGAGTGAATAGATATTACGTTTGTTTTGTTTTTGGTTCAAGTAACGTATCACCGCGTGATGCTATCATTATACAGTGTTATTTTTTTGTTTGTGTCCAAATTAAATGCGTATTCAATGTGTTTTTTTTTAAATGTAAAAATGAGAGGCTAAGTTTAGAGTCGCGGTAAAAGTAATAATAACCTATCAATCTGATGTTAAAATTTTTTTACTATAGCGTGCGTAAAGTGCTGGATTTGTAAAATCTGTCGTTTTGAATTGCAGTGCGTAAAAAAAAGGCACTAGGGCTTAAAGTATTTTGCTAATTCCTTTATTTTCTTTAACATTTTTAGTAGTAGAAAAAATTGTGTATGCTACTTATGTGTAAAGTACTCTTTTTTTAATCATGTGGTTGTCGCATTCGCCTAAAATTCACATTCGTAAAAAAAGGCTAACTGAACACACTTGTTGCATAAATAACTATTCTATCAAATCAAAATAACATTTTATATCACATTTATTGACAAGTTAAAAATTTTTGTATTAAATCGTTAGGGCTTAGAGTTTCCAATATCTCTTATAATAGAAGATGCATAGTGGTATTAGCGGAAAAAATCCATTCACCCAAACATTGAAAGTATTAGCAATAATAATTGGCAGGAATTGTTTACAAAATGAAAATACAAAAATATTTTTGATGTATTTGACATGATATGACAAATCAAATAACAGCGCATTTTTGAGCAAATTTGAAGTACAACTTTCGGAAATTACCAAAACAAATTGGATAATGTTAAGACGATACTCGCAGCAAGTGAGATACGACTTCAGAAAACCATTCTTACGCCATCTATCGAGAAGAAACAAAACCAAGGATAAGAAGAAAGGCGTTACTAGGGATTATGAGTGTAAGGCCAGTATAAACATTAAGTTTTTGAAAGTTACCAAGAGTACGTTGAAAAATTCAAGATTGATGAAGAAAGGATTGCATGTCTTAATTGATATTAACTATAATCATTCTCATCGAATCAATGTAGCTCAGGCACTGAGTCTTCTGCGTTGTTCCGCAGACACAAAAAAACTATTTGAATTCTATTTTGAAAGTGGTATGACTGCTGCAGCGGCAAAATCTTATTACGAAATGGCCATCATCGAAGAATGTGAGAAAAACGCATACGTTACCTTAGCTAATGCTCAAAAAAATCGACTCGACTGTCAGATAACTCACTTTTATGAAGAATGGCGTAGCAGAACCTACGGGACTCGAGATATTGGTGACGTCGTCAAAGTTCTGCAGCGAAAAAAGACTGAGATGTCTGTGTCAGGCATGAACGGACAGATGTTCATGATCAATGAACAACCGACTGTATGCGTTATTATAACACCCATTATGCAACGAGTGTTTCTGGGTGAACTAGCTGATGAAATGGTGTTCATCATGTCTGATGACAGCAGTGCTGAGCGAAATGCCTTGCAAAAGGTCCTACCGAGTAGCAGATTACTACTATGCATTTTCCATGTGAATCAGGCTCTTTGGCGTTGGTTGTGGCAAAGAGGACATGATGTGGCTCACGCAGATCGGCAACCGGTGATGAAGAAATTCCGTGCTGTAATGTATAGCAGTACATTGCAAGATGTTGAAGTTAATATGTCAAATCTATTAAACGCAGAAGAATGTAAAAAAAATGCCAAGTTGGCAAAACACTTGACAAATTTATGGGAACGACGTGAAGAATGGTGTTTAGCATATCGTGGCGATATTTTGATAAGAGGCAATAATACCAACAACTTCTGTGAATCGTCAATAAGAATTTTTAAAGACGTGATATTGCAAAGGTGCAAAGTTTTCAATATGTGTGCGTTGGTAGACTTTATCAACAAAACATTTGAACAGTATCACAAGAAAAGGTTGATTATATTGCCACTACGCAAGCGGAAGACATCTAACCTTGGCATATGAAAAATTCTGTCAAGCAAGTAGAGCAATCATAGATATTGTACTTAATAAGACAATACTTTCTTTGTCAGATGTAAAACAGGAGCGTACATTGTTGACTCTTTGATGTACTTGTTCATATGGAGTTGGTGGGAGATTTTGTAAGCACCTTTGTGCCGTAGAAAGAAAATTTGGCACTGAACTAAGCACATCACTTAATTTAACTCACTCTGACCGTTAACGCTTTGCAAAATTTGCTGTAGGTGGCGAGTTTTCAGCGACATTTTTTGAAAGTATAACTGATAAAATTCGTGAAAGTAGTAGAATAACCGAGAATGAAGATGTAGCCACATTCGATCTTCCAATGAACCCAATAGAGATCCTTCCTGAAAGAAATAATGAGGAATTTAATAGTGCTATTCAGTATATCAAAGATCAGTGGCAAAGAATTACTGACATGCTAGAGAGAAATCCTAACAATGACCAAACAAAGATTTTGGTAAAGTTTGGATCTGACCTTACAAAATAACAGACTCCATCCAGCATTATAAGCAAGAAAAAAAAATTAAGGTCCAGCCGACGTGAATCGCTCGACGAAAAGAGAAAAGCTTGCCGTGCAGTGGAAGAATTCAGTCTGGGGGGCGTCCATCCAAGTCAGAAAGTAAAAAGAGGAGGCGTGCTCACGACATTACGTCAAATATCGACGAAAATGAACCTCCTGCAAAAAAACATTAATTTTGCTGTTTTCATTTTCCATTTTTCCCATTTATTTATGTGCTGTTTCTGTTTTCCAAAACATATTATTTTTTTTTTTTAATAAAACAAATGAGTTTTTCACTACCCTGCGTAAAGTGCTTACTTTACGTACGCTTGTGGATTTGTAAAGCCAGTCTTTTTGAATTGTAGTGCGTGAAATTTTTTTTTACGCACTAGTGCGTAATAAGTATATCTGACAATTTTGACAGTGACAATTAATTGCCAAACAATAAACAAAAAAATACGTTTTGACCAATTTTTTTAAGCACTAGGGCGTAAAGTAATTTGCTAATTTCTTTATTTTTTTTTAATTTTTGGTAGTGTAAAAAATATGTATACTACTCATCTGTAAAGCACTCTTTTTTTACTTATGTGATTGTCGCATTCTTCTACGGCTCGTGCTACAAATTTACATTTGTAAACAAAAGGCTAACTTTACGCGCTGGGAATGCAGCTGTGACATAATTTGATGGTTTGTAGCGCCATAAACTCGTGTTAGTTTCGAGGCACTGGTTCTACGCTGTGCCTCCATTTCAACACGGGAATGGAAATACGCCACCTGGTAATACATATACTAGAAAAATACATAATTTAATAAGTTTTCTATTATATAAATATCAATGTTTATTACCCCGATTTTCTTTAGCTGTTTTGTCTTTTATATTATTTTATTTTTCACATCTTGCGTTTTACCTTTTTATGTAGAGTTCAGTTATTTATTTTCAATTTTATTGTAATATTGCGCTAAATAAAATAAGTTTGTTAAAATCTTTTAAAACTTTAAGTTTTAAATACGATTCTTCTAGAGCTTGATAAGGTCAAATTGCTAATGTTTTTTTGTATTATTAAGGCAAGCAGTATTAGTAAATAAATATTGCTGTTTGCCTTCTGTTAGGATCACTATTCTTAAGTTAAATCTTTTTCTTTTCAAGTCAATGTTATTATCGGATAAACACAGTATCCAATCATAACATGGACGCCATCCATGTAACCAAATGTAAATAAAAACGCCTGAATTTATTGCATCTTGAAGATGCTAATATAAGGTGTCAAAAACAGATTCTTATGTTTTATTTTCTACTCACCCTCATTTACCTACTCTTCACCTGAAAAAGTACTCTTGGGTTACCAAGTTTTCTTCTGAAATTAACTATTGTGTTTGCAAAAAAAGGATATGGTGTCTTAAGGGCAGACAATCCGGCCTGTAAAGTAACGGTAAAAACAGACTGTGGAGCCAACTGAAACAGCCTGTAGTTTTCTTGTCTGAACTGTTCGATAAGATTATCCCATCTAGATATGTCAAATAATGCCGCATATGGTGCAATGGTCACGTCTGGTGTAAAGGCCAATAAGGCCATTGCTCTCTAAAAATCTTAATTTAATAACCACTTTTAACGGATTACAAAAACCTTTACTTGTATGGTAGGAAGATGCTCCTCCTCGAAACTAGGAAAATGCTTTCTAGCATGTTTTATTGCTTCCATTCGACGGTCCTTTCTAATTAGTTCCACAAACTCCTGCACTCTCAAGTTAAATTCCATTGTGGACTTTAACTTTCTCAGTTTGGATTTGTTATCATGGCACCACAGTAGGCATTTTTGAGTCTCGTGGTTCGCGAGGGACTTCTCGACTTCGCGTGAGTTTAGGAATATGTCTGTAAATTATTGTGTTATGCTGGAAAAGATATTGGATTTGTATAACTCACCAATATTTGTATATTCCTTGGTTTCACTTTGTTCAGCCAAAATTATTGCCGAGTTGTAGTAGCCATTTCTGAGGAAGTATTCTACTACCATTCTGTCTAATCTTTTTCTACGCCAGTTGTTTAACGTTCCTTTAAATATACATATATATAAAATAGATCAGTGTAATTAGTGTATAACACTTCTAGTGAAAAAATTAAAAGTTAAATTTTCTATTCAATAAAAAACTTATTTTAAAACTATTCTTTATCATCTAAGTCAAATTTTCACTATTTTCGAAATATGAAGAAAATTAATACCTATATAGTTCATAGAATTAAACTATTTTACTTACCACTTGAAACTGTGGCGTTATTCGTCACAGCAGCATGTTCTTTTAGATGTTCCAGGCGCCTTTTGCAGACATTTGTCGCAGCTAGCTCCTCAGAAATGGTCTCTTCTGCTTTCCTTTTCAAAACTTGCAACTTTTCAACCATTCCACCTACATTGAATTGGGAAATTTTTAATGTAAATATAAAAAAAATTGTGACCACACCACAAGAGGGCATAATATAAAAAATACCTAACATTTTAAATAGCAAAAAAGATGTTTAAGGTATATTTGTTTGAGAATTCAAATATCATTTATATGTATATGATATAGGACAGTACTTTCATAGAATTTACTGTGGTAAGATTAACTCTAGTTGTAGCCTATATATGAAATTGTGTACTATTTATTTATTAGTTATAAGATAGAGAAAGACAAAGTTTGACCTTTAGTATGTCTTGTGTGAATAGAATAATGATGAATATTATCACTATTTCTGAAAGAGGTTAAGCTAGATATTAGTATTTTAGTTGTTTTTTTTTCTATAAGCCCAGTAAGCACTCTTACATAAAATTACAATCAGTTGTATTTTTAAGAGTATAAAATAAATAAATAATAAATAAATTTAAAACTAGTCCTAAGTGATTAGTGATAACCTCATAGAGGTCAGGTTTTTATGGGAAACTTATGTATTTTTTATTAAAATTGCTTTGTTTTCATAGATAAGTAAATCTGTAATTTTAGCAGGATTCTTTACAGAAGTTAAATAATCTAAATATATGTTGTTATAACTAAAATGTATTAAAAAACGAATACATATTCTTAAAACTAATGAATATCCAATTGTAGACAATCAGTAAAAACATTTGATGTATGGGTTTCGTCTCTTACAAATCATAATTTGAAAAGATTGTTTTTTTGGAGACTGCAAGAAGTAAGTGTCCCAATTATTTATCATATTAGAGAAAAGCATGACTTGAGTTGACTAACTAACATATAGAAAATCATGTAAAATATAAACAAAGCTTGTAACTAGTATGCCTTTACACTGAAAATTTGACTTAACACGTAACCAATATGCCTTCCAGAATAATTGACATAGAAAAAAGGTTTTTAGTGGGTTGGGGCCAGAAAAGGCTTTAAGCTCACACTATCCTGGACTTTAGATTGGCAATCACTTGTCATTCAGATTTTTTTAAATTAAAAATTCTTATTTGCACAGGAATACAACTGAATGCAGGGTTTAAAAAACAGTCACTCTCTTCAAAAGAATTATGTATTTTTTAGGAAGAGGAGAAAATTTCTGTGAAAAAAACTAGCTTGGACAACCAGTGTGACATTATTGGGAATTTAAATAGATCAAAACTTGAATTAGCCTGAGCTCCTGAGATTTGTAAAAATGGTTAGTTATTCATTAAGAGTGAGATGTCAAACTATTTGAAATTTATGCTACCTAAATACTGTTTGGTTGAAGGTAGATATTATTATATCTTTATCAAAAAAAAAAGCAAGAACTATGCAATTCAAGATTCTTGCAGAGAAAGTTTCTGAGAACTTATTCTGTTCACACTGACAGGTCTATAAATGAGTACTTAATGTTCAGAAAGTAGAGATACATTTTTGCAATTTAAGCAAAATTATAGCATACAAACTTAGTAGGTATATACCTGTCATTCATTTCATAAATTACACCAAAACTTTATCATAATCAAAATATTTCTTATTTATGATAGCTATTTATAAATTCTTAGAACATAGTTCCTCAGGGTAGCAATGTTAGGCCTTTGTTATTTGCTAATTGTTAATTTGCATTGTTAATTATTGTTATTAACTAATTACATAGATGTGTTCAGTTCTGTCCAAACCCGATTTTTGCTGAAAACTTTAAAATTTTTAAACAAATTTATTCTCACAAAGATTCGATAAATTTACAGGGACTAACATTGACAAATGGTTTATAGAGAATAAAATATTTCTTAATATTGCCAAATGTCAAGTTGTTTCTTTTACTTATAAATTTAACTCTATATGATTACAAGTTATCTGACACAGTCATTTTTAGAAAGCCCAAATGTCAGGATTTGGAGATGTCTTTTCATTTCAATTTTAAAATTAATTCCCAGAATATTAGTATTAATACTATAATTGGATTGTTTACTGCAATAGTTCAGCTAAACTTAGAGCATGCAGCTATGATTTGATGTGATTTTGATCAAGTGATATTTATTTATAACATAGTAAATAATCTTAAATATTGTGATGTACACATAACTAATAAAATTGAGTTTCATTTTCCTAAACTTATTTTGAGACCTAGAAATGTAAGTGTATTTAATGTTACTCTTGAAAGTTGTTCACCTATTAATAATATGTTAAACAAATGCAACAAAGCACATACAAATATATTATGTCTTAAATGCTTAATATGCAAATACATTGCTGTCAATACATTAAACCTGCTACCCTGTGATTTTCCTCTTTATACTTTTTAATGTTGTTTGTATAGTGTTTAATTGTTTTATTCTGTTGTTTTTACTTCTTTTTTACACATTAACTAGTTTTAGATATGTCTACTTGATAAACACTCCCTCATTTTAATTATAATTATTTGTGGTTTGAATGGAGTATAAATAAATAATTGTTGAATAGAAGTCCATATTTTGTAGGAGAATGTGTATATATAGATTCCTAAATGGGGAAGTCTCTATGTCCAAGAAAAAATGCATGTAGATCATTTAGTTAAATGTATTATTATGTATGCATAATACATAGGGTTAATGCGCTAGTTCGCGACCATGCGCTAGTTCTCGACCACTTGAGCGTTTAAACATTAATAATAAGAAAACAATCAGATTTTTCGCGCCGAAATAATTTGGAATTGCTTCTGACAACTTTTGATCATCGGTAACACTTAGCGCTCCCTACATGATACTAAAAGGGTTACCTCAAAAAATCAGTTGACATCGTGCCACAAACCCATTAGCATTATTGTGTATATTTGAAAAAAAGTTGTAAAGCGTGTTGCAACAGAAAACAGCGAGTAAGTGAACAGATTTTTAAAAAAAATTGTGTGTCTTTATTATATATGCTTTAGAAAGATTTTTTGATAATTTTTTCAACAAAATTTTGCTCAAAATATATTTTTTTATACTAAATATTAGGTGGTCGCGAACTGAATTCTAAATAATAGTCATTTTAAGTTCTCGGCCGGGTGGTCGAGAACTAAAGTTTTACGACCATTGTTAAATCGTTAATGTTATAATATTCATTTCAATTAAATGTGCTGGTAGTTCTTATATCTTGTAAGAAAAATATGATATTTCCATTAGTTTAGTTCGCGACCACACTTTTCAAAACATATATATAAATTATAAATTTACTGCTGAAGTTTGATGGTCAAGAACTCCAAAACTTCAAATTAGTTCTCCACCACCCATCTTTTTGATGAATTCTATGCTCGATTCTACGTGTTTCTGGAGCGTTAAACTGCCTCGCCTGAGGAATTGCCTCGCGAGGCAAACAGGGTCGTTTGTGCAAATGGTCTGTACTAACAGTTATGTTGTAGTATGTCACACTATATCAGAAAAAATTTATAATACTGTTGAACTCTAAGGAATGCCTCGGGCGAGTCCGCTCGTTCGGAACTGTCCTCTATCTTGATTGCAAATGTTTTATTTTTTCCAGTGGCACGTAATAAGAAAAATTCTTCTCGCACTCTCTCAAAAAATGCTGCTCCAAAAAGAAAGATGTTTACGTATTCACAAGAAAAATTAAAAACGGCTTTAAAAGAGAGAATGGGCTTAAAAAATTCGTGAGGCCAGTAGAAAATATCTGGTACCAAAGACGACACTACTTGATCGGTTATCAGGAAGAAGGCCTGAAGAACTTAAAAAACCTGGACCTGCTCCCCTCCTAACTGAGGAAGGGGAAAAACGTATTAGGAATTGGATTATAAATATTGCTAAATGCGGGTTTCCAATACTAAAAGATACTCTTATAGAGACGGTCTCACTGATAGCAAAAGAATCTGGCCAGGAATTATTTAAGGTCAACACACCAGGACAAAGTTGGTATTTAGGATTTTTAAAAAGGAATCGGAGATATCTCTAAGAGAAGCGGAAAGCGTTAATAAGGCTACGGCAGTGGTCAGTGAGACTTCAATACGAAAGTGGTTTTTAGATTTGCGAGAATATTTAACTAAAAACAACCTTATGCAAATATTTAGTGATCCCACAAGAATCTTCAATTGTGACGAATCCGGGTTTTGTTTATGCCCTAAATCAGGAAAAGTTCTGGGACCTAAAGGCTACAAAAATTTTTACGACATTAAACTTGGAAACGAAAAGGATAATATAACTGTTCTTATAATATTTAATGCAAGTGGAAACATTTCCTCACCTTTAGTATTATTTCCATATGTGAGACCCCCAAGAGCTCTTGTCAAAAATATGCCACAAGGATCGGTGTTAGGGAAATCTGAGAAAGGATGGATGACTTCAGATGTTTTTTTTGAATAGATCGTGAATGATTTTCATAAATGGACATTGGAAAACAATATTCCTAAACCACTAATTATTTTTATTGATGGGCATAAATCGCACATGACTATGTCGTTAAGTAAATGGTGTGATGAAAACCAAGTTACTTTATATGCGCTACCCCCAATACAACCCATATAATGCAACCTGCAGATGTAAGTTTGTTCAAACCAATGAAAACCGATTGGGAAAAAACGGTTCGCTACTGGCAAAGTAGACCAGAGAATATAATTGTCCAGTAAGCAAAATAAATTTCTGCAGTATTTTCAATGAAGTATTGTCGAACAATGTAGAAGAATTTCAAGTGAGTATCAAAAATGGGTTTCGGAAATGTGGGTTGTTTCCATTAGATGCTGATTCTGTTGATTATACAAAATGTGTCAAGAATATAGCTGAAGCTCTTTCAACAAACAAATTACCCAGGCAAAGGCGATCAAGTGAGGGAAGGATCTGGCAAAGAGACTTAACATCTGCAAAAAAAGTAATTCTAACAATTAAAGAAAATTTACAATCTTATGGAATTAACCCTGATGTAATTCTAAATGAAATACAACTTCTGCAAGAGAATATTGAAAAACAAAGTCCAAAAAAACGCAATACTATTACGAAAAATCCTGTGATAGAAGTACCAAAAGCTCTAGATGATTCTCAACCCTCTAGTCAAGCAACTACGCCTCATGAAGTAGAAATAAAACCCTCTTGCTCAAGTAAACCTGACTTGCAAATAATTGATAATGATTTATCATTAATAATGATATAAATCAGGTAAGGGTTAACTTACTGCCAGATGTTATGTTACTTTAGGTGATACTTTTACATCATCTTTTATGAAGGACTTAGAAAATAACGAACTTGTAGTGTTTGATTTTCCTAACTTTAATGATGACATTGTGTCAAGTACTCCTACATTAATTACATCTGATAATAACTCTAATATAAACAATGATAGTGCTACTGGTAACCTTAATATACAAATTGATACTACTAGAGAATATTTAAGTGATGACCTTGATGATGTCATTAATATTACCCCTAATATTGAGCCTAATATTATAAGAGATCATTTTTCCAGTGAAGCAAATTTCGATACCACTTCTAATAAAAGCAAGAATGATTGTGATGATGTTCTAAAGGTAAAGTCTTAAAATTATCAGCTGTTACCAACAGCTTACCGCTGCAAACATCAAATAAACCATCATGTTCTTTTACAAAAGCATTTGACAATCATTTGGTATACCCTGAGCCAATCAAGCGAAGTAGTAACACTAACAGAAAAAAACCGTTCTTGAAAACACCTAGCGCGATTTCATCTAGTGAGTGGAGGAAATATTATGAGGAAAAAGAAAATGAGAAAACAGAAAAGAACCTTAAAACAATTCAGAAAAAAGAAGAAAGAGAAAAATTAAAGGGAGAAAAGCAAAAATCTTTAAAGGCTTTGAAGAAAAAACAAACAAAAAATGGTGAAAATCCTGAAAGCTTGACAGACATGTGCAACATGCTTCGAAGAACTTAACAGTGATACGGACGACGATGATAAAAAAAAATATAGGATGCGACTATTGTGAAAAATGGTATCACAAAAAATGCACCAAATTCATTGATTCCCCATATAATATTGCCTCAATTCAAGACTACAAATGTGATGAATGTTAAAGTATGTTATTTTCAAATTTAGTTTTAACTTTTTACTTTATTTGTAAGAGCATATTTTTCATTTTATTTTTTATTATTAAAAACCAACCCACATGTTTTTTTCTTTAACTTTTTTGTTCCTATTTCCTATCTGGTTTTTTTTTACTTATATAGAGCATTTTTATTTGTTTTGTGTTTTTTTTTTAATAAATAAATATTTGTTTTTGTGTTATTTTTTGTTAAGGCTTTTTTATTAAGGTTGTCTATACTATACAATCCAGTCACCTTAAAGTTGCTTAAAAAAAGAGTGGTCAAGAACTAGCGCATTAACCCTAATATGACTTCCCCATTTAGAAATCTAAATAAATAATCTTTTAGATTTTTAAAATTTATGCTAGGCCTGTTTTACTGAATACAATTTTTCTAATAAGATTTTGAGCATTTAGATGTACTCTATTAGTGTATTAGTCATAATGTAACCAACCTTATATTGCTTCATATAATGTTATATAAAAAAGATTGTTAATGTTATGTAAAGAAGATTTTAATATTGTGAAGAAAAGATAAAAAAAAGAGGTTGGCTCTACTACATTTTTTAAAGCTTACCCTTCGTTTTACTCTTACCTAATAGGTTGGAAATCTGTGCAGCCTTAACTTCTCCATCTTGTTCCAGGCACTTCTCTATCTCTGTAGCACCCTGCTGTACATGAGAAACCTCCCTATCTAGCGTTTTTTGAGCAGTGCGAAATTTTTTGTTTAGGATTTCATAGGGTACCTAAGTTGCATACAAATCAATATTATTTTCTTTATTTTTAATATTCTGGGAGTAATGGCTCTTTAAATCAATGTGATTTATTAATGTTTACTTACTCAAGGATTTCAAGGTCATTTTATTGCGCTTTTACTAAAGCCTAATAATGTCAATATGAAGAAAGACCTACCTTCAAAGTGGGATGCTCCAAAGATTTTATATCAGCCATTTTTGATGAGTAAATTCAATAATAATACCACCAAATTATTTGTGTAGATTGTAAAACTATATTTTCTACCAAATTATTTTAGGGTTTATAAAGAGCAATTGTGTTAACGCAATTTGTACATCGTAAAATGAGCAACAAGACCTTATTTCGCGATTTCTTATTTATCAATAAATAATAGGAAAATCTGAAACAGATGTTTGTCAATGTGACAGTGACAGAACTGGCGGAAACATCCGACCATAGGCGGTCCGCGAGATGTCTTGTTTCCTTTTATTTCATTGTAGATTATATCCGTTGCACTCGCGTGTGACATGTGTATGTAGTATTTTCTTTATCTCTTACGGGGTGATGAAGAAAGAGGAGACGAGATGTAGTACGAGCGACTGAACATTCTAAAGGAAGTCCTCGGTTTTAAAATAAATGCTAGGAGGCGGATGCTGTAGTCCGGATAAAATGAAGTTTTATGATATTTTTAAATTTAATGTACGCTAAACAGGAAAACGATAATTATCATTTAATAGAAACCATTTTGCCAAATTTCGCTTTTTTCCGGATATCTCCGGAAGTATTCAGAAATTTAAAATGGTTTTAAACTGTATTTAATTAAGGATGGAATTGCGCAACTTTTCACTAATTAATCGACCTCGTATCTCCTACAGTTTCCGAGATCCCCATGCAGCTCATCCTTATTTTGGAGACTCTGTATATCGTTATTAAGTTACTATTTATACATTAAATAACCAGGTATTAAAGCCGCAAATAAACCTATTGCCAAGCATAACAAAACTATTTTTAGTATTATTTATTTACGATTTTCCATATTATTAAAATGAAATAAAAATTTCGTTTGATTCGCCCGGACTAATACGATCAACGACACGGGTTACCTCTCGTTTGAACAACCCTATCCATCTCCGCCAACGTTGCCAAATCTTGCCGCACACAAATTGTATAATAAAATTTGATTAATTTATTTTTGAAACCATATTTATGATAATAATGAAGTAAAATTTCGATATCATTAATACACACATTATCGATTGAATTCTAGAAAATAAGGTTTCGTGATAACTGATATAGAACGCCGAAATTTTTCAATAGTACGTACAATGCGTCAACCCTGGAATAATTGTTTATATGTTTACATTGTTGTCATATCTAAACAAAATTCCATGAATGAATAATGTGAATAATATGACTCAAACGTCAGTGTCATTGCATTGCGGGCAGTCGTCTTCGTCCGGCAGAATGTGATGTTTGCAAATAGACCTTTTTTCACAGTACGCCCAAACCCATTGTTTTGTGATTTATAGGAAAAAGAATACAAGAAAAAAACAACGAGTTCGTATCCTGCCATTTTCGTAATGTAGCGAGTCGGAGAATATTGTGGGAATATTTAGTGTTTAGAAATAAGCCAACGCCTGAAGATGGGATTAGCATTTGCCAAGGGGACGGACAGCGATGTCGCCGATGCACCGGAATCAACAGTTTCCACAGCTAAATTGCACGGCAGGCAAGCAAGCATTAGGCAAAGTACCATTAAGGCTAAATCTAAACAAGCTATGCCTGACCCCGGTGAGCTGGAGAGGAGATTTACCAAAGTTTTGGTAAGCTAGACTTGTGTTTTTAATAGTGCCTTATCAAGGTCAAAAGCTTCTATTCTAGCCAGGAATTTATTTAAAAAAAACAATACTGCAGCAATTCTTAGTTGTCTTCTCTCTATGTGGTAGGCAGAGAAATATTTGATCCAGTTTAATATTAATTCTGCCTCTTAGAAGTTTTCTTTTTAGTCTAAAAGTAAATTTATTTATTTATTCATGCCAAAAAGTACAATCTCTTACATAAGTCAAAATACTGAAAAAAAAGTATTACAATAATAAAACAAAAATGAAATGAAATATATCTTTATTAAGTAGGTACATCTAATATACATAAAAACAAAACTATACTAAATAAGTAACTTAACTAGGTAACAACAAAAAAAAAATAAATAAAAAATAATAATAAGCACAATTTCACCCTCTTGAAAGAAAAACAAACAAATAAATGAATTTCCACCAACCACATTAGTTTATTGCCCTAATTCGCCAATTTCCAAATTAATTTATATTATTCAAACTAATTTATATTATTCATATAATTCTTTAGAACAGTTTTAAACCGATCAAGAGATTGTGATTCCTTTATTTCTCGAGGAAGACTATTATATTTTTGAAAACCTTTAAAAAACAAAGAATTCATGGTACTTCTAAAATTTGCTATTGGAATAAAAATATCATCACTATTTCTTGTAGGGTAATCATGGACATTTCTATTAAAAGTAATGAACTTTTTGAAATAAGGTGGCGCTAAATTATTTACAATCCTATATATAAAAATCATAGAAAGAAAGCAAAACCTTCTCTCATCAGAAAACCAATTTAGAGTGTTGAGCATAAAGGATATTGGTGTGAGGCGGTGTGCATTTAATATCACCCTCATGCCCCAATTCTGAAGTCTGTTAGTCTGGTTTATATTAAATAAATACTGCACTGAGGCACAAAAGTCAAAATGTGGTTGAATGATAGTATTATAAACCATTAATTTAGATTGGTAAGATAGGCTTGTTGATATTCTACTAAAAAAGAACATTTTTTTTGAAATTTTCTTTTCAATGTAATCACAATGAGTTTTAAAGTTAAGCAAATTATCAAGTTGCAGACCCAAATATTTCATACATGTTACAAATTCAATGTGTTCATTGTTAATTAATAATTGAGGACTAATATCCACAATTTTCCGATATTTATACTTAGATGTAAATATTATTGCTTTAGTTTTCACCACATTTAACTTTAACTTCCTTGAGGTACTCCCATATTGATATTTAGTTCAGTAGACTCATTTCCATTAAACCTTTCTCTCTGTTTTCGATTACTTAGATAGTCAACAAACCAGTTATAAACAATACCAGCAAAGCCATAGTTCTTTAATTTTTGTAATAATATGTCCCTATCAATAGTTTCAAAAGTTCTCCTTAAGTCCAAGAACACCCCAACCACATATTTATTATTATCAAGATCAGTTTTTATTTTAGATAAGGTCAATTGAAGGGCTGATTCACATGAATGCCCATGACGAAAACCTGATTGATTAGTCATCAAAATTTCATTACTTGTAATATATTCCAAGATTTGATCATATACTGCCATTTCTATAACTTTTTCAATAGGAGGTAAAGTATTTATTGGTCTAAATTCACTGGCATTTATTGTATTATTGACCTTTGGAATTGGAATAATTGTGCTAGATTTTAGTTTTTCAGGGATTTCACCAGAGCTAAGAGATGTATTCAATAAATTCAATATAACATGACCAATAGTTTCAAATAAAGATTTTAAAATTTTTGCATTTAGTATTTCATGTATTGAACATTTATTGTCAAGTTTATTAATTATTTTTTGAGCATCAGATAAAGTCAATAACTTAAATTTAGACATTTCGAAATTTAAATTGGGATCAATATTATTCCATTTCTGTTGGCTTGATTGGCTTACTTTCATTAATTTGTTCAATACTAGCAACAAAATAAAAATTAAATATTTTTGCAATTTCCGAGCTATCTGTAAAGACTCTCTGTTCACCCTCACCATTAAAGAAAATTGAATTTGGAACTTTAGAAACCCCTCCATTAATTACACTCTTCAATGTCCTCCACATTTCTTTGGGATTACCCTTAAAGATGTCTATCTTCTCAAAATAGTAATGTTCTTTCTTCAATCTCAAAAGATTAACAACATTATTCCTATGAGCTTTGAACTCCTGCCATTTATTTGGTCTTTCAATATCATTTGAATTTATAAAAATTTTATATGCCTTGTCTCGAATTTTAATTTTATCAAAAACCTCATTATCAAACCAAGGCAAATTAGATTTGTATTTGCAATTCTTGATAGGAGCAATGTCATTAATCACCTTATAACAATTTTCCAATAATTCATTAAAAATAACTTCAACATTGACAGAGTTCAATTTCCAATTACATTCAAACAATTTTAACCCTATAATGCTAAGATTTTTCTCACTTATATTTCTATACTTTTTGACCTGTTCATGTACATATAATTTATTGCAGAGGTTAACACTAATAACAGAATGGTCAGTAATTTTTGGAGTATCATGCACCTCCACCAATAAGTTATTTTGATTTGTGAGCACATAATCAACCAAGGTAGCACTAACATCCGTTATTCCAGTTTGTACAGTGATTAATTGACTCACTCCATAGGATGTAAACAAATTTTTCAACTTAATACTATAAAAGCTGTTATTAAGAAAATTAACGTTGAAATCACCCAGTAAAACACATTTATTATTTTTAGAAAGTACAGAATCACATATATCTTCAAATCCCTCAATGAACTGTGAATCTGAGTTAAATGAATATATAATAAGCTAAAAAAAATACATCAATGATCAAGTGTTAAGCCCTAAGTAAAACTAACAAATACAAAGCAGCTTTACCAAAAATACAATAGCAAATTGCACATTGCCCACTTTATTCACAAAATTATATATAAAATAGATATTTGAATTTTAGGCCTATAATACATTTGAAATCCCTGTTCCTCTTAATGCATTAAGTTCATCAAAACTATAAGGAACTGGTGGTACCACATATTATTTTAATCTTCTCTTTAAGAAGCTTAGCTCTAATATTCAATGGTACTAAATTATATACCGGGTGACACAGGAAAAAGGGAACACTTAATAACTATTTTACTTGTCAAGATGAACCACTTTTGAAACAAGTTTTCTGTTCCCAATAATTTGGTATGATTATTTTTAAAATTGGTCGATAAATAAGCCCATAAGAAGAAAAAATTAAGTCATATAAATAAAGGCATTTAATTTGAATTTTAAGTAGCATAGAAGGCTTTAATTTCTTGACTAGGAGGCTGCACTTTGACTTGATGCATTCTTGAATTATTTTTCCAATGACATAATACCTGACATCTTGTCAAGTTCAATTATTATTAATCATTCAAATGAATTTGCTGCAGTATTTTCAAAGAATTCTTGTGTTTACTAATATATGAAATGTTCTCTGACTGTATTTCTGAAAAGCTGATTTAAGTAATAAAACACAATGAAATATTTTTCCGCGATTACTTAATTAAAAATTAAAATTTTTAATACATTTATGGCACCTTTTTCCTATGAGTATAAAACAGAAAGTAGCAAATGTGATATCATTATTTACAGAATATTATTTTCTATCAAAAGACATAATATACCAATTGTCCCATTTAAAATAGTTAGTGTCACTTCCTGTTAAATCAGAAGTAAAAAAAAAATAACAGAATAACAAAAAATGCTCTTATGACTACTCCATCAATATACCAATTTTCATTTATCTTGAAAAGTAAAAAAGTTAATGAGTGTTCCCTTTTTCCTCTGTCACCCAGTATATTAATTTTAATTTTTTTAAATTTCTTTATCCTCCTTTAAAACACAAAATAATTGTTATTACATTTAAAGAGTGCTTACCGCTGATAAAAACTAATGCTAAATACCTACATAAAAAACTGAACCTAGAAAAAATAAAACAAGTAGGTAAATAAAATGTTAAGACTATAGAAGAATTTAAAAAGTCTATATCACACTTAATTATGAAATAGTTACATTCTTCCAAGATCTTATTTATAGGTAAATAATCTGTCTTATTAGACAGTACAGAACATGAAATTTAATATTATTTTTAAGAAAGAAGTCTTTATGTTTAGCCTGATTTACAACATAATAAATAAAAAGGGCTAAATACAAATTTCTCCTATTATCAAGTCACTGAATTTTAAAACAAGTTAACATAGTATTACAGGAAATCATAGCAAACTTTTTGACATAAAGGAACCTTAAGAATTGCTTTTGAACCTGTTCAATCAGATCAACATTGAATTTGACTTGTGGCGCTGCATATAATAGAGGCCTACTCCAAGAGAACTTTTAAGCTTAGTGTATTGGAATATCATTCTTGAGGTTTCAATTCTCTTAAAAAATGTTGACTAATCAATTAAGAAGCCAATATGATCTGATAATGTTCTTGATTTAATCTACAGACATCTATCATGAGATCCTCAGGTGGAATCTGTGTGCAATAGATTGTCACACAGTCATTGACAGCTTCAGTGCATTCCACTTGTTAACTTGGGATAATTCCTCCAGTATTGGGAGAGTGCTAATAAGTCAAAAGCGCATTTTACATATGATGTTTAGACTTTCCTTTTTGGAGTGCACATGTCAAGTATATAAAGATCTTTCCAACCATATGAGATCTGGAGGTCTTAATTTTTATAAAACTGGAACTGCAGATAAATTATACATCTTTGTTACCCAGTTGTCGCAGGTACAGGATGTGAGAATGGTGACTTGGTCCAGAAGAACTATATGTAATATTGTTTTTTTTACTTCAATTGTGAATTCACCAATAAATTTTGTTGAAATTTTGGAAAAAGCTGTTTAATTAGATACATTGATTAGTCTCATAGATTTATCTCATTTCTCAAATAAGTGATTCAATTGTTCTCCTCTTTGTACTTTAATTATATATATAATTTATAAAAGAAATACTAAGCTTTAACTGGAGTTAAAAATTACTTATATATCAAGATGTAAATTCAAAATAAGCTTCATTGTTTTGTAGGTAAGCTTTTACAAATGATTGAAGAGCATTTTCCATTTACCACAAAAACTGTACTTACTACAAATAATAAACAAAAAAATGGTTCTCAATGGAACTTAGTTCTATCAGAGACAATTTTTGATTTTTATTCAATTTTCAAACAGTAATCCACATATGGATTGTTAAAATTTTAATAAAAACCTTTGAAATCAGTTTAAAACAGTAATATTAAAAGAACAAAAGAAATATGTGAAAAATAAAATTATTACTGGCTCATCAGAGATATTTGGAAAATAATAAATCAAGTAAAATCAAAAAATAGAAAAAAATTTAATTCAATAACAACATGACCTTAATAACTTTTTTACATATTTGGAATTAGATATAAATTTTGACAAAAAGGAGCTTTAGAACCATTTGTACCCAAGAAGCAAAATGTTGTTCCTCTAGTTTTTTTGCTCTTTTTGTTGAGTTAGAGATATCTGATTTGATTAATACTGTATAAAACATATGATATACTTTGCCTAAGTAATAAATTCACAAAAATAATAAGAGATGGTTTGGTACCTGCAGTAACCATCGTAGGGTGATTTTCTGTTAAAACTTCCAATATCAGTTGTTCCGGTTCAATCCAAAATAATTTAACAATTTCAAAAAGAATGACAGCTTTTCTCTCTGAAAATGATTTATTTTCAGCATTTTATTTTGGTTCTAGAGAAGGTCTTTCCATCTAATGCAATAGTGGAATGCTTCCAATTTTGGGATCATTATTGTTTCTGCTAAAAATTCAAATGATTTGTCTCTGCAGTTGAATTCTCAATAAGTTCAATATAAGGATGAAACCACATTTTATGCATCCCGTGTGGACTCTCAAACCTGGGTGAGCTGACACTGCTATGGAACGAACAAGGTGACAAAAAAAGTGGTTTAGTGTTGCATTGTTGCTAAATATGGAAAACCTTCAATATTTAATTCTCCTTAAGACTCATCTCAGAATGCTATTAAATTTTTTGGTATCTACCTGAATATGGATTTAAAGTTTAAACAACACATAGAAAATGGATTTTTTTTTGGGGAAAGCTCTACGGATGTTTCCACTGTTTTTAAACAACAAAAACTAATTAGGTTAATTGCAAAACTATTATACAGTGAGTCATGTAGAATTCACTTTAAAAAACTCCATATTTTCAGTATTATAATAAAAATTATCAGTGCCCCCACTTTTAATTTTTAACAACCTATCTAAATTTATGACTCATGAAAATTTAAATTCATATAACATTAGGACAAAGTCCTTAATAGTTTTGTAATTACTTCTATTAAATTATATAATTTAATCTAATATTTTTTAGACACCATAAAGGTTATAGACTTCAAAAAATTTAAGATAGGGATAAAGAACATATTAATTTCTCTGTGCCCTTTACATATTACATTTTTTTTTGAGAAACCACTGGAAATTGAATAATGACCATGTCTTTCAATGTTTTATAAATTGTCTTTATATTTTTCTTCTTTTCTATAAATTGTGTTTATTTTTTGCAAAAACTGTAAAGTTGTAATTGAAGCAAATAAACGTTTTTGAATTGATTGATACTGGCAGTGATGACAGAGGACTTGATTCTTGTTCTTTATTTGTTATTCTTGTTTTTATCAATGTATTATATAGATTGCAGACAAGGAAAGCAAGATAAGCTACTTTACCATTAATAATTATTTCTAAGCCAACATGCATTACTGAAAGCAGTTTAACTGATAGTGATAAACATGCTAGTAAGCTTTTATATAATTGTTTAATAGATACTGTTAATGTTGTTTATATAGTAGTCCAATAATGTTTTATGTGAACAGTTTAAGATGTAATAAGTAAAGTTTGTGGGTTTCTTGTCATCTGGATGTTCCACATTCATCAAGAGAGATTACCACATTTAGGAATCTTATTATTTATTACAAAACTTCCTAGTGTCTCTTTACTTAATCTTTGTTAATTAAAGGGAAATTTTTAAATGAGCATCGAGTATTATGGATGTACAACAAAATGTGGTAACTATTTTAACTAACATGGCAACTTTTATATTTCTGTATATCAAATAAATTTATCGGTGAACAAACTTAAGGAATCATTATATTTTTAATCTACATCAGCTACATCAAATGCTGTTTTGCTCTATCGTGTAGAGGCTGCCCATAACTACGAGTCGATTGGAATTCGTTCTGATTACGGAATAAGTCAGGAAGTTAAGACAGAAATAAACAAACTATTTGATTTACATTTGAAGCCTAAAGCTATTTTAAAAAGTCTTAGTAAGATGGAGGGAGTAAAATTACCATCAATGAAACAATTGGACAATTATCTATCAAGTCGTAGACGTGTTAAATACGGTTCCTCAACTATAAGTCTAGGAGAACTGGAGCGATCGATATTAAATCATACAGCAGTTCCCGAGGACATAAAGCAAGTGTTTGTACTTTCTTATTATATATTCGAGGATGAATCAATGTCCTTTAGCTTTGCATTGTCTACAAAACATTTACTGGGGTTAGCAGAACGTCATGCAAATATTATCCATGCTGATGCGACATACAAGTTGATTTGGCAAGGGTTTCCGGTATTAGTTGTAGGAACTACAGATAAACATAGAAAATTTCATCCGATACGTCTAGGAGTAAAAGAACAGGTTTTGTTTGTATACGGACATTCTCTACAACCGTCGGTATTAGTTTGTGATGCCGCAAAGAGCATCCAAAATGCTTTTACAGAAGTCTTTGGTCCTGAACCCATTGTGAGAATGTGTTGGGCACATGCAAAAGCAAAAATGCAAACCAGGGTTGAACAAACTTGCTCAGACAAAAACGCCCGAAAGAATATATTACAAGACATTGATGCTTTACAGTCCGTTACTTCTCCTGAACATTTTACTAGCGCATCACAGCTTTTTATGAGGAAATGGAAAACCCAAACTAATTTTATTAAATACTTCAAAGAAGAGTGGTTACCTCAAAATCGCAATTGGTACCTAGGTGCTGCCCCAGGATCACCAGCCACAAACAACGCACTGGAATTTCCTTTGTCCCGTTTTCTGGTTATCGCATCGGAGATGGTTAACGAATGGTCCTGCAAAACTACAGAGGAGTCCTTTTCAATTACTCCGCTTATTAACTGATTGGACAAAAGCATATCAATGGGCAAAATTAGACAAAAAAATAAAGGTGTTAGATGCTGACACGAAGTGTGTCTATATAGTACCAGGAGGTCAAGTATTGGATCTTCAGGCTGAAAAACCTTGGGAAACTTCTGATTAATTCAAAGAATTTTTTTTTTCCACTTGGAGAGTAACAATTCCCAAAGAAAAAGATGATTGGATGAATAGTAGCTGCAATTGTCCACAGTTTTTTAAGATGTATATGTGCAAACATCTTCTGGGGCTAGCAATTAGATTAAAATATACAGTTCCGCCTGTAGAGGCAAAAAATATCCATATTGGACAAAAAAGAAAGCGTGGACGTCCATCAAAATCCAAACCTGCTTTGGTAATTCAGTGATGTTTTTAATTTATTGAAGTCTTATTAATAATTTGTTTAATGTTCACTCTTTTTTGTTTTGTCGTTCAAATACTATTTTAAAAATGGCATTTTTTGTTTTATAAATAGAAGACAATGAAGTATATTTGTGATGCCTATTTTTGTTTTATTTTATGCTCACTAGCTTTTGTCATATTATAAAGTATGAAGTTCAAACAGTTTTTAAAAGCTTTATTATTTAAATAGCTATCCAGATTAGTATAAAACAGTTGACAATATTAACTTTATTAGATGCTAAAGATTAGATGCTCAATAAGTATTTTTGTTGCTCCACCCAGTTTTTAAATGTGCTAAAAAATATAAAAACTGATGTTCGATTAAATACTACCCTTAATTAAATTGTTGATCTAATCTGACAAATAATATCAGATCATATGTTTCTTCTTTGAATATTTTTCTACTCTATATTCCATGACTCAGTTTCATCAACCACTCCATTTTGTTATTGATGTTTTATTTTAGTTATCAGTCCAATTTCATAATATTCTTGTAGTTTTGGCTTATATTGGGCTGTCTTGAGGGTTCGACAAAGATTAATAGTTACATACTTTATATTAAAAACTAATTATATATTATATCTATAAATAGAAATAGATTATAATCAAACATACTAATATAAAAGTGAACAAAGATCTCTTCTCCTCAGAATATAAATGAGTATATTAATCTTTATTAATCTTTTAATGTACATACATATAAATTTTTTACTTCCTGTAGGTGTAATAAAAATTATTGTTTTACTTTAAAAAAATCTTATTTGTTATCAATGTATTATATAATGTTTCAAAGTATGATTTGTTATTTCAATGTTAATTTTTTTACACTTGAGAAACAAGAGATATGAGAGAGGACTTTTATATCTTTTTGTTGTAAATTGTAGTAGTTGGAATTTCTTCTGAAATATATCATTTGCTAAATTAAACCTTTCTTGGGTAAACTCAATATTGTGATGCTCCATGTGAAGTTTACTTACACACTTAGAAAATTATTTGTGATAAAAAATTTAACATACATTATTACATACAGAAAATTAAACATTTTGATATATATCTAATTTAGATAGAGATCCAAACAGTTATGGATATAAAAACTATATTTGAAATACACCCTATTGCACAAAATTAAATAAATAGGTACCTTTCAACTATCTTAACTAATTTTAATCTGATATCAAAACAAGCAATAATTAAACTAATAATGATAGAGGGATTAAGTCTAATATTTACAGTGGAGCCCCAATACACAGGAAAAGGTGATTAAGTAATCTTATGTAGAACAATTACTTAATAGTGTTTACATGGGACAAACAAACATTCTTAATAAATATAGATGATATAGTATAGTCTAAAACTTTCTCATGACATAATTTATTTAGTTCTAATTTGACAAGAAATGGTATCTATCTAGATATCTGATTGCATTATGTAAAGGTTAAAATACCAATATGGATGAATGAATTAGCAAATTTAATTTCGTTCTGTATGGTTTAATTCATATGAATTTAAATATACAGAAGGTTTGCAAATGACTTAGCATACTTGAATTATCTCAAAAATCACTCAAACAAATCTATTATCACAATTAGTAAACTGACTAAAATTATGTGTATGGGCAAAACCACCAAACCTCACATTTTATCAAAATCTCATCTAAATATCCTTTTTACGAACAAATTGTTTTTTTGTTTTGGTGATACATATTAAGCCTTGATCTCAATGCATAAAACATTTTCTGAGGTCAATATGATGCCAAGTTCACTCTTTGTCTCAGACTGATTCAGAAAATAATTTAATACAAAGTATTTAACATATATTGTGGCATACAGAGAATTATATCTTTTGCCTTACAGGGGTCTTGATAAATGGTAAACACTATCCAAACTGTTATGGATATTAAAAAGTGTATTTGAAAAACCCTCTATTCCATAAAAGAAACATCAGTACCTTTGAACTGCATATTGAACTCTCTTCTGATATTAATCTGACACCAAAACAAGCAATAACTCTAATAATTATTGAAGTATTAAGTCTAATTTACGTTAGAATCCTAATACACAGGAAAAGGTGATTAAGTAATCTTATACCAATTACTTAAAAATGTTTACAAGGGACAAACAAACATTCTTAAGAAATGTGGTATTGTACAAAATTTTCTGATGACTTAATATATTTAATTCTAATTGAACATAAAATGGTATCTATCTAGGTAATATCTGATTGATTTATATAAAGGTTAAAATACCAATACAAATATCCTTTTAAGGATAAAATAAAACCTGAATTTAAACAAGCAAGTCAAAAATAACGAGTTACTTAATACACATTATTATAAAAGTGACGCGATTTAGCACACATTAATTAGTAATTTAAAATCAGAGGATGATGACTCAGAGTGTCAGGAGGTCAATGCCAAATCCCTTTCAATTTCAAATGTTAATGTAATTTAGCAAGATAATCAAGAGGAAAAAGTATGCCAACTGTGTAACAATTATTTAGTGATGATTATTTTTTTTTTGAATTATAAATAGGAATTTTATAATATATAAGGCTTGTACAAAAATAATTCAGAATTCTTTTTTCTTTCAGGCTTCTATGGATCTTCCCCCAGATAAGGCGAAATTACTAAAAAGCTATGATTCCGAAAAAAAATGGGACATTATCTGTGATCAGGTTTGTAATGTGCATAATTTTTATATGATTTTATTATTTCAATCAGTCTAAATTAGAATCAATTTGACCTACATTCTTTGGCTATTTGGTAATCAACTAAAATTGATAATACTGTTGTAGTAGTTTGTATTTGCTATGGTAAAATTTGGTATTGTTTTCAGTTTAATTGCGACAGTATTTGCCACAGTTTATGATCAACGACAAAAAATACTGGTGCTATTTGGGTGAATTCCATTAGTTTATCCAAGGTTAAACTATTTACTTTATTTATACTAATTTTGTATATTAGTCATCTACAAATATGTGTATATGATATTATAAATATTTAGAATATTTTCTAGGTAGGTCTCTTTTGGTGCACAGTGTGTATCATTTTTTTATTTTATCACACTCTCTATAAACTTGTCCTTTGGAAATAAGAACTTTACAGAAAAGCTGGTTCTGATTCTAACTCATGACATTTGAAACTGCATAGATTTCTGATTGCAAGCTTCTGAGTACTCAGTAATGATTAAAAAAAAATATATATATATATATATATATATATATATATATATATATATCTTGAGTGGCTCAATCAATGCAGATTAGGTGAACAACTTTTGGTCAGTAATTTTTATCTCACATTATTTAGATTCCATGAAACTAATACCCACTCTCCAAAGCACCCAATACAAAACACTGAAATTCTATAGGACTTTAAAACAGTTGATCTGGAACCCACTAAGTGTTAACAAAAAATTTATATTATAATTCAAAAAATGATGAATGTATGTTTTCTAAAACCTACTCTTCATACACAGGATGGAGCACAAGAAAGGCTTGTACATTTGCAATTCCAAGATCTTTCAGTGTTAATTTATATATAAAATAGACATTAAGATAATGTATTCCAGGTTTTTGCAGTACCAAGCACCCTATACTAATAAATATTTCCATTAACTGAATCATTATCATCATCGTTATTTTTATCGCCTGTTTTCAATTGATAATCAAGTTGCATACCGATTATAAATAACGTTAATGTCCCATTCCGTGGTGGGCTCAACAATTCATCGTAAAAGCATAATCGCCCATTCAAATACCCGAAATCGAAAACACAAACGACAAAAGGCGGCGAATGAGTCAACGATCTTGTCTCGTTATTAATTCTAGACGTTTTTTTTTCCAAGAGATATCAGATTGTTTCCTCACATCTGGCGCCCATACTTGTTGATTTCCTTAGTCATTTTTATTATTTGTTTATCGCGTGGAATTAAGTAAATATGCATATTTTACGACTATATGAAAAAGGATTATACGTTTAATTACGTTTCTCCGAGTTTTTCGCTTTTAGGATATTTTTAAAACAGATGCTGAGGGTTACTTCCTTTCCGTTTCTAAAATTGGAAGTCGTAAAACCCAAGTGGGCTTTTTATAAGCTCCTTTATTGTGTAATATTTATGTTGATATAACACGTTTAGCTGTGGTAAGAGTTTTATAAGTCAGCCACATCCTTATTCTATTATCTGTTTACGACAACTGATTTAAATTGTCGAACAATAGATCGCCTTGTTCTTGCCTTGTTATAAGTGCAAATTTGTTCCAGTTTATATTTAGCTATATAAAGGGTGTTATAAATTCACTTATATGCAGCAATTAGTCTAGACCAATTTATTCAATCTTCATAAGGGGCAATATTACTTGCAACTCTTACTACATTGGATTCTTACTTCGACTTGTCCCTGGAGGCTTAAATTGACAATTGTTGGATTTCTAAATACAAATATGCTGCTAGATCACACATGTTACAATTGCTCTAACTTTACCTAGGGCGAAATTGATGATATTCATTTATTTATTCGTTTTTTTAAATTGCTGTTATGTAATTTGCAGTCTGTTCTTACTACACTGGATTTATGAAAAAAATATTTAAACTTTGAATTATTTTCGATTCTTCAGCAAAAAATGTTAATATTATAAGGCATATAACAGCTACCTTCTTAATACGGATTGGGATAGTTTATTCTCATCTGATGTTAAGGCTAATGTGGACTGTTTGTATAGTGTATTGGGCAACGCTCTCACCTATTTTGTACCTATCATAAATATTAGCAATAAATTCAAGTTTCTAATATGGTTCAGCACAGAATTGAAATCAAATGTATTGCAAAAAAGATTGGCACATGCAAAGTATAAACAGTCTAAAGCCATTGAAGACTATGAAATGTTCAGTCTCTTCATCTTAGAGCAATCTGTAAAATCAGGCCGATCAGTGCTAGTCAGACTATATTGAGCAAACCCAATCTTCTATTTCCAGTGACCCTAAATATTTCTGGAAATATATAAGAGATAAGAGACAAAATAACAGTATTCCATTTACTGTGAACTATTTAGATGCAATGGCCATGAAATAGCATCTTTATTTGCACAATATTTTTCTTCTGTCTACTATCCTCATGAATTTGATGTTCAAGAATTTATGCAGCCTGATATTGCATGTTCATTAATGAAATGCATTTACGAATATCTGAAGTCTTTGAAAAGTTAACCAATGTCAATGTTAATTAGGGCCCTGGGCCTGACTGTATTCCAGCTGTCTTCATAAAACACTGTGCTTTTGCTTTGGCACGTCCACTATGGCTGATTTATAATTTGTCTTTTAAGACAGGTAGTTTTCCAACCTCATGGAAGTTAAATTATTTGACTCCTATATTTAAGAATATTGGTCAGAGGGATGATGTGAAAAACTATCGTCCTGTTTCTCTGGCTTGTCACTTTGCAAAGGTTCTTGAAAGTTTTGTCACAGATTTTTTCATCAGAGAAATTTAAAAACATAATCTCAACTAAGCAGCATGGGTTTGTGAGGGGTAGGTCCATTACCACTAATTTGTTGCTTTACCAAACAGCTTTGTCGGGGGCCTTCTCCATTCTCTCCTGGTTACGAAATTGTCACTCTATGGCATCGGAATGTCATGGCGTCTGTCTGGAAGAACACAGATTGTAAAGATAAATAACTTTTATTCTAGTCCTTTTCCAGTGACTTCTCGGGTTCCTTAGGGTGCCCATCTTGTTCCTTTTTTGTTTAACCGTTTTATTAATGATGTTCATTGTTTTGATTATTGTCATGTGTTACTTTTTGCTGATGATGTTAAGATTTTTAGAATTATAGACAGTAACTTGGCACATCATGAACTTTGTTCTGATCTTCACAAATTTGAATTATGGTGCTAGAACAATAGAATGGTCCTAAAAATGCTAAAAAATGCAAATATATTCAATTTACCAGGATTTTTAGTCCACCATTCCATCAGTACCATCTAATGGGTTCACTTATTGAGAAGGTATCAGAGATATGTGATCTTGAGGTGTTTTGCAGACTAACTGTTTTAAAAAAAATTGAAAACCTGTGCTTACAAAATGTTGGGTTTTATTAAGAGGCACACTCATTATTTCAGCAGTATTGATTCCATCAAACTTCTTTATTTTTCATTGGTTCGCAGTAAACTTGAGTCGAATTCATGTATATGGTCACCTTATTATGCTAAATAAATGTGTCTAGAAAAAGTTCAACGTAAATTCATAAGATACATTGCTTACAAGCTTAATATTCCTTGTATGGATATTAATTACAATGAAATGTATAGATTGCTGAACATTGAAAAGTTGGAGACTCGACGTAAAAACTGCGATATTGTCACAACATACAAGATTCTTAACAATGTAATACAGTCTCCTGAGTTGTTGTGTCAGCTTAATTTAAATGTTCCTCCTACTACAGTGCTCAGACTGACTAGATTATTCTACCTTGAACAACATCGTACACTGTATGGTGAAAACTGTGAAACGGATAGAATGATGATTAACTCAAATAGTGTCAGTATAGATTTGTTTCATTGTTCTCTGAGTTCACTTCAACGAATTTTAAAATCTGCTTAAGTGCAATATAATTTTATATCTTGACTTTGCTTAAAGTGTGTCTTTTTTTCTATTGTAGTTACTCTGTTTTAAACCATTGTTGTCCTTATATTTTATTTAATTTTATTGATGTTATCTATTTTTTATGCTAAATTTTTAATGATAGTACTAATACTTCAGGTGCTTTATTGTAATATAAAATCTTATTTTATTGAATTGAATTGAATTGAATTGAATAATATGTACCAGGAGTCTTGGATTGATAGTTCTTTCATCACTATAAGCTGCTAGATTATTACTGCAACCTGAAATAATATGTAAATCAATTATTCTGGCCTGGTTAATAAATAGGCTTTTTAAATCCAATATTACATTGAGATTAGAGCAATTGTCGCTCACCATTACCCATAGTTTACTTAAGTTGAAAAAGATGCACTTTGTTAATAATATATTTGTGAGTGATACAGTGAAATTTTCAAGATTTTTTGACACTTAAATTGTGGGTTATGTAGAGTAGTTTAAAGTGTTTCTAACCTGATTCCTTATGCTTACCTTTACTGAATAAATAGATGGTGCTGGAATAATTTTGAGAATACTCCATGAATACTCTTTTAAACCTTAAATAGGAGATTTAGGTTTCCTCTTATCACCTCGTTCTTGAAATCAGATTGTAACTTTTACAATAAGTCTTCCAATTCTAATTATTCATCCTAGTACATCTAATACAGTGAGTATACACAAAAACACAATTTTTGAGCTATGATGCTACAAACATTTCTAAATTGGACAACTCATTTCATTTAACTAGTTTCATTTATCTAAATTCTCAACTTCTTACCATAGGGAGATATTTGATTAAAGGTGAAGGAAGATCTGGAAGAGATATAACCTGGTGATGCAAGTGTAGAGTTAAATGGAAACTCAGAATCCTGAACATTGGGTTTCTCTATTTGGTATTTATCTCATTAGGATTTTCTAAGAGACATATTGGACCTCATATTATGTTTCAGATGATACAATAAATTAACAGCTGTATTGTCACGACAATCAATATTTTTCTCTGTACTAATTAACCAATTAATACTATATTGGAGTGATTTCAAAAGGAAATGCTTTATCAATTATTTTCTTTCATCACAATTTCCTTCAATAGAAGGGTATTCCAAGCTCATATTCCTACCATAGAGAGATATTTGATTTAAGGTGAATACATCACACAAAAGCGTAGCATTAAATAAAAATTCAGAATCCTGGTCATTGACCTACCTAATAGGTATTTAATATTTATCTCCTTCCGGTTTTACTAAAAAGAGAATATAAGGGACACATCTAGAACTCATATATGCCTCAAGTGATAAATTAAGAGCTGCAGTTTCAGGACAGTCAATATTTTTCTCTGTATTAATAAATCAATTAACATTGTATGCAGCAATTTCAAAAGGAAATTTCTCAATTAATGATTTATTTGTTTTTCTTTGAGAATATACCTTTAATAT
Organism: Anthonomus grandis grandis; assembly: GCF_022605725.1. Lineage (NCBI taxonomy): Eukaryota > Metazoa > Arthropoda > Insecta > Coleoptera > Curculionidae > Anthonomus > Anthonomus grandis. The sequence continues at coordinate 18,843,383 of NC_065556.1, read as the reverse complement.
CGTTGTAATTTATTAGTGTATTTTTATATTGAGGCAATTCCCAGTAGAGAGTGAGATCATTAGTTTACAGATGGACTAAGGCATTTTTTATTATGTAGAAGCCCATCGAATTAAGTAAATACGCTGTTGTGGATTTAAAATATATAATTCAATTAGCATTTGAGAGATATTGAAAAGCTACATTTATTTTTTTTTATACATTGATACCATCATAATGAGTTAGGAAATGCCTAAAGTAAGATCATCCATTTTTCACTCTAAAATGTCGATCAAATATTCTCAAAATCATTATTAACAAATTTTTCTGCTTAAAGTCTTAGGTCTAAAAGGTGATAAAAGTTAACTCTAACACTCAATATTACCTCAATACATTGGACAATTTAATTTGGACTGATATAAAACTATTGTAATATGATAGTATCTGCTTGAATTTTGATAATTTTACCCAATTCTTGTTTACAGGAGATGGTGCAAGCAAAGGACCCTCCTTCTTATTATTTAAACAAGTTAAACACTTATCTGGATCCAAAAGCTTCTAGAAGCCACAGGGTAAAATAAATATTAATTACAATTTATTATTTACACAATTCTTTATGCATATTTTAGAAAAGAAAAATGGTAGGCGAGTCAACATCCACTCAAGTCCTAAGAGATTTAGAAATATCTTTACGAACGAATCATATAGAGTAAGTACTGATTATTTAATAGTGGGTAATAAGACGTGTTATTGAAAATGGTTTTTCAGGTGGGTAAGGGAGTTTCTAAACGAAGAAAACAATGGGTTGGACGTGCTGATTGATTATTTGAGTTTTCGTTTGGGCATGATGAGGCTAGAACAGAGAATAGCGGAGTCTCGATCTTCGTCCGAAGAAAAACTTAACCCTAACGCGCACAGCACGTTGGGTTCGACTACTTTCGAAAAAACTTTGGATAAGACTTTTGATAGGTAAGGGTTATTATTAAATTTTATTAAGGCTTATTCTCAGAAAGGCTCCTTTAGGATTTTCTGGGCGTTTCTAGACCATAATCTAAAGGAAACTACAGAAAGTGTAGATCTCAAAAGTATTTATTAATTCTAACAGTAGGTTACACGATTTTTAAAGTGTGATGATGCTCTTAATATGAGCGAAACACGTGTAACCTACTCTTAGAATTAATAAATACTTTTGAGACCGAGACTGTGTTCCTTTTAGATTATTTCCCTTTAGATTATTAGTTCCCTTTAGATTATTGAATCTAGGTCTCTTTGAGAAAATGGACGACTTCTTTCAGTTTCTAGACCAGTTACTGTGAATCTGTAAAAAACTTATCTGATTAAACACACGTTTTCAAAACTAAAAAAAATACACTTAATTTTATCTTGTCGTAACCATGTTACTTTACAAATGATAATATTTAATTACACTTAGGAATTAGAAACGTTTGTGATTAGCCTTTCGCTATAGCATATTTTTTTATCTTGTTAAAAACTTACAAATATTTCTGCTCTACGAGCTGTGGCAACTAGATTTTTATTGTTTATAACAAACTTAATTAAAAGCATGTGCAAATTGTTTTATAGCTAAAATTTTTTATAGTTGAAAGAAAAAAGATATCCTAATATTAAGGTTCATACAAAACATCATGTGATCCTTTTTAGAATGTAAAAACAATATCTGCTTGTCATTTTACCAGAAATGTCATATGTATAATTTTAAAATAGAAGTGTATAGTCTGCCGATTGTTCGGCTGTTTAGTGTATTCCGCTAGTCTACCGACCGCTTGGTCGGCAGAATATGCAAAACTATTATTCTGCCGACCGCACTCGAAACATAACAAAAAAAAAACAAACAGAACGAAAGATGATTGCTTATAAAAAGTTTATAGGAAATATCAATTTTTATTGAGTAACTTAAAAACTATTAAAAAATTATTAATACGTAATAATGTAAAAATTATTATTTATTTAACATGAAAGTAATAAAAACAATAATTACAAACTTAATACTTTTTTGTCACTTTCCACGTTTCTTCCTCAGACCCACAACGGTGGTACTAATACCCCTAGGACGGCCTCTTCTTTTCATTTTGAGAGGCAATTTTACGTTGCACAATTGATTGCACTTTTCAAGATTATTACCTTCTGATAGTTCTGATTAGTTTATTTCATTATTTGTTCATTAATTTGCTCATCTAATTGTGAGTATGAAGTTTCTGGGAAGTGATTAGCAAATAAATACTTATAAAAATAACTGACAAAATGACATAATAACATATACCTTTATTATGCATAACTTCTGCCACTACTGGGTTATGTTGATTCCCCATTTCCAATAAATCTGATTTCTCATTTGATCCTGGATATGAAGTTTCTATAAAAAATCAATAGACCGTCAAACGACTTGCTGGAATAAAATAGTAATTTCATATACCTATATTTTTAATAACTTCTACTACGTTATTCTGTTCGGTTAAATCTAAAAGACAACAATCATATATGACTGTTTCCTTAATATTTGATTGTGGATCTGAAGTTTCTGAAAAAACCATAGATACTAAAACGAATTACGGAAATAAAATAGTAACATTACCAATATTTTCAATCACTTCTACCACTACGTCTTTCTGTTGATTCACCAGGACATCGCCGTCGGTTAAGTCTAAAGGACTACTATCACATAGGACCGTTTCGCCCTCGGTTTCGCCAGCATTTGATTGTGGAGATAAAATATCTAAAATATAAATAGAAAATAAGTGAATTATTGTAGAATAGAAAGAAACCAAATAATAACTAACCCATATTTTCAATATGTTCTATTACTATTACGTCTTTGTAATGATTCGCCATGTCACATACATTATTTATAACTGTAATGTAGTGCTCAAATTTCTTAGCACCACATTCTTGAACAACATTGGCTAATTTATGACATGCATTCATGACTATTTTGTATTTTTGTTGCTGAGATAAAACCTTTACATGATTTTTAATCTTTATAGTCCCAATAGGATGGTCTTCTTCCATATTTTCCTTTTCACCTCCAAAGTCATTAGCATGGACTCTTAATGTAATGAGACTTTTGAAATCGCTTGGCAACTAAGTTCTCACAATACAGACTCAACTCCATTTTTCGCCTTACTGCAAAAATATGTTTGCAAGGCAGATTCATATTCTTTCGAAATCCACATGGACAGTCACTTTGTGTTGTAGAGAGTTCTCCATATGTATACGTATTCTAGATTATTAAATTCATTTAAATTTAGAACATCCACTTTCATGCTTAACTCAAGTTGCCTAACTCAAGTTAACTTTGTATAAAATGGAAGGCATAGTGTGTTACCAGTTTTAGATACCTTCCCTCTACAGAGTTTGCTTGAAAATCCGTCACGGGAATTTTGGCTAGAACTATTTGAACAGCGTGATCTTTTACACTGCGAAGAATTTTAATGAACGTTAAAAAATCTGCATAAAATGCATTTATATTGTTAATTTTTTGATTTTTTGATTCAAAGGCTCTAAGTGATTAGTTGTACTATTGTTAAAGGTAACAGCAGTTTTCTTAAACCTCTCAACCCATTTTGTCCGTATGTTATGCCAATTTTCATTAAAGTAGTTTAAAACCTTTGGTACATTTAATGCTATTAGGAGATCATAGTTTTTAAAATATTCCTCTTCGGTGTATGAATAGGCCATTTTTTGACAAATATTTAAACATTCTTGTATTTCTTGTCTTTGTGCAGCAGATATACTCATGCTTCTGTTGTGATATTAGTTCTGAATGCCTTCAGAGTATGAAAAAGACAGAGTAGTAGTTTGGCATTAGGAAATTCTTCGGTAAATGCCTTTCTTTCGGTCATGTCTTTATCCGTCATGATTGTATGGGTCATATGCCAATTTGGATTTGATGCCTTAAAAATTTCTAGCATTTTTCTAATTGCTTCAGCTGTTTCAGAAGCCATCAAAAAAGTGGCCACTATTTCACAATGTCCATTTCCGTCAATAATAATTAGTAAATATAGAGGCATTCTTAGATTGTTCAACTTATATGTTGCATCACAAAGAAGAAATTCAGGGTAAAATTCAAAGTATCTTTTCATATCTCTGTCAGCATAATATAACCCTACTAACTCATTATTTTCATTCACTACAATTTCTACAGTGGAGTCTTTATTCTTGTTTAACTCTGCAAATCCTGCTAAATCATCATTTTTTATGTCTTTTAACCTTGTGGCATTTACATTTGTTAAATCTCTTAAAGTAACAATTTTTCCAGTTTTATTGGTAACATATTCTTTTAACAGTTTTTTGTTACATTTCATTTGTAACAATTTCTGGACCTCTTCAACATCATCACTTTGAAGTTTTCTTTGTTTTGGAAAAGACTTAAATAAAGCTTCTGTTACATCATGAGAATGCTGCAGGAAAACCTCTGCTGCAACAGGATATGGCCACATTCCGATAATGCAAATCGGAGTTTCATTGGACACCCTTCTTTGAAAGTACTGAAATGTGAAACGTAAACAATCGTTATTTATTATACAAGGGAAAAAAAAATTGTAATTTTTTGTTACTTTTTCCCGGGGTAATAAGTAACTTCATAAAGTGACATTTTAGCACCTGGTAACAGAGATAAAATGTCAAATTTTTTTCCCATCACAGAAAAAAATGATTTTTTTTTAAAGGTATTGTATACCTACTTATTTAAGTATGAACTTACCTAGATTTTCTCTTTCCTTTAGCTTCCGAAATAAACTGTCTTCCACCTTTAGTGCAGGCATATAACCAATGGTAGTATTTTAAAGTAGTTTTGGCATTGGCCACAGGTTGTGGTTTACTCTTCTTTGCATTCTCTAAAGTTTTGCAGTCCCGTACGTACAATTGAACATAATTATTATGTTTTTCATAAGCTTTCATTTTATCACTTAAATCGGCAAATGTACAAAACTTATCACCTACACTGAAATCACACATTTTAAATAGATATGTATTGTATAGACTACATCATAAGCTGATTGCAAACCAAAAACAATAAAAACATGAACATTAACAAAAAACAAAACCGTTTTTATTGACAAAAACATAACCTTAAAACAGTGGTCGGAAGAATAGTGTGTTGTATTGGTTGTATCATAATATGCCGACCAAGCGGTCGGTAGACTAGCGGAATACACTAAACAGCCGAACGGTAGGCAGACTATACACTTCCTTTTAAAATTGAAAGAAATTCCAGCTGCACTGAATTACCTGTTACAAAATACTTTTGAGTGCTTTTTAAGGACCCATGAGTTAAATCTGTGTTTATAAATTTTTCTTCAGGTTTCCTCCAACTGTAATAATGGATGCCCTTAAATGCTTGCTATCTCAATCAACTGCTCATTGAGACATGTCAAATGACAATGTTCAATTGAGATTCACCAATCTTTTCACGCAAAACTTTAATTGCCGTTAACAGCCTCTTGGATGTTCTTCCATTTCTGTTTCATTAACACTTGGTTAGCATTATTGAATTTGAATGTTAGATTACAATATGTTGCAGTTTGAATGTGATAATTTTATCTGAAATTCCTTAGTTTCTCCAAGGTAACTTTCATTCTTTTTTTGCAAAGTTTCTATTTTTATGACCATGGTTTAGGGTGGTTAATTTCGTAATATGCTGTAATATCTTTTAATTCAGCAGTTGTTTGTTAGCTGTTGCTTTTTATTTCAGTAATTGTATCTTATAAGAATGAATTTTTTTTCAAGTCAAGGCAATAAAAGCTTTATTATCTTAGATTTTTACATCTTGTTGACAATGTTGAGTATAATTTAAGTAAAATATGTATATTTGTCTACCCTAACCATATATGAACAATACTTTTCACCCTTATAATAATAACATTTATTATGTGCAATATAAATAGTTCAAAATGTACGCACAATCAATATTGAATAAGAAACGTATAAAAGAAAAATCTCTGAAGCACAAGTGCTTGTACGCGAAGGTGGCAAATTTAGGGCTTTATCAAAATTTTATGTGAAGTGATGCAATCAATAATAAAAATTACGTCAGGATATAATTAGGTCCATATTAGGTAGCACTATCCAAAACACTTATATGAAATAAGTGAAGCACTAATCATTGTAGGTATTTTAAATTAGTTAAATTATTAAAAGCATCCCTGCCCTTAAAAAAATATCTAGTCTTTAATTTTAGTTGCCTTTAAGCTCTCAGGAATCATATTATACAATGTTGGCTAAAGTGTTTTAAGCTTCTTTGGCCACAAGATGCTGAGATATTTCGTCTTGTGTGGATATTTTGCAAATTTTTAACCCAATTTTACTAACTAACCACTAACCATGGTACAAAAAATAAATAAAAATATGGGTACAAATGTTTCAAGTATTCAAAAACTCAGGAAATATTTCCTGAAGACCAGTGGCGAAGAATGGAATTTTGTGAAACCATGATGGAAAAGGCAAATAAAAACGAATATTTAAAAAAAATATTTTGTTTTTGATGAATCTTCTTTTCCGTTACATGGCAAACACAATCCTTTCATTGTTCGTTATTGGTCTCAGGAAAACGAGCACAGAAGTTTTTAGTTTCGTACCCAGTATCCTCAGAAATTGAATGTTTGGGCAGGTATTTTGGGCGACAATGTTATAGGGCCATTTTTTATTGATGGCACTTTAAACGCCCAAAAGTACCTTGAGTTGCTGCAAAACCAAGTTCTTCCTGCCATTCAAATCCTACCTGATGTAGACCTGCGATCGGTTTATTTTCAGCAAGATGGTTGTCCTGCTCATAACGCGGCTAGGGTAAAAGAATTTTTAACAAATACTTTTCCTAACCGCCTTATTAGTGGGACTGGCGATATTAAATGGCCTCCTAGATCTCCAGATTTGTCTCCAAACGACTTTTATCTGTGGGGTTACCTTAAGCAGACCATTTACAAGCATGAATTTAGTAGGCCAACAAATTTAGAGGAGTTGCGAAATAAAATTGTCGAAGGTGCCAATTCCTTTTTACCTGAAACTCTTTTGGAGGTGCGAAATATGTTTTACGATAAGTTAAGTTTTTGTTTAGCGAAAGAAGGCGGTTTATTTGAGCCTTTTATTTAAAAAATGATATGGTTGTTAAGTTTGTTTATTAGAGTTTTATTCCTGATTTTTTATTGTATTTTTATCAGAGTTGATATTTTATTTTTTATTAGAATAACGCTTTAATTTTCATTATGCAAAACACAGCATATTAAACCTTTTGTCGCCAAACGACGCATCTCCCACGAAAGTCAGATGTTTACTAATCCCGTCGTATCCACTCGTACACGCGCGACGTTGCAAAATGTCGCCTCTATGCGGTTTCCTATAAGTAACGAACGAAAACACGATCTGTATGTATCAATTGTGGTTAAGGATTAAACAATCGATAGTCCAGGTTTTAAGATGATAGGCCAGTAGGATGTCATAAGGTCTTTCTTGCGTATTGGCTAGTTTGTCACTGTGCTGAGAGATCCTGATCCACTGTAAAACCTTTTCAAAAGCCAAATTTACCTTATATTTGATATTGCTTTCGCTCGTTCTTGGCTTTAAAACTTGGTCACCCTATGTTCCCATTTGCGTAACACCTCTTTTAGATGCCTTGCATATTATGTATAATTAAGGAAATTTAGTATTCAGAATTTTGAAATTATGACTTATTACCCAAGCATAAAATAGCGAAAGGTGCGTTTTTTTTTTCAAATTGAGCACCTTTTATATTGTTATCTCCAAATTCAAACAATCCAAATGTCAATTAAGTTCAAGTTATCTTAAATTCCAGTAGCTACCACCTATCAATTTTACTTTTCCACTGGTGGTAATAGTTTACAATTCAAGATATATAACTAACCAAATTGGATTGATGGATGTGATTTTTTAAAAAGAACATTAAAATCTTAAATACCTGGAAGGTTGTTCTTGTGCCCAACTAAATTATATATTCAACCACTCAATTTTTAACTCTATTCAGGGGTTACAGTTTGTTATGTCCAAAATTTTACCAGTTCATGTAAATTTAAGTTAAACAAAAGTTAACTAGAATGTTTAACATATTAATGAGCGCCACCGATTTTTTAGTCAAAAGGGCCTGTGGCGTTATTCAAAATGTTACTAAGACAAACAAAAAATACGGAAAAATAAAAGTCAAGTCAATTTACTATTTTACTGGTCAATCGTTTAATGTCATTTCCGACTCCTTTGCAGAATAGGAATCACAATCAAAGTAATTAAAATATTTGGTTTACAGCAATAACGCGATCCCATTCAGGTATATCCCTGCTGATGTGCGTTATTGACCCTCCTTTAACAGTTTTTGCCAAACAAAAATTGTGAATGTCAAAACAAAAAAAACGTTATCTACCATAGACGTCAATGGGTGACAGGATCCATTCAAAATTTCCCTTAGTGACGAAATAGAAAATTCCCTAGATTTTATCCAAGCAAAATTGTCAAAGAAGAATTCCAACATTCCCAAAAAAAACCCAGGGTTCAAAAAAGCATTCATATAAACTATTCGATTAAATTGTAAAGAGGATGTAAAATGTTATGAACTAAAAAGGTAATTAATTAAAAAAATCAAGTTAAAAGTCAAGTGGTGCCTATGGGAGTATGTTTATATACAGTAGGTATATAAACAGTAATCTTTTGGCTAATTAGATTAGCGGATCGGCAATTTTCTTTTTTCCGAATTTTCTAAAACATCAAGTATCCTAACATTTCTTGGCATATAAAAACAATGCGTTGCACAACAATTAAATCTTAAATTCACATAATAATAAACAGGTGGAAAGAAATATAAGTATACTATTTTCAAAAAAATCATTTATTAATATCACATTTTAATTGAAGAAATATGTATGTTTTTTACCCTGTATAGTAATTTTCTTATTTGAATTTGAAGGTCAAATGGTTACATTAGAATGCCTTTAGATATAACCGACAGCCCAGGTTTAAAAAGAAGATCCAAACACGTTGCTAAACTAAATATGGGGGAGTCAAAGGATGACATACATGTTTGTATAATGTGTATGAGAGCAATAATGAATAATAAAGTAAGTTAAATTCAAAACCCCATTACATAGAATTTTTTTGTAATTTACATTAATTATTTCTAGTATGGATTTAATATGGTGATACAACACAGAGAAGCAATAAATTGCATATCACTTAGTCTAATGCACAAAAGTCTGAGGACGAAAGCTTTAGTTTTAGAGTTACTGGCAGCGATTTGCCTTGTTAAAGGCGGACACGAAATAATATTATCTGCTTTTGACAATTTTAAAGAGGTGTGTCACGAAACTCACCGGTTTCAGACCCTCATGGACTATTTCTTAAATTACGATATGTTCCATATAGAGTTTATGGTAATAACCAGTCCTATATTCTCCCCAAAGTGCTCTAAAATATTGAATTTTAGGTGGCTTGTATGCAATTCGTCAACATAATAGTCCACTCAGTAGAGGATATGAACTTCCGGGTTCACTTGCAATACGAATTTACCGCCTTAGGATTAGATAATTATTTAGAAAAATTAAAATTTACGGAAAGTGAGGAACTACATGTACAAATATCAGCGTATTTGGATAATGTGTTCGATGTGGCTGCTTTGATGGAGGATAGTGAAACTAAGACGGCAGCTTTGGAAAAGGTCGCCGAGTTAGAAGACGAAGTAGCTCAGGTGAGTTTTATCAACATTAAATTGTTTATATAATCAGCAAAGTTATTTAAATTAATAAAAACACGATATTAAATTAAATTCATAGTAAAGGAAGGAATGGGAACATGGTAAATGTTTTGGATGCCCAGCAAACTTAAAATTGTTTTGCTTCACCAATATTTGGGTTAAGCTTTTTTTAAATTCCATAATAGATTAAGCAAATACAATATTCTAAACACTATTAAAATAAAATAACATTCTAAAGTGTGTAAGTAACATTATAAGTAAAAAAAAAAGTAGAAAAAATATATTTTTTTAATGGTACCAACTTAAAGAAATATTTAGTAAAGCTAGAATATAGAAGGAATGAAAAATGTTCCGAGTGTGCATCGACTAAGAAATTCTATTATGGGAGACAAGAAATTCTATCTTGGAAGATTCCTCAGATACCTTCAACTGTTAAAAAAAAATTTACTTATTTCAGATAGTTAAAGTCGTTCCTTGGTTCTTGCAGCCAGTTAAAATCTTTTTTCCTGATAGAATTCAGTACTGGCTCTAACTGCTTTTCAGTCTGTAATTACCACCAGGTGGCTTAAACTGAAGTCATTTCTACTTGAAGTCGCTTGTTGCCCATTACAAGCAGTTAAAGTAATTTCTTAATTATCCCAGGTAGTTCGATGTTGTTGCAACTGGCTTCAATTGCCTGGAATAATCTATAAATAACTCCTAAAAGAATTCCCAGATGGCTTTAACTGCTTTTAGGAAATTGACAAATTGCTTGTGATATTTCTTCAAGTGATATTTTCAACATTTATTACAATATTTTTTTAAATAATTTCTGACTTACTTCAGGAATTCAGGTTATTCCTCCTAGGTAAAATCTATTCTACTGAAAGACCTCATGAGTTAGCCTGGGATAATTTAGAAACTGTTTCAAAGTTCATGAAAGATACGCCAGATGGCTTCAACTGCGTGGAAGAATATGAAAAATCGCTTTGAGTTATTTTTTTTAACGTCCATTGTAAAATAATTAAAACTTAAAAGAATTTCTTCCTTATTCCAGGGAGTTGAAGTCGTTTCTTGATTATTCCAGTCGGTTAAAGTCTTTTTTTACTTCTTGCAGCCAGTTGAAATATCTTTCCTGAAAAAACTCACTACTGGCTTTAACTGCCTTTAATCCTGTAACTATCGTCAGATGGCTTAACATATTCCATGTATATTCCAGCCATTCTATACCAGCTAGTTGAAGTCGTTTGTTGCTTACTGAAAGCACTTAAAGTCGATTCTTGAATATTCCAGGCAGTTGACCTTTGTTCTTCCAAAAGCACTTACAATTGGCTTCAGTTATCTGGAATTATCTATAAATTACTTCTAGTTCCTAAAAAATCCCTAGATGGCTTTAACTACTTTTAAGAAATTGAAAAATTGCTTCAGCTGATATTTTCAACATCGATTACAATATTTTTGAGGTAATAACAGCCCGAAGTTAATTCATTGATAAAATCGTTTCCTTGTTATTCCAGGACGTCGAAATCGCTCCTTAGGTATTCCAAACAGTTGGAGCTATTTCTTGGTTATTCCATGTAGTTGATAAAATCTATTCTCCCAAAAGGCCTCACTGGCTTCAAACAGAGGAGATGTGACGTTGTCATGTTGTAATAATATTTGTTAGTCCAAACTCTTGTGTCTCTTTTTGAGTTCTGACCTATTGGGATTTATTGTTAATTTTAATAATTGAAAAATAATGCAATTCAGTCCAGTTGCTTAAGAGATATTTGTATATGTTCTGCAACTTAACAAAACTACTATTAGCAACCTGGACTATATCACGCGTTAGAATAGCAGAACAGATCAGATGCCTCACTATCATGTTGTCATCATATTTATTAGTCCAGGCTCTTATGTTAATTATAATATTTATAAAAGAAGACAGTTTTATCCAGGTGCTTCGGAGATATATGATTTCAATATTTTAAAGTTTTGTTCTGCAACTTTCTACCATAGGCACATGCACTATAAGACACATTAGATTAATAGAGCAGATCAGATGTGACATTGTCATACTGTCATCTAGAAGCAACTGGTTTCAACTTCCTGGGATAATCTAGAAACTAATTTAAGTTCTAGGAAGATACTCCAGATGACATACCAGTCGTCGTTCAGCTATAAGACAAATATAGCACTTAAGAAAATACATACATATCTGAGAATTTGTGTTAAAAAGAACGTGTTTTTACTTTCTTGACCAAATTTCGTGACTTAAATATTTTCATGCAAGAATAAATAGGTGCAGAAATTTTAAAATTTTAAGTTCTATGCTTGAATACTACTGAGTTTTAACGTGTATCTTTGCAGAACTGTTGAATTGGACGTAATTTCAGTAAGAATTACCTGTACTCTATATGTTAACACAAGAACTATATGAATATGGAGTATCGCAACACATTACACTTTTTGAGTTTTTTTTTCGGGATCCTTTATATTGCTTCTCACTCTGAACAGTCAAATATTAAATGGTTGACACATAAAACAAAATTTGCATCAGTAGAGCTTCCTTAGAATCAAGAATTAGTGAGAAGCAGTTAACAGAGATGTACTCATTCATTCACCATCTAATGAATTTTCTAAAAAAACTATCAATTAAACAAATTATCCGCATTTTAAAACTCATCCGATATTATTTTTTATTAATTATTTAAGGATGCTTAATGTATTCCAAGAAATAATTTATTCGGGTCATCGGTCTCCTCCTACAAACGAAGACACACCAAGACCCGAATTTTTATTGATTCTTTTTAAGGTACTCATAAATCTTAACAGCTTAATCGCTTTCGAGAACCCGATAATAAAGCAGTCTTAAGTAGGCTTTTTTTTACCTTGGATATTTCCAGAGTAGACGTGATGTAATTTTTATTCTTAATTAGTTCCAGAGAAGTTTGTTTTGCTCTTTATTTGATTTAAAGTGGGATATCGCTTAGTGGTGTTAAGAACTCCGCAGGAGTTGTTACAGATGTTGTATCGGTTTTTGATTGTTTTTTTGACTGAGGCTTATGAAATTTATTATTTTTACAATGGTGGTAGTGGTGTCCGTTGATAAGGTACTGTTTGTTTATAGATATTTTTTTTGACTATAATATAAGCAGTTAAATTTTTAAATAAATAAACTGTCTGGATTTGTACCTGATGCATCTCGAACATTTCAAAACCTGAGTGTTAATTTTACTTATTTTCAATTATTTAATTTGTTTTGTCTTTGCTTTTGTTTCAATAATACATAAATGAATTCGAATTTCAAATTCGGTTTGTTGGTGTAATTTTGCGTTAGAGTTCCGATCCTGAATTCCATCTCAATGTTTTGGGTATGAGTCTTGGGCTTAAATATTATTTAAATTACCAGTATAGGAATGAGTATGAAGTACATTTTAATATTATTTTAATAGTCTACTGAATAAGATTTTCTTTATAATATAACCACAAAAATCACTTTTCCGAGAAGGTTTTCTCAGCTTAGAATTTCTTGAGAATCACAATATTTTTCACAAAAGATTCTGATTTGCACATTGCCAATTTGTTTGGTTAATTTTAAAGATTTAGATTGGATATCAAATTCGATTGGACGTCTGGTTAGTCCATACGCTAGGTAAGATCCTGTGTTTTTGAGAGCTCCCCGCAATGTTTTTGCAGAATATTGTTGTGATATGAGTACTTATTATGAATCGGTTTGTTACCACGCCCAAATTTGGCACATTAAGTTTAATACAGGGTGGTCCCCTAATTACAGTCTAAAATTTTGCAAATAATATGGTTTGGCATATATAAAGTTTTTAGTTGCGATATAACTTTTAATGTGTCTTATAATTGTGAAATAGAGTGGACAATAATATATAGCAAAACAAATGTATTGATACAGGGTGGCCCAAATTTTAGAAAAATAATTGCAGTTAAAATAAATTGAACACAATATACTTTTTACCTTTATTTATGTATTGTACGGATTTTTACACTGGTTTATTCCTCATTTACAATAATAAAATAAACAACACTCTAACCCAGCAGCCCTACAACGGCAACTATTTTGCCGCGAACATTTCGTGCAATTGCAGCTTGGTAAAAGATCGTCACTCGGGGGAAAAAGGTTAGTTACTGATTTTGGTAAGAGGCAACCATTCTCGATCTTGTATCTAAAACAAAGGGGATCAAGCAAAGTGGTATGTTCCAATGTATTTAAACAAAAGTTTTGATTATAAAAATGCTCTTAAAATATGAAATCTAATATTTGCACTAGTTGGGGGTAACTTTTCTAAAGAAACATTTTTTTTGGTGATGGTAAATCCAATATCTCAGTTCATTAAAATTTTTACATGAACTGTCCTTGCGGTATACTTTTACCAAAAACTCTTCTGCAAGCCGAACAGAGCTTTCAATTTCACTTTCGGTTAAACCTAAAAACAAAATAAATAAGTGGTATAATTTTATGGATTATAGTGGTTATATATTATTATACCTTGTGCAAAGTTCAAAAGATACTTTTCTGGTTCGGCTTGAAAAGCAGCACGTTTTGTGCCAACTTTGCTCGGATAATCCGCTCCAGTCAAGTGGTAAAGTGCAGGAAGTACCAAACAGGTTTCTGTGCCACAACGCAATGCCATAATATGTATTGCGATGTCTCGTTTTGTAGCCCCTGTTCCTGCTTTTATCCATAGTTCCTGATAAAGATTAAATTTAATATTTAAAACCAATAGTGTCGATAAAATCTTTACCTTTAATCCAACAGATTCAAATTTTCTAAAGTGATATAATGTCATGATTATAATGTCAGTATCAGATGACAAAATACATATTTTCTTATGATTTTCACGTGCTGCCTGAGCTATATGAATCATTATTCTCATATCAGCTTCCTCAATCTGTCTTCTTTCCAACATATTTAACAAATCAGAAGAAGATGATGTTGATTGAAATGCTTCGGTATTTGTAGCACTACAAACCAGTTGAACGCCAGGCCAGAATTGGTAACCATTTTTTAAAATAAATAAATGCAGAAAGGATTGAACTCGAATTTTATTTTCAGTAGAGCCCCAAAACATTTTTCCTTGGACTGTAAGGAAATGTAAATTCCAGTCTGCCATGCGATCTGCTCGAATTAAATTGCGTACCAATCCTATTAAAACTAAAACATTACTCCAGTAATTAAAAAGATTGGATTCATCGCATCTTTTAAGAATAAATGTTTTAAAATCTACTAAGAATTTTTTCGTGGTCTCTTTAAATTTTTCATTAATAGCATGTGCTTCTTCCAAATTTTTTTCAAGAAATGTGTCTTGTAAGTTTTGAATAGAAATTATTTCTTCTTCGTAATTAGATGAGTCATATTCTTTAAAAAATGCTTCGAATTGCAAACGATGCAGCACTCGTTTGCGTGTGATGCTTGAGAGGTAACAAACCAAAACATGCTTAGAATGGACTAAAAAAACATTATCAATTGTAATATTGCGGGGAGCTTTCAAAAACACAGGATCTTAGCGAGCGGTTGTATTAGGTTGGATTATACATAAAAAAAAACGATTACTTATAACAAGTTTAAAAGTTGTCCCAGTTTTTTAACAACAATACTTTATTAAATGTAATAAATAAGATTAAATTGAAAAAGTAGATCTATTTAGAACATTAGATATCATCACTTGGTTTTTAGATATTATTTCAAGCCATTATATTTTGATATTAAACGCTTATGCCATTTAATTTTCATTGGTTTCATTGTGTAACATTTTCAGTTAGATTATATACATTATTAATATAACACAGAAATAAATAATAATTAAAATGGATTTATTTGTTCAGTGAAAACTAAGATATTCATCTTATTTTTCCTTCCTATTTAAGGAAAATACTAAATTTGAACTAAATTGTACTAAATGTAATATTATTAATAATTTTCTTTATCAGATATAACTGCTTTAATTTTCTCATTTCAAACACCTTAATTCTAATATTATAAATCCCTGTATACTAACACTTAACTTATACACACTTTCGAATTAAACATTTACTATAGCTAAGTTAGAGGGTTGAATTATAATAATAATAATATACAGGTATAAAAGTATGAAAAGCCACTTAAATATAATAATAACTGTCTTAAATTATCACAGCCAATTTGCTAAATTTAAATATCACTAATTGTACCGCACACCGAGTTGAATAACTGATTTGTATTACTATAAACTATCTGCCAATATAAAATCGGTACGATTTCTAGTACCATAATTGTATACATTTCCAAAATCTCTTAATTTATTACAGATATACAGATTAAGGCAAAAAATTTTATTTTAATTTGAAAACAAACATATATACACTAAACATAACTCTTTAATCAACAGACAGCATACGCAGGACACTTAACGTAGATTTCACAGGAGTATAACGATTAAATCTTGAAATTAGTCTAATAGCTCTTTTGATTTATTTTGTATTGGGGTAAATTAAACAGCAATGTTAAGCAAACTTGCAAATGTGGAAGTGCAATGGCATTATACTACATTAATTTTATATGGATTCACAAATTATTGCTGATTCTTGTTCAATAAGTTTATGTTGATTAACCAGTGAGCAACCCATCAAAGCAAATTCTTTACCTTTTTCAAAAACAACCCCCTACCCTTGAAAAAACTACCCTTTCCGATTTGCCAACTAATTTTTCAGTATCACCATTTGATTTAGGGTGGAAATTTATGACAGAGGATTTTTTTTCGAAATTTTATCTCGTTTTTTAAGCCTAAAATTTAAAGAACACTGCTTTTTAAATTCACCCTTTTATTACTATTTTTAGAAATACTATCACCCTTCCCCCTCCTCCGATTTTTTAAATGACATCCTGTATATCGTCTATCAAAAAATATTCATACTCAAAAATAAAAAAAAATATATATTATTTCGATATAACTCCAAATGAGTAGGTTCAGTAAATATTTGTTTAAGTTTTAAAATTTCTGAAATGTAGTTACAATTATTAGCTTATCAATTTGGTACAGGTCGTATCTCAAAAATTATCATGTGAAAAAATGACGGAAGCATTTCGAAAAACAGTTTTTTTCATTTATCATTAGGGCAAAATTTTTGCCCAGGTAGATCAAAAGAAGAAACAAAGTCGAAACTCTTAAGAATACGCGTCGATCAAGAATAATATTATTACACAAGTAATTCTTCACACTATAAAAATATAGAAATAAACATCGATTAATTTCTTGATATCTGATTGGATAGATAGATTATGTAAAAAACGTATTTTTGAGTTGACACCAATGAAACGCCATTCTTAATCTTTGACTGTAGTAACAAATTGACTATTGAATGGGAATTTTATATTATTTTTCTCTAGCTGCGGCGAATGGTACATTGTAGAATTAGGACTACATGAGATTCTTAAATTCACACAAACTCATATAGTTAGAATGAAGCATGTGTTCTTTTAAATTAAATTATCTTTTAATCGATAAAACTACATTTTAGTGAAGTTTTGTCGATTTAAAAAATATACTTCTGTACAATAAAAATATTTGAAAAATGTTTCTTCCGCCACTTGAATAAACACTGATACTGAAATAAGGCATTTAAATAAAAATTATGTTACTATTACAATATGTCTTTGATTCTGTTAAATAAGAAATCGGGAATTAGATAGTTTGAGTCTCGTCTATATATCAGATAAATTGCGTAATACTGATGAACTTTGATCAATAAATGCAATAGATATCTTTAATGTATTTCTTGTAAATTGTATTTTCAATATTTTCAGATGCACGAGCGAATTCATGACATAGAGCACACAGCTTTAGAGAAAATTGCCAATCTAGAAACAGAATTAATACAAATTAGGTAAAAACAGCTTTAAAATGTTTCTTGTTTTTGCTATTATGAACCTCCTTTTTAGGCAAGAAAAAGAGGATCTAATAGAATGTAAAAAACGCGCCGATGAAGAAGTGACTACGTTGAGGCGAGTGGTGCAACATCACGAGCAAGAATCGAAAAATAGGCAGTCTATATTTGAAAATAAAATCGCAGAGTTGGAGAATAAAAATCAGTCGACGAGCAGTAAGTTTATTATTTTTTCGGTGGAATTACTACTTTTATATGTTTAGACTTTTCAGTTATCTGAGCAAAACCAATAAAATTTCACAATGAGCTTTTTTTCTCCAAAAACATAGGACATTAACATCCTCTATAAAACTGAATATCCACTAACTAAAACTATTTCTTACACTTTCTTTATAATTTCGTTTAAAGACTCTCCAACGTCAGAACAGTTGCCCCCGCCACCTTTAGCAACAGTAGCCCCACCGCCGCCTCCTTGTCCGCCAGCGGCGCCTGCAGCTCCACCGCCGCCTCCATGTCCGCCCCCACCGCCCAAGCCGCCCTCGATGCCTGGAATGCCGATGCCGCCCATTCCACCGCCCCCAGCCGGATTTATGCAGGCCCCAGAGGGTGCCATGACCATCAAGAGGAAAGTTCAAACAAAGGTACGAGTTTTTTTTTGTTGACTTTGGTTGACTTGGTTATTAGTAGATTTACTTTATTACCATGTTCTACAAATATGGCCATTGTATTAAGAAGACTTCTGGTGAAATAGAGCAGTGTATATATAGTTTCATATCTTAATACACACTGCTTTATTTGATCTTCTCACTAATCCACCCATCTTTCACCATGTTTTAGAAATTTGGAAAATGTTGATAAAACTATTACTAAAACTAGCAACATAAACTGCGGCTTACATATCCATATTAACAATAATAATATTTTATTATTTTTATACATCTTTTTACTATACAGGATGTCCAAGATAAGAATCCTAAGCATGGGGATCTCGGTACCTGTTGGAGATACAGCTTCGGTTAAATTAGGAAAAAGTTGTGCACTTTGAAGCGTATTTACATGCCGTTGAGAAACTTCAAAAATTTCCATGGCCTGCTGAGATATTTGGAAAAAACGGAAATTTGCCAATGATTTTGATTTTATTTTTTCCTGGCTTTATTTTAAAAGATATCAAAAAAACTATTGACACTTTCTCATTGACACTTTTGAAGTAGTACGTGATGGCGCTTTTAAATTTTATATCCGACGTTTCGTTTCCGAGAAACCACCATCAACTTTATTTTTTTATATGGCGCGAAAAGAAAGTACACCCTGTATCTGATTCCATTTTTTATTACAAATTCAACGATGTATCACATGTCACATTTTTTTTGTTAGTTAAAAGGAAAAATACAATTTTTCTTTTTTTTTAAACATATTATTAAGTAGGCTTTGCAAACAAATGCTTTGACACTTTGACGTAAATACCTTTTACCCTGTCACATATTTTTTATTAAATATTAATTGCCGTTGTTGTTACCGTGATTGTCGAGGTGTTGTTTGTTGAGTAATTATTGTTATTATTATTTACTGTTGTCGTTATTATTGCTAAAATTGTGTTAATATCTTCAAATATGCCTGGTGGTCATTATAGTCATGAAGAGAAGTTTGACATGCTGTCTTGCTACATTTTGTGCTACAAAAATACTGTAAATACAGCAGAAATGTATCTTAATAAATTTCCAGATAGAAAGCAACCATGTAAATCCATTTTCTTAGAGTTGGCTCGAAATTTAAAAGAATATGGTTCGCTTAAAAAGCCTGTTTTATCTCGAAAAAAGGAATCTCTTGAAGAAACTCAAAATAATGTTTTACAAGCAGTTATTGAAAACCCCGAGATATCAACGAGGCAAATTGAAAAAAATGTAGGAGTGGCCAAATCTACAGCTCGGTTTATTTTACGTAAAAACAGATATCACCCCTACAAATTTAGAATTTGCCAAGGACTTAAACCTGGGGATTTCGAACGACGTCGGCATTTTTGTGAGTGGTATACACGTGCCCGTGAAGAGGATTTTAATTTTCCATCAAAAATAATATGGTCCGACGAAAGTATGGTCACTAATAATGGTATCTTTAACCGCCGCAATAGTCATTACTGGGTCCAACAAAATCCGCGTGTTAAGAAAATATCTAGACATCAACAACGTTTTGGGTTTAATATGTGGTGTGGAATTTTAGGAACCAAAATACTAGGTCCATTTATTTACCATTATTCATTAACAGCAGAACGATATCTTAATTTATTGCGAAATGATTTAGAAGACTGCTTAGATGATTTACCTCTGGCACAAGTCAATAGCTGTTGGTTTCAACAAGACGGGGCTCCTGCACATAATTCTGGGCAAGTTCGACAGTACCTTTCGCAGCGTTTTCCTGAAAAGTGGATTGGAACCTCCAGTGAAGTGTCTTGGCCAGCGCGATCCCCGGACTTAACCCCTTTGAACTTCTTCCTTTGGGAATTTATTAAAAACCGAGTCTATCAACATTCTTTTGGAACTGAGCAGGAGTTACGAGAATGTGTGACGGCCGCTTTTCAAAGTATTACGCCAGAGATATTGCGTAATGTTTTAACTGCTACTGTAAGATCATACTTATGTCTAGAAAATAACGGAAACCGGTTTGAACACCTGTTTTAAGTTAAATGTATAAAATGCGTTAATTTATTTGCTTTTTTCGTTATTTTTAAAATGTATTCATTATTTGTTGCATATCGTTAGAAAAATCATAAAACATTTGTCTATTACTGGTTACATTTTTTTATTTATAAGTAGTACAATGTACAATGCAAATCAATGCTTCATTTAGCTTCATCACTCTCTAAATAGATATTAAGAAAAATGTGACAGACTCGGTAACAGGTACGTCAAAGCATTTGTTTCCAAAGCTTACTTAAAAAATATGCTAAAAAAATAGAAAATTTGCATTTTTCCTTTCAACTAACAAAAAAAATGTGACATGTGATACATCATTGAATTTGTAATAAAAAATGGAATCAGATACAGGGTGTACTTTCTTTTCACGCCATATAAAAAAATAAAGTTGATGGTGGTTTCTCGGAAACGAAACGTCGGATATAAAATTTAAAAGCGCCATCACGTACTACTTCAAAAGTGTCAATGAGAAAGTGTCAATAGTTTTTTGATATCTTTTAAAATAAAGCCAGGAAAAAATAAAATCGATATTGGCAATTTTTCCAAATATCTCAGCAGGCCATGGAAATTTTTGAAGTTTCTCAACGGCATGTAAATACGCTTCAAAGTGCACAACTTTTTCCTAATTTAACGGAAACTGTATCTCCAACAGGTACCGAGATCCCCATGCTTAGGATTCTTATCTTGGACACCCCGTATATTCCTAGACGAATGTTTATATGACAGCCATTTTCACTTCTTTGGCAACTATATAAAATAATATACAGATGGTAGATGCATTCGGCATGGTAATGATAGTAATAATAAATTTAACGGTTTAAGCTTTTTTAATATTATGAAATATTATTTTTATATATTACTAATATTTCAATTTTCAATTATGGACTTTTAAGTATATTCATGAGTAAATTAATTAAATAAGACACATAATTACAATTATAACATAACAAAATACTTTCTAATTACATAGAATGCAGGCTGGAATAAAAAATTTACATATTTCTTACTTGAAACTTAAAATCGATATTTTAATTGTTTTCATAAACTAGTCAAAGTATGAACCACTCTTGTGATTGGTTTACTCTATCATGAAAAAGAATAAAGAAATCCTTCAATTTCATATTAATTCTATTAAATACTGTATAAGTTTAATGAGTGACAGCAATTGAAGATAATCTTTAGTCGCATTAATAGCTGTTGTAAGAAACACAAACAATTAAAGTTATATGTGACTTACTACCTAATCACCAATTCACTTTGATAAATTCACTTACCAACTGACAATAATATTTTCCGGCTTATAGTTACTGCTAAGAGCGTAATTACTGTAAGTGAGTAATAAATACTATAATTGTGAATAGACAGTCTGTTATTTGATTGATATAGCTAGCAAGTGACAACTTGTAGGTGAGAAGAACAACTTGATTTTTAGAGTGAATCTGGAAAATTGTTTAACAAATAAATAAAGTTGTTGACTATTCTCTTCATTGAAAAGGTATTCGAAGAACAAAACAAGATCAAGATGCTTCGTTGATGTTACAAAAATGTAGAAACACCATCAAATTAAATATTTCAGGTGATAGCATGCATCCCTGCCTTGCCTGCCTACCATTTAAGGCCAATATACATAAAACCTCAATATTTTGAGGTTTTCATTAATTTATACGTTTTGAATTTCTTACTATTTTATTCTTTCTTTATTTCTTATGTACTTAAGCAAATATGTTGCTTGAAAGAATAATGGAAAGTTATTTTAATAAACTAAAATGAATTTTTTAATATGTTCTTTTAGTACAAATTACCTACAGTAAACTGGATAGCTTTAAAACCGAACCAAGTGAGGGGCACGATCTTCAACGAGCTGGACGACGACAGGTTACACAACTGTATCGATTTCAGCGAGTTCGAGGAAAAATTCAAAATTGGCAACGCGGGCTTTTTGGCGAACGGCCATTGCGAACCTGATGGTCTTCAATCGATGCCTAGTAAAAGGTAAACAAAACCCATACAACCGAACATTTCCCTCATATAGATACTTGCGTTCTAGATTTAAAAAACCGGAAAATATCACACTTTTGGAACATCCGAGACTTAGAAATATCGGTGAGAACATTGATTGCTAAAAAGTGAATTTAAATCGTTATTCGCGATATTCTTTTAGCAATTTCGAGGCGGAAACTTGGCATGACCGCCGAGAAAGTGGTGAACGGAATAAACATGTTGGATCTGAAGCAAATCTCTTTAGAAAATGTCGAATTACTGCAACGGATGGTGCCCACCGAGCAAGAAACTAAATCTTATAGGGAGTATATAGTTCAAAAGCAGAACATTCACGTTTTAACTGAAGAGGATCAGTTCTTGTTGCAGCTAACGAAAATCGATAGGATATCTGCTAAGCTGGCCATTATGAGTTATATTGGTAACTTTTTTGATAATGTGCATCTGATACAACCGGTAGGTGTAGAAAAAAATTATTTAATGTTTTTATGTAGAACATATTATTTTTAGCAAGTGCATGCCATCATATCTGCGTCGAATTCAGTGAAGACGTCTCGCAAGTTAAGATCTGTTTTGGAAATTATTTTAGCATTTGGGAACTACCTGAATAGGTAAGTTGTAGCTATATTTCTCTTTTCTTGGAATAGGTGCCGAAAAAAGGAATAATGTTTTTTTTAATTAGTTATAAGGACAAAAAAAGTAATACATTACAATAAAATCTAAACTTTCAATCTAAATTTAAAGTCTTAAATATTTAGGATGTAGATGAAATTATACAAAAGTTTTGCATTTTTATGGTTAATCAAGTTGCATTTATAGAGTTACATAGTTTTCTGCTTTTACTTGATAAGTACCAAATACCATTTAAAATTAGAATTGATCATTATCACATGGTACTTAATTTTAAATGTTCTTTTTTCAATTTTTATATGACATTCATTAAATATATTCTCGGGACAATTATAATTATGTAGAGTGAAGTTTAGAACATGTTTTACTATTTTTTTATGCTTAATTCAAATCCCAATATTAAATGCAGCTAAATTGAAAGAAAACCAGTTTGAGTAAAAAAAAACAAATCTCATCCTTGAAGCAAACTTAACAAAGTTTAAATTAATCCAGAGATTTACTAAAAAATATCTTTAACCTCATGGTCTGAAATAGGACAATGTATCAGACATTTTAACATAATTTTTACCAATGTCCCTAAGTCTTTAAACAATATTTTCTTTGTAAAAAAAGTTAATTTTTCACTTAATAAGATTACCAAAATAATCCCTAACTGTAAAAGCCTATTTTAGATTAACACGTTGAGTGCCGTATGAGACCAATATGGCTTCATAAAGCTTTGGGAGTATGTGGCCGCGTGAAGCCACAGTGGTCTCATACTATCGATGTGTAATTTTTGCCGCGTGGTGCCCGGCTGGCTTCACAAAGCGTATTTAAATGCATGGGATCTTTGAGTAGACGGCCTTTGGATCCCGAAAATATGTTTGGCCAGTGAATAGTGAAGCCGACGTGGCACCATGGGACAATTGGTCAGTAGCTACGATTTTTTAAATTTTGTTTTTATTTGTTCTCTTTTTTGGAAATAAAACCATCTTAGATTCTTATAAATAAGGTTTATTGTTTCAAAAGCGAAATACAATATATAAAAAAATGAGAGGTAATATTTTTTATGAAAAAAAACTTATTACTAAAAAAGGTGGATTTTTTAACTTCATGAACTTCAAAAAAACAATCTAGGCAGTAAAATTTCTCGCATGACGTACATCTGAAGCAACTTTGTGGAGTTTTTGAAGCAGCGACTTTTCTTCCAAGCTCTTGGGTCATTTTACTGTAGCAAACTACACATCGACGTCTCTTACTTCGTCCTACATCTTTAAGGCGGTGTTATTCTTTATTACCTTCATTACGTTCTAGTATTGGGTTTTGCGAATCTAATTTTAACAAACCTTCTACAACTTCTTCTCTAAACGTTGTTATTGACATTTTATTTTGGGTAATTTCTTGGTAAGAAACAAACGCATTTACTAATGCTGTACCAGTTAAAATTTCAATAGCTAGCTTTCTATACCATTTCAGACTCTTTCTTAGGCTGCAGTTGTAGGATTTCATCTGGTCGGAGATATCAATGTACGCTTTATATTTATTATACTCGACAATAATTTTAGGCTTCTTCACATCTTTTCCTCTTTTTTTGACGTCCACCATTTTACTTCCGTGTCTAGTGCTCAGTGCAAGTACATCTCGCCGATCTCTCCACTTTTGAATTATCACTCCTTGTCTACAGTCCTCAGCCACGGTTTCTCCTACCTGTAACTTCTTTTGTGACATTTTTTGGTTGAATTTTCGATTTGCCCTCAATGTTCCGGAAATATGAGTTTTGCGATTCAAAAGAGCCAAAGCCAAGCTTACTGACGTATAATAGTTATCGGTGCATAAAGTTCTTCCTTTATCTAAGAGATTATCTATTAAATCTAGAACAATTTTGGTTGGTACACTAACATTTTCATCTTTTGATTTTCCACAATATACTTTGAAATCGTGAGTATAACCACCACTAAGGCATAGTTTAAAAAGTTTGATACCAAACTTGTATTTTTTGTTGCTAATATATTGTAAAAAAGGCAATCGCCCTCGGAATGGCACAAGGGTTTCATCGATGCAGACATATTCGGAGGGCACAATGACTCGCTGGAAAATTTCACGGATTTCTTTTAGTAAGGGATTTAGCTTTCGCAACCTATCTTCGGTTATAACCTCATTGTTGCTAAAATGTAGCATTTTCTGAAGAAGTTGAAACCTATTCCTTGAAATTATTTCTGGCAAAAGGTTTTTGTAGATTTTCTTCTTCCTCCAGTAGGACTGTTGTGTTGGAAATGGACACAAACCCATCCACATCACTTTTCAATTTCTTCGTGATTTGTTGGTTTCCATGTATGCACACGTGCCTTTGGATAAGCATTTTTTTGTTGAGACTGGGAAGCATACAAATTAGTTTCAGTTACCTACAAAATATTGCGTAACATAATACAAATAAAAACTAAATTCAAAAATACTTACAATAAGTTCCAAAATGTCATCAGTAACAAACATTTTATAAAATTCATACGGCGTCTTTTCATAGTTATCGTACATGTCTGGAACAAATCCCGAGTGATTTTCTGTAAACTTGATTGGTTTCAAAAACTGGCCAGTCGCTGGTACCCAATTTATATCCGTAATTTGGCCACTTCCAGGTGAATCATTTTCTTCTGCATCGGAGTCAATTGGAGGCAATGATCGTATAACATTTTCTATGGCCTCACTAATTGAGTCAATTTGTGTGCTTGTACCCTCACGAGATGTACAGGGATCAACTTGTGTTGTCGTGGCCCCACGAGGAGAATCAACTTTTATTTTTTTTGCATTTGGCGCTTTATTTTTCTGGGAGGCGAATCCATTTCACTATCATCTGATTCCTCAGAGGAACTTGATAGTTGATATTCGTCGGAAGATGCATCATTTTGAAAGGCATCATCTTCTTCATCTGACAACATTTCCTGCCATAAGGCATCTAGGCGCTTTTGCTCTTCTTCGTACGACATTACTAGTTACTACACGTGAAACAAAAAAAGCTATCCACTACAAATACTAAATTGAACTAAATTATTGGATTTCCTAACGATCCGTCGCACGCTTCTAAAGGTCGGTATAGCGGACCAAACACGTTTTACGCATATCTTTTGATTACATTCCACTCAATATTGTTTGGGCTACTGCATGTCACGTTCCTTGTTGCCGTGCGGTGCGGATACGGACATAACCGACCGTGGTGACACATTGGATTCGTGCGGCCACCTGAACCTTTGAAGTATTTCCAGGCCTCGTGAGACCAATGTGTCACCATGAAAATAAATCCAAAAAGTACAAACTTTTAAATAAAAAAACATTATTTTTAAAATTATATTTTAACTATTATGTAATTGTAAGCACTATTACATATAAAAAATGTAACGGCTTCCGGGACCATTTTTTTTTAATGGCGGCACTCAACGTTTTAATATTAGGCAAGTTATGACTATTGAACATGTGTTGAAACTTTAAAATTCCTTATGCACTTTTTCGTAGTAAATATTTACTAATTTTAAACCAATTGTTTGTAACCTTTTGGTTAAATATCGATTAAAACTAAAATTAAGTATTAAATTACTAGTTTTCTTAGCATTGTGTGTATCTCACTGATTATGAAAACCTCTTGACAGAATTTAATTTAAAAAAAATTACTTCCAGAAGAACAATGTTGTTGTTTACACATAAAATTCTTCATAATAAAATAGATTGTACAACATTCATGACAATAGAGATTTAAGGACTTTTTATATTAAAAGAACTAATACTTATTTAATTTAATTTCATTATTCGTAATATTACACATAGTGTTTTTACAAGTCAATATAAACGGTAATATATAAAATGCAATTTCATGATTTAAAACTTAAGTATTAACTAAAATTAATAAATAAAAATTATATACGCACATATACCGTAAGATTCTCAATTTTATATATAATTAAAATCTACAGACACTCAATTTAAAAATACTTATAATAGACACACAATATTTATAAAACAGTTAAGTTAGGTCATTAAAATTGTTATTTAGGTACTCTTCAAATGAATAAAAAGACTTTTTTAATAAATAGTTATTAATTTTTTTAATAAAAGCTTGTTCATTAAGTTCCCTAACCTGAAATGGTAACACATTATAGAAACAAATCCCATGATAAACAGTTCCTCTGTCGTCTAAACTTGAATCTGTTTCATCAGTTTCGAGTTGAATACTGATGTATATTACTGTGTGTTAAATATGATGTTAGATTATTTTTTATAAAAGTCAAACATTGCAAGATGAATACACATGGAAAAGTGAGAATGCTAAGTTCAGAATAACAGTGTCGACAACAGTCACGGTGCCCCAAACCAGTCATAGCCCTTATGCACCTGCGCTGTAAACCAGATATCTTCTCCCCATGAGTAGAGTGACCCCAGCTCAGCACAGCCTATGACATAACGGAGCTAAAGTAACCATGATAAGCCAACAACAAAACTTCCCTTGATACAGAGCTGGATAGATTTCTTATTAGAAAGGTTATTTTTGATAACTTAAATGCCAGCTGAATAATGTGGTTTTCCCAACAGATTCATCCTGTGGCAGATCTATTTGAGAGTTTCGAAGTGAAAAATTTAGATGCTGTGTTTTTGAAGCATTAAGGTTTAGTTTGTTTGCTACAAACCATTCCCTCATTTTACTCTCTATTTTCTCTGTACTGGCGATTTTCTGTTTTGCCGGGTGATGATGCTGGAGTAGAGTAGTGTCATTAGCAAACAGGATCAATTAAAAAATGCTTATGTGCCGGTCTGTAAAATAAGGTCATTTACATAAATAAGGAATAAGAGTGGGCCTAGAACGGATCCTTGTGGTACTCCATGATGTAATGGCTGTTTATCGGATACACTAGCCTTGTATGACACATATTGGAGTCGGCCATACAGGTATGACCTGACAAAGGCAGTACTCTCTGAATGAAAGTTGTAGTAACAGAGCTTGCTTGATAAAATTTCATCAGATACACATTCAAAGGCCTTTGTCAGGTCAAAGAATGAAGCATACAGTACCGAGCAAAGGTGGAGAAACATTTTATTTAATAAATATAAAGCCAGAGTAATCGACTATTGCCAATAAACAAATACTCACATTATTTCTTTAGGTTCAAAGCAATGCAAAAACATATTTGGTATTTATAAATTCTTGCAACAAAATAATCTATTTGCTTATCTTTATTTTATGAGGAGCAAAAGTACAGAAACATTTTTAAAGTTCTTAGTTTATGTTTGCTTATTGAAAGCAATACACAATAATATTTTGTTAATTAATAAAGAATAACCTGTAAATATGCCTCGAGGTATTACTTTGGCGTTATGTATAAAACAGTTGATAATATCAAAATATCAATCGGGTGTTAAGCAAGCAATCATAAGCAGTTAGGATTAAACCGCTCAGTCGTTTCCAAAACCATAAAGTTACACCGCATTAGGAACTCATTAATAAGTCCACCTAAAACTGGTAGGCCTAGAAAAACGACGCCTAGAGTTGACGAGAAGATTAAATCCTTAGCTCTTAAAAATCCATTTAACACAGCAGTGGATATAAAATCTCAACTAGACGATGTAAATATTAGTGTCCATACAGTTCGAAGACGTTTAAGGGACAGTGGCTTGCCGGCAAGAAACCCTTCATTTCGAAGATGAATCGAACCGCCCGACTTCAATTTGCACATGGCTATTTAAACGGGTCAGAAGCAAGGTGGAATACAGTATTATTTTCAGATGAAAGTAAGTTTAATTTATTTTCTTCTGATGGTATTTTATGGGTCAGGCGTCCTAAAAATAAAAGAGTTGATCCAAAGTATACTTTGGGCACTATTAAGCATGGAGGGGGAAATGTACAAGTGTGGGGTTGTTTCTCTGGTATGGAAATGTGCCCTATTGTCAAAATTGATGGGATTATGGATCGGTTTAAATATTTAGAAATATTAACTGATAATATGTTGCCATATGCAAAGGAAAACATGCCATTGCAATGGAGGTTTCAACACGACAATGATCCGAAGCATTCAGCTAAAATTATAAAAAAAATTTTTGAGGACAAAAAAATAACTGTTGTTAATTGGCCAGCTCAGAGTCCTGACCTTAATCCCAGAGAATCTATGGGATTTAGTAGACAAAAAAATTCGTAAGGGACATCCCGAAAAATAAAAATGGAGACGAGTTGTTTGAAGCAGTTGAAGCTGCATGGCCTTCTGTACCCAAGGAGACCTTAGGGAATCTGATTGGATCTATGAAAAGGAGATGCCTTGCAGTTATAAAAAATAAGGGATATGCAACTAAATATTAATTTGTTTTTATTATATATTTTCTTTAAATATGTGTTTCTCTATTTTTGCTCCCTGTTTTTTTTTTAATTAATTTACATATGGCTTTATAATAAGTAGAATTATATTGTTTATGTTTTATTTTTATTATCTAGTTTGGTGTAGTATTATAGGATAAAAAAAAATTAGTTAACTTTAATAAAATAAATTTAAAAATAAAAAAAAAGTTTCTTTACTTTTGCTCGGTACTGTAGGTGTCGAAACCCATTTCCAGGCCCCTTGATGAAAAATCCACCAAACTGTCAATAGCCAATGCAGTTGACCTGTTACTCCTGAAACCAAACTGACCCTGCTTAAGGAGATTATTATTTTCAAAATGTTGGTACATTTGATCCTTTATAAGTGATTCCAGAATCTTGGAGAAAATTGGCAACAGTAATATTGGGCGATAGTTTGACACATAATCAACTGAACCTTTGTTTTTATATATTGGTATCACTTTAGCCCACCTTATAGGATGTAGGAAAAATGTTTTCTTTTATGCAGGCATTTAAGAGATTTGTCAATGGATAAATGATAATATTTTTAATTGTTTTAATGAGTTTAACGTTAAGATCAAAACAGTCTTTGCTCTTTTTATGTTTAGGAGAGTTTATTTTTTCTCTAACCACATTGAAAGTCACCTCATAAAATTTAAAAGAGTGAATCTACCAGGAGTTAAAAATTTAGAAAAATTGTTTGTGGGTGTAGGTAATTCTGAGACTATACTTTCTGCAATGTTAACAAAAAAGGTATTAAAAGTTTGTGCAGCTTGATTTTTTGAAGAAATAGATGTAGCATTTTTTGAACTAATTAAACTCCACATTGCTGCCTGCTTATTTTCCGAGCTCTTAATAAAGTTGTCATTTGCAGCTTTACACAGCTCTCCCCGATAAGACTTTTTATACTGAGTTAACTCTTGCTTAGAAACCATAGTAGGATGCTGCAAATGATTACTATGTAGTGCTCGTAACCTTTCCCTCATGTTCCTAAGATTTTTACCAAACCATGAAGGTTTGTTTTCTTTTATTTAGGTTAAAAGACACCAATTGTTCCAAGTGCCGCAAACTTTCTATTTCACACTGACATATTTTGTGACTCATTTGGGAAGTTTAAAAAATTATATTTAATGAAAAATATTTTTAGGGTTTTTTTTCTTTGTTGTCAGTTTGGTCACAGGTCACTTAATGGGTTATTTGTTTTGTTCATATCGTTTATTTAGTCAAGAAAAACTAATATAAGTTATACAACAAGGTTACTTAATAATTACCATATTACATTTAAAAAAAATAAATAAATAATTTAATATAAAATATTTATATGTACTTTTTGTCAGTTTTACACTATACAATTACCACAAACATATGTATATTATACAAGCAAAAACAAGCCACAAATTGGACGAACCAACATGAAAAATTTATCAGAAATAAGTGGCTTATTATACTAAATTTACAATTAAATGATTTTTATAAGCCCTTTTAAAAATCTTCATATTTTCTATTGGTAACATAATGTATTTGTTTAGACCATTCAAAAACATGAATTTTGAGCACATTCTTGGGAAACTCAATATCGAGGTCAATCTAGTATTATGTGCATGGTCGTATTTTGCAACTTTTGAAGATGTGACAATTCAATTTGTTTTAATAGAAATAATAAACTAGAACAATAAGTAATAAGTATATTGTAAATATAGTTTTTTTTCACAAGCTTAAGTAAGATGAACATCTAGATGAATAATAAACCTTATATAAAATTTTCTTAATGACCTGTCAAGTGCATGGACCTTTAAAATTTAAGTCCTAATCTATCCTATGGATGCCTAAACATTAGGCATCCATATGCCTAAGAATTTGATTTTTGTTACACATTCTATGAAATGTTACCTGAGCTCAAGGAATCTTATTTGTAATGTGTAGCTTTTACTCACTATACTTATTAAATATTAGTAACCAATTGTAATCATTTTATGAACACTGTATTTAGAAATTGCCTAAAGAAGTTTCTAAAATAACGCAACCTAAAAAGTTGATAATTAAAAAAAATATCTATATATAATTTTACACTTGCACCAATAAATATAGACTAAGAAAATCCTTTGAAATCTGTAAAAACTAAAAATGTTTCCCTTAAAATTACTTCGTCTGTGTCAAACTACAAAAAAAACTATTTTTTTATATATTCCAGTGCGAAACGAGGTCCTGCGTACGGTTTCAAACTCCAATCCCTAGATTCCTTACTAGATACAAAATCAACCGACAAAAGACTATGCTTATTGCATTACATTGTTGCAACGGTGCGCCAAAAGTTCCCGGATCTCTTAAACTTTGATTCGGAATTGCACTATGTCGAAAAAGCTGCTGCCGGTATGACATGTTGCAAATAATTCAAACATATTTTTTATGACCGATTTTTCATATTTTCAGTATCACTCGAAAACATTTCTGCGGACTTGCACGAACTAGAAAAGGGAATGGAAGCGGTAAGAAAAGAAGCGGAAATTAAGGCGAGGGGCAGTCACAGTTTAGTTCTGAGGGACTTCTTGGCTAACGCTGAAGAAAAGCTTCGTAGGTTGAAGAGTGATGCTAAAATGGCCCAAGAGGTAAAATGAATTTACATTATTAAAAAATTACTTCTGTTACCTATTTGATAATAGTAAAAATAAACTAGTAAACATGTTTGTTTTATAGTTTACTTGTAGTATTGTCCCAGTATGTAAGTGCAGCGTGTTCGCCCGTTTTCCCGACTGCCGATTTCTGAATTGTCATTTTCCCGAATTATCGTTTTATCGAACTACTGATTTCCTGAGCAATCGATTTCCCGAACGATCATTTTCCTGAATACTATTTTCTCGAACCCATTTTACTGAATGTTATTTTTCCCCAACAAATATTCTTTTCGAGTATCGTAATCTACTATAAATAGTAAATTAAAAAAACGTAAGTAACTATACAGTAATAAAATTTATTCACGGTTGGGTTGCGTTGGTTTGGGTTACTGAGTATTTTATGTTAAGAAAAAACGTATTTCTATTGACCCTCTGAGTAATTTAAGTTCGGGTGACATCATTCTTTTGTGGAAAATGGTGCTTCAGGAAAAATGTTGTTGTCGGGCTAACATGATTTGAGAAAAATGTTATTCGGGAATACGATAGTTCGGCAAAAAAGATGTTTGGGATAAATGCAATTCGGGAAAGTGGTCGTTCGAGAACCGATATTCGGGTAAATGACTGGGAATCAAGTGCAATTATAAAATCCGTTTATAAAGGATTTAAAAAATAATCATCTAAATACCATAAATCTTATGATTAGCTTTTGTAACTAAATCTTGGAACATAATTTCTATATAATAATTTACTTTAATTATTTTATCAACAACTTGTATCGTAAAAGCTAAATTTAAACTCAGAAACTGTTTCTCTAAACTCCAAAACTTTCCTTTAAAAATGACTTCTTTTAAAAAACAAATTCAAGGGTAAAAAGAGCATCCTAACAACCCAAAAGAATACCACTTAATATAGTTAGAATAAAAGGTAATATTACTTAAAATGCCCCATAAAAATATCGTCAAATGGTCCAAGAAACGTTTAAAAGTTTAGAAGAAGTAGTCCGATTCAGCTATTCAGAAAATATAAAAATTCGTAGCAGGAAACTTCTTAAAATTACTTGAAATGCCTAGAATTAAATGAAAATTATTTTAAATGTTCGGAATATACAGAAAAGTGCTCTCAACGTCTAAAGTAATATTAAACTGGTTTTTCATGACTGGAATAAAAGTGACAATTACTGCAAAAGTCTGGAACATATACAAAATTACTTTAAATGTCCTGATGAAACTTCTAATGTCTGAAGTAAAATGAAAAATACTTTAAATGTCTAGAATAAAGGAAAAATTGCTGGAATAAAATTATTTCGGCATCCCGAAATCTATAAGAAATTTAAATACCTATTTAAATTTTCCTTTTCGCTAAAGTGAGACCTCGAAGAAATTCCCTAAAAAACCCTTAGAAGTTAAAAATTGTAATACAAAAATTCTTCAAATGAATAAAAGGATTCCTGAACTAGAACTTCTTTAATTTTATTTTTCAATTCAAAATGATGCAATTCCTGCGTCTCTAAAGGTATTCTATTGAAAAACTTAACACCCCAATATTCTGGACCACTTTGACACCTCACCAAATGTTTGTAAGTGGGAACCAATTTATGTTTGGACCTGATATTATAATCGTGAACCTCTGCATGAGTCGCATAGCTGTGTCTAATTTTATAGACAAATAGTAAGTTTTCAAGTATATAGAGAGAGGGGATAGTTAGTATAGCAAAAGTTCTGAAAGCTTCCCTACAACAGTCTCTATAGTTTAGACCTGCCAAGACCCTGATAGCGTTTCTCTGTATTTTAAATTCCACATTAGCAAAAGACAAGCTAATGCAGGTCTACTAAGGGTTGTAGATAGATAATCGGGTATAATAAGTCTACCACAGGGCCCAGGAAGGGAAAAAATTGTGTCTAAAAGATGATTACCAATTCATCGCCTCGAACATTTTCTTATTTCTATAACATTTCCTTCGTTTTGACGCTAAGCTTTGAAAATTTGAAAATTAAGTTCTTAAATTAGGCATTTTTTTTTAACATGAATAATATTGTAAAATTTGAAAAAATCTGCCAAATTCAGTTTACTTTAAAGTTGATTCTATACCATAGAATAATATATCTACGTGTTTAGTGTATCGAAGTTTTAGCGGCTCTATTTTAAACCAACTTTAACTTTGAAGAGAATTATTTAAAAATGTATTAATATATTCTTAAACATAATACCCAGGAAAAAAATGTAATAGATCATTTAAACTTACCAGATGTCATAGACAAACTATCTCTGTGTATTGAGTACTAAGCAGGTCATCTCGTGAGAGTTATTACTAGTTTGTAAGGGCTGATCATGCTTTATTTTAAGCGAAACATGTAACCTTTGGGACATAAAAAATATTTTGACAAGGAGATTTAGCGTTTTTATTTTTTTCTCTTCTTTCAATATCTCTTTCTACATTTTTCTTTTCTACTAGTTTGAGATCCCTTTGGCTCTGGAGTATAATTGACATAAGTTTCTGTAGAGTGTTTTCGTTTTATCCCAGGCTGATGCATTTTGACATTGCCCCTGCTTTCATCTGTATTGCCTGAATTTATTTCAAATTGTACAGTTTCTGCGCAAAGCACAAAAAAAATTAATTGTTTAAGTCTTTTTTTGACATTGCCTTTTATTTGTATATTTATACTTACTAGGTAGCTTTAAAGATAGTAAAGCTGATTTTATTAGGACCAAAATTGTCTATATACCTCGAGAATCATTAGTATATATTTTGTCAGGAGTTTTATTTAACAAGGCTTGATTGCCTGATATCTGTACCCATTTCTCAAATCTTGAAAAGTGTTTTGATGGTTGGGAAACCTATGCTTTTTGATTTTGATAAGACAAGCATCAGTTGTTAATTGCAGAATAGGTCCAAGACATCTTATTTAAAAAAATAATAAGCAGGGGATATATTAACAATATATTAAAACAATGAAAGCTAGTACGGACAGTAAAATGGCAAAAGAATAGGTTAAAACTCCATGACATGAAGCAGTAAAGATGGTACCTGGCGACACGTGTTTCTGCTTTTTTGATTCTTCAGGGCAGAGTAACCAGAAAACCAAAGGAAAAAATAAAAAAAAAACATAAGGGATCACGAACAGGACCAAATAACCAGTTTGTGTATTCAGCTCTATTAACTCCAGTTTTGGAGCACAAAAAACAGCATCCACACAGGAACCATAAGCAACCTGTGTGACACAACCTCAACCCAAGTCAATAGTTTAAAAGAATGAAAGATAGCACAAACAGTATCTATTAATCTTTATTCCATTAACCTATTCTTTTTCCATTTTAATGTCAATGCTAGCTTTCATTCTTTTAAACTATTGACTTGGGTTAAGGTTGTATCTCATAGGTTGCTTATGCTTCCTTAGTTTAAATGCTAAATTTTTGCTCCAAACTGTTCGTGATTACTTATGTTTTTTTCTGCACTTTTTCCTTTGGTTTTCTGGTTGCCCTGCCCTGAAGAAACCAAAAAGCAGAATCACGTGTCGGCAGATACAATCTTTTCTTGTTCTGATTCGTGTCACCGAGGGTACGTGTACCCGATTAACCTATTTTTTTGATTTTAACAATATTTATATAAGCAAGATCCCACTCTTGGCTTCTTTTATCAGTATCTAAAGAGTATCGGTTGTTGAAAATCGCGGGACAGACCTTTTTGCCGGGAGAAGATGTAATTTAAAATATTAAGCGTATTATCTTTATTTTGTTTCTAGGAATGTATTGACTCTTTATGGCAAATAAATTACTTTTGATAAACTGTATTTTAAATTTGAACAAATGCTTTGATAGGGTTTTTAAAGAGTTGAGTCTAAATTGTTTTCTTGACCTAAATGATAAAATAAAGACTAACGAAAAGTCTATAAGATTAATTGTAACGATTTTGATAAGAAATACATAGGGCAAACAAGAAGATCAATTATTGTCAGATTTAAAGAACATGTGGCTCATGTGAAATCTGGAAGAGTTGACAAGTAAAGTTTGGGTGAACATGTTTTAAGTACAGGTCTAGATTTTGTAGGATTATATAATTTAAAATTAGTAAAAAGCAGTTAAGAATAATCGAAAATTAGATGCATATGAAAGTAGCAATATTAATAATCAAAAAACCATTCTTAATAGAGATAAAGGTCCAATCTCTTATAGTCAATTGTATAGTTTATAGTTAGTGTTTAAACTTTGTTCAGCCTTGCTTCATTTGATTTTTTGCTGTATTAATTACATCTTTATATAATTTATATTAATATTTTAATATAAGGCCACTTGTAAGTAGTTTAGTTTATTCTTCTCCCGAATATGCTGACTTCGTTAGGTTATTACTTTTCGAAAATGAAATAAAGCGGTTTCGTTAGTGAGAAAACTGTTTTTGTGATTCGAGTGTCACACCAAAGGTTCCAACCATCGCCCTACCAATTTAATTGTAAGTGCTTTAATAATAAGGCCTTATTTGTCATAAAATTAAGGAACTAAGTGTTGCTTCTTAATTACTATTTTTATTTACTTTAAACCATAAAACATCTCCAATCAAAATACATAATATGATATTTACAAAATTTTAAATAATATTTTTAATTATTATTGAATTAATTATATTCATAGTAAAATTTTGTTAGAAATGGACACTATATTTTAGAGCAACAAATTTTTGTCTCTGAAATATTTTTTTTAGACCAAAAGCCTTGTACCAGTGTGTAATGTGAGTAAAATTTGAAAAAAAAATCTATGAAGATACCGAGATGTATATTCGCAATAAAACTGAATGGAGCAATCAGTGATTAGTAAATTTCTTAGATGTCCCTATTGTACAGTGGATAATTTTCTTATTTCCATATCAAATTTACGGCGATATTTTTTTAAGATGCTTTCAAGAGTATTATACTAGGGTTTAAATAAAATACATCTGCAATCAATACTATAAAATAATAATACCTATAATAATTATAAATAATAATACCTAATAATAATTATACCTTATAATATAACTAATAATATAATATTAATAATTATAACTACTATCATTCGCTACGTTATTCATTACTATTCATACGCTATTCATTACTATCTTACCTGCAAAACTCCAGCAAATCTTCTATAGAAAATACGGGGTTTAAAATAACTCCCATGAAAAACAATAAACCGCACAAGAGCACAATAATAAACAGAACTCAACATAAGAGCTGCAAATTAAAGAATGAGAGAAGTTCTTAAAATATTTAAGAGGAGTTTCTTCGGACATGGCGCCTATTAGTGCAGTATTATCTGATACATGATAATACCGGCACCAAGAGAGGCATAATAAAACAATTAACAAATTTCATTTTTCTGGCCACCTTTCTTCTTTTATTTTTGTACCTGAAACTACTACGGTATGGATCATATATATAGTTATGATTTGCATAGAAGCAATGTAATGCAGCGTGGCCATCTAGTAACTAAAACACAAATCCAAACTTTCTGAAGGAGTGGA
Source organism: Anthonomus grandis grandis (assembly GCF_022605725.1). Taxonomy (NCBI): domain Eukaryota; kingdom Metazoa; phylum Arthropoda; class Insecta; order Coleoptera; family Curculionidae; genus Anthonomus; species Anthonomus grandis. The sequence continues at coordinate 18,806,103 of NC_065556.1, read as the reverse complement.
GAGATATACAGTGAACTCCGATTAGAACGTGCCCTCTAGGGAGAAAAAATTTACTTTATAACCGGAGGTATAAGATAATATAAAAAAAGAAACCCATTAAAATAAATATGTAGATTTTTATTTGGTTTAACTAAAGGGAAACTAAATAAAAATACATTCTAGGTATGTAATACAAAAAAAGATATAATAATTACATGTAACATTGAAATAGGACATCAAATTAAATAAATACATATGTATGTACAAATACACACCATACATTTGTATTTATGATGTTATGATGTTTCGAAACAATTAATTGTTATTTTTTTCACACAATTTTGTTTCCTCGATGTGTTTCTCAACTTTTAACGAGGTTTGTAAAATTGTATCGTCAGATACAATTTTACAAACACGCCATAATCGGTAAATTGTAAAAAATGTATAACAGTTTTAATTGCACAAAGAGCTTTTGCATAACTTGGAATTGGTTCGGTTGTCCATCATCATCGCGACTTTCTTTATCGGAATTTAGATTATTCGCTGAATTGTTTGACTCAGCAACTTTAGCAATAATATCGCGATCCATTAAGGTCTCCGTTGCTACTAAATTATCGTCGATGGTCGTAAAATGATCTAGTTCAGAGAGATATTTTTCTACGATAATTACGTCTGGGCAGTGACCTCGCAACCAATCGCTTAGGGGGAGGTCTCAGTCGTTATTATTATCAACATTTTTGTTTTCTAGTACCACTGATTCAAAGCTAGTCATCATCTGAATCAAACTTGTCAAAAACATTTTTCAATAGTGTTTTATAAACCTTTATTTCAAGATTGCGCAATTAATTTCATCGCGTCTAAAATTGTTATGTTGAAGCTTTCCTGATTATCCAATGCTTGAATTAGGCGCTACATGAAATATCTACGATAATAAGTTTCAAGGCATTTTATTATGCCTTGATCCGTTGGTTGTACCACAGAGGTGCAATAGGGAGGCAAAAATTCTATTCGATCTGAGATGCACAATTGTCAACTAGAAGCAATATTTCAAGCAATATATTGTTTACTGAACTTTAATAGACATAGTACACTGTATCTATATACCGAATCTCCCTGAATCTTTACTACAAATCATATTTTAATTAACATGACGGATATAATAGTGACAAAGATAAATCTTTTTTAGGCTTTTAGCGAATGTGTCGAATTTTTCGCGGAATCTTCAAGAACCACCGATGCTAACACCTTCTTTTCGCTCCTAGTTAGATTTGCAAAAGCCTTCAAAGTAAGTCCAAAACAGTCCTAAAATGTTATTTTAAATACATATGAAAAATACGTATTTTAACAGAATGCGGATCAAGAAAACGAGCAAAGAAGAAAGTTCGAGTTAGCCCAAAACGCACAAAACAAATCGAGCGAAGAAATCTCAAAGAAAAATAAAGTAAACCAGAAAAAGCAACAGGTGAGTTATTTCAAGTCAGTTCCCAATTAACGCGGTGGAGGTTTATGTTTTTTTTATTATAATATTGCAATTTGTATTATTTCGTAATACAAATTGTAATTTTTTTACTCACTGCCTGCATTCACATGCTTTCCACTGATTAATGTTGCGTATGTACTTTTTTGCATTATGTAATTTCCGTCACTTGCATCATTGTTTGTTACTTTTGCTTTCTTACATAAATTTAATTTTCTTTTTATATGGTTTGATTTTCTAATCGAAATAAAATTACCGCGCGGGTTAAAAGTGCTAATCGATGATTGTCAAAGAATAATAATATTTATTGGGTGAGTTCCTAACACAACACTAGTATTTAATGTTTTTTTTTTAAGAAAGTTGACGTTTCGTATCTCTTTTCAGACGCCAAAATTGCCAAATTTTATGGCTAAAATACTTGAAGATTAGTATTGCGAGTACTAATGTAAGTCAAACCATTAATAAGTAATTTATGTAGTTGTATGTAAATATTTGACAGACAGTATAGTACATTCAATCTGGCATTTGACATTTTAAAGAATCCAGTCAGTTTTTGTTTTTTTTTCAGTCGTTAGTGTTCCTTGTGGAAAGTCGCCTTGCCGTTTTTTGAGAATTTTGAATTCGATTTTCTGGCTAAATCATAAGGCGTACAGAAAAATCAATAGAAAGGCAAAAAATTATGTTATTTACTACTGTACAACTTACGGTTTAGCTGGAAAATCCAATCCAAAAGCTGGCTAGGGATACATATTTACCTTCTTAAGCATTCTTCATAAACCACTAAGGACCGACAACAAAAGCTGCATGGATTTTTGAAATTTACAGACCTTTTCAGATGTCAGATTGATTGGACTAGTAAAATACACGACCTTCTTATCCACACAATTGCTATCATCTTGTTTGTACCATACGTACTTTTATGCAAACTAAAACGTTATGAATAAAACAATTCTAGGCGAGTAAAAATTTGTTTTTAATAAAATGGAAGCATGTCACAAATTAAGTCATTAACGTCTTGGTTATATTTAGAAATTTTTGGTTATATAGGTTTTGAAAGGATATACAGAGAATATACGGATATATAATGAATAAACAATAATTTAACAGCAGTCAAGTCAAATTCTCAGTGATGAAGATGGGATGATCAGAAGTTATTATATTATGGATGAGAAAACCATATTATAAATATAAAAATAACTAATGCCAAGAGTAAGAAAGTTATGTTTTTTGAGAGGAAATGATAAGGGTGGCACTCTGTATGAGATAAGCTAAAAATTGTATTAAATTAAGCCGTTAATGCAAATTTATACATCAATTAATCGTTTTTAGTCAATGCCTTTGACTTTTGGAGTAAGGAGATTTGACACTTTTCTTAATAGAATGTTACTTATTTACAATTTCTTATAAGACTTCCTGTGCCCGGAATTATAATTAAACAAATGCTTTGTCACACAAATTCTAAATAAATAAGAGGTATCCAGCAGTTTGGTAAATATTGGCTTCATACACTATAAGAACAATATTAATAATTAATATGACGATTTAATAAATTAGATTTCTTTTTCCAATAAAACCAATAGTTCAATTTTCATTAAAAACCCTTTTTAAGATTTCCAAATAAACGATTTTTTTATTATTTTAAAAGAATTACTTCTCAATTGCATTTTTTCACAAACTATAAATTAATAAATTTAAAATCCGAAGTTTCGATTCGGTTTCGTTTCGACTGGTCATCTCTTCAATTTTATTTTCTAAAGTAATTGGATAAATAATGGAACTAGGACTGTTAAAAAAGCACTTCAGGTAACCAAGCATTTGTTAAATTCAAACATTTTAATTTTATTTCATAAATAACATTTAAAAAAGAGACGATTAATAATAATTAAGGATTAGTAAGTATAAGACTGGGTTGAGTTTTTATACTTTAACAAAATGTTACTTTATGCACAATAGGAAGCCATTAAATCCTCCCAAAATAAAGAAAGTTCTATGCGGTTTCTAAGGTGGCAAATATGGCAATTAATACAATTGTTGCAATTATACAATGAATTTTCCTTTTATCACCACTTTTATCATGCTGAATGCATTACTATACCGGATTGGCTATTTTCTATAATGGACCAACGCTATTTAAGGGTAAAAAGGTCTCCGTTTAAAAAAAATTGTCATACGATGTTGCTACTTCTATATGAAACCGGCACCGTCTTTGTTATTTTATATAAAACACCCTAAATACCACTTTTCAGTTTACGCTTTATGTAAAAAATTACGTTTGCAGGCCGATGCATAACCCTTAATTTCTTCTAAATACAAAATGAAGTGGGTTTCTAGAAAAAGAAATACTTTGTGGATTGCATCAATCTTTTGACAATAAATATAGAGTGGTCAAAAATTAGCCTGTAGAGTTACAATAAAAGTACTAAGTTCGCCTACTTGTAAAACAATGGTTGTTCCAAAAAGTATTAGTTGTAGGCTGTCCACTAAAGACTTTTAACCCTATTCAACAAATCCAATTGGAATTCCTATAAAAAGTTTTGTATTGAGTCAGTATGTATCTTGCAAACGAAATTTTTTATATAAAAAAAAACTCAAAAACGGTTTGATTGAGTCATAAATAATTATATATCTACAAATTTATATAGAATGTAAAAAGTAAACCGGATTTTCCATTATAAATTAAGAATGTTTGAAAAATCAAATTTGTTACAAATGTTTTATAGAGAAGTGGAAGAAGAACTACCATATTTAAGGCATGGAGTGAGCAGTCCCTTGGGCATTTGTGACCTCAAATTAAAGGTTAAGTAGTATTTATCTGCACGATATTTAAAAAAATATAGGATCAAAAAAAACTTATTTTTTGTAAAATGTTATTTTATTAAATAAGATGCAATCTATTTTGAAACTCATTTTTTACATTTTGAAATAGATGCACATTCTGTTATATTTCGTTGCCGAAGATTATCAAGGGACTTTGGTTGTGTTTTACACAACAGTTTTTAGTGATCCTATAAACTGTGAGAAAAAAATCAAGGGATGTTCGATCTGGTGATTTTGGCAGCCATTCATTTGGACCTCTTATTCCAAACCATTGATCTGGAATTGTATCGGTTAAATATTCTCACCGGAAAAATATAGGTGGCGCTCCATCCTGTTGAAAATGTATTGGTGCTTTATATATTAATGGTTGCCATTAATAAATAAAGCCCCAATAAAAGTATTACCTAATATTCTCGCCCATACATTTATTTTGTCTGGGTACTGTTGTTTCCTTGAAAATATGCAGCTTTCGTCACGCCAATACCAACCGTTATGTTTATTAACAAAACCATTAAAGAAAACGTACATTCATCGGTATTACGAACAAATATTTTCAAACAAGTCAAGAGTAATCTGCATTTGTATTTTGTACGGATGACAATGATTTAATTTCAGTACCTTAAGAACAGATTCAGTGTCTATTAATGCTAAACCTTCGCGTAGACATTGTAGGATTCATAGCAAAATATTCTACTTGTGCCGCTTTATTAAGTACTCTATGCTAAATTTTTGTTTGTTTGTCACTTATTCTGTTTCTTCACGTTTTGAAATCAATTTTCCTTATGTAAGTGTAACTATGTAAAAGAAGTTATGTTAAATTAACCGTTTATTATACCTTTGAAATAGAATTAAATAAATTGGCATAGGTAATGTTTATTTAATAAAACCTGACCGGCTATACAGGTATTTGGAGCAAAAACATTGTTTGTACCAAAAAATGTTTGCAATTTGCGCATTAAATATCTTATCTTGAATAGCATTTAACAATAAAATGTTTCCTTTACTTATTATAGCGTATTTAATTTGAATTGTATGTTTTTTCGATTCTGCATTACAAAAAAAAATTGCCCATGAATACTATTCAAAAAGAACTTAAATTTCAGGTATCACAAAAGGGTTGGTGCTATTTAAAATTTAGGGGTTGGAGTGCATAGAGCCTAAGGGGTTGTTCACCCCATGACCTAAATAAGCTAGTTCTCTTTCCCCTTACCTACATAACATTTATACCAAATTTAGTTGTTCTGACTTTTTTGGTTTCAAAGATATTTGCATTGAAAGTGTTCAAATTAACACCCTGTATAGAAGGAAAAAAATAGATTTTTACCTATAATCGACTTTGCCACATTTTCAAAAATCTCCAAAGCCTATGTTCCGACAAATCGATCGCAATTCATCATATAGGGTGTCATATGTCACTTATTTCATGCTTGCTTTGCAACTTGTTTCCATTCTAATATGCTATAAGTTTTACTCGCCTAATACACCCACTAAGCAGCTTCCACTTAGTACTCATACTTTTGAGCTAAATAATTAACTATTTTCTCTACAAAATTACAACAATTTAAATAAATATAACCAAAAGTAACTTTCCCTAACTAGATATAACAGTGCCCTATTTTGTAGAAGTTTGAAAGCAAAACATTTACAGGGCGATTTTAAATTAAGGCATATCATTTAATGAGTTTATTCAAATACATATGTAATATAATTTAAAATCGCTCTATAGACTAAAAAAAGAACAAATGAAATGTAATGCGCGATATCTCCCACAGGAGGCGGTCATAAACGAGCTGAAAACCAAAACGAGGTTGGTGCAAGAGAAAAAGCTGCTCCACCAAGACGAGGTTTATAACGGGGCCCTGGAGGACATCCTTTTGGGCCTGAAAAGCGAGCCCTACAGGAGGGCCGATGCCGTCCGTAGGAGTCAGAGGAGGAAAATCGACAATAATCGATTATCGAAGACGATGGACGAGTTCGAAATTTAAACTTTAAGTTTTGTTTTTTGGTTTGGCAGGGTTAGGACGGATTGGTGACACCTATAAATAGGTCTGTTTTAACTTTGTTTTGACAGGTTGAGTCAACGAAGTCGTTTATTACCCTTGGTGCTACAAAGGTACATTTCTTTATTCTCTGAAACTATTAGTTTCGCCTGTTAAATATATAAGAAAAGAGACGCACAATAATAAGCTCAAAAATGTCTTTAAATACGCGACGGTTCTATTTGAAAAAATGTACTTGCTTGTTTTTTAAATGGATTTTAAAACTAAAGAATATCCAATTATATAATAGTCCAGGACAAAATATTGACAAATATTACACTAGTAGACAGCCATTATGGCGCAAGTGTCTGGATATGTTTCCTTTAGTAATTTGGATGTGCTGAATCTGAAAATCATGTTCTTTTTGTGCCGTCAGGTCAAGTTTTCAAGATATTACGAAAAATTTAGTTTTTTGCACAATATAAACATTTAGCATTTTTTTCGACAATATTTTTGCAAATTTTGAAATTAACAACACATCGAATCGAGTCTCTACAGAGCCAGTAAACAACAAAAAAAAATCCATACTTTCATCAGCCACTGTATTAGTTTCAGCCAACATAGTCGTTTTTTAAAAAAATAAATGCTTATACTAAATGTATCCTCTATTTTCTACATAAAAGTTGCAGCACTTGAAGAAAAACGTGTGTAGATAACCAAAAACAATAATTTAGCCGCAAGCGCGTATTACCAACAACTAATAAACGTGCCACGAAACGAATTCTGGTCGGCAACTACTTTTTTTTAAATATTATCACGAAATAGTCTTAAAAATATACTAGGGCTTTTTGCAAGTATCTATATATCAGTAACAATTAAAAGTACTGATTGGACACAATAATAGCTCATACGCTTAATTCCAGAACTAGTTATGTTGGTACAGAGAGGAGATATGTGGAAAAATACACAATAAGCTATTGATCTACAAAATTTCATTAAAATTCGATTTATATTGTGTTTGAATTTCACAGATTGATGGAAATCACTCGAAAAACCATATTTTATTTTCGCAATATCTTGAAGACAAGACCTGGTCAGAATAAATGAATGCCATTTTCGGAATCAGCGAGCCCAAAATACCCTCAAAAATATGTTCAGAACTTTGCGCCAAACAGATTTTTTTTTCGTATACCAGTGTTATCTTTAGGGTGGTAAACTACCGCGCCTTTGTTGGCTCACCCTGTTCATTAGTTGGAAACAGTTAAATGCAATACATTTAAATAAAAATCTCTTAGATATCTTTTGTGCCTTGGTATAATAACATTATACAAGGATATTATATGTAAACATTTGAGACTGAAGCTGCTCTTCTACCCGCACCCTGTATGTTATTTATGGATTACTTAGTTTTTTACTTAAAGTTATTCAATAAAATTTAAAAAAAAATGCTCGAAAATGCATATAAACTGTATATTACCATGTTTTTAGTCTTTAAAAATATATTTTTAAGTAAGAACTCGATTATTATCGAATTTAAATAAGCTTTAAATTTATAAAAGACTCAGTGCCTTCATTTGTGAACTGAAATATTTGGAAAATTTTGTACTGTTGTGTATTTTTTATATAAATTGTTTTTGACGTAATTTATCGCACAATGAGTTTATGATACATAACTATTGAGATATTGGGATATCTCCAATTAGGGCGGTCCGATAAGTACTTAAACTACAAAAGAGAAACGATAATTTAGGAAAATGTGCGATGCATTTCTCAAAATTTCACAGTCACCTTTCCGACTTATAGGACGTTTTTTTCCATGTTCTGAGCAGGTTCCCGGTGAAGTCCACTGTTTTGACTGTTTCTTGATCTATGGTATGTACCACTGGATCAATGTTTTGTCGACGGTCATAAAAATCGCAGACTCTTTCAATTTACATTTAAAAATCATCACTCTGAAGTGGTTTGGTGCGCTTGTTGTCCAGAGTGAGCAACGCTGTACTATCTCGCCAATAGCCTTTGGCTTCCTACTGTCTCAGGTATGTAGCGCAAATTCAATCGGCGGTGTGTCGATTTTATTGTAGATTTTTGAAAGAGTACAGCATTCAGGTGCTCTTTGATTTCGCTGTGCGATTTCCCTTGCAAAGACAAGAATTGAATCACATACCAGTATTGCTCTTTTTCCATTTTTCTTATATCCGCGAATACGTCCGCTCCCACATATAGGATTCACAAGTTTATATCGGATCAACCTCGTAGGTTGCAAGCAAATGATAAAAACGAAGATTTGATGAGATCACTTACTTTATTCGAGGAAATCGTTAATAAAATAACCATTTTAACCTTTCCCATAATTTGTTAATCATGATTTGTTTAAACCTTGATTTTTGTCATTTCCCTGCGGCATATAAGTAATAAGTTTTACTTTCTGTTCACTATGGCTAATTCAAATAAAAACCCTTGATGTTAAAATATTGTTGACGTATGTAATTATTTTAATCTTTCCCGGAAAACTAATGATTTTTGAGCCATTAGCTTGCAATCCAGAAACTAGTACAAATTCATTTTACACTCCATGACAAAAAAAATCTAAACTAAATCAATAGTAATGTATCAATAACGATAAATAAATCATTGAAGACTTTAAGGCAATAGTGTATAAACCATAATAAATATACTGTAATATTTGTGATTTCTATATATAGTGGATAAGGTATATTATGTATTTTGCTACGCATTTTGTACAAACTGTATATATAAATTATATCACTTATTAATAAGATTTATTTAGTGGTCCTCGATTAGTTGTAAATCCCCATAATTTCGTTCGGAAATTTAAAAGCATTATTTGTTATGTATGCTAAACAATCATATCCGTTAATTTTTGTAATAGTATGTTATGTAGTACGCACAGATATTTTTAAAGATATATATTACATTCCCTAGCGGTAGCAACATGATAACATCTATTCGAAATTTGTCAATTAAGTTTTTTAAGTTTTGATTGTCGGCGTTTTCGTTTAATTTCTGTTGTAAAAATTTTATACTAAATTTGTTATAATAAAAAAAATCAAATCCTAAATAATTTTTTTTTCAGAAATGTACAAACAAACAATGCGTTTATCGATTTAAAGGTAGCACTTCAATCAGTGACTTGGAATGGTTTCTTCAATATTATTATTTAAAAAAAAATGAAAGATAGCACGGATAGTCAGATAGCAAATAATAGGTTTATCGGGTAATTTCGTAAGACGGGAATCCCGATAAACCTATTTATTATTTGCTATTTAACTATCGGTGCTATCTTTAATTTTTTTAAACTATATGGATTCGGGTTGCGGTTGTATCACACAGGTAGCTTATTGATGGATGATTGCTCCAAAATCGGAGTTAATAGAGCTGATTATACAAATTGGTTATTTGCTCCTGTTCGTGATCCCTTATGTTCGTTTTCCGTTACTTTTTCCTTTGGTTCTCTGGTTGTCCTGCTCCAAAGAAGCCAAAGAGCAGAAAGACGCAGGTACCATCTTTACTTGTTCTACTTCCCGTCTTACGGAATATCCTGATAAACCTATTATTTATTCTTTTATGTCATAAAAGCCAAGAATTTATATTCAGTATAGCTCTATAAACTAAAATAGACATTGCAATATTTTTTGCGATGATTTTTAAAAAAAGATTTATAAAGGATTCTGAAAGTAAAAATCAAATCACCATGACATTTTTGTTTTTCAAAAGCTAGTAATTTAGCATTTTAAAGTCTCTCAACGTAAGGAATCCGCAAACCATACATTGATTTAAAGATAAAATTCTACTTTTTAAATTCAACGTTATTTATTTGGTAGGGTAGCTGCGGATTTTTTTTCTCAATCTAACACTACTTGTCTGCGTTAAGAGGAAGCAATTATTCACTGCACTACTTCCAAATGAATGAATGCCGTCAGAAAACATTGATACCTAACATTTTAGTTCTGAAGATAAGCCACACGTGTAAGCGAGGAACAGGAGAGGGCTAAGTACGGCGTCCTGAGGGATTCCACTGGATAGAATTTTGAAATAAACATTTTGTACTTACCATGAAAAAATTTGCAGTAAATCGTTTGAAAATTGCCATTTGTTATCTGGCAATAAATTTTTTTCAAAAAAGTGACTAAAATATAAGAAAAAGAAATAGGTTCCTTGAAAGTAAATAACTTTAATTGTCGAATATAAACATATTTAACAAACCGTGAAAACTAATTAATTAAACACAAACAAATATTTGCAAAGCTGATATACTTTAGCTAATAATTTAATATCATTAGTTTTAATAACTAACAAAGTTAGTTAAAAAGGTTAGTCGTTACGTAAGTTGAAAACGATGATTGCTACTAGTTTACATATGAGAGAATCAATGTACAATGTACAGGAAGTACTCGAATGAAGTGCGTAATATAAAAAATAGAGAGGGAATTTTAGGAGAATAGAATAAACATTTTAGTCAATCAAATGTTCCAGTATTGAACTTAATAAATAGATGTATTTTTATGTTTTTAATTTATTAACAACTTGTAAACCTCTAATCTAAAAATTTTATATTATGTTTTATTCTTTCATTAATTTTTCTGATAATAAAATGAATACAATGATTTTTAACTCTTGCACTTCATTCTCGCCTTGTTTCTTAAATATATCTTAACATTATCACTCTAGAAATAGACAAATAAACTCTAAAGAGGTATGGTATCTTCCAATCAACTGAAACACAAGGTTTGGACTACTTTTTGGATTTCTTGATAACCTTGCTGCCTTTGGGCTTGCTTTCCTCTGTAAATTATTATAAAAATGATGTAAATATATAGTGTGTTCGGGATTAGGTTGTCGATTAAAATTTATTTATTTAAAAGGCTTGTAATAATTTTTATGGTAACCCCTGTAGGTGCAATAATATAAAAAATAACCCTGTAAACTATCGGTCAATAAGTCCGCAAGGTTTTTCAGTAAAACACTGTTTTTTGACTTCATTTGTCAACGTACTTTCTGTCAAGAGTAATAAGTGAGTGCGGAAGCAATTCCAAGCGTAATTATTGATTTGTGACATGGCGCATTGCCTTGGTGGAAAATAATTGTTTTCTTCTTCATATGGGCCTTTTTTTCCGCCATGTTTTCCTTCAAGTGCTTCAATAATGCTATGTAATAATCGCCGTTGATTGTTTCACCTTTTTGAAGGTAGTCTATGAATGCAATTCCATGAGGATCCTAAAATACAGAAGCCCAAACCTTCCCAGGTAACTGTTGCACTTTTGGTCTCTTCGGACGACTTTCACCGGCCTCTGTTCACTCAGCTGGTTGTCTATTCGACTCTGGTCTGTAGTGGTGGATTTAAGTTTCGTCCATTGTTATATACCGACGCAAAAAGTTCTTTTTATTACGCTTGAGCAGCTCCAAATACTAGATGAGATTATAATAAAGTAAGGGTGAAGTTACACTGCGACCTATAAGATATTGTGTGCCCCTTTCTAACTACTACTTAATGTTAGTCTCAAGTCAAATTACTTCATACAATCCTGTTGCTTTGATGAAAGCTAGTAATTGTGACGGCTTTAGCGATCGGATGATTCCTGCTAAAACGCTTCCGCATGCAGTTACTAGGTGTTCTGAGGTCTCTTCCCCGCAGAATCTACATTTACTGTTCTAGTTTTAATTTTCTGGGCTGTTCTCGAAGGTGACGGTGTCCCGTGAAACTTGTTAGAGCTTTAGATCTTTTTGAACCTCGATCCCCGATGATCATCCCAGAGGCGTTCTCTAAGTTGTTTCTCCATCTCTTAAAGCTTATAGAGGTAAGTACTCTTGCCTATGCCGTAGAAATGTTCTGGTCCCACAAACCGAATGCTGGAACCCTTTGCCAAAATCTTGGCTTCTTTGTTACCCTGCAACCTCGTGTGTCCAGGTGCCCAACATTACTCAGTCTTGCTATAACCGCTTGACTATCGGTGAAGATTGCGATGTTCTGCTTGGGATAGTGTCTATCCAGGATTAATTGAGTGCATCTTTCTATAGCGTAACAGATGCTGGTGTGTTTACCCAGCGGCTCTGAGTATTTCGAGCCAGGCTCGAATTGTTCCGTTATAGAACTATCTGTGTACCATTTGATGATATTCGATGTAGGTGGCTGGGTAACTTTTCCATGTTTCCACACTTTTCCGTCACATTTGCTATCAGTTTTCGTAGTGAAATTCCTCACAAAGTTATATTTCCTAGTTATATTGTCTTTGGGAATATTAAACAGGGAGACAGATCTGGTTTGAGATGTCCAGGCTGATAGATATTCTTGGTGTTCGTTCTACACCTGGCTAATGTAAGCATGGCTCTTTTAACAGCGCCCTCTACCGCCAGATAAATAGGTTCTACGTTAACTATCACCTCCAGTGTTGTTGATGGGCATGTTCATAACTCCTATGATCCATACGCATGCGAGTCTATGCACATTGTCAGGATGTAATGGAGATCGTCTTTACGCGGCGTAAATAATAGCAGCAGACCACTACCGAATCAGGTGGAAGAAATTTTACCATTTCTCCAAAATAATCCTCAAAAACATCTGCATTCATATCCTCAGGATAATCTCCCGCCCAACTCTGCTCAAACCTTCTTTTACGAAACCGTCTTCACTTCCAAAATGTGTAATTATGAGTCTTTTCCATTTTCCCGAAGGCACTTTAATGGCCATTGATAGACCTTCCATGGAAGACCCTACGTGGGCAATGTGCTTACTGGCTATATTTTTATCTTGTCATATTTTTTAAACAATTTATCCCTCGTTAAGCCAAGCCAGGTTTCATCAATAATAAAAAAAAAATTGTTTTGCTCCCTGGCATATTTGTATGTTTAACACCCCGGTGTAACAACAAACACCATGTTTAACACTTTTGAAGTAATATTTATACTTTGTGTTTTTATTACCAGCCCTATGTATTTATTTATTTATGTCCGCCAGATTACCTGGCGGAAGCACAATGAGGTGTCCATTACCTGCCAAATTAACTTAATTTTACTTTTAAAAATTGCATCTTCTTACAGCGTTCGAGCGCCTACCTTTTTTCTCACTTTATTTATTAGTTAGGTACTAAGTTTACCTACGCCCATGAATTACCACAAAACTCTCGGAAATTTACATTTTATTACTCTCTACCTATTTGAAATACAGTATAGATTTCTACAGATCATAATGTCTTTAGTGGCTTTATTTTTCGTAAATTCTAGATGTTTATTCCAATTGAGTTTGCTATTGTCACTCCCAAATATTTTAGTTCATTCGATGTATGTACAAATTGTCCGCCCAGGTAGATATCCCTGGTTGGTTGCATTTTGCTTTTACGAGTGAATAGTACAATGGTAGTTTTGCCGAATTGATGTTTAACCCTACTGACACAGAAAACAGACCAAGGATTTCCTCTTTGTGTTCTGTGCCTACTGACGTATATACACTATTCTTCCGACGATACATTAATTTCCGCACCCATGCGGGCCAATAAAATCACGGATCGCCTTCGGATTTTGTCGGTCGGCATCGTCGAAATAATCGGCGAGACTGTTAATGTGGTTTGCTAATCTCATTTTCAATTTTCAGCGTTGAGTTTTTGAACCGTTTTGTTGTTTATTTACAATTTGTGCGACCAAGAGTAATTATTATTACTTATATTATCTTGTTGCCTTGTAAATTCAAAACACCACCTTATATTTAGATTAATTTAAACACCTTTATTTGGTGAACATGGATATAAACAAGTACCTTTGTGAAATTTTATTGAACAGTATATATTTTTTTAGGGATAATAAATTAATATGTGAAGATTGTGGCAACTAATTTTCTTCTATTTCAACATTGTATCGGCATATGAGGGATATACATAATAAAAAACAGAGTGAAAAAGAGAGCAAACACATTGTTGGCTCCCTTTGTCTGAACAAAGAGAAGTTTACATCCTATGATTCTTTAATAAGACACTTTCATAGTACCATTCATGATATACATATTAAAGAATCTGTTTTAAATTTTAGGAACTTTAAAATAAAATTTTATTAAAATAATATTTTAAATTTTAGGTTGGTAATTTTTTAATAATCAATCATGTTTTAGGATATGTCAGTACATGTTTGCAACGGAATTTAAAGTCTAAAGGAAGCATTCGCATTCAAGGAATTTGTCTATCAAGAATAATAGTTAAAATTTTAGTAGATGGTAGGTATTTATTTGCTTAATAATTATTAAAATAAAAGATTTATATGACATTCTTTCAGGAGTGATTAGAGTAAGATTTTTTGAAACCCACATATAGGACACCCATAGGGTGAACATGATTCAGAAAAGTTTATGGATGATTTTAGAAATTTTATGCAGACAGTAAAGCAAAAAGAAATGGTGATATTTAAAAAGATAAAAATAGAAAAGCAGCAGTATTATCCCAACAAAAAACCTAAATAAATTGGCTACATTTGTTGGCTTATGGTGAAGGATACTCATAAAATATATTTTTTTAATTTTAATTTTGCCTTTGTTATAATTAAATAATATATTAGTGTTTGTTTCATATTTATTGGTATTTGTTTGCAACTTTTCTAAGTAGAACCCTTTGTGCAACTATGTTATATATTGCTTAATAGATGGCTTAATAGATGAAGTTGATATAATAAATTTTGAATATTCTGCATCAGTGTTATGAATAAACCTACTTTATTTAAATATAATCTGGTTGTTTTATTCATATTTAATAATCTCAGATTTAATAGGTAATCATAATAAAATAATACCTTTCTGAACTTTTTTATTTTAAAATGAAAATGTTAAATAATATAATGGATTACTAGATAAAATCATAACAAGATGTGTTCTTTTTAGACTATTTAATAAAATTATCAATTTTTTATACTAAATTTTAATTGAGCGGATTAAGTGCCTGAAATGAGATAAATTCTATTTTAGTAAAAGCAAAATTAATAAGATCATGTAACAAAAGTATTTTCCGTCATTTGCTGAAAATAAACAATTTCTTTACGTAAGTTTATTTTTCTCAAATTCCTCTTATAATCAGATTTGAAATACGCGCCTTAATTATCTGAGGCAATCACAGACAAAGCGCCGTGATTGGCCCGCATGGGTGCGGAAATTAATGTATCCTATTCTTCCGTAATGCTTAGGCTTCTTTGTATCAGATCGTACAATGTTTCCTCGTACCTGTCCTTAACTATAATGACAATGTCATCAGAATCTCCTATGTAGGTCATTCTATGGTTTGTCAATATTTAAAGTAGTTCATCGACTAATTCATACTCTCGTAAAAATTTAATCACTAACACGTTGTTGCTTTTGATCGAATGTAAGCACGCGCGGCACCCACTTTGACAACATCTCCTACATGGACTATAATCCATGTATAGTCGTACCATAGATTTAAGAAATAATTATAAATTTTAATCTCTTATCGCAATAACGACATATTGTAAATTCGGCCTCTCCGTCTGGGGACTCCACTTTTAGGTATTTAAATTATACCTATACTTTTTCATAATCTTTAAATTATAACGACACTATAAGAGATTATTATCTTTGGTGGCGCTTAATATTATTTCTTTTATTTTATTTTCGTAGTAATTTTCTTACAATATTAAGTAGCGGTATAAGTTCAGGTCAAGCATACCTAATTATAAATTAAGAATTATACCTGCAATTATTTTTCTTTCGGATTATATTTAATATTGTTTATTTTCTAGAAAATTTTCAAAAATTCTCAGTTCGGTATAAGTACGTCAAAAAAGGTTTATATGCCGATGGCTTGTTTTCTCACATTGGATACCTTATGTCATAGACTAAAAAAAAAATATTTGCTATATTTATCTTTTCAGTACATCATACAAATGATGCCCTGAATTGAAAACCAACGCATTCAAAAATATCCATGAAAGAAAAATGCCATTACAACCCATTTAAATTAAATTTGAAGAAGTAGTCCATTCTTGCAGTGGAGTTAATAGTTCAATGGGTTATCATTTATATCACATTGAACTAAGTTTAACAAAACCTCCTTAATCGTTATCCCTGATGATGGACATGTTCTATGTCCGAAACATGTTGGATTGATATTTTTTTTATAAATTTAGTGGTGAATGACCGGAATACTTTCAGTTACCCATTAAAATTAAATGCAAATAGATAAAAAATTCCTTACCTTGCAATTTTTTCTTTTCCAATATCTGTCTTTCCAAAAAATTGAAACGTTTCAATCTCTCAAAAATCGTCATCTTACTGGCTTCCAGAGCCTGGTTCTTAGCAAAATCCAGGCGTGCCTTATATTGTGCCAGTCTCTTATGGTAAAAACCGTCCAAATGCTTAAGAAAAGGTTTCAGGTTCCTCGGCCTTATCCAGGCCCGTGTAACCGGAGAAGAATCAAAAAACGTTACGTTATACCATCCCTAAAATTCATGCAAATAGTTGATCTAAAGAACAAACAGTAAAAACTTCTTACGGGGGTCAAATTATCACTTCCCAACCAGAAATAATCTTCTTCTTCCGGGGAGTCATCGACCATAGCCGGCCACCACGGATAACCATCTAATTTGGCCCACACAAGACTGCCTGCGTTGTACTAAAACCATTTTTTTATAAAACAAATATTTAATTATTTAAGGTGCAGTAAAAATACTTCGTTTCTTATTAATTTAGCTTCTACTTCCGGGTTAATGCGAATTTCCGGACTGGCACACGTATTATAGTTCGGATCTGGATTCATACAGCAATACCATTCTTCTGGCAAATCAAGAGGATCTTTCACGTCTGGTAAATATCGAGTCTAGGAATAAATAAAGTGCATTAATAAGTCTCTTAAACAAACTTCTCTTTATTTGCGTTTTTATAGAAGCTATAAAGCTCTTAACCTTATATTTGGTCGATGATTCGATCTCTATGATATCATCCTCAGGATTCAAATCAGAAAAATATGACATTTTATAAGCAAGTATTTTAACAGAACAGTTCCGTTATGGACATCGTACAAATAAATATCGCTATGCCCCAATTCTGGTAGTTCTTAGGGAAAAATACTGGGTGCATAGTAGGTAAAAAAAGAACTAAATCATTAGTTGACTATATTGCTTATAAAGCCTTGCGAGCGTCTAAGAGATTTTGGAAATTTATACTACAAAAATGTTGTTTGTCTATTCCCTTGCAGATTGTGAATACTTTTGCAGATTTCTTTAGTAGCATGTTTAATAGCTTTACTTTATCTACCGATAACAGTCATGTAGAATCTGCTTCTCAGCATATTGATATTTATGAATTAAATCATGTGAATATATCATCATTAGGGACTGCAGGGTTTGACAGTATTCCTTCTTTTCTCCTACGTGATTGTGCTTCTGCTTTCACTGAACCTATCTATACTTTTCAATTTGACAGTACGCACAAGCCCTTTTCCCAACGTCTAGAGCTATCGCTCAATCTCCATTTTGTCTAACTTTTCTAAAAACATTAAAATTTGCATTTATAGCAACCTGTTTCACTAAATTAAGCATCTTATTTCTTTTAATCAGCATGGTTTTTTTTAGTGTACATCAGCAATAACTTATTTAACATAATTTCTGCGAAACGCATATGAGGTCGTAGATTGCAAATGTCAACTTAATGTAAACTACACAAATTTTAGTCCTATGGTTGAATCCTTTGGTGTGACGCTCAAATTACGAGACAGTTTTACCACTAACCAAAACTCCTAAGAGTTTTAGTGGTTTCGTAATTTACACTAATTTTGATAGGTTGGACTATGAAATTCTCTACAAAAAACTTTATAAAGTGGGCTTTCATATATAGTAGAGTTTTTATCTCTTACTAATTACAAAGACCGCAATTTCTGAAGTTCGATGTATGCAGATCATCTACCTCCCCCAAGGTAATGCCCCCCCGGAGAAGCGATCTTGCTCCATTTTTTTTATTTTGATTTTTATCAATGGCATTTCCACGAGTATTGTCCATAAGTTTCTACTGTTTGCCGATGACATGAAGGGTTTTCCGACTTATTAAGAAATCATCATGACTGCAAGCATGTCAGTTTCGTTGCTCAAATATGAGACTATCTTTGGTTATACAAGGTGTCTACTATAAAAACTGCCAAACTTTAAGAGGTGATTAAACAAGTCATTTGCAACAAAAAAATCCTATAACATTTTTTCGAAAAGTTGTTAGTTCTTCTGGTATTTAACATTTTTTGATTTTATCAAATTTCTTTGTTTTTTTTTTCATATAAATAATACCTCCGTTATTCTTATCACCACATAAAATTTAGATATACCACCTGAAAGAGAATTAAATTTGCTATAAGATTGGTATATTTAACTTTTTGAGTAATTTTTTATACCGGGTGTTATCAGAAG
Organism: Anthonomus grandis grandis; assembly: GCF_022605725.1. Classification (NCBI taxonomy): domain Eukaryota; kingdom Metazoa; phylum Arthropoda; class Insecta; order Coleoptera; family Curculionidae; genus Anthonomus; species Anthonomus grandis. The sequence goes on along the minus strand of NC_065556.1, from coordinate 18,787,452 downwards.
TTAAATGTAACATTTGGGAAATGTGCAAAATTAGTGTCATCTTCTTCGTTGTCGTTTTCTAAAATTTGGTAAATAGGGACATGTTTTTTTTTCAGCAAAAACTACTGCATTTACTATGCTTTCCAATGATATACTGACTTTTGTGATAGCTATTTGTTTTCACAGCAATATCATGGGCAAAAGAAAGAAAACCACAAAAATTAAAAGTTTTCAAATTTTATATTTCTTGATCTTTTAAGCACCAATGCGGTGAGTACTTGTAGATCTATCTTCCCTAATACAACAACTCCACAAATTTCCATTAGAGAAGCCGTAAACAAATAACATATCGCGATATTCATTCTTTAAGAAAAAAGGCAGGTTTTCCTTTTTTTGTAAATGGCAATGAATCCGCAAAAGAAGGAAATTCACAAACTATGTATTACTTGATTTTAAAACAAAATCATAGATATTTACAATTTGACAAGAACTGTCATTTAGTTTTTACTTCGACTTAAAGTAGTTAAATAAGTAATTTTATTTAAACGTGCTTAAAAGAATAATGCCTAGTTTCACAAACATTGAATATCGGGACATCTTATTTTTTTTTTTGTGCCTCGTCTTACTTTAAAGACGAGGCACAAAATATGTTACTAGTACCTTTCTCCTATAGTAAGGTAGCCGGGTTCTTTTAGATGCAGCAATGTATGATCAAACTTACAAATTGCTTAACAAAATCTAACGCATATATATTAAACTTTTTGCAAAGACAATTGATTGAAGTTTGTATGTCTCTTCTTGAACTTGTGAACTCTTGTTTGATCAGACTTCCGTGATAACCACTCATGTGTATTTTAGTAGTTATAGTTAATAGTGCTCTCAAAGCCCTTGACTCTGATGTACTTGTGTTAGCTATATATTTATTATTAGAGGGCATTTGAAACAGTCAGTAGGTAGATTGTAAGTAGTATATTGTAGTAATTTGGGAGTTAGGTATAATGTTTTAAAGTGGTTTCAGTTTTACTTGTCTGATAGGGCTCAATGCGTTAGGTATAAAAATAATATGTTTGAAAGTATTAATATCAAATATGGGGTGCCTCAAAGAACAGTTTTAAGCCCTTTACTGTTTTTGTTATATATTAATAGTATATATGTTTAAATTTTGCTATTCCGTGCGTCCATTCAAGAAGACATAATATTTTTCTATCTTAAGACATACAATATGAGGTCTGGAACTGGTTTAATGATATTGAGTTACCGTTTGATGTTGTTCTCTTTGGCATGACTTTATTCATTATTTCAAATCTGTTCAGAGAGAATAAGATTTTAGTTATTTATGCATTCAATGTACTACGTACTACTAGTTAAGAGTCCTGAGGTCGATTTCCCAGAGATTGAAAGGACTACCAAAAATAAGTGTGATTAATTCAAGACTTTTATTTCGCATTTTAATTTGTATTTAAAATTTAAATAAATGCCGTTTTAACAATACATTAATTCAACATTCAGAATCTTGTATAATTCATTTTTGTTTTCATTAATTTACTTAGTCCGCAAGATCCCCAGATCTTAAATCGCTTAAGTTTTTCCTCTGGGGTTGCTTAAAATAAGAAAAAAACTAGAAAATTACAAAAACATACCTTGTCGCATTTATCACACAAGACGTATACACCCACGTCCCTTTCTTTGTGTAATTGAATCAAATGTTCCAAATCCACTTCAATAATTTTTTCCTTGGAATTATCCAGATTGTTCTTCTTTAATATCTTGGAATCTTTCTGTCTTTTCTTAGACTTGTCTTTGTGTTCAGCACTCCTTTTTCCCCTTTTGTTTTGATTCTTGCTTTTCTTCTCATCAGACTGTTTAGGTTCAACATCCTCGATCATATCCAAAAACTCTGTCAAAGAGTGCTTAGATTGTCTGCTTATTTGAGACAAATTATTTATAGATTCTGTATTACCATATATTATCTGACTCAGACGCATATTGCTTTCTGCAAGTTCTGATAAACTTTTACTGACCGTTTCTAATGGCACGTTGGATCCAGTAGATCGTTCTGACTGACTTGCAACTGTTTGAGATCGATTAGTTGTAGAGTCATTATCCAACATCATTTGACTTAAACGTCTATTGCTTTCAGCAAGATCAGCTAATGCTTTACTTAAATTTTCAGATGTTGAACCAGATTGTGAGGAACTGCTTTGTGATTTGTTAAAGGACGTTTCGACATTACAGATTCCATCATTGCTCCTAATTCTTGTGTGAACGCTAAACGTAATATTTTCAGAGTTTGGGTCTTTGAACAAATCCGGGCTTGATCGGGTCTCTTCGGTTGTTATCTCTTGTTCATTAAATTGTTGGGAAGGGGGGATGTTCTCCTTTGACCTACACTGGCTTGAAGTTTGGCTGGAGTTTAACATTGGCGAGATAAAAGTCTTGAAGACAGTTTTGTTCTTAAATGGGACCATTTTGAACTGAAAAAAAACGCCTTGTATAAACGAAAGTATAGTATTTGATATTTAAGTAACAATAATAATTGGTAATATATTAAAAAAGGAAATCATTAATTGTAGATGAATTAATATGACACGAAATCTAGATGTTTTGCTGGTACTATATAAATATTAGTTTAGAGCAAATATTTGCCTTTGAGTTTTCTGTGGCAAATTTGCTTTGGAGTTTCTCCATATATTTACTACCCAAAAGGTTCCTAAGGGAATCGTAAGGAAAAATCGTAAGTTTTTAGTACATGCAGCAAGGGAACAAATATGTCATTTTTAGGATAAAATATTATTATACAGGGTGACCATTGGAATCTCGGAAACCGTAAGATCTCCGGAAGTATCCGGAATTTTAAAATTTTTAAACGCCATTTTATTAAGCTCCAAATTGCGCAACTTTGCCTCTATTTAACCGACCCCGTAACTCTTACGGTTTTCGAGATCCCAATGGTCACCCTCGAAGTTGGGACACCCTGTACAGTGAACAGAAAAAATATGGAACAAATTCAATAAAAGATAAATGAAGGCGTGTTGGAAAAAACGCTCGAACACGTCGATTCATATTTTTGGTTGCGCATTTTTCACAACAAAAATTTTGTATACAGGGTGTCTCATGTAGCCGTAGTCAATACCAACTTTCTTATTTGCTAAAAATCAGAAAGAGAAAAATAAATATTGCTACTTGGAATTTCAGAACGTTGTATAGAGCCGATAAACTGGCAAACGCGAAAAGAGAAATGAAGAGGGTGAAATGGGACATCGGTAGGAAACGGTTCCTTCATAACAGAAAACCAAAATAGGGTAATTTACACAGGAAAAGACATAACTCAACATGGAGTTGGTATTATACCAAATTCGTTAAAAGCTTTCTGCCAGTCAGCGAGAGAATGATGCTGATTAAGATGATGTCAAAATAATCCAAATCTAGGCACCCACAACGGACGCTATATACCCAGGAAAAACGGGAAGAATTCTACTCTGACATTGAAAAGATATACGAAATACCTAAGACGAATCAGAGACCGAGAAGGCCAGACAATGTATCCTCCTCGACCTATCCAACGATTTGGAAAAACGTTATTCAGGTGCTTCCTTACAGCAACGCTAAAATAAGGTGGGGCTCCATCATGCATAAAATACATGTTTCGGCGGATCGCAAGTGGTATCTATTCAATCTAGAAGATTGTTCTGAAGGAACAAATGAAGTTCTTCATGCATTCGTGGTGATAATACGAATGGCCCAATCAAAAAATTGCCAATGATTCCTGCCCAGATATTAATTGATTGGAACTGATGTTGATGATGAGATACAACAGCGGCATGAGGATTTTCATCGGTTATGGATTAGACAACAGAAAGGCCAGAGGCACAAGGTTTATACCTCTCTGTTTCAGAAAAAAAACTAGTCATTAGTAACAATTGGTTCCAGCTTCCAAACAGATGCAAAGCAACGATGGATAAATGCAAAGTATAAAGAAATTGGAAAACTGCAAGCACAACATAAGGACACAGAACTACACGACAGAATTAAAGAGGCCGCAGGTCTGTGGAAGCCTAAACTTGTTTCTTTGATAGAAAATGGAAATAACGAAATAGAAATAGGCATGGAAATAAAGTCATGGGGGAATTCGAAAAACGATTGATGAGCACTCTAACGAATGGGATAGGATAAAAAGACCGAAACATACAAGAACAACATGTCCATCGTAATCAACGGCGTCACCCTCCAGAATGTTCACAGCTACATATACTAGGCAAAATAGATTAAAAGAAGAATAGAGATATCCAGGCCAGGTTTTCTGAAAATATGAAATATACTATGTAATCCAGAATTATCCCTGGATGTGAGACTAAGAACAGTAAAGTGCTATATGTATGGTCCCTGATCTTATACGGCTGTAAGGCATGGACGAACTTCGGAAATTGGATGCCTTTGAAATGTGGATATGCAGGCCAATTTTCCGTATAGGTTGGCTCACTTAAACAATAAATGCAAAAGATTATATAAGAATTTTTGTAGAGTGAATATATCCGCTCTCAGTTAACAAATATCATGAAGGTAAGAAAAAAAGCCTGAGGCATCTAATGCGGCATAAGGAGTATGACCAACTAGTGCTGTTAAGGGGGAAACGTTCTCTTCGTGCTATGGCAAATATTTGCGAACGTTTGCACAGGATAAATCGTCTGTGGGCGCATGATAGAGCCTTTTCTCAATACCGAAACATCTGCGAAGTACTATGGAGTACTATTGGCAAAATAGATCCTGTAACGTGGTGGCAGGGATATTGCTGTAAAAGAGTTATTAGGAAAACAAGGCCAATCAAACTTTAATGGAAGTAAACAAACTTCAATGGACTCTTCCACGTTTACACAGACTTTCAAAGTTACTCTTCTTGGCGATCAAGTCTATTATCCATTATTAAGATTAGAATCTAAGAATTCAGAGACTGATGATTCTGATTAAGTGATCCTATGGTGTCCAGCCACGATTCAAATAGTAGCGTTGCGCCAGAAACACGATGGGCTTGACTCCGCTTGACAGGTTACGTTAAAAATTGTATTTTTTGGTGTACTGCAGATTCCCGTTTGATTATTTTTATATAAAGCTTTTTTCAAGTTACAGTTTACTTCTTACATACGGTTTCTACATCACGTAACTTTGCTATCCATACACATATGAGCCGCTCAGAGGAAAAGTGGTATATGTCAGTATTTTTTAATTTTTGAGTCATACCATTAATTATGTTTCTACTGGTCTAATATATTCAGTTGAAAACTGGTATAAGTCAACATTTTAACTTAGCTAAGATAAGAGCTTCCTAACGTTATTCCTCTCAACATAATGGATTCGTTCGCTGGAATAGTGGTATAAGTCAAGGTACCACGCTGTTCCGATGTCGCGCCAGGTCCTATTAAACTCGCTTTTTCTTGTTTAGTCAGTTTTTTTTAGTGTTATGGTACGTAGTGTGTAGATCAGTTACTGTAGCTAAGAAAAAAGATATGATAGAACTTCTTCAGTGGGTTCCCCCGATTCAGCATCAGTTCTTCCTGGACTTACTGACAAAAGAAGATGCTGTTGACAGTGGTCCATTATCCGATTCTGATGAAGATTAATTTGTTTAATAACTTGTTCTTACTCTCCTTACTGTAAGTTTAGTATGTAAGATAAGTAGTAGTAATGTTTTGCTCGTCAAGCTCTATATTTTTTTAAACACTTTTATCAGTAATAGATATCATAGTAAACATACTACAGCTATTATTTTTCTTTGGTTCATCAGTTTTGTGAAATTTGGTTAACCTTTTTCAAAAATCCAGATCAGTATAAAGACGTTATATCTGAACATGGGACTACCATAGAGCTTGGTAGTGACTGCGTCGTTGCAGATTTTAAGGCAGCAGCTGAAACTATTTTAAAATCCACAAGTTCTTTACACTTTAAGATAACAGAGTGCAAAAGATTTTTCATACGAAAAAGCACAAGAAAAGACGATATTTTAGTAAGAGGAGAACCTGTGTATAGGCATAACATGAGTTTATTTAAATCAATAACAAAAAGAATAGACTTTTGGACAATTTTCAACCAGCCGTAATACGAAAATATGGAGTGAAAGTCAAAGAGGAAAAGGCTAATGATGTCAAAAAGTTGTTACTAAAGCACTTTGGAGAACAGTGGGAGCTGAATGTTGAATTAGTTTATTTCAAGAAATTTTTTGAACGGAATAATCTGGGTCCAGAAGACGAAGAATCCGATCTGTGTGGACCATTTGAAGACTTCCCCGAATTCGTTGTTTGAACTTTAATCTTAATTAATAACATTCCTAATTATTAAGTGATGTGTTAAAAATTTTATTTTAGTAATGATGTTCAATAAATAAAAAATGTCAAAAATGTCTTGAGTAGTTTTAATACTGTGTTCCGTAGCAAAATCAGTAATCTCCGTAATACGTCACGACAAAACTAACAATATCCGAATGTTTATATCAAAGTCAACAATCTCCAATTTTTATTTTTAAATTATGGTGGTATTATTGATCCTAAGATGTTTTAGAATATATTTATACTAAGAAGGACATTTACTAACAAACTACAAACTTATATTTTGACAAAAATACGTTTTCGTATATCTAAATCATTTTTCGCCGATTGCCAGACTTATGCTGCGTGGGAGATTGCTGCTTTTGTTATGACACGCCTCAGTTATGCGTTTAGTACCTGTAGTTGAAAATAAGCGCTGCGCTATCTGGGGGAGCTTCTACGAATCAATTTGTTAATGATTCGTTGACTCTTGAGAATTAAACACTGTTTTTTGCTTTGAATTTGCTTAAATATGGAATAAACCTTTCCTTTTACCCCTGATAATAAATAAACAATAAAACCAAATACTAATTAAAATTGTATATATCACTCAAAGATAGTTGTGATGGAAAAGTGAAGTTATGGTTATTCAAAGTACATAGTATAAAGCATTTTTGTACAAACTCTGCTACATTTTGATTAGAATGACCAATTTTACACACTATATTTTGACCGATACTCAAGTGGCAATTCTTATTTTCAACATTCACATTTCTCAGTTCTAGATGCACTTCTCACTTTCGTAATTAACACACTATTGTGATAACTTACCGCTAAAGTCTTTTTCTGTCAACGAGAATTAGGATTAATTTTTTTTTGTAGGAAAAAACAATATTTTTTATGTATTTGGCCACAAAATCAGGGTTAATTGATAATTTAATTTGACAGACACTGTGGATTCTTTTAAAGTAAGGACGCCATGTTTTTCCCGTCATGCATCATTACCATGGTAACGTTAATAATTCGGACTTAAGTAAAGGTTGATCGCGTTTTTTCTGTTTGCAAAGTATGTGACGTTTTGAAACGAATGAAATGTCAAATTTGACATGTGTCATTCTGAAAATTAGCGGGAATTTTAAAAATACTTCTTTGGCTGGAAAATTTATTGGTAAATTGTACTATACTTTACTATACTTTCCAGGGTGCGAACCTATAGAAACGGTCCCAATAAAGTACACCAATCCTAAAAAAGAGGACTGGGAAGTTGCAAGGACCGTCTTTACGACAGAAAGGTTGAAATGGGCAATAAACACCTTTCAACCGTACAAGTCACCGGGAGTGGATGGAATTTTTCCTGCTCTCCTACAAAACGGACAAGAGAAAATCCTTCCTCACCTGAGTAGAATAGCAAGGACGAGCTTAGCGTCGGGATACATTCCCAGTAGCTGGCGAAGGGCAAAAGTCACCTTCATACCGAAAATAGGAAAAAAAGATGGGACTGACCCCAAATCTTTTAGACCTATCAGCCTTACGTCTTTCATTCTGAAAACAATAGAAAAAATTGTAGACAACCATATCAGGAATGACATTCTGGAGAGAGCAGCTCTACATCAGTGTCAACATGCTTATAGAGCGGGCAGATCCACAGAAACCGCACTATATCAACTGACACAAATCATCCAGAAAAGCCTGAATGAGAAAGAAACAGCCATCTGCGCCTTTCTAGATATATCTGGGGCATTTGATAACACGTCACATGTAGCGGTAAAAAATGCCCTGGAAAAAAGAAACTTGAACAAAACCATAATCCGATGGATTTGTCAAATGCTTGCCACGCGTACGGCTGAGACTACTGTGTACATCCTATAACAGACCACAGGCATCAAAACTACTCGTGGCACGCCTCAAGGAGGGGTAACTTCACCCTTACTATGGAGTCTAGTAGTCGATGAACTACTTGAGATATTGACAAATCTCGGTTTCACCTGCATAGGATATGCTGATGATATCGTTATTATAGTCAAAGGCAGGTATAAGGGCACTTTATACGACCTCATACAAAGAAGCCTAAGCATCACGGAAGAATGGTGCACATCAGTGGGGCTGAGCATAAATTCAGCGAAAACTACTATCGTACCATTCACTCGTAAAAGGAAAATGCAACCCACCAGGGACATCCACCTGGGCGGACAAGTTGTACATACATCGGATGAAGTAAAATATCTAGGAGTGACACTGGATAGTAAGCTTAGTTGGAACAAGCATCTAGAATTCACAGTAAACAAGGCCACTAAAGCCATTATGATCTGTAGGAACCTAGCGGGTAAAAACTGGGGATGCTCCCCAAAAATACTGCGATGGATGTACACCATGATGGTTAAACCCATAATCACATATGGGGCAGTGGTGTGGCATGACACTACAAAGTTAAGTACAGTAAGGCGTAAACTTGACAAGGTTCAAAGACTTGCATGCGTATGCATTACAGGAGCTATGAAAACATGCCCCACAGCAGCACTGGAGGTCATAGTTGACCTGGCACCTCTTCACCTGGCAGTAGAGGGAGCTGCTAAAAGGGCCATGTTCAGATTAGCAAGGGATAGAACGAACAGTAGGGACATTGATCAGAGAGCCTGGGTATCTCAAACAAGATCCATTCCCCTGTTCGATCTTCCCAAGGACGATATAACTCGGGAATATCACTTTGTTAGGAATTTCAGTACAAAAATTGACAGCAAAAGTGACTGGGAAAATGGATCTGTCGCCCGCTCACTTAAACAGAATACTATCAAATGGTACACAGATGGTTCTAAAACCGAAAAAGGAACAGGAGCTGGAGTATTTGGGCCTGGCACCAAATACTCAGAGCCACTGGGAAAATACACCAGTGTCTTTCAAGCAGAAATACACGCTATAGAAAGATGCGCTCAATTAATCCTGAACAAAGACTACCTTAAGCAGGACATCGCAATCTTCACCGACAGTCAAGCAGCCATAGCAGCACTGAGTTCACATGTCATCAGTTCTAAAATGGTAAGAGACTGTTTGGGCAAACTTAATGAGGTAGGAAAGAGAAATAAAGTCACAATATTGTGGGTACCTGGACATACAGGCGTGCAAGGTAACGAAGAAGCCAATATTCTGGCAAAAAAGGGATCTGGTTCTCAATTTGTAGGACCGGAACCTTTCTGCGGCATAGGAAAGAATACTTACCTATATGAGCTTACAAAAATGGAGGATCAACTCAGAGAAAGCCTCTGGGATGATCATCCAGGGTTGAGACACTCCAAGATGTTCCTTGGAACCCTCGACCCAAAAAAATCTAAAGCTCTAGTAAGTTTAACTAAAACTAAACTACGGATTGTAACAGGATTCCTAACAGGGCACTGTCACCTTCGAGAACACCGCAGGAAACTAAAACTAGAACAGACAGGTGAATGCAGATTCTGTGGGGAAGAGGAAGAGACCCCAGAACACCTAGTAACTGCATGCGAAACAGTTGCCGAAAGTCGTGCCATGCACCTCGGAAATCATGTAATTCCAGAAGGAAATATCTCATTACTGGAACCGTCACAACTACTAGCCTTTATTAAAGCCATAGGATTGTACGAAGTAATTTGACTTGAGAATAACATCAAGCAGTAATTAGAAAGGGGCACACAATAGATCTTTTAGGTCGCAGTGAAACTTCACCCTTATTTTAACCTAATCTAATCTGTACTATACAGAGTGTATATTATTATTAGGTAGGGTATAGTGCTTCAAGAGTGCGCACTTAAGGTTTAATCAGGTAAAAAATCCAAACGAATTGCGTTGAAAATATATATTTTTTTATTTATGACTGTTGATACTTAAACAACAAAATAAGGTATATAATTCGCAAACTAAACATCAGTACTTCAACAGAAAAAATTAAACTAAAAAAAAAGTGATTTTGCGCACTCTTATAAGCCCGCTTTTTAAGAGTACGCATTTAGTATTGTAAGAGTACGCACGCAATTTTATGAACATACCTCGTAGGCACTGCATTTTTCATGCCACCATTCAGCACACAATATGCACTCAATCCAGTCTGTAACAGGTTCTTTAAATGTTTCGTTGCACCCTGGACAGCTCCACATTTTCTTATGAGGCGGTGATTTTGGCTTCTTCAAAACAGCTTTTCCATTTTTCGGTGTCTTCTTTGCCTGTCTGAGGTTCACAGCGCATTTTCTTTTTAAACTCTCTTCCGAAAGCTCTTGTGGTGGTGGTAGGTTATCGCCCATATCTAGTTTGACTATGGGTTTCGGTTTTTTTTTCTCTTTTTCTTCAATTAGTTGGTCCTTATATGGGGAGCTGGTGATAATTTACAACTTTTTGCTTCTGCGACTTGTTGACTTGAACGTACCGTAAACCGGGGTTACTTTGTGACTTGGCTTGTAACTTTGCGACAACAGCTGTTTTTTTAAATTATTTTCTTCAAAAAGACTTTTTTCTTTAAATACGTTAAGTTTTAGTGCTTAAAGTCTAAAATAAGGTAATATTCTGCAAAACTGAAAAGTTTGGCAACATTGCGTTTATTCCGTTGGGAGCAGTTTATCGTTAGTGTAGACAGGTGTCAACGGGTGTTTTTAAAACTTCTGTAAATTTACTATTGTGTATCCAAATCTAGCATAACTACTTAATTTCTTGTAAGTACATGTTAGCTAGTCATATTCTAGGATAGTTTTAACAACATATATAAAATTGTAATTTTTATTAAAAAAGAAATATTTGAATTTGTTCTAAAAATCATAACATATGGAGGTTACTTTGGTACATGTCCCAAAGTTAGACAGCAGATGTCTAAGTAGGGGACAAATTTAAAAAATATAGTGTACCAAAGTTACACCGTTGATGCAGTGTATGTTTCTATGTTTTTTATTTCTTTTTTCAGATAAGTCATGCCTCGACAGCAGTAGCGTATCCTCGGTGCACGCAATTACAAAAATTATAGCCAAGAGAAACTTCAGCAAGCTCTTGAAGAGATTAAAAATAAGTCAATTTATCTTCGAAATGCAGCAAAAACATACCAAATTTCCAAAAATACGTTATGGAATAAGCTTCACGGAAAACATTCGCGAATGCCTGGCAAACCAAGGGTTTTTACAGACCAGGAAGAAGAGTCATTTTCTGGACACCTAATTGCTTTATCAAATTTTGGGTTTCCGGTGACATGTGAGGACTTAAAAACCATTGTCAAGTCTTATTTAGAAAAGCGAGACAGAAAAGTGCAATGTTTTAAGGATAACTATCCAGGACCCGATTGGATAAGCTTATTTTAAAAACGTAGGCCTGAACTCAGTCAACGGTTTTCTCAAAATATTAGTCGCGCTTGAGCGGCTATAAGTGACGCAATTATCAATGAATATTTTGATAATCTACAAACTGAGCTGGAAGGAGTACCCCCAGCTAATATTTACAATTATGACGAGACAAATCTCGTTGACGATCCAGGCCGATCAAAAGTAATTACCAGCAAAGGGACCAAATACCCGGAAAGAATTCGAAATTCTTCAAAAGCCTGTACTTCCCTTATGATTTGTGGAAATGCTGCTGGACAGGTTGCTCCCGTGTATGTCAACTACAAGGCCCAAAGGCTTTGGTCAACTTGGACAGAAGGTGGCCCCTTAAATACTCACGTTACAATAGTACTAGCAGTGGGTGGTTTGATTTCCAAATATTTGAAGATTGGTTTGTAAACTTAATGCTACCCTTATTAAAACGACAGGAGGGTCGTAAAATATTGATTGGGGACAACCTTAGCTCCCACCTTAATCAGGAAGTCATCAGATTGTGCGAATTGAATAATATTAGGTTCATTGCATTGCCTCCTAATAGCATTCATCTCCTTCAGCCTTTGGATGTTGCCTATTTTCGCCCAATGAAAAGTAACTGGCGGCAAATTCTTAATGCCTGGAAAAATACCGCAGAAGGAAGCCGCTTTAATGGAATACCGAAGGACACTTTTCCTGGAGTATTAAAGACACTTATGTCAAAATTAGAAGAACGCGGTGTTGAGAGTCTCAAAGCAGGATTTAAAAAATGCCGCATTTACCCTTTAAATAGGGAAGTTGTGTTAAGTAGGTTGTGCGGTAATGTTGTCGCAGACGATCCTTTAATTAAAACGGTTGTGGGACAAAGTTTTCTTGAACATCTCAATGAAAAGCGTGAACAAGCAACGACATCACGGATTCGAAGAAAGAAGAAACTCCAAGTACCTCCTGGGAAAGGAATAACAGTCTCCGACATACAAAACCCGGTCTCTCCCGTACCTATTAACTATTCTCAGCCTCAACCCTCCACCTCCAAAGCTCCCAATAGTATTAATATTCCAGAAATAGCTTCTGATAGTTCAGACTCCGATAATTTGCCATTGATCACGCAAGCAAATAAGCAGAAACAAAAGCTAAAAAGGCAAAAGAATAATTCGGTGGATTCAAGTACTGATGAGAGCGTTGTGACCGTAATATACGCAGAAAGCAATGACAGCCCTTTTTGTTCTGAACTCTCAGAGAATTCTAAGGCAGAGGAAGAAACGGGCAAAGAAACCGCCTGTTCTGAAATTAATAGAATGGTCGGGAATTACGTGTTGGTTATTTTTGATGGCAAATACTACCCTGGGCAAATTACAAAGGTTCTTAAAAATGGGGCCATCATAAACGTAAAATAAAACCCAAAATACAACACACCTTCACAACATTCATTAAATATTTTCACATGCCTCATCTTGTATATTAACATCATCAACAAAAATGAAACAAAAACTAATAATAATAATAACATAAATAATTATACATTTATTCATTTGTTACTACCAATTTCACAGCACCAAACAAATCACATAAAAACATTTTTCTTTCTAATGCTCTGTAGAGTAGTATATTATTTAATAATAAATAAGCGCATTTCTCAACTACATATCATACTGCGGTGCAGAACCGCTGAGTTTTATGGTGCTCTGTGCTGTAATATAGTATGTAAATACGCGCCCGGGACAGAGAAGGGTATTATAGAAATTTGATGGTGTTACATCGCTAAAAGAGATTAGCACTAAGGAGGAGGAGGTAACAAATGCCTGATATTAAAATATATTTTTGAAAAATAATATAAAATTCGGGATGGCAATAAGAAACCGATGAATTGAGTAAGAAAAACATAAAAGGGATCTACTTTTATTTCTACAAAATCTATATAAAGTGTACCGGAAGACTTTTCATAGAGTTTTCGGAAATTTCTTAGTATTTGTCTGGTGTGGAATACAAAAGTATTCCACACCAGACCCAACTATGGTCCAGAATGATTATATCATCTAAATGATACATTGGACCAAAGTTGGTATACTGAAACACAACTATGGTTCAGAAAACCGATAATGAAAAATAAAACTCATTTTTTAAAGTCGAGATTTATTAAAAAAAAAGGTATTTTAGGGTAAATTAACATACTTTTCAATATCCGTTTAATCGTATCCAAGCACTTCAATTACCAAAAAAGGAAACTTATAACTCCTCATATGTAAAAGTAAAATCAAATTTTTAGGTTAAACATTTTACAGTCAAAATTAGTAGAGAACACAAGATTTATCTTTAACAAAACACACAAGATTTGTTTTTAAATTAACTAAAAAAATTAAAGTGTTCCAGCTGGCCTAATCTTTTTGCAATTCTGCAACTAAATACAGTTGTCTACTCTTAGAAAATAATTTTGGACTTTCTATTTTCTTTACAATATCTTCTTTAGAGTATTTTAGGACATCCTTTTGTATTGGCCACTTCCATAGATTCCCAATTTGTTCCATGCAGCTAACCATGTACCCATTTTTTGTTGTTTTCTCGACCACACCCGGAAAATGTTTTTGTTCAAAAATGATTATAAAAAAATCGCCTTCAGATATTGTACTAGATTGATTATTTTGTGACGAAGGTTCATCAATGAAGGTTGGTAGCATATCACTAAAAGTCTCTGATAGAATATCGGAGTCTAAAGAAATTTCTCCTAAACTTTCTTCCTCTGAATCACTCAATGCAAATTTATTAAGCTGCTTACTTTTTTTCTTTTTTTCTATTCAAGAAGTACTAGACTCGTTGATATTATCTGGTCCTATACTTTTGCCTGGCTCAACATTTAATTTTTTCTTTTTCCTGATAATCCGGGGAACAGTTTCTGATTTTCTGACATTTTCAAGAAAAGCTGTAGACGATTTATTGATCAAATCATAATCAGAAGACTCATTAACCCTGTTGCTGCTGGGAAGTCTAGCTAAAACCTGATCCCGACTGAAAGGATAAATCCCTGCTTTTCTAAAACCAGACTGTAAATTGGTTGCAGCATTTTCTTTTGTTCTCCCAAACAATTCGTTTAAAAGGGATGGAAAAACGTCTTTAGGGACTGTAGGATGTCTAGTTCCAGCAGAAGAGCTTTTCCACTAATCCAACACTTTTCGCCAATGAATTTTTAAAGGTCGGAAAAAAGAAATATCCAGCGGCTGAGTTAAGTGAGTCGAGCTTGGTGGCAATGCTACAAAGGCAATGTTATGTTCCTCGCATAATTTAATAATCTTGGGACTATATGTGAGCTTAAATTATCTCCGATCATGACAGATTTTTCAAATCTACTGCGCTTTATCATGGGAAGTAGAATTGACATAAACCAGTCCTCAAAGCTAGATCCATCAAACCATCCACTTTTACTTCTATTATATCTGGTTCCTGCAGGTCCACGTATCCCACATTTTTTCGGCCTTATAGTTAACATATGAAGGACATAATTCACCTGCAGCATTGCCACACATCATAATAGAAACTGCCGCTTTAGTGGAATTTTTAATTTGTTCCGGATATTTGCAGCCTCGCTTACTTAAAACAGTTTTTTTGCCAGGATCATCTACCAGATTAGTTTCGTCGTAGTTAAATATCGCTGTTGGAGAAACCCCTTGAACTTCGGCTTCTAAATGGTCAAAATATTTGTTTATAATTTGATCATCGACAGCAGCTCGGCATCTCTTAATGTTACTACAAAGTCTCTTCGACGAATCCCCTTTTCTCCGCAGTAAAAAGCCTTCCATCCAACGTTTTCCCGGAAAATGTTGAAACCATGATTCATTGCGCCCGGTGCTATCCAAATACATCTTAATAATACATCTTAAATCAAATGGAGTCACGGGAAAGCCAAACTCACACATCACAATACAGTGTTGAACAAAATACTGTTCTTCTTCTTCAGTAAAAACGCATTTCCGTCCTGGTGGGTTTATACAGTAATTTTTTATTGCTTTTGGTTTTGAAATAATAGTGCTGCGCGGAATATTATAGGTCTCTGAAGCTTTTCTTTGAGACATTATTCCATTTTTTATATCTCCAAAGCACTGCTCCAAAACCTTTTCGGAATAGGGGATATAGGGCCTCGCCCCTACTTTTCTACGTTCCAATTTTGATCTATAGGCATCTGAAGAAGAATAAAAATGCAATAATTTGTTTTTTAAAAGCTAAAAATGCAATGTTTTATTTTTTGGCACATAACAATAGTCTGGCACCTATAATAGGTTAATATTAATCTTTAAGAAACTGTGTCCCAACAATGGTCCACAAGTTTCCAACAATGGTCCAGTGGTCATTGTTAGGTTCCAAGTTGCCATTTTTCGTAAACAAAAATATTTAAAAAAATAAATTAAGGTTATATCAATTTTAAACATCTTTAATAAGCAGAAACATATAAATAAATTAACAGGAAAAAGTATATAAGGAAAATCTTTACCGTAAGGGATGGACAGCACAAAGTTCGCAAGTTATAAAAATCACACTTAACTGAGCCGTTTGATCTTGTAAACGCTCTGCGTCTGGGACCATGTGGACGGCAACTTGAACTGGAACTTCTCTAGGCGGTTTCAATAGTTGTCTTTGCGCGTATAGCTGCATTTTTCGTTCGTTTAAGTGGGGATAACATACACGTGATTTTTTTAAATTTACGCGGTCTTTGGACCATAGTTGCGCTTTAGGACTAAAGTTAGGGGAAATTACGGTATTTCCAGATTTATAGCTTAAAAGATTATAATAATCATTATATTTGTATACATGTTATAAATAAATACTATAAAATTAAACTTGAACTGTTTTATTTATTACATAAACGAATACGAACGATAATAATAAATAGTAACAATGAACCATGAAAAACAATAACTTATCAATAATTATTTCATAGATTGGTTAGTTAACCTAGGACTTCTTCTTTTTGTTACCGGAAGGTTACCATCAGCTTCTTTGTTCTCGTCTACAATGTTTGTAAAAAATATAATATACCCATTTTTTTAAAATTTAAATTTCTTACCTAGATTCCTCTTATTCCCCTTTTTTGGTTCCTTCAAAATATATCTCTGCAAATAACTGAACTTTTGCAGCCGATCCAAAATACTCAATTCGCCGGCACTTTTTGCGTCTCTTATTGCAGCCTTCAAAGCAGGCCTACATTTTTTAGGCTCAATAGTCTGCAACATAGAGCGGAAAGGCTCCAGCTCTTCAGTTTTTTTCCAGGTATTGCGTATTTTAGACGAGCCAAAGAACGTCACATGGTACCAAGTCTAAAATCATCAATATATTAATTGTAAATTTTTAAACTAAAGGACTTTGTTTTTTTTACAGGGATCTTTGAGCGTTTATCTGCCATCCAAAAATACTGTAGGGTATCCGGGTTATCGTCGATTAATGCGGGCCACCATTGGCTGCCATTTTTGGCCCAAACAATACTTCCTGCATGGTACTAAAAATAAATTATATGGTTTAGTAACGGCATTTTTGTTTACGATGTTTATGTAGAACATTTTGTGAATTATCTGAACTATCTGTGTAAAATACAGGAACATTTAGGAACTGATCTGTGTCAGCAATTCCTAGTACTCCTTTAATTTAACTTCCTAAGTTTTTTATGCTGATGGATAAACATCTCACTTGACAAAATTGACTTATTTTCTCACTCTTAGCAAGAGTGAGCTCCACAGTATCGCAGTAAATTAAATAAAACTTTAGCCAAATAGTGACATGTTTAATGATCCCATTCATCATTTGACTGGACAATAACACAGCCAAAATAGCATTTGTTGGGGTAAGAAATACACTTTCTCTGATTCTGAAACCTTTTAAAATAGTTTTAATATTTCGTAAGAATATTCTTAAAAATAGTGAAAATTTGCAAAGAAAATTAGCACAAAAATTGCCCGAACTAAAAACGCTCTAACTACTTAAATCCATAAGACAGAATTACGGGTTTATCTTCAAATTAATCCTCAAAAATTGTTTAGAGTGCGTCCGACGTTATGCCCAAAATGTCCGCTAATGGATGAAATTCCTGACATTGCAATACAGGAGTGTCGCGATAATCATCCTGTTATGTAGGACGAGCCCTAACAACTATATATTGGAACAAGTAGTCATTTTACGAATAAAATTCCAGTTTACCGTAATTCTTTTAATTTATTTTTTTTATTTAAAAATAATAAATTAATAACATTTTTTATGTTTTAGAGAATTATTTTTAAGGTTTAATAAAATTTTGAATTAAATAATATTTATTTAATTGTTTGATAATCAAAAAATGTTGACAACCAAATGTAGGAACGTGGGTTGCTTTTGATCAAATTTTTCCAGTTTTATTAGCATGACGCGAACGCGCGCATGGCTTTGAATAAACAAAAGTAAGTAGTGCGTTGTCAACAATAAAAATTTTGATGCGTCACTTGACCATTAATAATCAATTACTGTCATTTTTATTACGAGTAAAATATAATAATGGCTCGTGGAAAACCTACTGATCTAAAAGTGCGAGAAATTATTATCCGGCAGTACCATAAAGGGAAAACAATGCGAGAAATCCAAAAGTTGTTTCTCAAAGAAATGTAAGGAACTTGATTAAAATTTGTAAGTCGGGAAGAAGAAATACTCTACGAGAAGTAACTGCAAGGTGGAATAGAGAAAGTGGGATAAATGTTTCCAGAGAATGCTGCCGCAAATATATCCACAAGAGCGGTCTTAGTTTTTATAAGGTATGTTTAATAGGCTGTTCTGTGCTATATTATTTTCATTTTTCTTATTTTTTCGCCTAGGCCAAAGAAAAACCATTGTTAACGGAGACTCAAAAAAGGAATCGTTACATTTGAGCCAAATCAAAACTCTCGTGGACCAAAGAAAACTGGAGCAAAGTTATTTATAGCGACGAAAGCAAATTTGATGTCTGTGTCGGAGATTATCGAAAGCGTGTGATTCGGGACAAAACAGAAGCATTCCATAAGGATTGTCTTAAAAGGACTGTAAAGTTTCCACAGGGCATCATGGTGTGGGGTTGTATGTCAGCTAAAGGGTTGGGAACGTTACACTTTATTGATGGCATAGTAAATGCAGAAAAATATCAAGACATTCTCTAACATTCGCTTTTACCAAGTGCTGCAAATTTATATCCATCTGGAGATTTTATCTTTCAACAGGACGGTGCCTCATGTCATACTGTTAAATCTACCGAAAAATGGATGGGGGAACATAATATGAAAGTTTTGTCACACCCCTCTAGCAGCCCGGATCTCAATCCAATCGAAACACTTTGGCACAAAATGAAGCAACGCGTAAGAAATAGTCCGCAGCGTACTTTGCCACAACTACGTGCCAAACTACAGGAAATATGGGATAGTTTCACCCCTGAATTTTGTGAAGGTCTAGTTTGTACAATGCCTCATAGAGTTCAGGCTGTTATTCAAGCTAAGGGCGACGTTACGCCTTACTAATTTGTATTTTCCTTTTTTAAAACTCACTTGTTCCAATATTTAGTTGTCAGCATTTTTCAATTATTTATAAAGTTATTAAATACTAAATAACTTAAAATATATAAATAAATTATAAAAACAATATTAAACATTATAAAAAAGCTTGTTCATTTCATATTTATGATTAAAAAAAAATTTTATAAAATATTTTCGCTAAATGGGCATTTTATTTCAAAATAACTGATTGTTCCAACATATAGTTGTTAGGGCTCGTACCTTGTAGATATGGTGTGGGAACTTGAAAAAATATATATAAACTGTTTTTTTTTTGTAATAATAATGTTGAGTATTATTTTAATTTTTAATTTATTATTCCAATGCAGTGATTCTTTTTTGCTCTATTTCAGATGAATTGTTCAATGGGTTGCTGGGCCAGGAAAAACCAGTAAGAAAAGCAAAATACCCAAGGATGGAAAGTAAACTGCATTCGTGGTTTGTAAATCTTCGAAATCAATATGTTCCTGTTTCATCTAAGTAGAGACTGGATTGATGATTGGATCATACTATAATATTATACTAGGCTTACAGCCACCACAAATTAATAATGCTGAGGAATCTGCATTGTTTTGGAAAATACTTCCAGATAGCACCAGGGTTCCAGAGAAAAAAACTGGTCCTGGAAGAAAGATCACTAAGCAAAGGATCATATTTTTGGAATCTTGTAATATTGATAGCAGTCACAAACTTAAGCTTCTGGTGATTGTAAAATCTACAAACTCCAGAGCATTCAGTAGTACGGAGTGGATTATAAAGCTACAGCAAAAGCTTGAATGACTTCAGTAATATTTAAACAGTGGCTTAACCAATATTGTGTGCCCCAAGTAAGAACATTTTTGAAAAAAAGCAAGTTTTTTAAAAGGGCGCCACTTATTGATAATGCTTTTAATAATTGTAGTGAAGAAGAATAAGTTAGCGACGATGGCTACATTATTGCAATGATTTTACCACCAAATACAATTGCCTTAATTCAATCAATGTTGAAGTTTTTCTATCGAAAAAGCCTTCTAGCTGAAATTATAACAAATAATAAAAAGACTTGTTATGTGTCTCAAGAGTTTGAACATTAAATTTGCTGTATGCCTTCTGCATTATGTTTGAGAAAAAGTGCCAAGAACGGAGTTCCTTAAAAAATTGCTGGGATGAAAATGATCCTGATGATTTAATTCATTTCATTGATTTAAAGCAAAAAGTAGAACCATTTGTAACGAAAGAAATTGATGAGGTTTCCATAATGCTCCAGAATATGAGAAGTAAAGATGTAGATGTTGGTGAAGCTGTAGATTGGATTGACGGCGATGCTCAATTGCATCAAGATTGCATCACGAACAGACGATTTAATCTAGTTAAATGATAAATCAAATGAAGATTGCCTTACAGAAATAAAAATCGAGATGCTATTAAATATTTAAATTTTGTCTTACAGTTGGCCACTGATATTGAGCTTCCTTTAGCTGACAACAACGCAACAGTCAATGAGCTAAAATTACTAATTTGTTTCATTCAGTTCAGAAAAATGTAAATTGTCTAAATCAGAGAAAAATATGAAAGCGAACACTTGGTAATATGCAAGAGCGTCTCCTAGATCGATGATTGAACTATTTATTGTATGAAGATTAGTTCATACATTTTTAATTATGCTTACATTGCATTATTTATTTATTTTTGAGTTAACAATATTTAAAACTAATTTTTTCAGTGATTTAATTATCAGGATCGGCTTGGTTTTAATTGATCCGGATTATCGCGAGACTGCTGTGTTAGTTTCAAAACTTTAAATTAGTATCCCTTGGACAAATTTTCTATGTGTAAATGAGCATATCTAAAGAAGCATTTCCTTAAGATTTGGAACATTTAAACATTGATAAAACTTTGGTGGTATATTCTCTCAACAATCTATTCTATTAGGGATGTCCACCTATTAAAAAAATTTTATTTAACAGTCTAAGCAACTTTGCTATTTTCGTCAACATAGGGCAACACCGCATCAAGAAAGATTCGACTAGCGTTGTTGCGATATGTTGTAAGAAGTAATAGCTTTTCATTTTAACCATTGTCACTAATATGTACATACCTTATTAATGATTATTTTGGCTTCTTCTTGTGGATTAATGTAATAGTCAGGACTGGAACACGAGTTGTAATTTGGATCCGGATTCATGTAGCAATACCAATTTTCCGGCAAGTCTAGTGGATCTTTCACGTCCGGTAAGTAGCGGGTCTGTCAATTAAAAGTAGAAATTATTTTACGAGAAAATTGAAAAATTATTATATATACTTTGTCGCAACTGTCACATAAAACGTACAACCCGACGTCCCTCAGTTGTTGTAAGCTCTTCAATTTGTTTACTCGCCATTGGTCTATTTTAGCTCTACAACCCGTTTTAGGGCATGGTTGCTGACTAAATTGTTGGGTATTGTTGTTTTTTTGGTTTCTGCTCGTTTGTGACCTAGTTTTTCTAATGCCATTAACAACTTCCATTTCTTCAATCGTAGATGTTTTTGTTTTTTTAATGTGATTAATCTTTATGCTGATGCTTTTATAGGTGCAAGACTTTTTTTCAGCTTTATCTCTTTTTGATCCAGATTTTTTTATATCATGCCCTTTTTCTCGATCATTTACCTGAACTGAGTCCTTAGATTTTGATTTTATTATCTTCGGGGTCTTTTTTGTCTTCTTAATAGGATCTTGACCTTTATAACTAGATTCTTGCCCCTCACTGAGTTTTCTATTTAACTCTTTAAATGCTTTATTCAAATTGCTATTCTTATTGATGTTAATCGGGTTTAAATCGTCTATCATGCTTAGAAACTCTGTTAAAGATTGCCTACTATTTTGTGAGAAGCTCGTGATAGATTCGGAATCACCGACCATTTGTTGACTTAGTCGTATGTTCTTCTCCACGAGTAATAAAGTTTCGTTTAAATCGAAATCCTCTTCAGGGAATTGATCCTGGCTTAATCGTCTCTTTTGTTTTGATTCAGTTTTCTTAATCTCAAAACACTTTTCTCTATCATATCCCTGAATTGATTTTGATTTTTTCAGTTTCGGGGTCTTTGGTGCCTTCTTGATACCTACACTATTATTACAATATTGTTGCTCTTCATTGAGCCTTGGATTTAAACCTCTTAATGTCTTATTAAAATTATAATGCTTGTCGTTATTAATCGGATTTACATCATCTATCATGCCCAAGATCTCCGTTAATGATTGTCTACTACCTTGTGAGAAGCTCACGATAGATTCTGTATCACCGAAGATTTGTTGACTTAGCTGCATGTTCTCCTCCATGAGTGACAGAGTTTCGTTTAGATCGAAATCCTCTTCAGGGAATTGATCCTGGCTTAATCGTCTCTTTTGTTTTGATTCAGTTTTTTTAGTCTCAAGGCACTTTTCTCTATAATTTCCATAAATTGACTTTGATTTTGTCAGTTTCGGAGTCTTTGGTGCCTTCTTAACACCACCTACACTTTTATTACAATATTGTTGATCTTCACTGAGCCTTCGATTTAAACCGCTTAATGCCTTATTAAAATTATAATTTTTGTCGTTATTAATCGGGTTTACATCATCTATCATGCCCAAGATCTCCGTTAATGATTGTCTACTACCTTGTGAGAAGCTCACGATAGATTCCGTATCACCGAAGATTTGTTGACTTAGCCGCATGTTTTCCTCCATGAGTGACAAAGTTTCGTTTAGATCGAAATCATCTTCAGGGAATAAGGAATCCTCTTCGGATGAGCATATATTGCCTCGTACATATTCCGAAATTGGGTCACTAATGTGCGTAAACGGTGGTTCCTCTAGGTTACCAATAGAACTCGCAGATGGAAACATTTTAAACTGAAAATAAAATATGATAATTGGTAATAAATGATTTATAGAGTAAATAAAGAAGTAAATAGTGAATTATAAGAAAAAACTAATGTATAAAGGTTCATATTTTGTATTTTTGTACCGTTTTAGGTCATATCTTCCTATCTTCATAACATCATTTGATTTTCTAAGATCCCCCCTTAATCTTTCAAGATAACATTCGTCTGCCATTTTTCGTGTAGTAGCTGACAGATGTCAAAAGGCTCAAATGAAAAGAGCACTTAAATACTTCATTCGGAGTTACTCATTAAATGCATTCTAGATCAAGATTTAAATATTGTTGAGAGTATAGATGTTACAAAGTGACAAGTAGTGACAATTATTCTTATTTCCTATCAAAATAAGAAAAAATATAGTGGCCCTATTAATCGTTTTATGTTAACAATAAGGGTAGGCAGTGAAACACCGATTAGATTATTAAACAGTTTTAGCGAACACTGATTTTTTAACAGGATAGCTCCATTTACAACAATTTGCAGCCTACAGTACTTTAATATATCACAAAAATCACAGACTAGTAGTCATATCAAATTCATTTGAATTCTAATGACTAGTTTATTAGTAGAAATGAGTCATCTTAGTGTTCATATTTGAGTACCTTATCCAATTTGTTTTTAAAGATATTTATGTTTTTTGCAGATACAGTTTCTTCGCTTCATGCATTCCAAATGTACACAACCCGGTTTGATAGAAAATGTTTTCTTTGTAACTCATTGCTTTTTTCTTTCTGCAGCTCATTTTAATTTCCTCTTAAATTTTCATTGGTATTATCCTGGAAAATGTCAATGTTTGTTGAATTTTCTGCATATTAGTGCTAATATTTCCTTACAACTACATTTTATTACTATATATCCGATTTACTTTAAGTTCGGCATTTACGTTATATTTAGAACAAGAAAATATATATTTTTTGAATTTTCGGCATATTGAGTGTCGAAAATTCAACATCTTATGTTGCAAAACCCATTTTTTTGCTATCAAATCGATGTACTTGAAGTTTGCTTTGCTTATATCACACTCTTTTGATACTCTGCTACAAATCAAAAATTTGTAGCCGCTCTGTACATCGTATGTCACTACACTTGGGCCTAAAATATAAGATATACAATCAACTTATCGTTTCTAACCAGTGATCGTTGAAAGACTTTTGGCATCTGTATATTGGTCTAGGAGAATTTGCCTTCTTAAGCATCTGGTGGATGTGGGCTTCCCATTTCAGATCACTAGATACTAACACGCCCAGGTCGTTCTGATAGTTGACATGCATTACTGGTGTTCCATTTATATACATTTGCTAGGTTGTTGTCGCCTATACGGAGGGTGGTGCATTTTTCTTCATTCCGCTCAAACTGCTGACAAGTTTGCAATTTTTTGCAGATCATTCTGTAAATCAAGTCCTTGGTTTCATGGGTTTACATGTTCTGGCCAAGATCACTAACATACACCAATAGAGGTCGCAGCACTGAGCCCTGGTACACCACTCCAAACCCTTTGAGTGTCTGATAGTGACCTATTTGTTCTTGCTCGGAAATTCTTGTCTGAAAGAAAACATCGAATAAGCCCCAACAACTTCTCCCTTACACCATAATGCTCGACCTTAAGTAGAAGTCTACTATGAGGTACCTTGTCAAAGGCTTTCTCAAAGTCCAAGTAAATAATGTCTGCGGGATCTCCTTTATCATGTGTTCAGTCATTAAGATATCATGTTAATATATTTGTTGTGGTAGATCTTCTACGCATAAAGCTTTTTCATTAAAGACTTTTTCCATACATTTACCCTGATGACAAGTAAGACTTATCGGTCTGCAGTTTTCAGCTAGAATCTTATTTCCTTTCTTGTAAATGGAAACTATAATACCCTGTTTCCACGTTATTGAACTGGTTCCAAGCAATCGGTAGATATTTCAGGGGTTGGAAAATATTATTAAGTCAACTTTTCAGAAAAAGATTGCTTCCTGTACAGCCTCCCGATGGAAATTTACATTTTCGAGTGTTTTCTGGTTGTTCCTGGTAAAGTTGGGAATTCGTCTTCAGTGTGTAGATAGACTCAAATCTCTGTGCAAATTCCTTTGATATGTCCGGAGAATTGGGTATTTTTCTATATGATATTGCATTTTTCAATGTAATAGGAGTAATCTGTGGTGCTAAAGTGTTGCTGATATAATATGTATAAATCTGCTTTTATGATGTTGCTATCTATTTTTATTCCTTTTTTTGACCATTTCAAGCTTTGTTTTTAATTTCTTATTTCGATCCTGGTAGGTTCTATAGTCTTGGTTTGTCTATTTCTTTATATTTATCCCACATTTTACATTTTTATCTGTTTCGTGAAAAAGGTACCCACTAAACCAAGGCTTCGTTGCAGTTACTTTATCAGTTCTAAGTGGCAAATTTGTTAGTTGCATCTGAAATAGCTTTACTGTAGCACTCATATTTTTCCTTTTATCTTGATTTTGAAGTAAAGGGCAATGAGGGAATAAAGGACAGGGGCAATAAGATACATATAATTTTTTTTCTTTGTTAATGTGAAAAATCTGAAAAAATTATACAAGACACTTAAATCCTTTAATTAGCGGGTATATAAAGTCGATTTCGTATTGCTGTATATTTTATACATTTTTTTTGACAGACTTTCTAACTCTGCCTAAAACTTTATCACCTCAAAGTGGTGCGTTTCAAATATATTTTTTTAAGATTTGCCCTAAGAAATTTTTTAAATTAGTTTCGATACCGTAGCTTGTAGACGAGTGAAAGGCCTTTATTTTCTTTTTTCTCAGATCTCCCTGCAACAAACGCGTACGCCATAATGGAATTGTTTCTTATTACCCCAATTGTTTCATTTAATAGGGCAATAAGAAACCCTATCGTAGGGTAATAAGAAACTATTATTATTAGTCCTTCTTGTTGTTGCAGGTAAATCCAGTTAAGTAAAAATGCCCAGAAATTACAAAAAGAAGGGAATAAGGATAACCTATGACCCTGATCGTATGACAGAAGCTATATCTGCAGTTCGCAGAGGTTTAACACTACGTGCCGCGGCAGAACAATACGAAGTGCCATTTGGGACGCTCTCCAAACAATACAAAAAAGTGGGTGATGTGAAAGTGAGTGATGGGCGAAAGCCTGAACTTAGGTATAAAGATGAACAGGACCTTGCTCAGTACCTAAGAGTGTGCGCGCTACATGGTGAAGGACTAACGAAAAAAGAGACATTAACACTTGTGTCACAGTTTATTAAGGAAGAGAAAATAGAAACCAGATGGAAAGATGGAAAAGGTACTGGTGACGATTGGTTTCGTGGATTCTTGGCGCGCCATCCTCAGCTAGCCATAAGAAAAGGTGAAGCTCTCAGCTCACAAAGGGTCAGAGGAACGGATCCCTTTGTCATCAGACGTTTTTACGATGACATTTCAAAAATGTTCAATGAACTAGGCATTGGCTCTGAAGATGGTGGCCTCTTGTTCAACTGTGATGAAACCTCCTTTTCACACGATCCAAAGGATATGAAGATCGTGGCAGAAAAGGGAGTCAAAAGAATCTCGAGAAATATTGCGGGAACTGGGAAAACAAATACAACAGTGTTAGCCTGCGGAGCAGCTGATGGGACAAAACTTGCGCCTTTCATAATTTTCACTGGGAAGCAGATGTGGTCCACATGGATTCCAGAATATGAATACACCGGTACGCGATATGCTGTTCAAGAACATGGTTGGATGGATGGGAATTTATTTAACAAATGGTGTAAAGAATTATTTTTAACACCATTCCTTCCAAAGAGCAAAGACGCAAGAAGGTTGTCTTGTTTTTTGATGGAGTGATCTTTCATATTAGCTACAGTCTAGTGAAACTTGCACAAGAAAATAATGTCGTACTGGTCAAATTTCCACCAAATGTAAGTCATTTCATTCAGCCTCTTGACAAAACAGTGTTCAAGGCTATGAAAACAGATTGGAATCAACTTATATTGAACATAACAGAAAGTACCCTGGAAAATTGTTGACAAAAGCCCAATTTGCTGAGCTTATTTGTACTTTGTGGGAAGGGTCCTTCAAATCCCGAAACCTTAAGTCCGGTTTTCAATCAACGGGACCTTTTCCTGTACATTTTGAAAAGTTTCCAGAGACTGCCTATGATCCTATAATATTTGAAAGGTTCAAGGAAGCTGGAAATATTGCTGAATATACCAATCCAACCGAGGACCAGCCTCAACTCGCTCCAAGTCCTGTTGCGTCAGTTTCACCATCTCTATATAATCCAGAAGATATCCCTGGTCCTAGTCATAGACTTACTGCCTTTGAAGCCCAAGAAGCTGAGCGACTGAAGGAGAGGTCTTCTCAAGCTAAAGAAACAAAAGAAACAAGCAACTCCAGTTTTGAGTTATTCATTAGAAAAAAGCTTTCCGAAACTCTTTCTGAAGTTGCGAAAAACACAACTGCACCAGGAAAGAGAAAGAAAGTATCGCAAGGTGTTGGAGAAATTCTGACTTCAGATGTGGTAGCTCAACGCCTACCTTTTGAATCCAAAAAAACCAAAAAAGATGAAAAGACACGGGGAAAGTATACAAAAGAAAATTCAAAAAAGACCATATCCAAGAAAATAAAAACCATCGAGGACTCCTCAACTTCCGAAGATGAGCAAGATCTCGACCCAAAACTATTGGAATCGGATGATGCCTCGGATGACTGGAGCGATATGGATGACCAGCCCCTAAAAACCTTATACGTGTTAAGCTGAAACATGGTGACACAGCACAAGTGAATCTGGAAGCAGAAAAATACTTTGCTATCTATTATGACATCAACTGGTATTTAGGTCGAATTATTTCCATCACAGATGACACTTGTATGGTCAAATTTTTAAAAGAAAATCTTGAACAGTTTGATTGGCCAGCACAGGAGGACAAGTGGTAAAAAAACAATATATCTTTTATGGTCATATCAATTTATTGGACATTGGACCCTTTACTATTAAAAGGGCAGATTATGTTCAAATTAAAATATGCTATTCTGCAATGAAAAAAGAAAATATGTTCGTTTAAGTATGATTTTGTATCATTTATTACGTTATTTCGCGTTTAGATATGTTTGTTTTTCGTTTAAATATATTATTAGCCTAGTCTAAATGATACTTAGTAAAAATCTTTATTTTTTATAATGTTGCATCACTTTTGTTTCCTTTAATTTTGTTGGGGGCGGACAAAAAAAGTAAAACAAAAAAAAACAAAAATTAAAAAATCTGGGTAAAAAGATACACTTTAATAGTGTATCTTAATACCCCGATTCAACATAAACTGTTGATATATGGGATGTAACCTAATCGTTTCTTATTACCCCAAATGGGGAAATAAGAAAACATTACATTGAGTCATAAGAAACAAATACGAATTTTGTATGTACAACTGAGAAGAGTGAATTGGTGCCCTTCCAAATATACCCTGAAGTAAGATACATACCAAAAAAAAATTACAGAAACATATCTTTAAAACTTCGACCAGGGCGGCTATTTCATGTTTCTTATTCCCCCATTTGTATCTTATTCCTCCATCCTCGGTAAGAAAACGGTAAAAGATAAACTGTAGAAGACAAACATGGCTACAAAAGAGTTTCGTTTCTTTTGCTCTACACGGTTTTAAATCTAATCAGCAAAATTTTTTTATCAATATTCGTTTTTTTGGACTAGGAAATAAGCGACAGTTAATATCTAACCATCAAATACGTAACTTTGCGACTTATTACGAGATCCCAACGGTAACTCTCATACTCTATACATTATTGCAAAAAAAGTACTGACTTTTTTTGCAATTGAGAAGTAATTGACTATCTTTTACGTCATGGAACTTAATGGAATTGAACAGAATCGGAAACGAAAATCAAATTTTTACAGTCGACCAGATAAGTTCGGCACGCAATATATTTTTTCCATATTTAAGGAGTAAATCTGATTTTAAGCTTCTAAAATATAGTTTAAAGAAAAGCTATAAATTACATATAGAGAAAAGAGGTGTAAATTTGATTTTTTTGCATCATAAAAGATAAATGTAAAATAATAAATAATTTAAAAAATCACAGTAACTGTTAAAAATTTTGTTACACCTTCAAACTTGGTATATAAATAAAAGATAATAAAATACACCATATATTTGAGAGACGTTTTTTAGGGGCTGAAGGGTTTTTCTCTATATGTAATTACAATTTCTCTCTTAACTTTATTTTAGAAGTTTAAAATCAGATTTAATCCTTAAATATGGAAAAAAATACAGGGTGTTTCAAAATTCACTACATATATTTTAAGGGCGTATTCCTGAGGTCAAAATAAGACTTTTTTTCTATAAACATGGGTCCTAAAATGCACCCCCTTCAAGCTACACCCATCGCGAGAAGTGTAAAAAAAATCGATTTTTTAAAACCGTGTCTACAGTTTTGCATCAAATTTAACGAAATTTTGGAATACCCCCGTTATTTTGGGCGGTCTATTTACTCTTTATCTTAGAAAAGGCGTAAAACTAATTTTAAGGGGTAAACCGAGGGGGTGCACACTTTTGACGGCCAAAATTTTATGTGTACATAATTTTTTTTTAAATTAAGCTACACCAAAAAATTGACCATACAAAAATTTAAATTTTTGGTCTCTTGCATTTTTTTCATACGACCATTAGTTTTTGAGAAAATCGCCGGTGAATAAAAGGATAGCAATATCGTAATTTAAAAATCAAAGAAAAAATTTAGGAAGTAGGCTGTGTTTCGCAATTGTTGACATTTTTATTTTTGAGGTTTTAGTAGTGGGCTGTGAGTATTTGTTTTAGACATTGTTTAACTTGCTTGACATTTGGTGTAAAATAAATTTACTGTCATTGTTGACTTTATTTAATTCCAGTAGTTTACTTCACGTTTTAGATTTAAAGTGTAGTTTTTATTCCCATGTTTTATTTCTAAACGCTAACATTGCTAAACTGGAAAATGAACGTTATTCATTCGAACATCTTGCAGACATCCATTTTGTTTATGGTCTTGCTGATGGTAACGCGTATGAAGCTCAAAGATTGTATCAGGTAAGGTTTCCTAATCGCCGACTCCCGAATGTACGAACATTTTCAGAGTCACATCGGCATCTTAGGGAATACTATCGACGACGATCCTGGCCTAAGCACCCGACAAATAGCTCGGAATTTGAATGTTTCTCATGCAACTGTCTGGCGGGTTTTGCACGAAAATAGCTTGTATCCATACCATATTCAAAGAGTTCAAGCTTTGCTACCTCAAGATTTCCCAAGGCGCTTACAGTTTGCAAGCTGAAGCAAAGAGATGCGCGAGAGATAATAATTTTTTATCAAGTATTCTATTCACAAAGTTCTTTTTTCGCGGGAAGGGGTTGTGAATTTTCACAATGTGCATGTTTGGGCAACAGAGAATCGGCACGAAATTAAACAATCTCACCACCAGGAGCACTTTAGCCTTAATGTATGGGCAGGTTTAGTGGGAGATGAGTTAATTGGTCCTTTCTTTATTCCTAGAATTTTAGTTGGCGACACTTATTTACAGCACCATTTAAATGGTTTGTTAGACAGTGTACCTTTAATTAAAATAAATGTGCGAGCGAACATCTGGTTTATGCATGACGGTGCCCCCCCTCATTTCCTTATAACAGTATTAACAGTGCGTCACTATTTGAACTTTGTGTTGCCTGAGAGATGGATTGGTAGAGCAGGCCCAATACCATGGCCTCCACGCTCCCCGGACTGCAATCCTCTGGATTTTTTTTTCTGGGGATATGTAAAAAGCCTCGTCTATAATCCTGGCCAAGTGCCTTCGCTCGAGGTCCTAAGGCAAAGAATTATTGATGCCTTTGAAACAATAAGAAATAGGTACTCCCGGAATTTTAGAGCGAGTAAGACAATCTATGAGAAGACGAATGGAGACTTGTATTGCAGCGGGATGCGCATTTCGAGCACTTTTTATAAAAAAAAAATATTTGTTTCTCAGAAGCTTATTGTTTATTTAAAAAATAATTAATTATTATGTTAATAAATGTTAAATATTTTTTTAACCAATTTTTGTATTTTTATAAACCATCATTCTTTAATGTTAATAATTGTTCATCAATTTATTGAAAAAAACTTAATATTATCTGTTTAAATTTTAATTATTACGTTATTGGTAGCCTTTTATTAATCGGTGATTTTCTCAAAAACTATTTGTATTATCAAAAAAATGCAAGAGACATGAAATTTAGATTTTTGTATGGCCCATATTCTGGTGTAGCTTAATTTTTAAAAAAATGTATGCGTACATAAAATTTTGACCATCAAAAGTGTGCACTCCCTCAGTTTACCCCTTAAAATTAGTTTTACGCCTTTTCTAAGATAAAAAGTTAATAGACCGCCTAAAGTAACGGGGGTATTCCAAATTTCGTTAAATTTGATGCAAAACTGTAGACACAGTTTTAAAAAATCGATTTTTTTACACTTCTTGCGACGGCTGTAGCTTGAAGGGGGTGCATTTTAGGACTCATGTTTATAGGGAAAAAAGTCTTATTTTGACCTCAGGAATACGCCCTTAAAATATATGTAGTGAATTTTGAAACACCCTGTATATTGCGTGCAGAACGTATCTGGTCGACTGTGAAAATTTGATTTTCGTTTCTGATTCTGTTGCTATAACTTTCATGTCTATTTTTTTTATAATTTTTGCATATTCATCGAATGCACCCAAGCTTCAAAATATTTAATTAATAAATATCATGTTCATTTGGTTCATTGGTAAACATTCCCAGAATATACAGGGTGTTTCCTAACTACGGCGCGAAACTATACAGGGTGAATCGTTAGGTCGTTTTATGAAAAAAAGTTCCTATGAACGTATATCGGGGGTTGCTTTGTTTCTGAGATACAGGGCGATGAAGGTTCAAAAAAATAACGGTATTTTAAAAATACTATAACTATCCTTAAACCGATTTGGTGCAGTTATTTGAAGTTATAAGACGCTTATTTAGCTGTAACTAGATTGAAATTATTAGGTCCAGTGGCGTGTCAGTGGGCACCACATGCTTATTGTTGAGAAAAAACAAGGGCAATAATAATTGTTTTGCAGCTTTTTATTTATTTTTGTATTTAAGCAACTAAAAATACAACTTTTTCGTATCTTATATTATCTTCATATCTGGCTTTGTTTTTGAAAAAAAAAAATTTAAGTATCTTTAACTCATTCTAAAAATTATCCATGGACGACAACATGAAATAAAAACCAATTAATTCGATAAACAATTTCGACCTTAAAGTAAATGAGCAAAATGCCCACCTTCTGATAAAATATACACGACTGCAAACGATTTGTCATTGAGTATCTGACACGCTCAAAAATACCTGGAGTATCCCTTATGATATTGCAATTGACAATTATCCGATTCCTCAAGTCATTCACATCTAGAACAGGAGTTTTATAAACAAGAGCCTTCAGATGGCCCCATAAATAGTAATCCAGGGGATTCATATCAGGACTGCGAGCCGGCCAATTTTGAGGTCCTGCACGTCCAATCTAGCAATTAAGGTAGATGACGTCGAGATGCTGACGAGCAAGAACACTGAAATGAGCTGGAGCCCCGTCGTGCATAAACCACATGTTGACTCTTACTTGTAGGGGTACTTCTTCTAATAAAGTGGGTAAATGGTGTTGCAAGAAATCGGTGTAGGATTCACCTGTTAATCTTGCCGGTAAAAAAAATGGGCCAATTAGGATTGTTGCTGAAAATGAGTTTCTCTAATAACGTGGGGATTTTGGTCGGCCCAAAAATGATCATTGTGGAAGTTCATAATAGCATTTCTCGAAAAATTTGCCTCGTCCGTAAATAAAATATTTGGTAGGAAATTATTATTGTGTGCCATCGTATGAATCAACCACCTGCAAAACATTAATCTTGGATGAAAATCCCGAGGCAGTAGAGCTTGTACACGATGTATGTGATATGGATGCAGGAGGTTTCTTTTTAGAACTTTCCAAACGGTTTTTGAACTGACTTCAAGCTGCAGTGCAATCTTTCTGATACTATTGGAAGGATCTTCTTCTATCGCATCAAGTATAGCTTCTTCCAGTTCAGGCGTTGTTATAGTTTCTGGTCTTCCTCTACCCATATTTTTATTAAAACTCCCAGTTTCACTTAATCTTACATGTAGTTTTCTAAATGTTTTTGCACATGGAATTACTCTGTTAGGATATCTGTCCTGGTAAATTCTTTGTGCTTCTTCCGCATTTCCATTTGCTAATCCATAAATAAAGTGCATGTCGGTCATTTCATGGTTAGTAAAATTATTCATGATGGAGTAATGAATCACTCCTAATTGACAGCTGAAGTTTACTTATAGCAATTCTATCACTGTCAGCTGATCTCCAAAGCAGGTAGGTACAAAGGAGGTACTTGAATGGACTTGCCAATTATTTGTCATAAGAAGCAATGTATTTGTTATTTTGTTGTATTTCAAAAATCTGATCATAAAAATCGTAGAAGTTGAATGTTTATTATCATAGTAAACAAGACACAAGAGACCAAAAAGTCGTGCATTGGAGGGTAGACATTTTGCTCATGTACTTTAAGATCGAAATTGTTTATCGAATTAATTGGTTTTTATTTCATGTTGTCGTCCATGGATAATTTTTAGAACGAGTTAAAGATACTTTAATTTTTTTTTTCGAAAACAAAGCCAGATATGAAGATAATAAGATAAAATACGAAAAAGTTGTATTTTTAGTTGCTTAAATACAAAAATAAATAAAAAGCTGCAAAACAATTAATTATCGGCCTTGTTTTTTTCCCAACAATAAGCATGTGGTGCCCACTGACACGCCACTGGCCCTAATAATTTCAATCTAGTTACAGCTAAATAAGCGTCTTATAACTTCAAATAGCTGCACCAAATTTCAACCAAATCGGTTTAAGGATAGTTATAGTATTTTTAAAATACCGTTATTTTTTTGAACCTTCATCGCCCTGTATCTCAGAAACAAAGCAACTCCCGACATACGTTCATAGGAACTTTTTTTCATAAAACGACCTAACGATTCACCCTGTATAGTTTCGTACCGTAGTTAGGAAACACCCTGTATACCAGGAATCTACCATAGACACCTACAAACCCTTTAAAGCTTAGTGTGGGGGACAAAACTATGAAGGTAGCAAACGTGTTGCCTACCCACATTACATAAACATTTAGGTTAGGTATTGCATGCGTAATATTATTATTAATTATTATTTTAAAGACTTAGCATAACATTATTCTGTTAAATTTTCAACAATTTTCTATTTTTAGCTTCCCATATAAGGTAGCGAGTTCATATAATATTTGGTGAGTCACCCTGTATATTTGATGAAATCATCTGATTAAAATTAAAAATTGCCGGTCTTATAGTATAATGCGTCCTGTAGGTAGCAATAATTTTATTTTATTAGATTTTAGAGATCTTACGCAATAATATAAATTAAGTTTATTATTATTGTGATTAGAATAAAAAGTTAAATTTCCAATACGTATTTGTGGGACAGCCATATTTGATTTTAAAAGTTTCTGGTGCTAGGCGCAAGAGGCAAATTAACAGAAAAAACTTACCGCTTTTATAGATTTTATAGGATATGCCGAAAATAAGTGACACAATATCAAAAAACTGAATAATTTAATTTAGGAACGAAAGTAAGCAAACAGGACCATTTAACTAAATAAATTAACAATCGATTAAATATTCGGCAAAAAACGTATAGCAATTGTTTTCCAAGCTACTAGATTGTTTGTTTCGCCAAATGCATATCCGTCATATAATTTAAAATTTCCCGGCAAAATATCCATATCGTTTCATTAAGTAAGTAAATTGTCTATGGCGATTGATTGGGCATTATTGCTGAACATGACATCTCTAAATTAATTATGAGTCTGTGCGTTGTGAATTAAATCATCTAGTATAATTAATTAATCAGAATTAATTAGGGAAGGGAAATCGGCGGGAGGCTGTTAACATGCGCTTGCCTCCGATGCGTGTTGCCATACTTCTTACGACCACACGTAATTAATTTGCTTAATTTATTTTACTAATATTTTTTTAGTGCTTAAAATTAAGTAGTAGCTAAATAAGCCTTATAAAATAGTAGGTGCTTGTTAGTAAAGTTAACTTATGGCTGCCAATTACTCACATCAAGCTTTACCAAAAGCTTTTTAAAGGTTTTAGATAAACTTCGTACAACTTGGCAACCGTGTACGCACGTTTCGGACCGCCACGTAAATACTCGTGCAGCTTCGACGCTTGATTAAAATGGCGTCAGCTTAGAGAAGAAGTAAATTTGTAATCATTCGAAACGGCACCGCCGAGGTGGTCCATCTTGCAGCGGACAATCGTGTATTTTGTGGCGATATCAACGGAAATGTGATTGGAAAGTGATTTTAATCGTAAAGACGACTATAGAGAATCCGTACAAGGTAAGTTCCTGCGAGTTTTCCCTACGGTGCATTTCGGCTTTGAAATAGTAACAATTTTTTTCCACGATGGTGGTGTCGGATGTTGGACGCATGCGTAGTACCGTTGTGCAGCTAGTCAGCGATACGGCGCTGAGCGCTACGCTAGCGAAATCAAACCTATAGATGTGATTTGCTTATTTGGCACCGTTTCCTTTGTTCGAATTTTCTTTGGGAAATTTATGATTTCCAATGTCTTCTGTAAATGACCAATAAATTTCCATAAAAGGACATCAAATCTGTGTTCTTGATTCTTTAATATATAATATGCCTCTCAATAGTAGGGATTATTTGCACTTTGTTTAATTAATATAAAATATTGTCCATTTATATTGATGTTGGTAAAAGTAGGTCAAACTTACTTTTTCTAAATATTACAATAAAAACTTATTAATGTATAGATTTATTTGTATCATTTTTTGAAGATATCATGTGTGTAATTTTTATTATAGTTTTTTTTAATTTGTCTCCTTTTATTTAAGAATTTATACTCTTACATTATTTTTAAATAATTTAAATTATTATTTTCTGATCAGATTTCCAGGATATATTTATTATCTTATCCCTTTATTAAATGAAGATTCAAATTCACAGAAACATGTACTTAATTAGGGTCAATGAGCCAGTGGTCGGACAATTTAGAGAAAACTAAATTTAAATCATGAATAAAAAAATATTGATAGGTTTGATAGAACCAAAGTGACATGAATAATTTGGTTATTTGGGATAAAGTTAAATATATCACTTTTGTCCATAGATTTACTTAGTATTTTTGGTATTTACTTAAGTAAAAAAAATGCTGTTTTGTTAGTAGTCGGACAGTCTTTGCCAATGGTCGGTCGGGTAGTTGCCACTAGTCGGACACCTTCTTGTTGGCTGATTCTTTACAGTCCTGTATTATCAAAGGTTTACTAGAATTTAAGTGCAAACTATCTTGAGCGGCAACAGTATGTTAAAATAGATGACACTTTAAGTGACCCATGTACAGTGAGAATTGGGATTCCACAGGGGATCGTTCTGGGACCCCTGTTGTTTATTCTGTACATCAACTCACTTACAACTTTAAACATAAACGGTATAATTATTTCATACGCAGATGATACTGTTGTTGCTTTTGACGGAGATATGTGGGAGGAAGTAAAAAAATGTGCTGAAACTGGAATTATGCTTGTAAAAAAATGGCTTGATATATACAAATTAACATTAAATGTTCAAAAAACCAACTATATTGCATTCTCAAAGACTAAAATAAATCGACCATTGTTCACACACTTAGATATTCAAAATCTACCAGATAAAATACAGGAAGCATCAAATGTAAAGTATTTGGGAATTATCATTGATAGTAACATGAAATGGGACTTACATACTGCACATTTAACAAAAAAATTAAATTTCCTAGTCTACAAATTTTACACTATTAGAAATATTTTAGACAGAAATATGCTTATAACCATATACCAAAGTTTAGTGGAATCAATACTAAGATATGGAATATTACTCTGGGGCAGTATGCATTACAATTCTTTAAATCCTCTTCAGATAATGCAGAATAAAATATTAAAAATAATCCTTAAAAAACCATTCTTATACCCTACTAAAGAAATTTATAATGAAACCTATATAAACATAAGAACTTTATTCTGTATAACTGTTTGTTGCTTCATACACAATCATGAAAATATTAGATATCCAATAAACCATAACCAAAACACTAGATCTAATGAAGATAATCAACTAATTCTTCCTGTATGCTATAGTGAGTTCGGAAAGAGATCCATTAAATTTATAGGACCAAAACTGTACAATTTATTACCTAAACATATTAGAAACATCAAAAATAAAAAATTTTCAAAAATAGTGAAGGAATATATTGTAAACAATCTTAATAAGTTAAGTCTGTTGTATCCTAATATTAGTAGATGCCTTCCCTTGTTAAATTGTTTAGGTACTTTATTACCTCACTAATATTATTTTATAAATATACTTAGGAGCTCATATTAATGTATATATTTTTTCTTTAAATAAGTTGAACAGAAGAAAAATGTTTATGGTACACTGTTCATTTATTACTTCCCATACAGATGCTTGCATCTAGGGGAATATAACTGCATAATATTGTAATAACTTATTATAACTGTGTAACTATAATATGATGTTATAAATAAATAAATACAAATTTAATGTTGCAGTTTTACAACCTACTTATTTTTGTTTGTTTTATTAATAAAAAATTTAAATCATGGGTAATTATATAAAAGGCTATTAAATAAAATAAAAATATTTTATTGGGGTAAAAAAACAAAAATTTTCTCCATCTAGTATCAATCAAAACAACAAATAAAAAAAACTTGAGCAAAAAAAGTGTTATAGGTATTTTTTGGTAACTAGTGTCTAAAATCATGAAACTAAAAACTAAGTACTTCACTAACGTACGTGTTTTAGTCATCATCACACAGTTTACAAACAAAATCCAAGTTAGAGACTTCATCATAGGAGAGTCCTGACAACTTTGTGCACTCCAAGTGATACCAGCGACTACATAATTCACAGCCAACATTCTTTTCACCTTCGATTTCGGTATCAGTATCAAGTTTGTCTTCGCATTCTCATGCGAACATGTTTGCTTTGTTTTATGTACGGTAGATGACTCTTCTACCTATCTTGGTTACTTGAACTGTTATTTTTTGTTTTACTCTGTTTTTTTTTGTAGGGTTGCTATTTTCCTTTTCTTTTTCTCATTCTCTTTCTTCTCTTTTTCCTTCATAATACTCTCTCCAGGCTTCAGAAGAAATTGCGGAGGGTATTTTCTCCCGCTAATAGGTTGTGGATATGCAAGATGTTTTTCAAATGAAGAGCTGCTCCAGCTAGCCGACTTAGCCACTACAACTGAATTTAAAGTTTCATTTTTCAAAGGTGTGCAGTTTTCCCCTTTGACATCCTGATTATTTTTTTTCTCCTCTGGACATTTGTCATTTATTCTGGATGAAGTGATTTTTTTCTCAATCAGATTGTGATTTATTTCCATAAGTCCTTTTACAGGGTTAGCTTGTTCTGTTGCATCA
This sequence comes from Anthonomus grandis grandis, assembly GCF_022605725.1. Taxonomy (NCBI): domain Eukaryota; kingdom Metazoa; phylum Arthropoda; class Insecta; order Coleoptera; family Curculionidae; genus Anthonomus; species Anthonomus grandis. Next base: position 18,748,922 of record NC_065556.1, on the reverse strand, counting down.
GGTTTGATTTTTTTTTGAAACTTTATTTTCTTATTTGAATTTTTATTTTCTTCATCTTTGTTAGTTTTGATGTTCTCTGAGGTATCTTCCAATTTATTTTCTTTTACATTGGTCTCATGTGCTTCCTTTATTTCTTGGTCATTTCTTCCATAAGTAAATATATCTGATTCTGAAGTATCCTAAACATCTTCAAACACAATACTTGGCATTAAATCTTTAACTTCATAATCATCCAGTATTTCTAAGATATTTTTCTTTTCTATATTTTCATAAGAACAAACATTTGGTTCTAATGTCGGTTCTATGTGAGTATTTTGATTTGTTTGACCTGGATTGAGAAGTACATTTTGTAGTATTACAACTTGAGGGTTTTGAAGGTTTTGAAGGTCTCTTCTTGATTTGATACTTCACTGCTAGGTGTAGCTGCATCATCAGTAAAAATAACGTTCGTTTTCTGAATCTCTTCTAGAGTAAAAAAAGAAACGTCATTACCTTCACTTGTGTTATATGCAAATCGTTTATTAAATCCATAAAACATGTAGTTACAACAATACACATTTTTTATTACCTATGTGAGGTGTGGATTTTGTCAGTAAAAAAATTCTAACTTAATTAAGTATACAATTAAAATATTTATAAAATTTAAAGCATTCAGTCACTTCCATCCATTCATGTCATGATTTATCAAAATATTAAATTTAAATATAAATAAAAAGGCAAAACGCGAGTACACAAAAATTAAATAACAAGAAAATATAACATTCATTCACAAATTAACTCATGCACTAATACACAATACTAGATGAGAGTTTCATTTAAATTTTCAGCCATATACTCATGAAGCGAATAAAAGGCCTTTTCTTGCAGATATATTTTTAGATCTTTCTTTATCTCTTTATCTGATTTTCTCTGAAGTTTATTGGGAGTTTATTCCAGATATCTAAAATACTATGTACCACATTTTTCTTAACAAATGTAAAATTTGGTTTACAAGTCTTGAAATTGTTTTTGAACCTAGTATTATGCGGATGTTGCCCTTTCAGATTCTCAAAAAAGCTTTTATTGTCATATATACGATTTGACATAAACGAAATTGACCGATAAACGAAACACATCATAGATATAAATACAATAAAATGTTAGGATGTTATGATTAATAAAATATGGTTTACAGGATTCCTGATAGGGTAAATTGAATATAGTTCTCAAGCACCTTTTTTGCAAAATAAGAACTCTTTCAGAGTCCCCCGAATTCCCCCAAAGAATTATACCATATCTGACTCTGGACTGTATATAGGCATGATATGCTGAAAGGGAAGCCACTGTACCCACCTCCTGTGTTATTAGTCTCAAAGCGAAGCAATATCTGGACATATTTGCTGCTACGAACTCAACATGGGCACCCCAATCCAATCTTTCATCCATCATTACCCCAAGGAAGTTAGCTGACTGCTGTGTTCTTATCTCTGTCCTTCCAATTTGCACTAGAGAGCTTTCACTAGGCCGTTGTTTAAAGTTTAATATTTGCGTTTTGTTGACATTCAGCAGAAGATTATTTATGCTAAACCAGTCTTCTAGCAATTTAACAGTTTGGGCCACTTGATTTGCACACTTAGGTTACCCTTATAAAAACACGTTACAAGTGTTTTTATAAGGGTTAAAATTGTATCCGTGCAAAATCCTAGTTCAGATAGCTTCAGTTTCAGCTTTAAAATAACTTTTTCGGTGCTTATGATATCTGCTTCCGACACTGTTTCCTCAACCTGCGTTGTTTCGCTTAATAAGTTCTCCAGAACATTTTGCACACACTTTTTATAATTTACTGTGTCTGGATTAAACTGGTACAAACCGCATGCCTTAAAGCCCTGTTTCATATTTGACATATTAGGATTCTGAAGGGCTTTTTCAAATATGGGACAAAACTCAGTCTTTGAACCCAAACGATTTTCATTTCCAGCCTGCCATTTTCTTACCTTTCTTTCCGCCAATAATCCTTTAAAGGCTTAAAAACCGCGACGTCCGCAGGCTGTAGTAAGTGCGTTGCATTTGGCGGCAAAGCATACAATATTATTCCATTTTCATGGCAAAATCTACTAAGTTCCACAGACATATGGGATTTATGCCCGCCTACTAAAAATAATACCGGTCTCTGAATCCCTTCGTTCTCTAACCATTTATTCAGGTCGTTAGACACATACTCGAAAAATACCTCCGACCTCATCCACACGTTATCTGATTTGCCGAGGACCCAATGAGGAGGCATACCGTTTACTATACTTTTTGGTGGTTTTATATATGGAAATATGACGAGTGGGGGACAAAGTCTACCATCGGCCGTAAAAATAATTAATACCGTTAAATTTTCCTTGCTGCTTCCGGTTTTAACAATATTGAGATCACGTCCTCTCACACCCAATACTTTCCCACTCTTTGGACACAGGCAGAACCCACTTTCATCGCCGTTCAGCATCCGACTTGGATCTTCCAAAATAATGTCTGCGCAGCGTTAGACTTAATTGAAAAAGATTTTAGATCTTGAAACCAAGATCTAGTGTATTCTTCAGTTATTTGTGCTCTGTATTTTTCTAGGGACTCTGCATTTTTTAAAGCTAAACGCGAATGTCGCTTCATAAAGCCGGAGAACCAACTTTGTCCGGGTCGACCATTAGTGAACACTGTTTTTAATTTTTCTTCTTTTACAATTTTCTGAACTGTATCTAGTAATACTTGCTTCTTTTTTTCTTCAATTTCTTTTTTCAAAACTGGATCCGGCCCCATCGTTTTGCAAAGGTCGACAACTCTTCCTTCATGGGCGAAGTTAGAGCCTCAAAAATGGGGGGGCTAAAGCCCCCATCCAGGGGCGAAGTTACACGAACAGGTGCGGGGGTGGCCATCAAAAAAAAGTCCGCCGCAGGCGCCGCCGGAGGTAACAAATTTTTTGGTGGGCACCTTCATTTTTACTTATAAGCCGTTAAAATTATAAAAAAAAAAAGAATAGTCTTAAACGGCTTCTATTCTAATTTGCTGTCCTATATACCTACATAATATCATGAATTTGTTTTACTTTTATTTTCATATTAGGTTTCATCCAAGAAAAACGTTTCTGAATTTTATTACAATATCCATAATGTATGAACCATTCTGTATATGTATTGGAGTATATTGCATACACACCAAAAGTCAAAAGTCGCTAGTTTTTAAAAAACTTTTAAACTTTCAAGACAAATTTCAAAGTTCAAAATAATATCATTTTAATATCTAATTGTCGGACTTAATTAATTTAGACAAAGTTAAACACGACATTTCGGTTGGTAAGTATCTCCAACCATTATTATATTAAAATGTTATATTAAGTGTAAACTAGCAGTTTACACTTGGTAACGCTTGGAGATACTTACCAACCAAAACGTCGTGTTTAACTTTGTTTAAAATTCATTAAGACAATACAAATCCGACAATTAGATATTACTTCTCCATTCAAAACCAATATCAAAACCAATATCATTTTAATAAAACGCAATAATTCTTCAAAAATAGTAAAAGCAAAATTTATTTAAAATGTCCTTAAATAAAATGAAATCCAATAAAATTATCTTACAACTACTCTAATAAAAGTTTGCGATTTCCTTTTTTTAAAAATTCTTTTAAAATTTCATCTGGCGACAATGACTTTGTTAAACCACTTTCAATACTAAGAGTAGTTAGTGCTAAAGAACTAAATCGATCCTGACCCATCGTTGACCTAAACCAATTTTTAATTCTTCTCATTGTTGAGAAATAGTGTTCGCAGGACGCTGAAGAAATTGGCAAAACTAATGCTATTTGCATAAGGGTATATGCATTTGGAAAAGTCTCTTTTCTTAATACATCTTTAATATCAGAAATGGTAATGTTGTGGCTCTGGCTTTTATTTATGCAATTCCCAATAACGGTCATTTCAGCTTTTAATAGCTCCTTATCGATTAAAAAGGTATCTCCATACAATTTAATGAATTCCAAACTACCATCAAAATCCATCTGCAAAAAATTGAAGACAGATTTAGCTAATTTCTGACTTTCAGAAGAAAATCTTATTTTTAGATGATTTATTATATTGTCGAGAGACCTATAATAAATTGAAATTAGCCAAAACTTTTGTGCCTCATTTTTTATCAAAGGTGAATTTAAGAACGTTTCTTCGTGTACTGCGGAAGTGGAAGCTTCAACCACATATTCTTTAAGTCTTATACTTTCTGTTTTTTTACGTTTTGAACAATTTTTTGAGGGGGCTAATTTCATTTTAAAGGGGGCTAAGCCCCCCCCCTAACTCCGCCCATGTCTTCCTTTAATGCGGTCCTGGACCGTTGACTTGGGGACCCCGTACTGCCTACACGTTTCGCGCAATTTTCCCCCGTTTCTAACTGCATTGACCGCTTGTTCTCGTGCGTCTTCATCGTATTGATGAAATTTTCCCTTTGGTTTTGGTTTCATTTCTGAAAACATAAAAAAACGGCTTAAAGTCTTCAAAGAGACGTCGAAAAAAGAATAGCGTCCGACTTTTGAAACATATTAAATTTGATACTGACCAGTGGTCGGACAGATTTAATTCTTATTAATTCGCGTCTGTATTTTGTTTTTGCTGTCCGACCACTGAATACCATCTAAAACTTTTCCTTACAATATATATTAGAAATGGAAGGAGCTTATTTATGTAGCAGTAAGCGAGAAAAAGACAAAAATAAAAAAGGTTCACTTTCCAGTGGTCGGACACGCGTCCGACTACCGGAGTTATAACAAAATTATATATGAGTTTACCGGACACCTAAAATTAACCTTAAAATATTTAAAAAAATGCGTTTTTCGTCATATATATGGCATATTTAGCCCATTTTTTATATACATGAAGCTAAAGAACCTCATAAGTTAGATATTAAGTTTTTAAAACTGCCTTATTTTTATCTTTCACGCACAAAAATTGGGGAGCACAAACTGCGGTGGTCACTTTTCGCGTTTTTTTTTTCTTTCAGGGAGACAACTTAAGAATATAAAAATTTCTAGAACCAAAGGTAAGGATTGGCAGAACTACATTAAATAACATTTCAAAGTTATTTCACGATAAATACGGTTTGTCCGACTACTGGCTAATTCACCCTAACTTCCTAATAACTGATTCTAGTACCTAAAAAAACTTTTTGAAATAGAAACAAATTCTGTAGATGACCAGTATATTTCCATAAAAGGACATCAAATCTGTTTTTTCAGTGCTTTTTCATTACATATCGTTTATTGTTAAATAGTTAAATTCAGTGAGTGTCTACATAAATTCTTCAAAATAATATACTAAATATATATACAGTGCCTGCCACAAATGGAGAAACTTTTTGTACAAATATTATTAACTGAATAGTTCTCGTTCAGATCAGTTAAATTAAGCATTAAAATTAAACATGCGATGATTGCTAAAGAACTAAATCTAAATAAAAGTTATGTTTGTAAACAAATTAAATTGTGGCAAACTAGAGGCACTACTGCTATTATTTGGAAGTCAGATAGACCTAAAAAAATTGAAGAGCTAAGTGGATAAAGGTGTTAAGCAGCAAAAGTAAATATTTGAGCAAATCGATTTTAAAAATTTAGAATTTATAGTCTATGTAACTTTGTTGTTTTAAAAGTCATAATTTTTTAATTTAAAACAGATAGTGGCATATATATTGTACTTCATATTATTAAAGAAATACAAAAAAAAATCAGAAGTTTTTAAAATATTTACTTTTTTTTGTACTTACCACCTTTATTCACTACATTACTGTCGATAATTTTGTTTGTTGATAAATGGATAATGGTAGTAAGAAACAATACTTTAAATATATTTGCAACGATTACAAATGCTTTTAAACAATCAACTAATAAAAGGACAGTAATTTTGTCAAACCAGACATTAACTAAAATTTGTTGTACTTGCCACCATTTTACTTACTCACTGAATATGGATAATGGTACTAAGTACAAGAAATGTATACCCAAAACAGTAATATACCAGTTTATTTTAAAAATGCGTTGAAGTTTATGTTAAAAAAACTATCAATATGAAAAAAGTAAATATTTTATTGTTCTTTGTTGCCAACACAAAAAATAAAAGCACAAAACTAAAAACAAAAAAAAATGTTATTCTGCTGTTAAAACTGTTTTAGTTTTTCTTTCTTTTTTCTTCCTGTGGCATAAGTTCTTCCTTCTCAATGACATTTTCGTAGAAATATCTGTACTCTTCTTTAACAAACGCCAATCGCTCCTTTATATTTTCAATTTTTTCCTTAGACAGCTGACCAAGTTTTCCTGCTCGGGGAAGTCGTAGGGTCTGCTTCAAATTGGCGTTTCATTATACACACTTCTTTAAATGGGGCTTCTTCATTTAAATCTTTGTATAGATAATAACCAAATCTTTCAACTTTGATCCATTTTACTGCATCTCTAAATTGAACTTTTTCATTAAGTGTGTTTATTTTTCTGTTTACCACTTTTAGCTGGTTGGGTAAATCAGAAAAAAGGCAAAAGTGTGACTCCATATCAACAACGTGGTTATTCTTACTGGCTTTACTGATAATTTCTCTGTACTGTCCCGGAAGATAAATTGTGCTGTGTTTTCTAAGAACTTTTTCGATTCGACCAAAGTTGCGATCCCGATCTGAATTCAAAAACTGATATATGACTATATTTTTTTTATTGCTTTAAGCCTGGTCTTTACTGTCACCTCACAGTTAAATTTATAAATAATGTCTGGAAAAAGGCATTGTTCGGTTTCAATAGGTGTGTGTGTATATAAATGAGGGCTGTTAGTAAAATTGATTACTGTTTAATAGTTATATAATTGTTATTAATAGTTATATAAGTTGTTTATTAGGAAAAAGAAAATAGCTACAAATCAACATGATTAAGATAAAAATTAATTTATAGTATCTAGTACAATATAAACAATATAAACAAATCAAGCACGTTTTGCGTCACAAAGTTATATCCAAAAAATGGATGAAGGTGTTAAGTGCGCTTAACCCCTTTATTCATTTGAGAACCGATTTTACCAATGCACTGTTGTACGTTTCTGAGTAAAAGATATATGAAAAATGTGTACTAACACCTTCATTTAGCACAAAATCTAACTTTTCGTCAAATTCTTGCTACACACATTTATTCACTTAGCTCTTCAATTATATAAATAGCTTATCCAACCCTATCTCTCTCAGATCGATCTATCCAAAGATGTTTATGCTATAAAAATTTAAGAGCCGGAAGGCCAGAGAAAGTACCTTATATTTCAATGAAAAATAGACAAGCAAGACTGAATTTATAATGAATGGAAAAACATCTTATGGTCAGGTCAGTTGAAAGTAAATTTAATTTATTAATGATCCAAAGCACACATCCATAATTCTAAAAAATTCTTTACCTCTCAACAAATTCTGGTTTTGAAGTAGCCAGCTCAAAGTCCAGACCTGAATCCTATTGAGAACTTGTGGGAGCACCCAGAGAGAAAAGTTAGGCGATCAAATCCTAATAAATTCCATGATAAAGACGATTTATTCCAAGCCTTGGAAGAAGCATGGAATGGAATTTCTGAAGATATTGATGTTTTTTTTAATTTTCTGTAGAATAGTGTGAAATATAGTATGAAACCCAAAAGTTTCTCCATTTTTGTCGTTAAAGAAACATGGACAATAAATTTTTCTTTGGAAAAATTGTTTTTTATTTAATTTGGTCAGGTTTACAGGTGTTCATAATTGATATTTTACATTCCTTTAAAATTACTTCAATATGAGAAAAAGTTTCTTCACTTATGGCCGGCACTGTGGTATGCACCTAGATCTGTGTGTGCAAAGGTGTAAAATAATATTATAAAGTAATATGTATATAAAATTTAACAACATTTCCAAAAACTAATTTGGCTTTTAAAAAAAAAAACAAAACAAAATGCATATCTAGTCAAAGTCAAAACATCTTTTATTAAAAATTTTTACAATTGAACAATATTACAATACTGTTTCCGTTTTTACATTTAAGGGTAATTTAAGTTCTAGCTTTTTTTATTGTGTAAGGTCATGCCATAAGGGCTCCTCCCTTGCTAGCTCCCTTAAATATTTTATTTCATTTCTATTACCCAATACATATGAAATAAAATAAACTCTCAGCAACATGTACTCAATTAATTTCTTAATAACTGATTCTAGTACCTGAAAAAACTTGTTGAGACAAGCCAATTTTGTCAACCAAAGTCCAGTGGACGGGACCAAATTTGCATTTAGCAATTAAAATTTTTAAACCCCTGGGAAGTCATTAACAGCTAATAAAACTATTATGTTGATAAAACAAAATATTTCCTTTATTATACCGATTGACAAATCTAAAAATAATTATTGATTTTACAACTTTAAATTATATATAATCTAACCCATTAGTAACTAATATCTAATTAAGTATTTATCCTAATTTTTCTTAGTAAACACTCTTAATGTAACTACATGTGTGTGTGCATTGACTGAGTTTAAAAAAATAAACTTAAGTTTAGGATTTTAATCAATAAGAAACAAAGGTGTAAGTAATTAAGAAACACAGTGCAAGTCATAGCTCCTGAATGTTCCTGAAATATTGACGTATATTCATTCAAGGTTTATTAAGTTTTATGTGAACATTCACTCTATGTTCTATTGAGAAACAGGTATTTAAATAATAGTGGCAACTCATATTCTATTAGGCTTAAATCATGCTTATACAAGTTTATACATGTTGGATCTTATATCAATTCTGAAAAATAATGAATACTTATCAATACAAATGAAAACAAACATTTTTATCCTTTTCAATATTCTTATTCTACCCCACTTAGTTTCTTAATTAATATATGGGCATGTTTCATTATTTAGCCCTCTCACAGGTAGGTTAATCATGACAATATTGAAACCATTGTTTTGTGGTTTCATACCAATACACCAATAATGTTAAAAGCTATATTAAACATATTTTTTCTAAAGTAATATTATGATTCCTATTATTCCGGGCAGTTACCATCACACCAGACACATGTGAAGGCACCCCACAGAGTTTTTCTAATGTCAACTGAAGAAATAAAATACACTCATAGCCACATGCAATTTATTAAGTTTATGTGAACTGTTTTTATCAACAAGATATGACGGTTATCTTTTTACCATTTTTTAATTCCCACATTCTTTATTTGCTTTTGATTATAAGTTCAATATGACTAAAAAGTTTAAATTGTTAAGTGGTAAGCAGTAGCAAATAATTTAATTTTTATTTCCTATGTTAGTCCCATGTATAGATTGTTTGGCTCAGCATAAACAATCTAGTGTAATAAAATGTGCATCATTTTATTACTTTTGATGCTGTTAGCTTCCTCTTTCACTGAATCCATGTTATAGCTTTTCTAATTGCGTGGGTTTATTTAAATGTGTTCTTCCTTTCAATGATTAACTTAACTATTTTTATTTTATCAAATAGTCTTTAATCCTTTCTCTATATAGTTTTGGTGTAAACTCTCTCATTGTTATTGGCAATTTCAACTCTCTCATTGTTATTCGCAACATATATGAGGTTTGCAAAGATAAATTGAGACAGAAAGAGAATTGAGTCAATATACCTAAAGATTTAAATGCATGTCTGCAGTTATTTTGAAATCCAAGTTCTGCAATAGCTCATATATTGTTCCTTTGCCAGACCAAATATATATTATTTAGGTTTCAAAGAAAAAAGACAGTTTGGCTCAACCTTCCACACAGTTTGTCAATGTGGCTTCCCCACTAAAGTTTAGGGTGCAGATAAGATCCTAAAAATCTGATATCATCGACCTCTTGACTGACGACTTCACCCATATCTTTTAGAGAAAATACAATCTGTTTGATCTTTTACTGAGTGAAAAGCAGTTGATTTTCTCTAAAGCATTCCTCAATACTTGGCTGCGCAGACCTAGAGTGCTACAAAGCACCCGCAAGATTATTTTGATGAACAGGAAATTGTGGTGTCGAAACTTAATGGATGAAAAGACTTAATACTCAATAATTTATTCATGTTATCACATATACAGTGTACATACGTCAAAAAAGATGGTAAGATACATACTAAAACAAAAGGACTAAAAACTAAAGAAACAAAAAGATTAAGAATAATGGCACTTACATCATATTAAAATCTGAATTAAGATACTCGTCAAAAGAATAGAACGCATTGTTTATCAGATAATACTTCACCCTTTGCTTAAAATCTTTAATTGGTAAAACCTTAGTCATATTTGGTAATACATTAAAAAACTTAATAGCCCAGAACCCTGGACACCAATAGGTAGGTTCCAAATTGTTCCTTACATGAGTGTTGTAGCCATGGACATCCCTGTGACTCTCACACTGTTTAACATATAGCAGACGCTCTAGCACATACAAACAAGGCACAGTCAAGAGACCAAGACTAACATAAACATTTCTGCAATCATCTCTGTAACCTAAACCAGATATCACTCTTACCACCTTTCTCTGCAAGCCAAAAACCCCGCTTACCTTTGCTGCGTGGCCCCAGGCAAGAATTGCATATGAAAAATGGCAAAGTATGCTGTTCTTAACATATCAGCAGAGATACAATTGCAGAGGTTTCGGAGCACATACAGGCCCCGAGTGAGTTTCCCCGAAAGATCATCAATAAGCTTACCCCGTTGCAGCTTTGGGTCCAAAATGACTCCCAGAAAACTCACCTCTGATGCATGGTCTACATTTGACAGACCTACAAAAGAATGTAACCCTATTATGTTATCACTCTTTAAAAGCAGTCTGTGCAAAACCAATTTTCAGCCCTCGCCTGTGCCGCCATAGATCCAAGTAGTGATTCCTTATATGAATCTGCAGCATAAGTAGCAGTTGTGTCATCAGCAAAGAGTGTGAATTTTGCAAGAATCCTATGACTACTTTATATTTGTTTCCTGTATTTACCTTGTAACTTTTAAAGAAAACGTTGGCCAACTTAAGAAAAATTATTTACTTCAATTATAAGAAGTGATAGTAAGACAATAAACATATAGATATAGCAACATCAGAACATGTACTATATATCCTCAACATATAGACTTTTTTTTTTAACCTACAGTTTAAACAGTTTGCCTGGTATTAGCCCTGTAAGTTATAATCATACTTTTATTAACGTTCTAATCTCATAAAATGACATAATAATATGCACAAGCTTATACTGTTTCAATATTGGATTTTTTAAATTTCCATTTATTGCCCTTTCAATAAACAATTAGTCTGATAAGGTGAATTTTAAAAGAACATGTTCTATAAAAGGTCTTGATCTTGACGGATCCATTACTTTCACCATGATATCAAGATAAAATATGAGTTAACTGTGTGTGTTAAATAATAGATGATTATCTTATACAGATCTGATTTATTTGTAATTGTACTAGAGACTATAAATTAATTTTTATGTTAATCATGTTGATTTGTAGCTATTTTCTTTTTTCCAATAAACGATTGTGGGGCTAACTGAAATAAAAAAATTATTTAATTCTTACTAATAATTTATATACATCATTTTATATACTTTTTATATATCACTGTCTTGCATTCTAAACCACCACCTAGCACTTAATTCACAATTACTATGTAACAATTATATAACTATTAAACAGTAATCAATTTTACTAACAGCCCTCATATATATACACACACACCTATTGAAACCGAACAATGCCTTTTTCCAGACATTATTTATAAATTTAACTGTGAGGTGACAGTAAAGACCAGGCTTAAAGCAATAAAAAAAATATAGTCATATATCAGTTGGAGCAGACTGTTCATTCGCGTTGCCTGTAATTTATAGCACGGCAAGTGCAGTATTTAAAATGTAGGTACATACTTACTTAATATAAATGCAAGTGGAACACTGCTGTTAAAATATGGTTATTAAAAATTGTTATGACTTATTTTTAAATGCTTTGATTACATTGTTTTTGATTGTTAGTTTTTTTCTTAGTTTTATTGTTGCAGATAGAGCAGAATAGGCATCTTAAAGATGTCATCAATGAAACCTTTGGACCCGCCTGCTAGCAAACCAGATTCGAAACCAATAGGCAATCGTAATCATGGCAATAACAAATCACAGAATAACAGGAAGAGGTTTAAGGATAGAGGTTCCAGAAAAAGATCAAAAAGGTATGAAGCTTTAATGATTAACCTTTAATATATGGGAAAGTGTTTATAAATATGTTTTTTTTTTTAGTTTTTCAGGATGTGGTTTGATCAACCCTAAACCGGTGTTGCCAACTAAATTTTTATTAGGAGGCAACATAAACGACCCGCTAAACCTTAATAGTTTACAGGATGAAGATATTAATAGGGCAATGAACGCTGTTACACCCAAATCATCTCCATTGCCCACACCTCCGAGGCGAAAAATGCGTATTGAGGTTAGCAGAAAATATAATTTTCTATGCCAAGTCAATTTTTAATATTGAATAATTTTTCCAGGTAATTGTATCTCCGAATACTCATGATCCATTACACTTGCTGGACTGTCAAGATGATATTGAATATGAGGAGCAACTTTGCTCACCAATCAAAAAAGGTGAGTAACTGCACACCACCGAAAAGATTAATTTTAATTGTTTTTTGGAATTCGCAGGTCGAAAGAAGCGCATTAAAAAGCGCCGAACGATGTCTTCGTCGGTAGAGGGAGCCATTCCCGACCCTACTGGCAAATCAGAAGCTAGAACACCAGAGGCTTCAAGTGATTCCGCAAAAATACCAGAGGATCCGGAACTTCAGGATATTATTGAAAAACCGGTAGAAGTTAAACCAGCGCAAATTTCAAAGGCCTCCAGGAACTTGTCTTTTGATTGTGGAAAAGAGAAGAAGGATAGACCAAAGAGGAGGTAAGAGAACTTATTTGGAAAAGTGAAACTCACTATAAGAGTGTCCAAACCTGGTATTTATGTACTTATTTTTAAATTTCTAGGTCTGAAGATGGAAATATCAGCAATGCATCGAAAAGGTTTAAAAATTCGATGGATAAAATTGTTAGTCCGGTCGTTCCACAGCCAGGTGCATGGCTTAAGAGGTCTACTTCCGTAAAGTTGCCTAAGCCTAGGCAAAATAAGGTACCGGACGAGAAGGAACCTGTTTTTAAAGAGGCCAATAAGAGGTTCCAGTATGGAAACTACAACAGGTAATATTACTATAATATAATTTTATTTTATGTATATCAAATTTAAAATGCATTATTATTTGAAGGCAAATATCTTAGTCACAAAGCATTACAATTATAAATTCATACATAATATACAGGGTGTCCCATTAGTGCGATAACGGACGATAGCTCCTTATACAGTGATACAAAAATTTTTTTTTTATACAAAGTTACTTTACTGTCTAAGGTGCATAACATACAAATATTTTTGGATATACAGGGTGATTTATAAATGTGATATGATACACAACTTTTTTAATTTAAATGGAACACCCTACACCCAATATTTTATTGCATTTTTGGATTGCTTTAAAAATTCTGCATACCTTTTATCAAGCATCGTCTATACCAAAACTTACCCGTTTGTGAGATATTTAATATTTTATCAAAAAATCGACGTTTGCACGTCTCCGCAAAAACAAAAATAATGCACTCATTTGGGATCCTACAAGCCAAATCTTTTGTAGCTTGTTAGTGCATACTTACACTTACTTTATGGTCCTATGAGAATTTGATAATATTTTACAGGGTGTTCGCAATACTCTATCCAAAACCAAAAAATGTAAACAACCATATCTTATTTTTTTCAAATAGAATGACGCATATTTTTTTATCTTAAAATGTTCACAACGTGATAAGCTTTCTTTTATGTTAAGCATGTCCTATACCTATCTGTAGTAGTTATCGAGTTTTTTTACACTTTTTCCTAATTTCGCCCTTAAAATCCACAATAGTCGCGTTTTAATTTAAAAGAAGTTTGCTTAGTTGGCAAATTGAGTTGTCTCTTGTAGGCAAATTGAAAGGCAGTTGGATATTAAAAAATCCACTGTTAATAGAATCATCCGGAAATATAAATTTCATCCATATCACATACAGCTTGTACAAGAATTAAGCGATCAAGATTTTGCTAATCGCCGAAACTTTTGCCGCTGGGCTTTGCATCAAATCCAACTGCCACAGGACTTTTTTGACTTTGTGTTGTTCACTGATAAAGCGACATTCCATAAAAATGAATTTGTAAACCGACACAACTTCCATTATTACAACGATGTAAATCCAAGGCATGTGATACCACTGGATCATCAACATAGATGGTCACTTAATGTATGGGCTGGTATCATTGGGACAAAGCTTCTTGGACCATATTTCTTTGATGGGGCAGTGAACGGTCAGAACTTTCTACATTTTTTGCAGAATGAATTCGAATAAGAGCTGGATGATTTACTGTTACAAACAGTAAGACGAATGTGGCTACAATTAGATGGAGCGCCTCCTCATTTTAGCCGTGTTGTGAGGGCCCATCTAAATGACCATTTTGAAATAAATGGATTGGCAGGAGAGGACCAGTTGCTTGGCCGGCCAGATCTCCTGACTTCACAAAACTCGATTTTTTCTTGTGGGGGTTTGTGAAAAATCGGGTTTATCAAAGGCCTGTTACCACCAAAAACGACATGAAGCAAAGAATTCGGAATGTTTTTCAAGAAGTAACTAAAGAAATGTTACAGAAAGTAAGCAGTTCTTTTGTTAAACGAATTCGGTTGTGTGATCAACACCAGGGTGGACATGTAGAACATTATTAATAGTTTAATGTACATACCTTTTTGGTCATCAGTTGTTGTTATTGTTCACAATTTTATTTTTTTTTTATTTAAGGAATATTTTTTTGTTGATTTTTCGATTAGTTTTAAGATTTTATTATTTGGTAAATTTTAAACAACATTTCTTTTCTGTACATTTTGGTATCATTAAATTTGTTGTAATTTAATAAAATACCAAATTTAAAAATGCTTTTCAATCCGTTCCGTTTACTATTTTTAAAGTTTAAGGTTTAATAAATTGTTTTTTTTCAAACGTCTTTAAACGGTTAGCAAAATCTTTATCAGATAATTCTTGAATAAATAAAAACATGTGATTCTGTTAACAGTGGATTTTTTAATTATCTAACTGTGCTTGCCAATAAACAGTAAAGTTACCTCAATTGCATCCAAACAGTTAAAACAGTTTTTTTTTGTAAAAAAATTTTTTTTTGTATCACTGTATAAGGAACTAGCGTCCGCTATCGCACTAAGCGAAACCGAAAAACGATTTTGAAATGATCTTAAAACTTATTATTGTATTTACGTATTATACATTATAACATATTAAAACAAATCAGAAGGGATAAAAATAAAATGGTTAAAATTCTCTTTGCAACTATTAAGGGGTTAGTAAGTTCAAAGAAAATTATTAAAAATAAATATATCAAAAATGCTAAATGTTAATATGACAAGTATATCTTGAGTATTCTTAAAATTTTTCTCTATTTTTGGAAACAGAAAAAATTCAAATGCTTGGAGAAAAATTAATTTAGGCACTTTA
Organism: Anthonomus grandis grandis; assembly: GCF_022605725.1. Taxonomy (NCBI): domain Eukaryota; kingdom Metazoa; phylum Arthropoda; class Insecta; order Coleoptera; family Curculionidae; genus Anthonomus; species Anthonomus grandis. Next base: position 18,733,349 of record NC_065556.1, on the reverse strand, counting down.
TTTGCTTGTAAATATAGCCAAAATCCACTTCAATTGCCTGGAATAAAATAAATATAAAATAAAAATAATTCCAGGCAGTTGTTTCCAACTGCCTGGAAGGAACAACATAAGTATTTCGTCATCGAATTTTGTGGGGTTTCTTGTGGCGATTGATATTGAAGTGGCATAAGATCATATTGCAGTATTTAATGTTTCTTAATAGCAATTCTTTTAAGAATACCGCAGATTCTATTCGTTTTACAAAATGAGAAAGATTATTTAATTAGTAATTTAATATCTTCAAAAATATGGAACATTTAGACAGACTCTGATTCATTATATAGGCCGATTTTAAATCCTATAATTTTTCAGTAATATCAGTATACAGTGAAGGACAAAAGTATTGGCACACCATAATTTTATAAAGTAATTTATTAATGTTTACTATATTTATGTAACCCAATAAGAACTATCTAACTAAAAACATATAAAAGATTTAGTACAATAATAATAATAATGAAAAATAAAACAGATTTCCTTAAGCATAACGAGAGCATAACAAAAAAATAAAAATTACATTCTATTTAAAATAGACATAACTATTGGCACACCAAATAAAAATAAAATTTAATCCCAGTTCTAATATTTTGTAGGACCTCCTTTTCTTTTTATAATATGAGTGAGCCTCCTTTTCATTGAATGGACCAGCTTTTGTATAGGTAGGCTCAAAACTATTCCATTCTTGCAGCAAAACACGTTTAAGCTCTTCCTTACTGGAAATATGGTGTTTCCTTATTCGTTTTCCTAGCTCACTCCAAAGATTTTCGATCGGGTTGACATCTGGAGATTGAGAAGGTGTATTTAAAGTATGAGGGACATTAAACGCAATCCACTGTTTGACTATATAGGCTGTATGTTTCGGATCGTTGTCCTGTTGAAAGTAATAAACATTTGCTAAATTAAGTTTGTCCGCACTAGCTCTTAAGTTTTTTTTAGAATATTTAAATATACATTTTTGTCCATAATATCATCTATAAAAACCAGATTTCCGACCCCTCCCGATGACATACAGCCCCACACTAGTATACTACCACCACCATGTTTCACAGTCTTATGCAGATTTTGTGCATCTAGTTCACAATTGGGCTTCCTCCACACAGTCACTTTCCCATCTGAATGAAAAATGTTGAATTTACTTTCATCAGAGAATATTACTTTGTCCCAAAATATATTATCTTGATGAAAGTGTGCATTCGCAAATTCAAGACGCTTTTTTTGGTTAACCTTATTAATAAATGGTTTATTCCGAGCTACTCTGGCACTATATCCAGCCCTATGAAGAACTCTTTGTATACTGTTTTTGAGCTCACGTTGATGCTATCTTCTTTTGTCAATATAGCCGCAATTTCAGAAGCGCTAGTTCGAGGATTTTGCTTAATTTTATTCACAATTTTTCTTTCTTGCCTCTCCGTTAAGTTTGGCGGACGTCTAGTTCTAGGCTTATTTTTGAAATTTTCTGCAGTTTCAAACCTTTTTAAGACACTACGCACGGTAAATCGACTTTTCTTCACAATTTGGGCAATCGCTGAATACGATTTACCCTATTTTCGCTGCTGTACAATTATTTTTCGCTCGGATTCCGTCGTTTCTTGGCCTTTGCGACCCATATTTGCAATGTATGCACTTAAAATAAGCACTAAACCTAAAGAAATATTTTACTTCATATAAATATTCTGTTAAAGAATGTAAAAAAACTGCTTCAAAATTCTCACATACAAGGCACCTATTTTTAAACACTTTGTAAACATGTGCGCCAATACTTTTGTCCATGGGATTTTTGATAGAATTTTAATATGGGTTCTTTTGTAAAGCCTTTATTTATTAAATTTGTATTAAATATTAAGAAGCGAATGCTCTTGGGTATACACTTTAAATTAGAAAATATTTAAATGTAATAGGTACGAATTTTAATAAAAATCAATATGTGCCAATACTTTTGTCCCTCACTGTATGTATAATATTTTCTTTTGGAGCCCAGCGTCAGTAGTTCTATACCATTTAATTTTTCCAAAAACTCAAATGGATAAATTCTATGTTTATATACTAAAATTATTCATTTCTCTGTTCATTTATTTTTACTTAAATTACCTTACATTTTTAAACAATTCCTCTTATATTATTTACTTTCCTTTTTAAGGTATTACGGTTATAGAAACCCAAACAATGACACCGACCATAGGTTACGGGTATTCTCTCACCACCCTTACTTATTCGAAAACAAAGATATCTTAGACATCGGTTGTAACATTGGACACATTACTCTTAGTGTCGCCAGGGACTTTAGGGCTCGAACCGTTACTGGTAAGTATTTTTAACATAATTTGCGACACCATTTTTTAACTAAAATTGTATTTCTTCACAGGTATAGATATAGACCCAAAGCTAATCTCAATCGCTCGGAAAAACGTAAAACACTACGTTAAAACCGAGGAAAATACAACAGCGGGGTCCGAGACCACCCCCGATACAAAAACGGTCCCTGAAAAAAGTAGTAGTGAGTTTTTCCCTATATCTATGCCTATATTATACGGACCTATTGACATTCCAGGGTTCCATGATTCAAGGGAGCAAGGCAGGGGCTTCCCGAAAAATGTCACTTTTAAACAGGTAAGCTTTTAAATAAATTAATTTTGTTCTTGTCCGTATTGAGAAAGAGAAATATTTTATTTTATTGAGTATATTTCGCGGCCATTTTGTGGCCTTCAACTGAATTTTTTTTTTTGATGACAGTTATCAGGAAGCCAAAAATTCAAGCGTGATGAACAGCTACTATGAATATTAATAGAAGAAAAATGAAAACGGATTAGAATCACGTCACACTACGTGTTTTACTAATTATTATTTTGCTGTTAATGAAAGTTTAGTGTGGACGAAAATATTAGTGACGAAAATGGGTTTTTTATCGGTTAAGTTGTTTTTTTAATCATTTAATTATTCTGAAAGCAATCCAATCGAGTTGAAAAGTTATTTGACAATCTAGCTGATGAGAGTGCAATAAGTTATATAGACGGCAGAGTTGTTATTTGAAGTGAGTTTTCCAAATCTGAATAATTTATATTATCAAGTCCTTACTGTTGTTTATATGCAATATATCTTAGGAATTTATCCTCAACTGTATCAATCACTTGAGTAAGAATGTTTCTATATGGAGGTCATATAGCAGAACAGTACTCTAGGTGTGGACTTACTATGGAGTAGCATAGCACTTTAGATGGAATGATAAGGAATTCTTTGGTAATAAAGCCCCATTGTAAGGGATATATATAGCTATCAAGCATCACAAAAGCATCATCCCAAATCTTTTATGTAAGAAGCTAATAATGAAGGAGATCCTTTAATATTATAAATATGAGTTAAAGGGTTTTACGCTTCATTCCTACACGAAATAAGAAGCAATGTCTTTTACGTAACTATTGAAGAGTAGAGGCCATAAGTGTGAACCTTGTGGTGTATTGATTTCAGTGTGACTGGAAGCTCTAAATACGTCCAATTTAAATCCTTTCTGTAAGATATCAGCCACTCAATCTCACTCTAAATTCCTATATCTTTTTATGGCTTACTGTACCAAAAGCCTTAGTGAAATCATTGAATTTTTTTGTAAAGTTTTAACAGGAAGATTATAGGTATCTTCTTCGAGCTATTTTTGTATTCTGGGGTTTTAAAATATCTTGTTTTTTTTGCATTAGCCTGGAATTATGGAATTAATACATATTTTTTATTTTCACCTTTTTTTCCGGGATTTTAACTGTAAAAATTTAATTTTTTAGAAAATTATATTAATGAGATAATTGAGGTAGTTATTTGATTGCCTTATTGTTTCGAACAAAGTAGTATGAAAACGTGATAAACTTTAATAAATGAATAATATTGAAATTGTCATAAACTATACAAATATTGGTATGAATTTCAAAAACGTAAGAAAGTTTTCCCTTTTCAATGTATAAAATCTAAGTTTTATGGATGTTTTTAGGATTTTCATCCAAAAGAATTAACAGAACTTAACAAATGTAGGTAAAAATCCACTGATAACCTACTGAAACACTTCGAATTTTTCAGCAGAACGTTTTTTTTTTAAGCTTGGGATTGTTAACTTTTCGCTTTAAGAAAATTATTAATATAACTAAATCTTTGGCTGCAAATCTTATTGAGTAATAAAATTTGTTTTAGTCCCGTTAAGATCCACGACATGTTTTTCCGCCAGTTTCCTACCAACTCGCTTTCACAGTGTAGGCAAAACTGTCAAATAAGTTTCCGGTTTGACCCTCTAGAACCCATTCAATCGTGATGTTGTGATTGTCGGAAGTTTACAGTTTGATCCTCTGGACCCCATTCAGTCACGATGCCGTTGATGTAAAAAAAAAAAAACGATTAGCATGGCTTTAAATTTTGATTTCCACATTTTTGATTTTTTTTGCATCCTTGGCAATTCAGAATTTTTCCACTGCCTTTTAGTTTCCACATCGTATTGAAATATCCAGGTTTCATCTCAAATGATGATGTTGTCCATCTATTTAGGCTCTTCATCTAACCTTTCAAGAGAATGTGGGCAGATGTTGACGGACGAGCTTTTAGTCATAGATCACATTTGTTTGGGACCACTTTGCACAGAATTTCTTCATGATTGATTCGTCATGTAAACTTTTTTTGACAGTTTCTTTTTCATTATTTGCGCTCTCAGCAATCATCTGAATACTCGATCTCCGCACATAATTTCATTGATTTTTGTCTTGAAAGAAAATAGGCCAACCTGAACCTCTTCGGCGCTCTTGGCCTTTAGAAAACCGTTTATACCATTCGAAAACATGCACACGAAATAGAGAATTCTTACTATAGACCTCTTTCAACAACTTATAGTACCCAGTCTCGGTGCTAGCACTTAGCACCATCCCAGGCGACTTCCTCCCACTATATGACAAAATAAACAGAATTTATATTTATTATTGGAAGTTGACATATTGTCCTCCGCACGCAAGACTAATGTTGGCCACGCCGGTATATTGAAGTCACTACATATTTTCTATGTAGCATTTCTATTGTCATAAGTAAATAGGATGACAAATGGTTTAATGACTCTTCAGTACAACTTTTCAGCTATAATTTTTTTTTCAGTATTTAAAAATAATTCTGTATTACTTTCAGTGTAACTATGTATTGGAGGATGAGTCTCTATTAGCGCTCGAACAGCCCCAGTTTGACATAATATTATGTCTGAGCATTACAAAGTGGATTCACCTAAATTGGGGAGATAACGGTCTTAAATTAGCCTTTAGGCGGATGTACGAACAGTTAAGGCCCGGTGGGAAATTGATTTTGGAACCCCAACATTGGGCCGGATATAAGAGCAAGAAAAAGTTGACGGTATGACGCAATATTCATTTATTTAAAAAATATGTCCATTGTGCATAATGTATTTATTGAAAGTATGTGTTAATTTTAGGAAACAATCTACAAGAATTACAACTCGATCGAGTTCTTCCCGGACAAATTCAGGGACTTTTTGTTATCTCCTACGGTGGGATTTGCTAAGAGTGAAATTTTAGGATATCCGCAACATCGAAATTCTGGATTTCGGAGGCCGATTCAAGTAAGTGCGAAAATTGTTATCTGTAAGGCCCTTGCTGATGATATTTTATTCGATTTGTAGGTTTTTACGAAAAGTACAATGTTCCCCAGCGAAAGGTATGAAGGGGCGACGCCAAGTAATCCGGTGTATAATGATTCAGTTTACACCAAAATTATGGAGACCGGTAAGAATCTAGTATGAATTAGAACGTAGTCATATATTGGTGATGTTTCAGTTTCCAATATCGAACTTTATTTAGTTTAAGGATTGTTAAGTTTACTACTTTATTTACAGTGCAGTACTCTAAAGTCACAAGGGACTTCAAAAAAGATATTCATTTACAACAGAACAACCAACATTACTACCACTCTATATTTTTTAAGTTCAATGGATTTAACTAACGTATTAAATTTATGTTTGCAAAGATACAAAAGTTGCCACTTGAAAATAAAAAATTTTTAACTGTTACGTACATTTGTAGAACTCTTCTTTTGAGGAAAGGCGATTTTAACCAAATTAATTCACGATTATTTCTGATCCATTATTCAACTACATTAGTATTGAGTGTCTTTCTATGATTAGTTCTGGAATGCAGTGTTCATTTTTTCATGTAGTATATGTCTTAGGTAGACTTCTCTTATTTTAAAAACCTCACTCTCCACAAATAAACTCAAAGAAGGGAATCTTTTTGGTTATAGCTTTCAGTACACATTTCTGTTAATATTAAGTTTGTTTTATATCGTTTTTCTTTCGACTTATATAGCCAATATGCAAATTTAAGCTCCTCTCAATAAACTCCCGGGTAATTCACTGAATTCACAGACGTGATCTTAGAATTACAATCCACCATTTCGTTAACAAGGCAGGCATGATTATGAATTGTCATTTTAGAAGGTTCCTGTTGATTTATATTCTTCCTAGAAAAATTTATACAAAGAGTTTTTGTGATATTCAGCATATTTTGGTCCAGCCATAATTTAACCAATGTGATATAGTTTTCTGCCAAGATGTCTGCTTCTGACCATGATTTGTTTTTACCAGAATTACAGAATCATCAGCATTACAAATAATAGAGCTATTTGTTAATGGTAAAATTATAATAAGACATTGGTCCCAGAACCATATCCTGTGGCACACCACATTTCACATTTTCTTTGTCTGCAATAAAGTGATTTATTTTTACTGGTTCCTCTTATACCTATATCGCCTAATTTTTGTTATAGAACATGATGTGTTGTTAAAAGTAATAAATGTTTGATTTTTTACTGTGTTCTTTCTAATCCACTTATCTTATGTAGGAAAGACTCCAGAGCCAGTGTGGATTAAGTCCAATAAATTTTTTAAAAAGAAAAATCTAATTAATTCTCTCTGAAAACCGACTTGTGTAATTTAACTTGAACTCTTATTTATCTCAAAACTGTGAATTATGGATTTGATTTTCCTTAGGTCTGAACTCCTCATTTGTACCAGTTGTGGCCAATTAATTATATTTAATAGGATAGGTTCTTGCGTTATTTCGCAAGTGTAGTTTTCTGATTACCTTGTCTGGCAGAATCCAATAACCAGAACTCTTCCGTTAAGCAAAATATCCTGAATATCTATCTATCCAAAATGTCTCCTTTCTTAAAATGTTAATATTTTTACTATTTTTAAACAGATAAATTCAAGTGGTTATCTTATCGGCTTTTCAAATGTTGATCAAACGGTAATACGTAATTAGAACCGGAGTTTGCAATTGAAGTCTAGTTCTATTCTTTGCTTAGTAAAAATAGCTTCTAATACGTTTTGTGAAGTTTTAAAATGAATAAAAAACTAAATGCATGAAATTGTTATATGTAGGAAAATAGTATCAAAATTACAACTTTATGAAAAAAATCAATATTAATTTCATTGAATAAATAAGAAAAGTTGATTTCTTTGTTTTGAGAGGGAATATAATTTCTTATAGTTTTTTATAAATCATCCTGTATCTCGGAGACTAATAGGAATTTTACACTGTAAGAAGGTCTTGAACAAGTAGTAAAAAAAGCAATTATCCTCTCATTTAATTGATTTTGTAGCATTAAAACTTCAATACACATTCAATGTTTTCTTTATGGGCTACACATCCAATACCGTGAACATCCCTTTATAATGTGATCAATTTTTTTAAACCTTTTATCCACTTGTCTTGAAGATTGTAAGGATATCATACCTATCAGTATTTTGCCTGTTTTTTTAAAAATCCTTCGATTATCAGGCTTTCGAAAGTCGTATAGTACTATAATAACTCTTATAAGCATTTTAAATGATAGGAGATAAAAACTGAAGAGGACGTAAAACATATAATATGTCTAGCACTGCTTGACGTTAGGATAGCATTTGATATGATTGATCACCAGCTGCTGTTGGCCAAGTTACACTGTTTTGGTTTGTCGGATAACACTATAAAAAAAATTGGGTTTTATCTAAAGGACAATGGGGATATTTAGGTCCTTTGGTCTTTCCCCTATATATTGCTGACATGAGTAAAGGCCTTAAATACTCAAAAATGCACCAATTTGCGAATGATTCACAGGTTTATATTCCTTTCAACATGTCAGATATACATAAGGCACATGAAAAAATTAACTTATTGATTACATGAAATTGCTATAGAATTAACTATAGAATTGCTTTTAGTCGATTAAAAAGTTTGGTTCAATACAAGAGTCATTTACTATCTAATACTAAATACTTACTGTGTGATTCGCTTGTACGCTCCTTTATAAATTATTTTTGTATTGTGTATGGCGATTCTTTTGTTGAAACTAATACAAAGTTGTGAATTTGCCCTACAAGAATGACATCTAACTTTTGAGACATGTTTATACTAACAACCACAGTTTTAAACACTGACTCAAAGTTTTTACATTTCTGCCACAAAAGCAATAAACTTGATCTGTTGGAAATACTAAAAAAAACTCACTATGTTTTAACTCTTCATAGTCTTTTAATACATTGTTCTTGGCCTTTACAATTGCATTTTATATAGTACTCATTGCTTTGCTTCACAATGTACTAATCATTATCTTAACCGCGCCATTTATTTATTATGTTCTCCGTGAACCTTCTACTTTCCTATTGCTTTCACCAAAAATTTTTGTAACACCATGGTACTTTTAGGACTCAACATAGATCTCACCTAAGTTTAAGTTTCGTATTTTCTTTAACACACTATTCAGGACAATAATTGACGTCTCAATTCCTATTTGTCAACAATAGCATATAAAAATATAAATAAAAGTTTTTTATTGACATAAACTCAAACCCTGGCACGTGTGGCAATTTTGTGTGTGCCAATTTTAAACATTTTTAAGTACGACTTATATTAATTTTAAAATCTTTTCTGTCTTTTTATTTTTTGTTTCATTGTTCAAGACCAAATCATTTTAGTATTCCCCGATAATGGAGACCGCTGTCACCGAAACATGTTGGGAATTTTAAACTATATGTAAAATAATCGAGTAAAGGGTGTGATTTTCATTTTAACTTAATACAAATTTGCAAAATAGTTTTATTCGCTTTTCCTGCAATTTCTCTATATGCCTCACATAACTCCCTTTTTAAGTGCAAATTGTATAATGAAGAACCGCAAAACATGTCATATGTAGAATTTAGCCTATAAAGTAATTAAATCAGGTCAGCCATGTTATTTAAGATAATTATTTACATAATAAATAATCGTGATGTAAAAATCTGACACAAAACATCGAATCTAAAAAATCTTTTCAGTATGTAGGAATTCACAAGTGGAACAATTTGTCAGTCGGTATTAGAGATTGTTAACTTAAAAAATATATTCTGTACATAAAAAAGTTCTTTTGGATACACAAAATATAGTTAAAATTAAATAATCTGGGTAAGTTTAGAAATAATTTTGTAATGGTGAATGGGTTGAGCGTTTTACTTTGATCTTGTATCCCCTCACTGGTAGGTGGCTCTTTTCGCTCTGCCCTTTTGCTCGCTCCTTTTTGATTCTTTCATATTATTATTTAATATTGTAATTATTTATTAACCTATGTACTCTCTGAGTTTTTTAGTAATTTTTTCTTCTCAATTTAGAGACGTCAGATTTTTAAGGTTTCATCATTTTATTAGTAGTAAAATGCTTTAACGCCACACAGTGCTTCTGTGTGATATCGCTTATAAAGGGTGGTCCAACCAAAACTCACGATGTTAATTGTAAATGGAACAAAAGGTTTTCATCTAAAAATTTTTATTATGATAGAATGAGATATGACAATTATGTGAAACAAAATATCGGCCAAATGCATTCCACGGCTGCGGTGGCATACCTCTATCCGATGGGCCATATTTTCAATGACTCTGAGACATAATTGAGGTTCAATGTCGTTAATATGCCGAATAATCTCATCCTTTAGCTCTTGAATTGTTCTTGGCTTATTGACGTACACTTTTTCTTTTAAGTATCCCCAAAGAAAGAACTCCATCGGTGTTAAATCACAGGATCATGGCGGCCAATTCGCGAAATAGACGAGAGATGACACGGCCATTGAATTTCTGAAAAGAGCAATTTTTTGCAAAAGAGCGATTGATTCGTTGGCTGTGTGGCAAGTGGCACCTGTTGGAACCACATATCCTCCAGGTCCATATCTTCTCTCGTTCTTTGCATAAATACGTTACTGAAGTACTCAATTTAATTAACAAATTTAACTATTAACATGATTACATTTGCCATTTTTTGAAGAATTTCCAAGAGTTAATCGGACTTAGTGGGAAAAAAAATGAAAGGATTCTCATTCGCATTTTATAACATAAGATCATTAGTACCTCACTTGGCTGAATTTAAAACATTTTTGTTGGAAAAAAAATTTGACTTTGTTGGTCTGAGTGAGACATGGTTGCATTGTGGTATACCGGACGATGTTTTAAATGTTGATGGTTATAGATTTTTAAGATTAGATCGCAGTGCGGGCAGAGGCGGAGGTATTGGTATATTTATTTCAAATTCAATTGAATTCGAGCAGCTACATTTAAATTGTTCGTCAGTACTAGAGGAGGTATGGCTTAAAATTAAACTTAAAAACAAAAACGTTATAATAGGCACTGTATACAGGCCTCCTTCAGGCTCTGTCTCAGATTTTCTAGATATCCTTGAGAATAGTTTATCACAACTTTATACAAATTGCCATGATATTATATGTGGTGGAGATATAAATATAGACCTGCTAAATATAGAGGACACAAAATCACAGAATTTCAGGAAAACAATAGAACTCTTTGATCTAAAACAAACAATTAATAGTCCAACTAGAATCTCAAATAATAGCTCAACACTAATCGATATTATTTTGGTTTCTACGCAGAAAGCCAGGCAAGATTTTTACGGTACTAATAAAGTAAATAACCTCTCTGATCATTATTTAGTATTTGGTCAGTCTTATTTTAAAAATGTAGTAAACACCTACAAATCTATAAGGTCAAGATGCTCAAGATGCTTAAGATGATAAACAAAGCGTGCTCGACTGCCTGGCTGTATCTCCTTTAAATAATACTTATTATATAAATAATCATGTGTTGAAAGTTGATTTTTTTACTAATACAATACTTAACTTATTTGATCAATTAGCTCCCTATAAAACAATTAACTATGAACATAGAAACCAGCCATGGTGTACTTATGCTGTTCAATGTTTTATCAAGCGAAAGGATCAGGCTTATAACAAATTTAAAAAAAATAAAACCCCTCTAAATTGGAATTACTATAAATACATTAAAAACGAAACTACTAGTATTATAAATAGCGAAAAAAGAGCCTACCTAGAACACTTACTAGAGAATAACAATGGCAACGGAAAGATTTTATGGAAAACTCTCAACAATCTTAATATTTTAAACAAAAAGTCCGGTGATACCATTCCCAACAATCTTAATAACCCGAATGAAATAAACAACTTTTTTCTTCAATTTTCTCAACTTGAACCACCAGATCCGGACTTGATTTTATTATATACTACTAGTACGGCAAAAAACTTTATTGAGCTTTTTTCTTTTAGATTGACGGATGAACAGGAAGTTTACACTGCCTTATCATCAATAAAATCAAATGCCGTTGGTCCGGATGGTCTAAACAGTGAAATGCTAAAATTATGCTGCCCTCAGATTCTAAATATTTTAGTTAATATTTATAACTCGTGTATTCTCGAATCTAAATTTCCAGACTCCTGGAAAATTACTAGGGTTTTTCCGTTGCCAAAAACTAAAACCGAGTCCACAAACCTTTCAGAATTAAGACCCATATCCATTTTATCACCCTGCTCGAAAATATTTGAAAAAATCTTAACCGCTAGAATAATAGAACACCTGAATAAACACAATATCCTTCCCTTGAGACAATCGGGATTTAGAAAAGGTTACAGTTGCTGTACAGCATTGTTGGACGTGGTTGATTCAATAATGTCAAATATAGACTCTGGAAACTCATGTGTTTTGATATTGTTAGACTACACAAGAGCGTTTGATAAGGTAAACCACTGGGTCCTGTTCGCTTTGCTATTGCATATTGGATTTTCACAGAGTGCTGTCGATCTAATTAAAAGCTATTTATCTAATAGGGTTCAATATGTAGAAACTGATAAGGGATGTTCGGACAGAGGGTCGCTTCACTGTGGTGTTCCACAGGGCTCCGGGCTATCCCCGTTACTATTCTGCATATACACCTGTTATCTCACACATGCCCTTGAACACTGTATTGATTATAGTTTTGCTGATGATAAACAATTATTATACTCTGTCACACCTAATAGCATAGCACAAACTCAACTTAACATAAATAAAGATTTGAATCAACTAGTTCGAAACTCAGAAAAACACCACTTAAAATTAAACCCTTCAAAAACTAAAATACAAAAACTTGACAAAAAACAAAAAATTGACTTAGAAAACCAACTTAAAATTAATTTAAATAACTCAGAGCTTACCTTTGAAAAAAAATCTAGGAATTTGGGGGTAATTTTAGATACCGATTTAAGATTCAGCGAACATGTATCTGCGTGTGTACAGAGGGCGTATGCAAATTTAAAGCTGTTATATCCACATAGGCGTGCACTAAGTCAAAAACTAAAATTAACATTGTCAGATGCTCTTGTGTTAAGTCACTTTAATTATTGTGATGCATTGTATGGTCCATGCCTAACCAAACAGGATAGGGACAGGATACAGCGAGTTCAGAGGTCGTGTTTGCGGTTTGCATTTGGCATAAGGAAGTTTGAGCCAGTAATTCACAAACTCAAAATTTGCAATTGGTTGGATATGGAAAATCGCCGTACATTTCACTCCGCTGTCTTATTCCACAGAATAATATTTAATAAAAGTCCACCATATTTGTACAACAAATAAAGTTTAGAACAGATGTTCACAACTTAAACCTAAGGTATAGGGGATTAATATCTCCTCCTTTCCATAAGACTGCCTTGTTTGCAAGATCTTTCTCTTATAATGTTTACCTTATTTATTAATTATACAATCATATTCCTCTCGAAATGAAAATACTCACGCCAACAAAATTCAAATATCTATATAAAAATCACTTGCTAACACACCACTAAGTCTTGTTGTTTTTTATTTATCTTTTTTTTTCCATACGGTATAGTGTACTTGTGTTTTGGGTAGGTACAAACGTCTACTATAAGTATAAGAACTAGGAACTATTAGAATGTTTTAGGTAAAAACAGTGTTGTAATTTACTTGTGTTGAAATTATAAAACTACATACTACTTATGATTTGCTATTGTGCTAACATTGAATCTATATATTAATTTAATATTCTTTGTTGTTAGTTACAGTTACAAAATTTTTACGGAGTTTATTCAATATCAGTTTTACTGCCTTAAACTCCATTTTGCAGTAATACATTTATCATGTATGAAGAATGTATACCAATAATGCATTGTAAACTTGTACTATTACTGGCAAATAAATTTATTTATTATTATTATTATTATTATTATTATTATTATTATATACTCAATGTCTGGTCACAAGAAGCCCGTTATCATATCGCGATAGCGAACACCATGCTTGTCCGACCTCATTTTCGAAGAAGTACGGCTCGATGACGCCGCCAGCCCACAAACCGCATCAAACAGTCCCTTTTTGTGGATGCATCGGTTTTTCCACAATCACTCGTGGATTCTCATTTTCCCAAATTCGGCAATTCTGCCTGTTAAGGAATCCACTGAGGCGAAAGTGTGCCTCGTCGCCAAATATGATTTTCTTTGTAAAGTCGCCATTCACTTCTGTCTATTCAACCAACCATTCGGCGTATTAACGACGCTTGAAATGGTCAGTAGGCTTCAGCTTTTGAGCAGGGGCGGATTCGGTGCTGATTTTTGGGAGGGGAAAATTGTTTTGAACACAGTGGATTAGCATAATTATAATATATTGTAATTGATGTGTTAATGTTCATTTATTCAGCCACAAATCCTTGATTTTTGATGCAAATGTTACAGAAAAATTATTTCATAGAACAAAACGACGAGGCTTCAGTTTTGCGAATCGTTCAATGACTTCTTCAGGACTGACTTCAATGTCTTGGTGTATGGATAGCAAAGCCAATCCAATCAGTCTTTCTTGGAGCATCGTTGACCTCAGCCATGTTTTCAAGCAGCGAAGAGTAGAAAAAGAGCGCTCAGAGCTTGCATTTATCACAGGCAGTGTGCAAAATATACGAAGATAAGCATTGATAGTCGGGAAAAATTTCAACATCACAGTTCTCCAAAGCTTGTAATGCAGTAGTTGGAAGTGGATTCGCTGAAGTCTTTTTCTTCTGCTGCCAATAGCACTGCCAGTGGTTCAACTCGCTTTTGAACTTAAAGCGCTGCACGATGTTGTCATCAGTTATGAGTCCTTTGAATCTTTCTGTCAAACAGCTGATAAGATTTTCGCTTTCAGTTGGATTGAGCTCACATACTTTCGTAAGCAGCAGCATACTCAATTGAAAACCGTCTAGAACTTCTTTCGAAAAACGAGTCTTGAGATCTTCGCAGATGGTATCCAACAAAGGAATGTATACCGAGACCCTGTAGTAATCTTCGCAACTACTATTTACGTATTTACTATACTACGTATTAGCACGCATACTACGTATTTACTATTTTCTGTTCAAATAGGAAAAAAAACATATAACTTCAAAAATTGAGTTTAGTAAAAAGTAATAAAATAATATAGAAAGAAATAGAAATTCAATGAAAAAGTCATGCTCCAATTGGGGAAGATAAAAAAAATTCAGGTACAGTCGTATTCGAACTCGGGGTCATCGGATTACAAATCCACTTGCTCAGCCTCGCAGCCATCGATGCTGATGTATGTGTCGACATTGATGCCGACTTCAAACTGAGTTCAATAATTGCAGTGTATTTGGTGCACGACAAACTTGAGAAAAATTTTAAAATGAATAGGATTCGCCCCAACCCTGTGATATTCAAAAAAAAAACATATAAATATGAACAAACGAACAAGCGTTTATGGGTCATAAGGTTGCATTTAGTTTCGCCTTTCAAAAAAATAATTTCTATTCGCAATATCTCACGTTCGAGGGTTATATTTTCAATTTTCAATTATGTTATCCAAGAACAGATTGGCACCGGGCGCGTATAACAATCTTTCTTATATCCACCTAAGATTTAATGTAACTACAATTTTAGTAGCATTGCAACATGACATTAGTAAATTTCCCGTAGCTTTCATCGATGCCCATGATTATAATATTAATAAGATAAACATAAAATCTGCACTCACCATATTGCAGGTTCTTCCTTGCTACAATACAGTTTTTCAAATCTCCGATGATGAGCACTCACAGCACAATACAAATAATTGAATTAAACAAATAATGTAGTAATGCATATGTTTGTCACCTGTCAGTCAGCTGATTTTTCAATACTCGGAAAACTGCAAGGAACAGTAAAGGAGTATGTCATTTACTAAGCTCACCGATGGAGCTAAATGTAACTGCGACTACGAAAAATGTTGCCAGTGAACTACACCTTATGAAAATACTTCACTGATCACTCCTAGGTGACATTATTCAGTTTAATAATTTAAAAAAGCAGTGAAAAGTCTGAGTAGAAAGAACTTTTTTAATTTTTATAAATATATAAATTTGAAAGTTGCATCAATTTTTTCATGCAAATTGATCGATATAAAAATGTACAAATCGAAAAGTTTTTTTGGGGGGAAGGGAAATTTCCTTCATTTCCCCCCTCGGAGCCGCCCCTGTCTTGAGTTAATTGAACCTTGTAAGCGTGTAAGTTCAAATCTTTATTCAAAATTCGCCTCAGTGATGTTCGTGAGATGTTGACGGCTCTTCTGCCACACTATCGCGAACAACAGCAATGTTTTCCGCAAAACGAACTGGGCGAGCATGCACAGGTGTTGTCACATTTTGTAAACTCCCGGTTTGCTGAAATTTGCGCACAATTCTCCCGATTGTGGACACATTTGGTCGATTATGCTGACCAAAAAAATCACGAAGTGCACGAAATGCATTTTGATTTGAACGTCCATTTTCGTAAAAGGCTTCAACAGTCTTAATGCGCTGCTCAATTGTATACCTCTCCATGGCTGAATTTGTCAAAGACTGAAACAAAGAATTGTCAAATTAAGTTAGGCAAAAAAATTGACTTTAAGTGCAATATGGTTGGATCATAATAAAATAACCTTTATAATTCGCAGTGCAGTCCGCACCTATATTACAGACATAATGCTCTATAATGCTAATAATAGATAATTCCTGAATTTACATGTATATGTATAATGTTTATTGTGGGTGATAAAATATTTGTAATTTTTATTGCGTTTTACAGGCAAATACGAGTCTCAAACCAGCCTGGGCCCCCATAGAGAGTACGTTTATACAAACATCTGCCGACCGTCAACCTCGTACATTCCCGAAGATAATCAGGACAGTCAAAACGACATTTGTCCCACCACTTCCCCTAACATTTGCACCCCCTCTCCCACCGTTTTCACACCAAACTCGTTCACCGTATCACCGAACGTTTGCACCAGGTCCCCGATGGTTTATTCCTCTTCCCCAAACGTTTCGACCAAATCCCCGATCGTTTACGCACCATCACCGAACGTTTCCATCACATCTTCCCCGATGGTTTACGCGCCGGTTCCCAATGTTTGTACAACGTCACCGTTGGAACGTTTGTCTTTCTCACCAGAGGGCAGTCCTTACGTAGTCTCGGAGGAATCATGTGACCATACGAAGACGCCATCTAGGGATAGTGTCATCACAAGTTGTATTAGCGCGAACGGTATCGTTACTGAAGAGGTTTCCGAGGTGAATAGTGAGCGAAAAACGGACGGAGATAAGACTTAATATGTGGACATCTTTTAAAGCTTGTCAATTGTGTATAGCATCTTTATGATTAATGTGTATAGTATTTGTTTTGAATATAGGCAGAAAACTCTAATGTATTTATTATAAGTTTTTTTGTACAAATGGTTTGGTAGATATATAGTGTTGACAAGTAATAAAATGATGTGTCAGTTTAATTTGTTTTTTTTTTAAATTATAATATATTCCAATAAAGCTATAACTTGGATTAAAGAACTAAGACAGGGATATGTCCGAAAAACCGGCTAAAAAGTTGAGATTTTGCCTCTTCTGTCACCTATATCCTGGACGCAGTTTAATAATAAGCGAAGAATTATTATAAAGTAAGTGTTTTGGTACGTAATTGGATTAACTGCGACAGAAAAACACAAGTTTAGATTGATATCGAAGATATTAAAGAACTGAGATAGGGTAATGTCCGGAAAACCGGTCATGAAGTCGAGATTTTGCCTCTTCTGTCACATATATCCTGGATGCAGTTTAACAATAAGCGAAGAATTTTTATAAATTGAGTGTTTTCGTAGGTAATTTCAGAAACTGCAATAAAAAGGCACAATTTTAGATTGTGATACCGATAGATATTAAAGAACTGAGAAATAGTGAAAATCAAAATGTGGCAAATTTATTAGGTCATATGTTGCCAGCAAAAGAAGTGGTACTGTAAATTTATTACAGTAAATTTAAATTATCTGTAAAAATGTGAATTTTTTGTTTTGTAATTTGACTGCTATCTTCTGTAAAATGTAAGCAATAATTCTTTGATGTTAGGTAATAGGGGCTTAAGTCAAAAAATATAGTTTTTCAGAAAACGAATTTGAAAATTTTAAAAATTGCTGTAAATCCGATTATTAATTTAAAGCCTGAAGTTTTTGATATTAGTCAAGAGTATTTAATTCTTTTTTAGATCAAATACTATTCATTATCTACAAAAGTGTATTTTCCAAAATTTGAATGACTTAAGTCTTTATGAACAAAAAAAAAAGGTTTTTTTTAGCTTACTGATTTTTAATAAAGGACTTATGTCAGAATGGAGTAACTTTTAATAAGGCAAATAATATCAAAATACATGTTTTAAAAAACACAAACTAACTTTCTTTCCCTTAGAAACTAATTGATTCATTTAGGCTAAGTAAGTATTTAATTTTCTTCTTGATCTACTGCTTCATCCACTAGATCTGGGTCATTATCAATAACTTTAGTATCGGTAGGTAAATTTTGATAAAATTGGTGAAACACTGGTGGCACCAAAGAAAGAAGCGAACACAAGTCTTTCTTTTTCTCCTTTGATATTGGAAGTAACCCTTTAGTATACAGTTCCTTAACTACCAAATCTTTTAGGTTTTGACTTTTGCCCCGTCTCAGAAAGCTTATAATTCTAAAATCTTTAGTATCAGATATAGAACTTTTGTAACGTACCATGCCGCCATTATTATATTGTAGCCATTGCACATTATGCCAATAAAACCGTTCGCCTAATATATTTTTCTTTCTGTTGACCATTACTGATTTTAATAACCCGGAAAAATCCAAGAATTCATGTTGCTGCATTTCATGGACTTTAAATTGTCTTTTTCTTCCAGTTGTTCTCACCAACTGGTACCAATCGTGTGGATGATATAATGGAACTTCCATTTTCTTTTTTCGCTTTTCTATCATGGAATGATCAACATCACATTCCATATGTGTATGCCCAGATATTAAGTTTGTGGTTTATCGTTAAAATCGTGTCGGAGTAAAAAGTTATATTATTTACATCATTGGACAAATTTTTAATGTGAGTGTACAAGCAGGAAGCAATTTCATTACCTCCCCGAGCAGCCAATGCTTCATGCCACATGTAATGCGTCGATTCTCCAATTGCTATCATGCACTGTTAAATTATACGTCCAGAGCTGACGTTTATAGAATGCTACTGAAGAAGTTATAAAGGGTGTTGGAAGGCACTGCTGGAGATCAAAACTAAAGCATTTTTTATGGGGATTTATTTTAGCTTCTGTCTTATCTTTAGTTTTTGCTTCGAATGCAGCATTAGCTTGGTTGTGATGCAATTCCAGTTCCTTTTGTAAACGAATTTCATCTTCTTTATTTCCTGATTTAGAAGCAACCTGTATTTGCATACTAAGAGTGTCGCATTTATAGCAGGTATCAACATATGGCTTTTTAAACGATAGTTTTAATTTGTGAAATTCTTTTTCATTTATCGTTCTTCCCACGGGATTTTGCCTTCCTTCTTTGTACAGATCGTACATAATTCGCAGATTTAGGTGCGATGGTAGGTACCTTTTATCATTTGTACGTCTTGTATAATGACTCTCGTGAGAAGGGAACGATTTAATATGTGTACGCACTTCATTTAATTCTTGTTCATATTTTTTATTTACGGAAGGTGTTATACCTCTTTGATCTTCAACAGTAATGCCCGAAGTGCTTTGCATTTTGTTTTTTAAAACCACTTTTATAAACTTTTCCTTTTCATCCAAAGTCTTACAAAAACAATCTTTGCATACAGATATTCTTTTTCCATTTATTTCAAAAAAATATTCGTAAGTCAAAAAACAGAGAAGTACTCTGTTTTTTGAAGAGTCGCGTTTTCTTTTACGACTTACTTGGGTATCTTTGGAATTAATTAGATTTGCAATAAATGTTACCCTTTTGCTATGGGATCCTAAGGATCAATATTCATCAAAAATTTTTTTTCGAACGTCTTCATTTAGTGTTTGTGAGCATTTTTTTGTACAATCTTTTAAAGGCTTCATATGTCTTGTATTTACCATCTTACCGCTTATATTCATGTAACTTTGTCCAGAATGAATTTTTTCAGTTCTCTCTTTTATTACAACTCGGGACCACTTTTTTAATGGTTTATCTATATGAACTTTCGCCTTTTCTGTTCCAATTATTGTTGAGGAAGCACTAGGTCCAGCTTGATCAGTTATGTTCAATTTTTCTTATGATTCTAAAATTTAAAAAATATAACGATCTAAAAACTTAACATACTACTTTGAATAAGGCCTATATTCAAAAAAACTGCTTTAAATTAATCGCAAATCGATTACGTTGGTACTCTGGGTACGTATGGGGCTGCGGCAAGGTTTAATATTCCCAGAATAACTATTAGAAATCATGTTCAGAATGGAATCCTAATAAAAAGACTAGGTCGTAAATCTATTTTTAAAGAAGAACAAGAAGCTGATCTGGTTAAAAGAATAATAAGATTTAGTAAAATAGGTCTACCTGTGACTCCACGGATCCTTCGTCGATTGGTATTCAGTTTCTGCGAAGATAATAAAATTGCTCATCAATTTAATACAACTTCAAAACTTGCTGGTAAAGACTGGCTAAAGGCTTTTATGAAGAGAAATCCTGTAATTTCTAAAAGAAAAGCACAGTTTATGAATCCAGCTAGGGCTCAAAAACTTAATAAATTTATAGTTGATGATCATTTTTCAAAAATAGGGAAAATGTATGATGATCTTGATATAATTAATCACCCTGAAAGACTTTATAATATGGATGAAAGCGGATGCCGCTTGACTATTCACCACCAGCCAACCGTTTTAGCTAAGAAAGGGGTAAACCGTGTTCACTTTCAATCTTCAGAACATGCAGAGAGTGTGACAATTGCAGGATGTGTCAATGCCCTTGGAATACCAATACCTCCTATGATTATTTTTAAAGAAAAGAGGCTAAAGCCAGAATTACATGATAATTTGCCACCCGGAACTCTAGTGGAAAAACCAAGTAAAGGCTACATGACTAACGAACTTTTTAAAGAATTCCTCAAGCACTTAGCCCGATACAAAAGTCCAGGAAGCTGCCTCTTAGTTTTTGATGGTGCAGCTTGTCATCTTGATTTGTCAATTGTTGATGTTGGACACTCACTTGATATAGATCTCTACTGTTTGCCATCGAATACAACACATGAGCTTCAACCCCTCGATAAATCTGTATATCGTTCATTTGAGCATCATTGGGATAATGAGGTATTATTATTCTTGGATCAGAATCCTAACAAAAAGCTGACCAAATTACGTTTTAACATCATACTTTCAAATGTTTGGTCTAAATGCATGACACATAGTAACATTATAAATGGTTTTAAGGCTATTGGTCTGTTTCCATTAAATCCCGAGGCAATTCCAGAAACAGCATTTGCTCCTTTCAAATGTTTGGTCTAAATGCATGACACATAGTAACATTATAAACGATTTTAAGGCTTCTGGTCTGTTTCCATTAAATCCCGAGGCAATTCCAGAAACAGCATTTGCTTCTTCAATTCTCTCAGACGTACCGCCACCGGATTATACCAACAAAGAAAATAGGCGTCCACCTGAATCTCCTCAACCTGGTCCGTCTGGAATGGCATCCAACAAGTCTGGCAAATTTTCCTATTCCAATGTTTACTCTTCTGACTCGGATTCGACTAATGACCATATCCCTCTTGCTGAATTAAAGAGACGAACAACAAAAGTCACTTCTTTTAATGAGCTTTTGCCCACACTAGTAAAAACTAATGAAAAACCTAAAAAAAATCGAAAAAAAGCTCTAAACTACAAAGGAACTCCAGTTACTAGAGATCTTTTTACCGAGGAGAACAAAAGTCGTGCCAAATTGAATAAAGATATTGAAAGCTCCAGGGAAAAGTTAAGTACCGAATGGTATTGCCATGGATGTGAGGAAGACAGACAGGCCGATATGAGGCAGTGCAGAAAATGTCTTAAATAGTACCATGAGGAATGTTTTGGCTTAGCAGTCAATGACATGGATGATTTTGAGTGTCCCGATGGCTGCTAAACTTCGCCCAATTAACGAGTTGTGCCATTTTTATGTATAGGCTTTATTAAACCTCCATCGGATAATAAGGCCGATTTGCGTTATTTTTCTTAATATTTATTTTTTGTTTTTAGAGATTATTTTTTTAAGTTTGTTAAAATTTATATAACCTTTTTGATATATTAAACTAAATATTACATTACAGTCTTTCACTTTATTCAATTTTTTTCTTAGCTAGTCCTTATTCCCCTCAAGTACCTTATTAGTAGGTACTTACTTTGAATATTAGTAGAGGCAATATTAGCCTTTGAACGACTTATTTTTCTCTGAATGGACAATAATCAATGTTGTCGTCACTGCTTTCACTTTCAGATTGTCCAGGTAAATAGTCCTTATCTGCATAACTGTCATCTGAATTTAAGATAGCTGTCAAATCAGTAGCATACACGATAAAATTACAGGCAAAAATGGTTCTTTTACTATACCGTTTTAAAAGCATTCACCTTTATTACCTTGCTGTATCCAACTGTATATAATTTTCACCCAAAAATTTCCAAAATATTTGAAAAATCCGAATTAACAATTGGAGAAGGCATTAAAATTTTGTAACTTGGGTGATCAGTATTAGGCATTTCTTCGTGATCATTATCCGGTGTATGGGGGTGTAAAATAACTGGAATTAATAATTTATATTTTTGTAAATTTATAATGAGGTTATGTTATGTCGTATTAAAATACTTTACTAATAATAAACATAAGACAATTTAAAAAATTATAACAATGATATTTACCTGTTTCTTCACATTTTCTTGCCAATTGCAAAATAAGTTTACTTCTTGCACTCATGTTTTGATATAAAGGACTTAAATTAACTTAAGTTATTATGACACTACTTTCCTTTTACAATGTTTTGGTACGAAGGTCTTAGGTAAACTTAAGACTCTATTACCAGACCAGAATTTTTTTTTTCTCTTTTGTACCAATTTATGGGGCTTAAATAAAAACGGTACGACTTAAGTCTCTAATATCACCAGAACAAGCAAAAAATCTTGACTTAAGATCAACATTTTTCGGGATTTCGTCAAAAAGTAACTTAAGACATTGTACCTAACATCAAAGAATTATGGTAGATTATAAAATAGAAGTAGAAAGATTATAAAATACACCATATATTTTTAAAACACACGTTTTTTCAGAGAAAGACACCCATTCAACCCCTGAAAAAACGTCTTTATTACCAGAGATCAAAAAAAAAATTAAATGTTAGGAAATGGTCAATGTCTCTTATAAACTATTCCCCCAACAAACATACTTTTACAGCTGTGGAATTAACGTAATTTATAATTATCAATGAATTCATGCAGTTCTATTTTCTTAATAAAATATTCTCAATCCAGAAACTTTTTGAATTATGATTCAAAATATACTTTTAATCGCATTACAAAAAATGTGTCTAGTCTGTAGGCGTAAAACCACAGATCCCTACATCGAATTCACATTTGCAAAAGTTGGTTTCACTATAAACAATGTCTCAATATTAAAGAAAATCAAATATCACTGGATATAACGCTAATAGTATTAAAACTTATTTCTTCAGGCAGCTAAAATCAGCTTTTTCATACAATTAAAGTTATTTCTTGATCCTCAAGCTTTAGGAGTCATGTCCGCAGAAGCAGCTCTTTAAGCAACTTATAAAATGTAATTTTAATCATTCAAAAATGACATAAAAATTGTCAGCAATCTTAAATAAGCACAAGTTTCAAGGAATGTTTTCAATGCCTGACCTTGGATTTGCCCCTGTGTCTTGGATTTCTTATATTGACTACATTTAAAATCTGTCGTAAAAAAACTGTTTGGTACAAGGAGGGGCTATGGTATTCATTTTGTTTTGTATCACGAATCCTTACTCTGTATAAAGGTTCCCAAAAAAATTGTCCTATGAGGGTTAATGAGCTTTAAAATAAAAAAATTGGCCCTGATACCTAACTACAAAAGGAGGGTAATAAGCATGCTCACACCCCACATTATTATTAAATGAGCATTTTCACGACAACACATACGCAATCATTCTAGCGAGAGTAACATTTATAAAGTTAATTTTTTGAACCATAACGCCTTAACTTCCATATAAAAACTTTGATCACGCCATAAGTAAAACACGATTGACCTGAATTACTTATAAGCCCTTATAGTCACCGCAAACGAACTGAGGGCATTTAATATATCTAAAAAATATATTTAATAACCTATTTAGGGATTTTTATTATGTAGGTCTAATACACCACTGACCCTAAACTGTAATATATTACTACCTTCGAATGTTTGTTTATTATTAATTTATTTACATAAATTAGTGTAGTTAAGCGTAGCCCTTTTAGCGATAGCATCTAATCAAAAGAGTTAGGCCTCGAATTCTTAAATAATGACCTGCCATGTTTTATAAAATAAACTGCCCTTATAACCCCGTAAACTTTGGATAGCTTTAGAAAAAAGTATTGCAGATATGACGCAATTTGTTAAGCGATAAACAATTAACGTTTAACCTCTTCGGTTAAGAACGGAAAAAGCAGAAAACCTGAAGTTATTAGCAAGTTTATTTCCGGAAAGAATGGAAAATAATGATTATTGTGTTTTTACTGGGTTTGCTTTATAAAATGTAACATAACTATTGACAAATATGAAACATTTGATTTTTTAATGAATGTCTGTATTTTTTTTGCACTTCTTTTTAAGGATAATCTAAAAACGAAAACACTTATCAACGGAAACTTTCTTCAAATATTCTGTAAAATTATTCTCAAAAATAGTGAATGTACCAGGCCTCTGCCTAAGGTGAAGATTTTCTGCTGTCATTTGAATAGGAAGTGGTATATCTTTATTGCTAGATAATTTGCAACCACACTGTAAAGTGAGGTTAAGGTGTTCAGGAATGGGTTTGGAAAAAAGGAAAGAACGAGGAACAACCACTTGTTTGCTGGGTGACAATACAAAATCGAGACTTTGACACGTCACTTTCCATCCAGGCAATACGTGATTTCATTACTCTTTCTTTTTTCTTCTTCTTATACTTAAAAAGGACCTTAAGATCTGTTAATTACAAAGGCACAACCCAGTTGGTTATCTTGTAAGACAGAATTTCAGTTTTTCAGCAATTTTGGTTTTCTGTTTGTAGCAATGTATGCTAGTCTCTTTTAATGAAGTCACGCCATTTCTTCCTCTATTCCTGCTTGATACTGTTAGTGCTTCATGTGTCGTCTCCTAAGTATCGGCAGCTCATTACCTGGTCTATTGGGTTATTGTCTATTACAACTTTACAACGTACTGTTTCTTTGGAGAAGGTCCTCCATTTTGTTTTATCAGCGGAGATTGTCATGTTGTATTTTTCACTATTCTGATAAAACTTATGACGCCTTTGCCGATCATTTTTCTTGCTGTCAGGATTAACACATCATCCGCATAGAACGCCATGCTGATTGGTTTGTTGTCAAGTCTTTATCCCTTGTCCATTGTTATCACACTGTGTATAACCTCATCCTTGAGGAGGTTAAAAAGGAAAGGGCTGATACTATCATCCTGTCTTATTCCTGTTAGTGGCGATATGTCTTTTGTTGTTGGATCGTTCACTTTTATACTTGTAGTGTTGTCTGTGTTTAGGTTTCTGGTTGATGATGAGATTTGTTTATTTCTTAATATGTCCAATGTATCTGGCAGCTGTACTTTGTCCAGCGCTTTTGTTAGGTCAATAAAGCACACATAAGCAAGATTAACAATTGTCGATCTTATCTTCCGAAATCCTTCTTGTTCATCTTTGTTTTTGACGGTGTGTTCTAGGATGCTTTTGACGATGCTGGTGAGCAGCTTCATAGCGGTTCAAAGGAGGGCTATACCTGTGTACTTCTGCGGGTTGGTGTTTAGTCCGTTTAGTCGTTTCTTTCTGTTTTTGGGCATCTTCCACACTTTCCTTTGGGCTCTATAAAGATCGTGTTGCATGTCTAAGGAGAACTTCTTCCAGTATTCTTATTTTATTATTTCGGTAGCGTTGACTCTATTTTTTGTTTCATCATAGTTATTGCAGTGTTTCTGTATTGCACTACTTTTGCATTTTAAATAGTTTTTCTTTTTTTCGACTAGCTTTTTTACCTCCTGTGTAAACCAAGGTTTTTTTTGCAAGGTGTTTTTTAGGTGTGTGGTTCTTTTTCCTATTAATTCGTTACCTGCCTCTTATATGCATCTCTAAAATATAATCCAGATGTCTACATTCTTGTCTGTTATGTTGCCTGATGTAAGTTTTCCACTCAGTCTGCTTTTATTTAGATATTTGGTGCAATCGTCATATAATGATTCTATGTTTTTTTTTCAATTATTATTGATTTTTGCTTTATTCTTCGATGAGAACTAAACTGTGATCTGTGCCGGTGTTAGCAGAAATTAGTACTCGATGGTTGATTTTTAGCCTTTGGCGTTGCCGAAAGTTTGTTTATGTTGTTCTTTGGGCGAGGAAAAGAGGTGTTGTTTATCCGCAGTTCGTTTCCTGCGTAGAAGTTAGTCAGTTGCTTTCCGTTTTCATTTAATATCATATAATATAAATTGCTGAGGAATCCACTGGAATCCTTCTAGAGTGTACTTCTAGTGTGAACTTTAAGTTAGCTTTTCCCATTGTAAACATAAGTAAACAACAATAAGTTGTTTACAATGGGAACAGCCTTTTGTTGTTTACTTGTTACAAACAATAAGTAAACAACAAAAGGCTGGTTAATCAGATCTTCCCACTATTGCTATCAATATTGTATGATATATCTATAAAAAAGTCATTAAACACGTCAAGAAGATTTTCTGTAATAACAAAAATGCTAATTCCAAAAACCTAGAAGGAATTATGGTCCATTATCAATGAGACCAGAGAAAAAAAGAGTCACCGTCCGCAAGTTTCTGCATCTAAGTTGTCTCCGAATAACTTAAATGAGTTTAATTGCTCTATTGCTGAAGTGCTAACCTCTCGGTTATCTGGAAAGTTAGAGAGTCCCCAATTCATTCTTTGAAGTCAGTAAACTTTCCTGAAATTAAAGAAACCCTTAATCTCTTCAAAAATTAAAATTCTTCTGGCTATGATAACATCTCGATCAGGATCCTTCTTGCCCTTTATGCTGGGCTTGAAGAACTTACATGCGCCATAAATATCTCCTTTGAAAGGGGTGAATTTCTCAGCATTCTTAAGCATGATCTGATGCTGTCTCTTTATTTAGGGGGTGGCTCTAATAGTCCAGCAAACTTTCGTACAATTTCTCTTTTTCCTTAGCTATGTAAGCTAATAGAGCGATTTATTAGAAAGAGGTTTTTTATATTTATCAATGCAAATGAAATCCTTTCCCGTTCTCAATTTGGTTTTCACAGTGAAAATCAACATCTGATATGAAAACCTCCTTCCAGCAGTGATTTTCTATGACTTATCGTAATCGTGATCGACTGTGTCGATCATTTTGTGTTGCTCCAAAAGCTTGAGGTTTATGGTTTTAGAGGTGTAGCTTTTAATTGGTTCATGTCTTTTGTGATCGTAGGCAATCAGTATCTCTAAGAGGAAACTGTAGGAGGAACCTCTGTATCATTGCAGAATATTTGGGAAGTGCCTTACGGCTCCATCCTTGGCCATCCTCCAGTTTTTAATCTGTATTAACGATTTTGCCTTTATTCAGATCGGAGGAGTTATTAGGCTTTTTGCTGATGATACTTCGATCGTTTAGCATTGAAGTAGTGCTGAAGTACTTGAACAAATGATTGATACTGACTTACTTTCGATAAGAAATCCTTACTTAATTATATGTCACAAGGCAGGTGAATAATATTCGATTAATGATTCCGAGGAGCAGTTTGGTAAAAAAGTCTTTTGTTTACTTTGCTAAGAAAGCCTTTAATAATCTTCGCTTGGGCATGAGATCTACGAATACATACAAGGAGTAAAAGTATTGCTTTTTGGGGAAAGCTTATTATGATGTTCAGAATTCCTTAAAAGATGCTCTGTGAGGTAGACTATAGCATTCTAATGAATATCGTATGTTTGTTTTCTCTTTTTAACTTATTGCAGACTTGCTGCTTATCTTTTTATCTCTCCGTGATATGATTTGTTTATATATTTATTCTATTATGTCTTTAATGTTTGTACCAGCAAATTTGTTATATTGTTATTTGTTCAATATTATATCATATACAATTTTCCTATGGAAATTTTTATTATCTTGATTTTATCCATATTTGACAATTTAAAAGTAGTTTGGTCGATTTGTAAAAATGTAGCTTAGTCTATGGAATATTTTATTTTTGTGACAATAAAGCATATTTGTATGTTTAAAATATGTGTTTGTTAAATCTTTGCTTAAGTCCGGGTATTTCGTCTGAGCCGATTCTAGCATTGAACTCTCCGACTGGGATTACTTTCCCATGTTTGTTTATTTGGTCAATGGTGTCCTCTGACTTCTGATTCCTCTCTTGGTTTTGACATATCCGGAGCGTAAATACCTACTTACAAGCTGCAGTAAGCCTTTGGGGAAAGTACTTTCAACATTCTGTCGCTTTTTATCAACGTTTTTTATTTAGTCAGTCTACCTTTCGTGTACAAGAATATTGACTCCCGAGTAGCCTCCTCGTTCCGGAAATGCATGCCCCAGTGTTGAATAGTGGCAAATTCTGCCTAGAATACTGTGCATCATTACTCAAACAATATTTGTTTTTGGCCCTTCCCTAAACCTTGGTTGGTCATAGGGTCCTGTGTACCACACTAAGTCTTTTTTTATTGAAGAGCCATCCTACAATTCCTACTTGTCTTTGATTTTGACAGAAACGGTCCTGTTGAAATATAATTGAAGAATTATCTTGGTATTAGATATAGCAGCTCTCCCTGGTTAATGCATGGATAAAGGTTCTCATGGCTTCGGTGATACACAAATATAGTAGCATTAATTTGCACTTCTTATAATTGCTGATTCCCCACGTATAACAACATCAGTCTTAGTATCATTTTGCCCATGTTTGGACCTTGTTGAAATGTCGCTCCCAGGTTATTTTATTAATTTTGGTCCTTAAACTCCTTCCAGGACTGTTTTAATAAAATGAATTATTGTGGTTTCAAACGGATTTACCGACAAGCCTTCATCACCACTTGTCAAATATGTGCAGAGCATTCTGTTTTCTTTTGGAACTTGGTTCATGCATTCGGTCGCGTCGTCTGCGAAACCCTAACAATACATCTTTTGATTTTTCATTCTTATTAGTAATTCATCTAATCAATTTAAAATTGAGCAGAGCTAATTGACGATTTTCTAGTAAAAATTAAGAAAAATTTTGCAGACCTGGTCATATATAGTAATTAAAGACAAATGCACCGTGATACTACGGATGCGTTCCACGCAGCTCAAAGGCAATATAAAAAGACACTCAGGGACTCCAAAAGACAGTGCTGGAGGCGGTTCTGCGATGACGTTGAAAACACACCACCCGCAGCACGACTGTGCAAAGTACTGTCCAAGGAACCTGGAACTAAATTGCTGTCACTTCCAGATGGCGGCTTTACTACCAATGAGCGGGAGTCACTGGAGGTCATGCTGCGCACCCACTTCCCAGACTCCAACTCATCTCGCGATCCTCCTAGCTGTTCTCGGGCTCCGATTCGCTTAGAGTTCGACACTGCTAGAAGCATAATTACTTACGAGAGGGTGAAATGGGCAATCAAGACATTCCCCCCCTTCAAATCTCCGGGCATGGATGGATTATATCCATCCTTTTGCAAAACGGGCATATCCATGCCTTTTGCAAAACGGGTTAGAAGTACTAACCCCACACATAGTCAGACTATTCAGGTCGTCCCTTGCTCAGGGCTACGTCCCAAAGTTATGGCGTCAAGTGAAAGTAGTCTTCATTCCGAAATCCGGAAAAAGCGATTTTACAGATCCCAAATCCTACCGACTTATCAGCCTTACCAGCTTTATGCTGAATGCGATGGAGAGTCTGATTGATCGATACCTTAAGGAAAGCAACCTGGTCAACAAACCACTGCATGTGCACCACCTCGTTAGGAAGGCTGAGGGTGCTCTGGGTAGTGGCAAGGCCTGTCTGGGTGCGTTTCTAGACATTAAAGGGGCGTTCGACAACATCCCTTTTGCATTCATCTGCCAAGTACTCGAGAGCCGCGGCTCAGAACCCTGCTATGCTTTTGAAACATCATGTATCTGCCCAGCTCAACAACGAGATAGTCGAAACGTTGGCGGCTAAGTGCTGCCCGCAGTGAGGAGTGACATATGGTGCCTCTCGGGGGGTCTCAGGATTAACCCGAAAAAAGCAGAGCTCCTACTATTCACGAGGAGACATAACTTTGGCATGCCCCTTGTTATATCTCTAGGTGGCGTGCAGCTGCATTACTCCAGGACAGTTCGATTTCTGGGAATCAAGTTGGATCCCAAATTCTCCTAGCACGATCATGCAGACACCAGAATGAAGAAGGCCACCTGCGCGCTATGGGCCTGCAGGCGGGCTTTCGGCAATACCTGGGGTCTGTCTCCTAAGATCCTCCACTGGATCTACTCGCGCATTGTGAGACATACAATTATAATGTGAAATAATTTTTTATTTAGCACTTGGTTCTTATAACTTAATGCAGATCTTTTAACTAAAACTAGATGAATTAGAGGCCTGTTTTTACATTTTCAAGCAAATAATTAAATAAACAAAGTCCACCATAAATAATGATAATAAAATACAGTTTTTTGTAGTCCGAGCCGACATGTACTCTATAATTTTCCTTTCTCCTAGTTTATTTCCACTATGAAATTCAAAGGGCTTTTTTAAATAATTCTTGAAATATTCAGGCATTCCATTTTTAAATATATTTTATTATTTAATACTGTCGTTAATATTTAATTAATGCAATGGATACATGTAAATTCCTGCATAATTAACACAAGTTTTATTAGTTGGTTTTGCAAAATTTCTAGCTAATAAATGTCTTCTTTATTAAAAGGTAAAAGTAAAGAACTGCCATATGTAAAATGTAGAAACTGAATGATTGTATTATAAATCAATATTTCAAATCAATGTAAAACAATCTCTACTAAATATTTTACTCAAAAATCCATTTTGTTAATAATCAACAGACAGAGAAGAAATTCACGGAGAGTCTAAGATCACTCCCAAAAAATATAATAAGGAAGGGTCAGTATTTACAATACTTACTTAATTTTTTGTAGAAACTAACATGAGAATGTAACCTGGTAAGTAACGCTTAAACAGTAAGCGGTTTTCTTCAAAAGATTCCCTTGGTTGATTGCATACCATGGGGTCTATAATCTTGTTTCGGTTTTCTACTGTAAGGTTTTCATACTTTGTTGTGCCCTGACAATTACGTTTTGTCTCGGATACTCCATGGATTTTGTGTCCCCGTCTGGGTAGGTTTCAGAGATATTCTCTTAAGGTACTGAGTGTTTTTACATTCGTAAAACTTTGACAGCACGTTCACTCAACGAAATGTTATATCCAAAGACCAAATCACCTGCAAATTAGGGATTAGTTTTCTTCATATAGTTTTATTTCATGACATTTCTCCGATTAACTTTGAATATTATCAACTCTACTATTTGGAGAGTTATTATTTCTGAAATTCTTTCTTGGTTTTTTTTGTTTCTTCTCAAACTTTTTAAATATCATAAAAAGTCTGAAAATCATACATTATCTTTACACCACTACTTTTACACACAACCTTCGTTCTTTGAGGAAATTTTTTAGAGTAAGCATGTTGCTTTATTATCGTAATTTACATAAAGGCTTAATTAAAATGACATAAATATCATATAGTAAAAAGTAAGCAGGAATATCATTAACTTTGTAATAAAAATGCACATTTCTTTGAAGCAGTTACTGATGTTAATCTATTGCTACGACTTTAACCGCCGCGAATATACCAGCTATTCTCCGTCATTTCACGCGACATCTCTGGAGCCACGTGGAAAGTTAGCAATTCTGACGGACCAATGATAGTCTATCTAGTATATAAGGAGCCCTTGCCGGTAGGAGGCCAGTACGAATATTGGCGCGATTTTAAATCGAATTCAATAGTATGAAATAAATGCAATGTAAATAAATGTTTGTAGTGTGTAATAAATCAGTTTTTTGGGTGAAGTGTTTGAATTAACACCCTAAAAGGACGGTTAAAACGCTTACATTATTAAATCAAATTTATTGTATCATTGCTAGTATAATATGGTTGTTGATGAGGGCCCACTAAGCTAGTTCACAAATGTTTCGGTTCTCGACACTTAGTTTTTCGCTGTTTACTCGTACAACTCTTGTGAATCTCATACTTTTTGTAAATTTTCAATCGGAACAGTTTAAAGGTTTTAGCAACATTAGTACAGAATACCCGTGAAAATTTCACCCTTTTTGTGCTAATTTATAAATTAGTTTTATATATTTTGGACTTTGCATTGAGTGATCACCTTGAAGATCAAGACTCAAAAGAGTCATTCTCCTTAGAAATCACTACCGATATTTCGGAAATGTTTACATAGATGAGTTTGAACCCTTAATAAGTTTTATACAGTATTCTTGTAAATCTCAGATCTTTTATTTAGTAATGATTGATAAATTTATTTTTTTTATTTTGGACTTTGCAGTGAGCAGTCACCTTAAAGAACAAACATTGTCCTTGACATGAGAGCCTATACTTAAAAGAGCCAATATATCTGAAACTTTTCTTTGGAAAGGCCTGAACCTTTGATAACATTACTACAGAAAACTGTTGTGAATTTCACACTTTTTGTTTGGTAATGATTGACCAATTGGTTTTCTTTATTTTGGAGTTTAAAATAAGTGGTCACCTTAAAGATGAAATATTGGCTTTATACAACATTATTTAAAAAGACCATTATTTCTATAATTTTTGCTTGAAAGGGTTTAAACATTAGATGGCATTTATATAGAAAATTCTTGTCAATCCAATACATTGTAATTGGAAGAATTTAAATTTTAAATAAGATTTATAAAGAAAACTCTTTGTGTATATGATATTTTTTGTTTGGTAATGATTGTTCAATCAGTTTCTTTATTTAGAACTTTAGAGTTAGTACTCACCTTAAAGATTAGACTTACCACTTTAAAAAAAGATGACAAGTACACATGCTTCAGTTTTTAATATTCTAAACGTTAAAATGATTTGTCACGTGAATGACGTCAATATACTTCGAAAGTAATTTCTTGGTGCAACTTTTAACTAAATAAGTTACGGTTAATAACACAGAACACATAACACAAACATAAAGTTTATTGCAAATTAAATTCCATCAAATTTATTGCAGGAAGGAAATAACTGCTATAAAGTAGTAAAATAAGGGTATACATCGTATTTCTTAAATTTATGCATTGCACAATATTCAGTAAAAAATATTAGTCTTAAATGTTTCTAAAATAAGAATGTCATAGTGAAAAACGTCTTATTACGCAAAAAATATTAACCCTAGATGGAAGCTCGGATAAGTCCTTCAACCTCTTTTTACGAGTTTGCAAAACGCCTTTTTTTACCGTAACGCAATAAAATGCACAAAGTAATTATTTTCTTTCCCATGTATTATTCATACATTATCGCCAGATTTTCTTTCTCATTTCCCTCCGGGGTGTGTGTTTAAACTATCAGCACATAAAGACAACAGTTTAAGGGGGGTTATTAATTTTGTTATTCGAAAGGTGACGTTTTCGTTTCCAAGCAGTAGAAGTCTCATTTGAATTTCGCGAGGAAAAGTTGTACAAGTGGTTAGTGTTTTTTTTTTCGTTTTGATAAGCTGTAATTAAATCCCTCTTAACCTAGAATGAGGTCTTTATATTTGTAGTTTGCATGAATTGTTTTGGCGCATTTTTATGCCTTGTAATAATTAGGGGTATAAATCGTGATAAATTGTTAATGGAAATATTTTGTAATTGGGTCAGTCTTTTATTCTTTTTTCTGCGACAAAGACAACCCAAATTATTTAATTTTGAAGTAGATTATATTCCTTCGTCTTTTATAGCAATAGTCTATCATTCCATCAATAAATCAAATCAGGTAACAATGCTCCTAGAATTGACATAAATGTTCAGAAATTATTGGCTATAAAATGATGGATTTGGTTAGTAAAATAGCTAAATTTCAAATGAAAATGTGGACGTTTGACCCCTAAATTTTCATGAATGTCCACGTGAGATTCAGATATCCGTTTGTAGGTAGCGTAAATATATCAGAAAAATAACAATTCCAGGAGATCCATATTTCTCCAGGCGATAAATTGAGTACTACAGTCTGGAAATAGTCTAAATTGGTAAGAAAAATATTACTTCCAGCAGATTTAGAATATTAATGTTATGCAAGAAAAACTCATAATTACAATTTATTTTAACTTCTTCAAGTGTAAAGTCTAACTTTCGAACTTAGTACGACGTTTCTCCAACTACAGGCTTATATTTGCTTATATATATGTTATCTATTTTTATTTGTACCTATTTACCTATGTAACAATAACACTTTTGTATATAACTTTACGTAATATATTTGAATTTGAATTTGAATTTGAATTAATATATATTTTATAATCCTTATTTTATCACCTCATATCAATTTGTATAAAGCATATTTTTTAATAAAAACTAAACTGAATTACTTAAAATCTTTCCTCGGTGCCGAATTCAATGACGGAATGTCAAAATGTTCGGAATACTTAGGAGGCAGAATCTTTTTCATCATTAAATTTGTGTTTATTTGAGAGTAGTGTTTTTTTGATAGGAGGTATGTATAATTATAATCCATTAATTAAAGCTCTATGGAAAAAAAGCAAGTTTAGTTTATGGTCCCATGAATTTTCCTTATTATTTAGAAAAATCTTGTGAATTGGGAAAATATTCCAAAAGAGTTACTAGGGAGTTGGTTTTTTTTTCACGTCAGTAGGATCAATGAGGAGAGAGAGAACATTATTCGTTTAAAAGTATTCCATCTACCAGCATCATAAATTTCTTCCAGGTTCTCTTCTCTCAGGCAGCGGTTGAAGTAGATTTCTTCAGAAACATAGTTGAACTAGCAGATCAAGGTAATTTATTATTTCTTCCAGGCAGTTGAAGCCATTTTATCACCTCTGTAAGGGAATTAAAATTGAAAACAGAGATTCTTTCATATTTTTGCTCTCGGGCATTTTTAATAATCAAGACAAGGGAGTAGACCACGAATCGATTTATAGGTAAGTTTGTGTAATTGTAGTTTAATTAAACGTTTTTACATTATTGAAACTAAGTAAATGCATGACATTAAAGGGATGTTCTACTATGTACTCCTCAAGATTCAAAAACAAGACCTGTTGCAGGTTAGGCATAAATTCAGTGGTAATGCTTTTATCTTATTGAGATGAGTAAGATCAGCGAGATATCAAAATTTCTTTCTAATTACAGAAGTATTACATCGGATTACAGTTTTAGTATGTGTTTTATGGGTAAAATACTGAATTGTAAACTGTAATTGCTTTAAGAAACTCTTGTAATTCTTTTTTGATTAATTGTATGTAATAGGATAAATAAATTATTGAGTATCGAGTACTGAATATTGAAAAAAACTTCTAGTATTCCTATGTTAATGATGATTTTTATAATGATGAAGTGCATTAGATACTGCAACATCTAATGCACTTCATCAGCCTTGTTTTGTGAATATCAACACTGGGCTGGCTCAAGATTCCTTGGTTTTGCGTGATATAAGTTGCTTCCAGGAATCTTCTTTTCTTCCTATGTTGCTTTTTGGCCAAATGCACATTGAACCAAGTGTGTTCTGCTATTCCTGATCTAAAAACCGTTTGAATACATTTTTGATGTTGTCTTATTCTGACTTCCAGTGGTCGCTTTGTCTCACCGAAAACCATTAAATGTCCTGTAGGATCCTCTAGATGCTCCTCTATTTCCTTAGTATTTTTCTGCTTTCTTAAGAGTTCTTTTCATTACACTGTAAGTTTTTGGTGATGTCTTCGACTTTTCTGCTGAGGTCAACATTTCTGTGGATGTCGTCCTATACAGTCATTTGAATGTAATCAAATTGTAATAATTCATGTACTCAATTTAATGACTCCCACGTTTGTTGCACCAGGATAATTGGAGTTGTAGTCTAAATATTGTCTTCGGTGTATTGGTTTGTGATAAGCTTATATCCTTATCTAAGGAGGACAGTGCTGACTCAGTTTCCAGCTCCATCGTCTTATTTATTTGCTCCAGAAAGTTTGCTATGCCTGTATTGCTTTTGTCAAATAATAAATGTGTCATCGATATATCGAAGCCATACCTTGGGCTTGTATTGAGCTGTGTAATGTTTTTTGTTCATATAGATGTCTCACTCTCTTAAAAAGCCTTGAAGAGCCTTTAAAGCCTTGGTGATTCCATTGTACAAAGGAAGTGACCACAACAGTTCATTAAATTTTAGGCCAACAACTCTGCTTCTAAGTCTTTCCAAACTGATTGAGGGACTGGTTAAAACATGTGTGATGGACTTTCTTGAAAGGAATTTATTTCTCAATATCCATCAGTTTAGTTTTCGAGAAAAAGTCATCCAAGGTGACGCTATTTTTAATTTTTTGGAAATCCTTTTCTTTAAGTAAGTTTGGTAAATGTGCATCGACGGTTTTTCTATGACTTATTCAAGATTTCAATTGTGTGAGTCCCCGAATTCTGCTGCAGAAACTCGAGATCTAGAATTTTAGGGGATTTGGACTTAACTGGTTTCGGTCCTACCTTTCCAGTAGAACACAGAGTGTACTCTTTGGTAACAGTAAGTTTAGTACGCTACTGATTGATTGCGCCGTGCCCCAGCTCTTGTAAGCTTTTGCTCTACAGTTAATGTAGGATTTTTGGGTAGTTGTTCAGCACTTCTTTAATCTTGTTGTTGTCTACTACATTGCGTTGCCCTTTTCCGCTGGTAGGATATTGATATTGGTATCCCTTTTTAGATTCTTAAGTGTCGTCTGTTCCTGTCTGGAGATCTTTGTATTTGATGGTTTTTTACAAGTTGGTCCAGAGCACTTCTTATAGCAAAATTCGTCCGCTTCTACCCGAGGTAAGCTGATAGATTCCACAGAAGTGATACTATTCAGGATCGACGGATTCGATGGGATTGTAAAAGTAAGCAACTTTTCTCAGTATTCGACCGGGTTCTCTAGAATATACGTTGATTACGAGTTTTTCGTTCGGGGTATCTGGATACGTCTCGCTTGTGCGTGTAGTATTCAGTTTTTGAAACTTTGATTGGTGTTTGAGTTTTGAAATTCCCCTCAACTTTTGGCAGGTATAGGCAACTTTGGTAAAATCTTTACCCACAGTAAATTCTCTGATTTCCTGGTATCGTTGTTCACAGTCATTTACTAGTTGTGTCTTCCTGCAATTTAAGCTGGGATCGCAGCAGTTCTCTACAAGTACATTCTAGAATGAGCACTAATCTTGTTTCTGATATTCTGGATTTCAATCGAAACCCCACAGGAATAACATCATTATACCTTCCCTTTTGTAGGAAGTTGATGGCTAATTTGGTCAATTTGATTCCTGATTTTTCGTTTCTGAAGTCGCTTTTCTGAGTATTTCTCTTCAAGTATGTTTCTTCAATATGTGTTTCCAAAAAATATTATATTTGCCTTAATTCTAGTCAAATTTATAGATAAATTAATTAGCAACAAATAAGTAAGAAAGAAAAAAATGTGCTATATTACGTAAGAATAATCTTGTGTACAAGCATCCTACAAGCTAAAAAAAAACAAAACAAAAATACAATTTCAAAAATTGACAAAACAATGAACAAAATTAAACACAAGAAGACAAAACTTTTTGAACATACTTGAATTAAAGTTAACTAAATAAAACAATCAATTACTAAATAAAGGTAAACTTGTTGACAAAACTAGAGAAGAAAAAAGGAAAAAAAACTTTTCAACATGTCCAAGGTTAAAACCTATCATTAAAAAAGTCACCCAGGTTATAATATGCCTTAGCCAATAAAAACGTTTTTAATTATCTTTTAAATTTCTAAACATCCGATATATGTCTAACACATAGAGGAACATGATTGTATATTTTTTTACTTATGTAAATTAATGAGTTTTTGGTAAGGAAAGACGTAGGAATAGGTAGGGGAACATCATTTACACGACGAGTCAAATGGCCAGTGTCAGAGGGTAGTTTGGGAATTTTGTGAATAAGAGCAGCCGTTTCTAAGATAAAGAGTGAAAAAAAAGTTAGGATTTTTTCAGAAATGAAGAGGGGTTTGCAAGAATCTCTTAACTTAGCAGAACACTGGTATCTAACTGCTTTTTTTTAATAACAAAGACAATGTTAAGTAGCCCCTTATTGGTTAAAACCCAAAAAGGCAAGCCATACCGAATATGAGATTCAATAAGTGAAAAGTACAGTGAACGTGCAACCACCCCTCCCAGCTCTTGTTTTGCCATTCTTACTGCAAAACATCCAGAAGATAATTTCCCAGCTAAATGTAAAATATGATCTTCAAACCGAAGGCGACCATCAATGGTAATTCCTAGGAACTTGCAGCACTCTTTATTCTGCAAGAGGGAATTTTCGTCAAACATCAGACCCTGAACATCGCACTTAAACCCCATAATAGACGTCTTTCTTACATTAAACACGAGCCTGTTGGAAGCACACCACCCTGATAAAATCTGAAGGTCTTCAAGGATACAAGTCTTAATATAATCAGAATTTTTATGGCTCCATAGTATGGTGGTATCATCAGCAAACTGAACCACCTTGCCCTGCAGTTTCAATGAACTCAAGTCATCCACATACAGTAAAAATAACAGTGGTCCCAACACTGAACGCCGCATGGGTACGAGAGGGTAGACAAAAAAGAAATGGGACGGAAATTACAAGGCTGATCCAAATCTCCACCCTTATGAAGAGGGATAACCACTGCCTCTTTTAAACATGAAGGAAAAATGCCAATATAAAGAATTGTTTATGGCAGAAACTAAAGCATTTAAGGCTGAATCAGGCAAAAAGAGTAACAACCTCGAAGATATCCCATCAGCTCCAGATGATTTATGGTTTTTTAGGTGTTTGATTTCATTTTTTACTTCGGTAAGATCAACAGGATGAAAGAAAAATGAATGCTCAACCGACACTTGTTGAAGATAGTGTAAGGGATCAATGTTACTACGAATGCCCTATTGTGATATTAGGAATATCACAATAATAGTCGTTTAAAATGTCAGGTCTTAACTCCGATTCAGATACTTTTCTATGGCAATGTCTAAAATCATTATTAATCGACCAACACTCTCTTTGCGTATTTGATGACATATTTAAGCGATCCCTATAATAATTAGATTTTGCTGCTTTAATTGTCTTTCTGTACAGACTACGGTATTTCTGATGATATACAAGGATATTTTCATTTGTGGTATATTTGCACAATTTAGTCAAAAAACGGAGGTTTTTAGCTGAAATTCTTAGGCCGCTTGTAACCCATGGTTTTCGTTTCTTAGTTTTAAGCCTCATTTTAGGAAAGCACTGATTGATCTTATCACACAGAACTTGAAAAAATAAAGTAAGTGGGTCAGAAGCCGTTTCAAGTGCATTCCAATTTACCGATGCTGTAGCAGCAGAAAAAGCATTGAAATTTCTCCTGCTGAAAATATAATGAGATGAAGATAATACAGTATTATATGGCATTTTAGCAAGAATAGCTTCATGGTCGGAAATACTAGATGGGAGTACTGTGCATAAAACGTCATCAAAATTTAGAAATAGTCAATTGTAGTTGCAGATGAAAAAGTTATTCGTGTGGGAAAAAGAACGTGCATTTTCAAGTCATAAGAATTTAAAATACTTAAAAGAGAAGTACGTGGCAAGGTTTCATCAGTGTAGTAGATATTAAAGTCACCAGACAATATAACCTTAGAGTGTAGAGACAACTGGGATAAAAGAGAATCAAGTTTGTCCAGAAACATAGCAATATCTCCTGTAGGTGGCCTATAAACACAAAGAATATATAAATTAAAACGCCTACAAAAAGAAAGAGAGAATTCAAAAATATTCTCTAACAGAAGATTATCATACTTATCAATATTACAAAAAATCGTTTCAATTGTTTGCCTAGCCAAGATCATGGTTCCTCCATGTATAGATTGTTGACAACAAAAATTTGATATAGGAACATAATCAGATATTAAAAAACATTCACTAGACCTCAACCAGTGCTCAGTCAGAAGTACAATATCAGGAAAATTACATGTGTCCAGCAAAAGATGAAGCTCATCCATCTTGTTTCTTGGGGATTGTATATTAAGAATAAAGATACTTAAGCTTTTGGAAGAGCTGATTTCAATCTTACTAGTAGAATATAAACATGAATGAGATTCAACCTTCGTGGACATGTCTATAAAAAAGAAGAATTCAATTCACGATCAGTAATCAGTTCAGACTCATTAATTTGATGATTCAAAGACAATTTATTTGATAAAATATTAATATTAAAATATTTGAAAATATGTGCATGTAATAATGATGCCAAGTCTGAACCAAGGTTACTGGCGTGATTAGACTCTAAAATCCCATACAGATTAATATTATTTGCATAAAAAGTACGATAAAGGGCCTTATTACTGTTATAGATAACATTATGGTTTAAATAGGTATAAGGGCTTGTCATCACTAAAGTGTTTGTATCAACATGATTTTGAATTAAATTTTTTAAAACATCAGATGAAGAACAAATTCCATTTAACATTACTATTAAAAAATCTTCTTTCGTAAAGTCCTTAACTAAATTTGATGCTGTCCTAATTACTTCACTGCTTGAACTGCCCGGCTTCAGGAAACACTGGACCTTGTAGTAAGCTTCAAACTTTAAATGTAAATGTTTTAGGAATACTCTGCTACAATTTCCACCAACAAAGAGAAGCCGAGGTCGACTATCGTCAGGTGTATTTGGCCTAGATGGTAGCTGTGTTGGAGAATTAATAACAACAGATTTAGATATCTGTAACTGTTCCTTCAATGCAGAAATGTCGGAATAACAGGTATCTTTTTCAACTTCCAACACCTTTACGGAGTTTAACATCTTCTTATTTAAGTTAGTTAAGTCGTTTACGTCTTTTTGTAGCAAGTTTATTTCAGTCTTATAGGTTGAAGACTCATTTTCTAATGTTTTTATCATTACAATTAAATTTTTATTTAGGATATTTAGCTCGCTAATTTGTGAATTGAACTTAAGACTTGCCCTTTCACTCACTTTCAGTAATACCAACAATTCACCTTCTTTAATTTTTAAGTTTTCCAATTCAACTTAAAGTTCTTCATTCCGTTTATGCAGATTTTCCAGGGATGAGGAAAACTTCTTTTCGGCCTCCGACACTTCATCTTCAAAAACCATGCTGTTTCTTCTTATTCTCTCTATATGTCTATCCTTCTCTTTCAATTCTGTCAACAAATCATAAATCTTTTGCTCATTAATTTTTCCTTCCTGATTTCTTTCATTAAAATCATCTTGACATTTTTGTGAGCATAAAATCTTGTAGCCTCCCAGTTTTATGGCATCAGAATTTCTTTCCAGACAACTTGGGTGGAACACTGAAATACAAGAGATGCAGCAATAATTTGAAAAATTCCTTTTTTGACAACATTTGAAACTGCGGTTCATTTTAGATTATAAGAAAATATTATTAAATTGAAATAAATATTAATGGTAAACACAGGAACTGCAAGTAAACAGTAACTTGAACTTAAACCCAACGCAGGAAACAAACGTACAACAAAACACACAATTGCACTTAAATGCTAATTAGAAATAGCAGAAGTCTATAAATAACAAAAAAGAGAGAAACATATTTTTTTACTATGTTAAGTTTATCAACATTCCAAAAAAAAATAGGTTTTAATAGAAAGTTCAATTGTATTAATGCAAATTCTGTTCAAAATTTAAAATATTATAAATGAAGAAAAGTTACTATCCATTGGACAATTTTATTTAATAGTTCTATGGTTCTATAGCCGGCAAAGTTGTATTGATATTTGTATAATGTCAATAATTTGCTTTTTTAAAGAAATTCAACTGATGTCTATTGGATACACTTATGCTGATTATAACTATATTAAAAGACGCTTGAAAGAGGTAGCGGAGGAGGCAATAGAATGCGTTAAAGAAAATAGATCCATGAAGCGTTACTGGTGTGATAAGGATATTGATAAAAAGATAGAGAATGCAAAATAATAATATGAGATATGATATGGCAGAGGACGTTCAAGAAAAGCGCCATGACCAGGAAACTTTTCCAAGTATGGTTCAAATAAACCCTTAGACCGCCTAAGGGTATTGTTTTAAGACTGCATTAATACTGGCCAAATACCGGAAGAATGGAAACTGTTGTATCTGACACCAATCTATCTGTTTTGTGTAACACAATTATTAGATAAGCTGTCGGCAGTCAACAAAGAAGTACGCTTAGTATTTGTCACCAACGTGCGACTGGTGAAGTTGTGGGAAGATCTACTAGTAATAACAAACTTGAATATAATTATTGTGGAAGCAGTAAAGAAGCCTATATAAAAACTACAAAATTATAATCAGACATCGGAATTTGTTCCAAATAAGGCACTTAAATAGGGATACTGTTTTTTACCAACGCTGTTCAAAAAATAAATATCCAGAAAGTGTTGAAATTGCAACGGAAATGTCCAAATATGGAAAATCCTCCTTTCCGACTTCAGTAGGAAGACGACAGAAGAAGAAAACAAGAGAAAAAGAGGAGACTAGAAGTCAGAGGATTTAATGTGTGGTCCATTTAACTTGAGACATCGCACTATCTCGAAAACTAAACCATTTCCAACCATTTCCAACCAGGGCCATAAAATGACGTCATTGGTTTGACCTTGAGTGGACGTCTTCAATGTCAAATGAAGGTCAACTTCACTTTTTTGTATAGAAACGTCTATTTTTTTAATAGCATCTGATTTAGCGTTAAAAAATAAGTAACTTTTATCTGACACTTTTTTTACATGCGACTTCTCCTTTTCAAGATATTAATTCTTGATTGTTTTACGAATTTTTTCCTTGATAATGACATTAGAAACAGGAATAGCTTTGGTTCAACAATTCTTCAATATTGTTGTGACAAGGCATTGTTGATCAATGATCAATGCAAGTTGTCCCCCCGATATTCCCTCTAATCACCAAGTCAATAAGGCTTAATTTACATAAATCGCCCTAAAAAAAAAATTACGGACCTTCAAAAAATCTGGCACCCTCGACACTTTTAAAACGTGAATAGCGATTAGCATTCGTTGAGGCAATAACGGGAAAGTCGGAAAAACACTTCAAATTTTTCACAGGGCAGTTTAGTATGTATATCAAAATTATTTCAAATCACCGCATAAGGGGTCTCGATAATAATCTAAAATACGTTGCGGCTGGCCATTCCGGAAGAACTAATACGGGTCAGAGAACGGACAGAGGCGTACCTAGAGTTTTATCAATGTAGTTTAAAAGCATTTTTAGGTTCCTGATATGTATAGGGTGTTAAAGAAATTATATTACATGAGCTAAGTCATTTTGCAACCTCTACACGGTGGTTTTAATCTGAATACGTTTGTTCTTCCGTCTGAGTCTCATCTGTTATTGGCGAATTAAACTTAAAACATTTATACCATTAAAGTACCTCTAGTAGCACAACATTTACAAAGAACTTTATTCTGATGAATGAACTGTGACATTTGAACATTCACTGCATCCTGCACCAAAATTTTCATCTATCTCCCCTTCCTAAGAATTTGTGATTATGTTGGTCAAATTTGAGATTAATGAAATGGCTGATAAAGCTACTATCTGAGAAAATTAAGCTTTTTAAACAAATAATTTCTATTGAAAGATAAAAAAATGTCAAAAATCAATATCTTCAAGGAGTAGGCGTAGGCCAAATTCCACTAAAAGTTTTTTGGTATATTACCAGAATGAATACTTAAGGCTTAAGAACTAAATTGGATGTGCTACGAAATAGCTCGCCAGCCTGCCAATATGACATAATTGTGTTTACAGAAACTTGGTTGTATGGCGGCATATATGATGCAGAACGGTCTCACTGACTTTAATATCTACCGCCGGGACTGTTCAAGCAAATACCAGTATCTTCAAGAGGGAGGAGAGGTCACAATTTCCATATACAAATGTATACCTAGTAAAGGTCTTCAAGTTACTAATAATATTGAACACGTCTTTGGTTCAGTTGGAACTATTAACTTGAATGTTATCTTAGGAGCTGTATATACCATACTCAATTCGTGACACAATCTTACATTGCTTTGGACTTACTCGCTCGTTAAATAACCTACATATTATGGGTGATTTCAACTGGCTTCATGGTATTCAAAATTATTGTATATGGGAAAAAAGCAATCTTAGTTCACAGTAACAAAACATGAAGCAAGACCTAAAGAAGTGTTGAATGTATAGGTTATGTCAAATACATGTAATTTCCATAACTTATTTCTTTTTTTTATAACCTATTTCTTATGTCTTCTAACTTAACTTATACCTAACCTCACACAAAAGCCTTTTTGACCTGGTAAGACCGACCCCTCAACAGAT
Organism: Anthonomus grandis grandis; assembly: GCF_022605725.1. NCBI lineage: Eukaryota > Metazoa > Arthropoda > Insecta > Coleoptera > Curculionidae > Anthonomus > Anthonomus grandis. The sequence continues at coordinate 18,688,967 of NC_065556.1, read as the reverse complement.
GTCAAACAACCAGACTATTTTTTAGTCTCTCCACTTTTTGGCGGCTGACCATACTTCCGGAAAATTCGCTGACTTTCGAGACGTCGTGCGGTGTACCACTTGCGTCATTTCAGAATGCCGAAGAATGGGCCTGGTTTCTTGGCGTTTCCAATATCGACAGCAAAAGCGTCGGTAGATTCGATTTTAATGTAATGGCAAGTGAATAAACTTGGGTAAAAATCAAAAAACGAAGTTTAATAAAACTTTATGGCTTTAAAAAAAATTAATCCATAATCTCCTTGACAAACGAGATTTCCTTTTTTAATAAGCATCTAAAGAGCCTGAGCTCAATTTAGATATTTATTCATTCATATTTGCGTAATTTCCAAATAATTTCGTCAATTGAATGAAATGATTTGCTGTTTAGGTATTTTTAATCTAGTAATATTTAGAAGAGACAAGAGTATTGTAATAAATTAATTTATTTGTTCTGTGAGCTATCCAACGAATTGCCAACATCCTATGGTAACATATTATTTTAACATTCAACTTGATAGAAGAAAATTAAACAATCCCTATCCTCTTCTTGCTTATGAAATTAGTCTGTCTACTAAATAAACTTTGCACTTATGACAAAGTTATATCCCAGAAAAATAAACCAAGAAAAATAGAGATTTTCCTTAAAAAAATGTCTGGTTAAAAGACATTTAAAAAATAATCAGTGAATTTAATCTTTTTTGTGTAATTCGTGGTATAACTGCCTGTGCCTCATGACATTTCTCGGTGTCAGACGTCTAGTTTACTATTATTAGGAGTACCAGATGTGACTCAAGCAAGCAAAGAAGACCTGCCGTTAGCTCCCACTTCAAATGAGGTTCATTTCTGTCTCATCGAGAGAAATTCTACTATTACTAGGTCTCTTCCATCTGCAACCGTTCCTTTATACATCAATTCTTTCTTAGAATGGCTCAAAGTCTTCTCCACTTTCTTGAACAAAGAAGGAGTTGAATGATCTCTTAAAAAATATTTTTCCAAAAAGAATATGATATCTTAATTAATTGCAATAATAAGTCTGGCAAAATCCAGACAATCTTAAAAAAAAAGCGAAGAAAATCCATGGCCGGCACTGAGTTACAAACAAAACCATAAAGAGGGCAACTTACCCTGAACCTGATTGGCCGAGGCCACGGTATTGGAGACCAATCGGGCGGTTACGAATTGGCCGCCCGCCGGAGTCAATACTCCAACTTCTTCTGGATCAACAAGTTTTATTTTGTGCCCGTATCCAGTTAAAGTTACACTTAGTTGCCCCTCTGCGGCTCGGAATTGAAATAACGCATTTTTCACTTTTCTGCAGGCAAACCGAATTTTTCCTCACTTTGTTTTTAAATAAAGAACCGAAGTTTTTTTTTGATCAAAAAAAATCGAAAAGTGGTCTAATTTAATGCGAAAACTTTAGCGGTTAGTGACCCGAGACTTTATGCAAATTAGGTTTTATAGAGGGAGTTGTATGGAGAAGTTTGCATGGTGACTTAGAAGAATAGTTAGTGGGCAATTAAGATGGTAAGTTAAGACTTATATTGGTCATTAAGTTGCATGCAAAATGTCGGAAAAATTTAATTTTTAATATTGATATTGATGCCTAAGTGTGCAATGATAGAATTAATAGCCTTTCTCTATTCTCTTTCACAAAAAAAATATTACACCTTTAAAAGGAATAAACAAAAAATCAAGAGGGAAGAAGCATTTGTCTAAGTTTTCTTATTGGTCTTACAGATATTTCTTTCCAGTCTTTCTAGTAAACGCTGCAAATGGCAAAGATGGTTGATGGCTGGAAAATTGACAGGGAATCAGCCATTATTTTTAAACTTAATTTGCAATGGCTATAGCCATAAAAGAATTCAGCTGCCTGGATCAAGAAATTTCATTAACAAATAAAAACATGGTAACTACCTGGAAGAAAGACACAATAATTATTTACCAGCATTTATTTGACATTAGTGTAATATTTGCATGATTCACACTTGTAGTTTTGTGTAATATTTCGGATAGCCCAGACCTTTTGTGAACATTATATTATTATTTTTTCATCTTTCATCAGTTCTCCAGGTAATGATTTCTATTGCTTTTAACTCTCTACAAAAGTTAACCGATTCTTTATAAAATTTTAAACAATTCTGTCCTGTCAGATCTTGTGTATCCATTAAAGCCAGCAAACCATGACCCAGAACATTTTTGCACTTTGTGTCGATGTTTATGTTTTCGTTTTTCCAAAAACTCATTCGTGTTTTCTTGTCTCTTTCAGGCAATTAGATTATTTTAATGGTTTCCAGACATTTTTTTACAGTCTTTCCAGTAATTGCATTAAATGGCCGGTTAATATTGCAGGGAAAATGTCCAGAAATGACTCAATTTTAGCCACCAATTTAAAACTTATTTGCACTATAATAATATTAAAGAAAGGCTCAATAGTTCTTCACTACATTTATTTGACATTTGGGTAATATTTCCGTAATTCATATACGTAATTCTGTGTAAAACATTCTGGATAATGGCCCAGAACTTTCTTTAACAAAATAAATTATTTTTAAAATTTTTCCAGAATGTTTATGGCTAGTAAATTGTGTCTACACTCCTCTTCTTCCAATAAGTTAACACAATTTTTTATCTCTTTCAGACAATTGAAATCTTTTCATGATTTCTTTAGATAATTATAGTTTTTTTTTTAATTTAACTGTCTGGAAGAGTTGACCAATTCTTAAAGGTTTTAAACAATCCTGTCCTGCCAAGCCAATGTTTTTCACGTCTTGCTCAATGCAATTATTGTCCTTGCAAGTCAGCAAACTATGGCCTTGTTGGGAAATGGATCCAGAACTTTCTTGCACATGATGCACACGTCGTTTTCCCATAAAGTCAATTCTTATCTCTTTCAGGCAATTAGGTTCTTTCAGTGGTTCTTATAGGGAGTAATTTTGATTTCCTCCAATATTCCAAAATTAGAAATATTTTTCAGCATTGTGTTGACTTACTATTACGAAGTTTGTCTACTTAGAATGTCTATCTAGTCAGTAATGCATGTCCCAGACATTTTGTTTCTATTATCTATCAATTCTGGAGGTTAAGGTAATTTTTTGTCTTTTCCAGGCAACTGGAATCTTTTTAAATAGTTCATCTAATAATTTTCAATATTTCTCCAAAAATCTCTGTAATTTCTAAATGTGATTACTGTTTAAAGACCTGCAAACCTTCTTTCTTTTAGAATCTGGGACTTTTCCTTAGATTAGATTTTAACTCCATCATATCTTTTTTTTAGTGAGGAAAATTTTTTGTTTCTTCCAGGCATAAGTAATCTTTCCATGATTAACAATAATAGTCATACTTTATTAATTTATTTGACATTTGCGTAACATTTCCGTAATTCATATATGAAGTTTTGTGTAAAATATTCTGGATAATGACCCAGAACTTTCTTTAACATTAAATCTTATTTTTTTCATTCTTCCAGAATGTTTATGGCTAGTAAATTGTGGCTACACTCCTCTTCTTCCAATAAGTTAAGACCAATTTTTATCACTTTCAGACAATTGGAATCTTTTTATGTTTTCTTTAGGTAATTATAGTTTTTTTTTAAATTTTTGACTGTCTAAAGAGACCAATTCTTTAATAGGTTTTAAACGATCCTGTCCTGCCAAGCCAATGGTTTTCACGTCTTGCTCAATGCAATTACTGTCCTTGAAAGTCAGCAAACTATGGCCTTGTTGGGAAATGGATCCAGAACTTTCTTGCACATGATGCACACGTCGTTTTCCCATAAAGTCAGTTCTTATCTCTTTCAGGCAATTAGGTTCTTTCAGTGGTTCTTACAGGGAGTAATTTTGATTTCCTCCAATATTCCAAAATTAGAAATATTTTTCAGCATTGTGTTGACTTACTATCCAATTATTGCATTTTAATTTTTAGGACTTATGTTACCTTGACCTTCTTCCAGGAGGTTGGAGTAATTCTTTTCTTTTCGTTGCTCTTTTAGGCAACTGAAATTATATTAGGTTTTTCCCTTTACTTCTCATACAATTATTATCTAAGTTTGTCTACTTAGAATGTCTATCTAGTCAGTAATGCATGTCCCAGGCATTTTGTTTCTATTATCTATCAATTCTGGAGGTTAAGGTGATTTTTTATCTCTTTCAGGCAACTGGAATCTTTTTAAATAGTTCCTCTAATAATTTTCAATATTTCTCCAAAAATCTCTGACATTTCTAAATGTAAGTACTGTTTAAAGACCTGCAAACCTTCTTCCCTTTAGAATCTTTAGAACTTTTTCTTAGATTAGATTTTAATTCCATCATATCTTGTTTTTAGTGAGGAAAATTTCTTGTTTCTTCCATGCATAAGTAATCTTTCCATGATTAACAATAATAGTCTTACTTTATTTAATTTAATTACTTAAAACAATGATTCTACTAGTACGTACTAGAAGTGCAAATTTGAATGAATCATTTCCTATTTATTCCAGGCAACTGAAATTGTTTCTTAGTTCTTCCAGGCATTAATTTTTTATTTCTTCTGACATTTTAAAATTATAAATATTTTTCCGCATTGTGTTGACCTACTATCCAATTATTACAAATTGTATTTTACCGCTGCTGGCCCATTTATTTCTGATAAAATGGCAACTTATACTACCTTGACTATTTCTGCAGGAAGTTGAGGTAATTTTTTCCTCTTCTTTGCTCCTTGAAGCAACTGGAATCATTTAAATATTTTTACGAGCAACTAAAGTCAACTGCGTACTTCTTCTCTCGTGCAACTATTGTCTATGCATGTCTACTAAGAAAAAGACCTACATTTTTAATATTGATTCCCAGGCATATAATGATAGAATCAAGAGTCTACCTCTATTATTTTAATTTTTCTACTTCTATGCAAAAGTAGTCATATTTTATTTAATTGCCTAAAAAAGTTAAAATTCATTCTACTACTACTGCGATAGAGTCAAAAAAAATATTTTGCAACTAGGTAGAAGAATCATTAGCCGGATTTTAGATGTTACCATTTCTCTTCTCTGCCAGGCATTTGGAATCTTTTTATTGTATGTTCAGGACGTCTTAGCCTCTTTCTATTTCGTTTAACTGCCTGGAAGAGTTTTTAAATTCTTGCAAGTACTTAGAAGAAAATTATAATTTTTTGCATAGTGAGGCAACTTAAGATCATTTCTCTTTCGTCCAGGCAGTTGAAGTCATTTATTTCATTCATTTGCCTGGAAGAGTTAAAAAAAATATTTTGGAACTCAGTAATAAAACATTTATAATAATAAGACAATTTCGTACAATAACGGCTTGACATCCAATATCTTACATTATTTTTGTTACACCAGTTGAGACATCTGACTGAGACAAAATTAGTAAATTTTATAATTTAACGAACGTAAGAAATCAATCTAATTAGTCATATAGTCAGATATTCGGAAGTTAGGACGAGAGGCTTGCATCATATTGTAAAATCACTATACGCTATACTATAGAGGAAACTACAAGAGCAAAATCAACAAACAACGTCTTACAATATAGAAGCTTCTCTGAGTTTACAACAGGTATGTTTGCAATAATACGGGTATACGCCCCAGATTGCGAGGATCAGGAAGCCGAGGAATTTAATGAAGAAATCAATAAAGCTCTAAATTGCGATATAACGTCCTCTGGAACTCTTGGCTTAGGAACAAGACACTTATACTGCTAAACTATCTACTTCAAGAAACTTCAAGTTGAGCTTAAATATACCCAAATGAAATAAGCAGATATGCGATAGATAGATTTATAATAAACATAAATAAAAACATATTACAGCTTCAATCTAATGACATCTTGAATAGTTCAGTTCTCGAAATTCCAGAAACAGCACAAAAAGTGCCATGTAAAGAAAAAAATTAAAAAGAAAAATATATACGTTCGAAAGAAACTATAGAAAACTTTCCTGAGATAAATAAAATAAGAAAATGAACAAGAAAATATAAAAATCAACAAATTAAAGAGACGTTATAAGATGGCAATTCTAGAAGGAGAATTTTGCAGCCGAGCTCAGATTATAAAAGTTCTAAACGAGAGTAATATCGTGACTTCAATATTGTTCTCGTTTCTCGTTCGAAGTAAGAATAGAAGAAATAAAGATAATATTAGAAGACTAACCAAAAAACTTGACAGCTATCAGCCCAAGGAGCAAGCTGGTTTCATAAGAAGATTTAGCACTTTGGGTCATCTGCAACTTATAAGAACAATCACTTAAAAGGCAAATGAATATAATTTTTCTCTTTAGATAAACCAACTTTTCGATTTGAATTAAAAGACTGTATAAACAAAATTAAACTTCGCAAAGAAGTCAGAAGGGGCGAATCTATATCACCAAAATTGTCTACACTTGCGTTAGAGGATATGTTTATGAAAATTTATTGGAAAACCAACGGAATAGAGCTAAATAGAGAATTCTTAAGTCACCTTCGTTTCGCGGACGATAGCGTTCTGTTCGCACAAAATCAACAAGATCTTCAGAACATAATACGGAGCTACATCGGAATTCAATGAACGTAGTTCTTAAAATAAACACCGAGAAAACTAAATAAATGATAAACGAAAATAATACACAGAATATAAATATCAAAATTAATAATACGAAGCTAGAACAAACAAACTTATATATCTGCTGAGGTCAAAGAATGGAATAATCGAAAGGTATTTTAAAAGTGGATCTCAAAGGATATCGTTGGTCAAACTTTTGGAGATGCTATCAGTATCAATATATTCTCCCAACTTCAACATAGAGTACAGAGAAATTGACTATCAACAAAGAGATTATTTATAGATTATAAACTGCACAACGAGCAATGGAAAGAATAAGTGTACGTGCACACAGGACGCGATTAAGCGATAAGCGATGCTATGCGATGCGGTGCGATTAATACAAACCTGAAAACGATGCGATGCAACGCGATCTCGCGCGTCTGTTTAATTTTCAAGCAAGTTTGATTTTAATCGCTTGGGTCCTTGCGCTGCTAGTTATTGTCTAGTTATATTTGTCCGTATTTCGTGTGGTATGGATGCAGAAAAATTAATAAATGCAGTCCGAGTGCGTCTTCCACTATGGGATCAACAAAACAAAGGCTATCGAGATCGGGACAAAGTTGAGAAATTATGGCAGGAGGTAGCTGCAGAACTAAACGTTTCAAGTAAGTTAAACATGGTGTTTACATACTAGTTTATTTTATATTTAAAATAAAAACTTTTTTTTAATTTACGAGAAATATAATAACAATTATATTAGTGGTTTACTAAATACGATTTCAAAATATCTCTTAATTCATATGTTTGTTTTGACGCTGATCATGTCACTGCGAGTTTGTTCGTGATTGTTTATATCATAATCATGGATTCCTTCTCGGTATATTATAATATTGTGTAACAAAAAAGCGCATTTAATTATCATTTCTGCTATCGAAGGGTCGGTCTCTATTGCTTTCGTTAATATTCTCCACCTAGCCACTAGAATACCAAATGCACATTCCACACACCTCCGAGCTCTGCATAGCCTACGGTTGAAATTCTCATTTTTATCTGTGAGTTGCCTTCGAGGAAATGGTCGTATTAGGAAATGTGTCAACGGATATGCTTCATCTCCAATCAAATAGAACGGGAATTCTATGTCTGAATCAGGTAATGTTGTTGTCTTGGGTAAATTAAACTTTTAATTTTTTAACAAATCATAGGTTTGTGACGACTGAAAGATTTCTCCATCGCTTTGTTTTCCATATGCACCCACTTCTGTGGTCAGAAATTTGTAGTTGGCGTCAGCCACAGCTTGTAAAACGATGCAAAAATATTGTTTATAATTGTAAAACATCGTTCCTGAATTCGCCGGACATTTAATTCGTACATGTTTACCATCAATTGAGCCGACGCAAGCCTCATTGCGTCTAGGCAATGAGGCCTAAATTCCATTTATTCCAATATTCAGAGGAGGAACGACTAAAAATTTCTTTCGTCGGGACCGGCAAATATGTAGCAACATAAACTTTCCATATTGCTTCGCATGTGTGTTTAACTATCTTTGCCACAGTTGAAACGCCAAGGCGAAAAGAGAATGGTAGGCTTCCATAAGAGGCACCTGTCGCCAGAAACTTGGGAAAGGAGAATCAATTAGTGTGTTATTATCACTAAGGGCCAGTTCTACAATCATGATATAAGTTTATTTTTAGAATAATTGCTAAAATTACAATTGTCTCAACAATCGTTGTCAGAGTAATTACTCCAGGAAAAAAGTTATACCATGTTTGTAGTCGTAGAACTGGCCCTTAGTGAATTATCTGTAGTGATATGTTAAGAGATATGTCAACATTCTACTGTTAATTTTTAACTAATAATTGATTCAAAAAAACAAGATTACTTTTTGAAAACATACAATTTTATTCTTTTTTTTTTAAAAGAAGCTGCTAAAAAAAGATGGAAATCTTTACGATCATGTCTTCAGAAATGAGCTGAAGAAGTTGCCGAAACCTAAATCTGGAGACGAAACTCCTTCAAACTTTAGTTCAAAGTGGACTTACTTTAAGATTTTATGGTTCCTTAAGGATCAAATGACTCCGAGACAGCTTACTGGCAACTTATCCAATGACGATAACGCAAGCCAACTAAACGAAGATGTATCCAATGATCATTTATTTCCTGATGACATCGACGATGAGACATCTGTTACTTCGGATGAAAGAATTGAATCAGAACAACTATTATCTGATCACAACAACCAAACTATTGCAACTACTAGCTCAGATAAAAATGTACGTCAAGAGTCAACTGACTGTGGGCATCCGCCAAAACGTTCTGCAAAAAGAGCAGCTAAAAGAAAAGAAGACTTTGGTATTGAAGAATTTTTGAAATTAGAGCAACAAAAAATTGACACTCTTAAAGCAAATAATTCCGTTTTATTGACACAATCTCAGATTACTTAGGATGATGACTATTACTTTCTTATGAGTTTCCATACACCGCTAAAAAAAATGCGTTTTGAAACAAACATGTGGTGTCGTCTCAAGATGCAGGAACTGCTTTACCAAGCCATAGTAAACGAGCACCATGTTGAAAATATAAGTTTTGCCAATAATATGCCAACTCATCAGCCTCAAATGACACACACTTTTGTGGCAACACCATTGGCTTCACCCGCTTATTCCACAGAAACAAATAGTTCTTACACAATTCTCCCCTGAAGAAAAAAGACATATTTTATACGTTTACATTTCTATTTGTTTATTTTTCTAAAATAACTGAAACGAATTTGAAATAAAATATTTAAGTACACACATATATCTAAGCATTTTTTTCTTACCTTAACGTTACGGCAAGGCGTTCTTTAACGCTGATTGGAACCCTCCAGTTTGTTGTCACTTTTTCCACTAATGGTGTTATACCATTTTGAATAAGTATGAATGTTTCCAAAGACATTCGGAAATATTCTCGAAATTTGTTAGGATATAGGGTTAATTCGGAGAACAAATTATGAAATTCTCCGTAGGTTAATCGTTCACGATAAATTTCATGTACCCATTTATTTTTTTTATTTTTTTTTATATACATATATCGTAAAAATGAATTTTCTAATAATAATAATTCCATGGTAGCTGGAATTGACGCAGGCAAAGGTTTGAAAGTTACTACGCTTTTGTTTATCGCCTTCTATTAAAACACAACCAAAATATAGCAAGTAATCAAAAGCATAGCATCGCATAGCATCGTATCTCGAAGCAAAGGTTATCGCTTAATCGCGTCCTGTGTATGAAATGAGAGTTACATCTAATGATAGGTGTAACTCTCCTAGACCTAAAAACCAACGAAAAAATTCAACGTAGATCTAAAATGACGGATATAGTTGAACCATTCCATAAGTTGCGATGGAGGACTCTCGTTGAATACGTAGTGTCTTAGAGTGGTGACCGTGGACTAGTGAGAGAAACTAGTGTTGATGTGACGAAGTTTTTAAATCATCGAAGTTTTCCTATCGATGGTCGATATTTTGACATCGATGTCAAAGGATCGATATTTTGATCATTAAACAAAAATTACCAATTAAATTTATTGGAAATGTATTGGTTTGGAATATTGAACGCTATCGATGTTTTCATTTAATATACATATAATTATCAAATAGTTATGGGCAAAATAAATACTTTAGGAAATTATATATAAGAATCAATTAGTGTGTTAATACCACTTGATTCCTGTATTTGAGTATAGTCCCATTACTATTGTCACATATGTAACGGGGGATTCCCTTGTTACATCTGTGCTATTCTGCTATTAGGGAATCTCAGTTAAGAAGTTGAGATTGTTCAGTTCCATTCCATCGATTCAGAAACACTTAAGTTGATCATTTTGTTCTCAGGTTATTGTTGATTAGCATTTTTATTAATCTAGATGTTTTTATTTAGATTAGAAAGAGTAAATGGGTGTAAATGTTTAGTGGGGAATAATAAACATATTGTTATATTACCCTTAAAACTTTTCACAGACAGAAATAACAGAGAAGTTGGAGGTCAATCTCCCATCCATCATTGAGCAAAAACTGGCGTAAAAACACAACAGAAGTGTAGAAATTAATGAAAACGATACATCGGAAATGACCCTCTATTTAAAAAGTAATATAGCGGTATATATATAGCGGTACTCGCTACGTCCGTACCAGAAAAACGTCTTTTTTCCAAAGTCGGAGAAACTATAACTCAAAAGCGCAACTTGCTAAAGGGCAATCGAATTTCTCAATTTCTGTTTCTTCAATCCATAGATAGAAAATACTGGGATCTATGACAAATTTTATTGGAAGGAGAAAATCATACTGATTTACATTTATATAACACTGCAGAATTAGATTTAGAAAACATTGATGTATTACTACCGATATTTTGATGGCATCGATGTTGGCTACCGATATTGACATCGATGATAAACATCGATTAGGAGAGGCGTATGTTCGACAATGGACTACTAGCTGACAATGATGATGATAATGAAGAAATGAATGTTGGGCTGAGCCGCGATCTTTTCAATGTTCGAAGTGCTGGTTTAGTATCAAAGACATAAAAAAAGTATTTGTGGTCTTGCCTTCGGGCAGTACATTTTCTAATGCTGTATGAGACATGAGTATATACAAGGCCATTATATTTACATGAAAAAATATTAACTGGATACATGTTAAATGTAAGTAAAATTATTCTCAAGGATGAGAATGATATTATGGTTTTCAAACGTGCATTGTTAATCCATTTAAGGCTATTAATTTTTCAACACGTAAGAGACCTTGTCCGAGCATGTTCCACGGAAAGCAAAAAGGCAAACGATAACTTACACCCCCTAAAAATAATATTCCGTCAAAATATATTCAAAACCGGTGCCAAAACACACGTTCCTCATATTTACAAGGGCGGTGATTAAAATCCGACGCGGAATCCAAAGGTCATTTTCGAAAAGGCCAGAAAATATGAAAATGATCGCGGAAAAACGTGTAATTTAAAACCTGACCCGATACCGGGCATTAAGGGGTTCGCGAAAAATAAATTTGCATGTAAAAAATGACTTATTGGGGTCAAAAAAGTGGTAAATTGCAGTCATTTTGTGAGTCAGTTTTAGAGGCGAACGAAATTTTCATTTGTAGGGTGACTAAACTAGATTTCTTCTTAACTTTAAACAATACGCGGAAATGTTGGAGCGTGTGGCACGTATAGTAAGGACTTAATTAGGTTTTATCATATTTGGGTCAACTTTGTAGTTTCGACATGTTACGGTATATAGTTTTAGGTTATTTTAAAAAGCTTGAAGGAAAAAAGTTTAATTTTCAACTTAAACTTGGCTTCAACACATTTAAGTAAAAAATCTTTATGTTTTTAATTTAAGTTAAACTTTTATTTAAATATAGTAATTTTAATTATAATTACGTCAGTGTTTTTATATAAATTAATATATAGTAATAATAATAATAATATTAATAATTTCCAATTGATGGAATATTTTCTAAAAATTAAAAAAACATTCAACTTATTTAAAAAAACAACAGTTTATTCCAAAATCATTTTTCTGCACTTTTTATGCTCAAAATACGCAAAATTTGCCAGAATTCGACAAATTTTATTCAATTTTCAAATTAATAGGAATAAATTATAATTATTATTCTGATTGAAATCTTTTCATGGTTCTTCTAGGTCGTAATTGTTATTTTTTAAATTTTTACTAGAAATTAAGGAAATCTCTTGTTCTTTCCAGGAAACTGGAGCCTTTGCATGGTCTGTTCAGATAGCTTCCAGTAGTCGAAGTCACTTTTTACTTCATTTAATTGCCTAAGAGAGTAAAAAGACCTGCAACTCCTGTAAGAGAAAATATTGTTTAAACACGATAAAAAGTGAATAAATAATAAAAAATTAAATTAATTAGAAAAAACGTAGAGCAAAAATAGTTTTTCTGGACTTTTCATGCTCAAGATACGCAAAATCTTACAGAATTCGTCAAATTTTATTATTTTTTTAAATTAATAAGAACAAATTATAATTAGGGTGAAGTGGGGTAAGTGTAATCAAAAAAATGATAGTGGCACTTTAAAATTTCATAACAAAAAAACCAAAAGAGAAATCGGGTTCATTTTTAGTAGACACAGAGCTTATTTCTTTGTTAAATCAATGTCATATTTATTTGTTTTTTGTCCGCTTTTGTTTTTTTTATAAACCAAAATAAAAAAAAAACATGTTAGCTGATTACACTTGCCCCAGAGAATGGGACAAGTGTACTCACGGCTCCTAACTGCCATATGCTTACTCTGCCGATGGATCTGGGCAAATGTACTATAGTATGAAAAATTCTGGGTTAAAAAAATATCTAATTTATATCTTAATTTATAAGGAAGTTATGAACTTTTTTCGTGGAGCAATGATAGGGAATAAAACTCAAAGATTTTCTGAAAAGTATATTACGTAGGTAAGTTGAGCAAAACAGGCTGTGATATGTTTTTTTTTTTAATTTATTTAACGTTATATGAGGTAAAGGATACTGGAAAAGTTAGTTCTCCTCTTCGCCCTAAAGTGGGTTCTGGTAAAACTCGCTCTATATCCGATGCAGCCACTAAGTGATGGTCCTCTTGTTCAGGCCAGTGAAATACTGAACTATGCGCCTTTCGGTTTGATTTTTTTTAAAACTTAATGGTAGGTTGCGATTCTTCATCAAGCGTTGTTATTTGACCAGCATAGAAAAGTATACTTTTCTTTCCTTTAAATGAGACCAAAACCCAGTTTCCAATGTTAAGGTTTTCTACCCCTTTGAGAAACAATTCCTACCCCAACCCCTTCTTCATCTTCCTCTAACCTTTTTGCATAAGTCTCAAAGGTGACGTCGTCGGATTCACTGTCACTTAAAATTTGCGGTTCGTCTTAATCTGAAGAGCTCTCATTAATATGTTTTGCTGTTATTTTTTTTTATTCCTTCTTTGTTTTCTTTGCTAATTCTTTCGCTTTCCTTGCTAATTCTTTCGCTACTTCTTTCATCTTCTTTTTCTTGCTCAGCCTTTTTCTTTTTTTCTATGTTTTCTTTTGCTGTTATAATTTCAGCTCCCGGAGCTACACTTTTTCTTCTTTCTTTTTTGTTAGGGCGGGGCGATTGCCTCACTGTTTCCAGCAACAATTCTTCAAATGATACAGAACCGCTACTTGGTGCTGCTATTGGTATTGGTCTACTTGGCCCTGCTATTGGTTCTGGTCGCGGTTCTGATGCTAGGTGCTGCGTGGTTGGTTTCTCTCTCGATGGCTCTTCATGGCTGCTTGTGCTGGGTTCATTAAGAGGTTGTTCTGTGGCAGGTTGGGGATTTCTCAAACGTTCTTCATATCTTCGTAGAGCATCTGGATCATATTTAGAGCGGTCGATGACAGATCTATTAAATGGGCATATTCCTCCTCTACGAAAGTCCGATGTCAGTAAAGCTGGATCTGTCTCTTTGCAAATTGTGCTCACAAGTACCGAAAAATCTTTCTTTGGTGTTTTAACACCCACATGTTTTCTTTGGTACTCCGCTAATTTGGAATCCCACCGTGACTTAAGGCTCTTAAAGACCGCTAGGTCCATGGGTTGCACTAAGTGGCTGGAGTGTGGAGGTAATTTAAGTACAATTATATAATTTTCGACAGCCGCCTCGATAAGTTTTGGGTCTAAGTGCGTTGAATGTCCATCATACAAAGGCAGGATTGGTCTTTCAGGTACAATCAAATGTACCTGCAAGACATGCGAATAAAGGTTTTATATGCATACATCCGAATAAAAGTTTTTGTAAAATAGTTTACAAAGATTTCGGTTTCCATCCAACTATTTGGTGATGCAGCATAAGAAGTACCTGTAAAGGTAGATTTCTTGGCCAGCCAGGTACTCCATAGATTTTTTCCCTTAAAAACAATTAATGGAGGCAGTTTATCCCCATTGGCGCTGCCACCCATGAGAACTACCGTACTCTCTCTTCCAGGCCCGGTGGTTATTCTTGAAGCAGGGGCATTTTTCTGACCCAGAATTTTAGTTTTACTTGGATCGAGCGTAAAACTAGTTTCGTCGATGTTATAAATCTGAGAAGGCTTATTTTGCAGGTCGTTATTTTCTAAGGTTGCTTTTAACATGTCAAAATATTGTTCAATCACAAATGGATCATTGGCTTTTTTTCTGGCATACTCCAGTCCTTGTGATTTTTTTAAAGATAGCCTGTGCCTTTTTTTAAAGGATAAGAACCAATCCTCGCAGGTATTCCATCTTTAAACGGCGTTTTTATATTATTTTTCGCGACATACTTTCCCACCAACTCTAAGATTTCCTTTCTGCTGAGCCCCCAACCCCACTTCTCCATGATTCTTATGGCATTCACTAATTTTTCTTCATCAGCTGAAGGTATTGCGGTGAGTCTTCCTTCGGACGTGCTTTTTGATCCTCGGGTTCCTCGTAGGTGTTTTTGAAGAGTGGAAAATGGGATTTGATACCTCTGGGCAGCACCACGAATACTGATACGATTTTCTTAGATGTTTCTGATCGCATCTTTTAAAAGTTCAGCACTGTAAGAAGGGTCTTGTTTCTTTTTTTTATACACTCTCACCATTTTGAAGGAACTCACTAGGAACTGTATAAACTATAATAGTCTATTATATAAACTATTATAGTCTTAGATCGGTCCTATTTTAAAGATTTCCACACTGTCTTTACAATTAATTAAAGTCTTTGGTAAGTATTTACACTATTTCTTCGATATTAGTCTTAGCCTGTAACAATAGAGAAAATGATAGGTTATAGCCTAAAAACTCAAGAAGGAGGAGGCTGGGGCAAATGTAGTCAGTGATTACATTTACCCCAGTCTCAGTGATTACACTTACCCCATATGCGTATTTCGGTGGGGTAAATGTAATCGCTGGCATATATTTTTTGTTAAGTATCGAAAATCAAATCTGATAGCAGAATCAACATCCTTGTCGAAAATTACCTAAGGGAGCAAAATATTACAACTAAATACTAATATTAGCAGTAGTAATAGGGAATTAAAATTCCTAAAAGGCACTCACAAAATTATTATAAATGTCAAAGTACAAAAAAGAAAAAGGGAAATCTTTGAAACTGGAACTAAGAGGTGAATAAAAAGTAATATGGGTATAAAAAGGGTCATATTTTCGAATTTCGACGAAAATATGTTTCAAAACGTTATAAAAAAAATCATAGGGCTTGATTACATTTGTCCCATGATTACATTTACCCCACTTCACCCTACTATTATGAAAATTACAACTACAATGAATATTTTTTAAACTTATTGTTTATTTAAGTAGTGTTATTTTAAAATAATTTGTTTTTATATATAATGTTTTTATATAAATTTCCTATTGATTTTTGTTTTACAAATTCCTTTTAACATTTCATTAATTTTTTTTCCATTTGAAAGTAAAATAATTAACTTAAAAAAAATTATGGACAAGTTTTTTAGACGTTACAAACGTAAGAAAAAATATTTTGTAAAAACTAAAAAAATATCGACTTAAATGAATATAAAATAAATAATACCAATGAAAAAGAAGTAATTCAAGTAAGTAGAAAATCTATAAATGTAATAATTAAAAAGAGTCAAAAGTCAAAAATCATTTATTTTCTTAGATACTAGAAACATAGCATAGACACGTCACGATTGCTATACAAAGCAATACATATGGTAAATATATAGGTATTCCTTATTCAGGAATTTGTCAAAATATATGAACATACATGTAATAAATAAAATTACAAAAGTTAACACATACCTATACTCTAACATTTATAATAATTTAACAAGGTTTCAAACTCGCCAACCGTATAAAAAACATCGCTGAAGAGCAGTGTTTTAACTTTAGTTTTAAAATTTTTAGTGATTTTGTCAATTTTACTTCCGTAGGTAACAAATTAAAAAAAAGATGAGAATACAAAAGGAGATTTTTATAAAATTGGTGTGTATGCTTAGTGAGAAGTAAGTTGTTTTTACCACGAGTATTGTGCTGATGTGGATCACCCAATTTAATCAATTTACTTTAATTTTTTATTTTTCTATTCTATATTTTTGTTATCTATACTAAAATATATTTTTTATCAATCTTTTAAAACTTTTTATTAATGAGTGCATTTAAGTCAAATATTTAATAAGAAAACAGGAAAATAGGAAATTTTCAAACTAATTGTCATTATTTAAATAAAAATTACTTGAAAAATTAATATAAAAATTAAAAAAAGTTTATGTATTTTTATCTTAATTATCGATATTTTGTATGAATTTCTGTGAATATTACTGCTTTCGCTAATTAAATGTATTTATAATGTATAAATGTATTTTCAGATTTTTTTTTAATTTTTCTTTTCTTTAATGCAATATTACAGTGTATAAATTTAAGCTATTTTAGCCTCAGGGACTTCTCGCTGTAGCACACTAACGCATGTGTGAATGGAACCTTTCGCCAAGGTTTGGCATTAAAATGGCATATACGAACACTGGCGGGAAATCTAGGAAATATCCATGATGAAACAAACGTCTCGTTTGCCATAAGAAAAGCTACACCTTCCTATTATGTTGGTCCTCCCTGGACCATCAAGGTCTTTTTGTGCTGGATTATGTTGGTTCTACAACATAATCGAGAACAACATCAATATAGGCTCGTTCCATCCGGCAGATAAACTATCACTGGCCAACAGAGAGGACGCTGATAACATTGTTGAAGAGTATAGCCAAGGAAGGCATCATAGAACCATCTAGTAGTTCATGATCTTTACCGGTAGTACTGGTTGACCGGATTCTGCTTAGAATACTGGCAGCGCGGTATTAATAATAAGAATAACGCGACTAAAAAGTCAACTATCTTTTTTCTCGCATTGATGACACTCTGGATACCCTGAATGCATCGAGGATTTTTTCCACGATATACCTAGAAAGTGGATACTGGCAAGTTGAGTTGAGTTGGCACTGTGCACTGCTCTTGCCACTTTTTAACGACTGATGAAAAAGATTTTTTGAGAACTGTCTGAAGTGTTTCCAAGGCTACGAGATTTTGGACAATGTGGGACAATGGGACAATGCGGATTTTGGACAAATGGGACGAGATGTGGAGGGATTTGCTAACATCGCTGACAGATCATGAACCAGGGTGACAGAAGGAAAACGAAAATTCCAATAGTCCCAAGACTGTCAAGAAGCTTTTGATTACCTAAAAGAGGGTCTGATAAGCGCATCTATCCTAAACTACCTCTCACCGATTCTATAGCAATGTGGGCACAGGAGCCCTGCTTTCCCCATTACGGATTGGCCAAAAAGTCATTGATTATTTTAGTAAGGCTGTCCAAGCCTAAGCGTAACTATTGCGTCATCCATTGAGAGTTACTAGCTATTGTCAAGGCGATAGAGAACTTTTATACGTATGTATATGGAAGGAAGTTCCTGCTGCGAACTGACCATGCAGCTTTTAAATGACTCTTTCACTTCAGAAATCAGGAGGTTCAAGTGGCAAGATGGATAGAGAGGTTAGAGGAGTTTGACTTTGACACTGAACAATGAGCAAGAAGAATCTATGGAAATGTAGATGCTCTATCAAAAAGATCCTGTCTAGAGGACTGCGAACATTGCCAGTGGGTAGAGGAAAAAAGTGCTCAGTTATTAAGAACCAACATCGACGATGATACTTACTCAAAATGGGAATTTTATAAGAGACCAAGAGGAAGATTTCGATATCCAGATAGAGATTTTGGATAAAGAATAGGAAGATGCCAACTTTGGAAGAAGTTACCAACTATTCTTCCGATGTCAAGCCATATTGATCACAGTAAAATTGCCTAATCTTGGAAGATGGAGTCTTGCAACGGAAAATAGCTGACCACGACGGCAAATATGAAAGAAGGCAATATCGGATTTCAGTTACTAGAGGAAATCTATGCCGGTGTACCAGGACCATAACGCTAGACAAACGATAAATAAACGAGGGAAAGATGTTACTGGGTCAATAGCAAGGCAGAGACGTAAGAGTCTGGTGCAGGAAATACGTTATGTACGGCAAGTAATGAGCCGCAGAGAAGGCAAAGCTTTGATGCGTCAGTACAACGTGTGAAGCCCTTTGAGAGGACTGTTATTATTGTTGCCGGTCGGTTTCCTGAATCAGAAGCAGGGAACAGGTACATCCTGGTCATGCTAGACTACTTGAGCAAATGGGTTGAGGCGTACACTCTACGAAACCAAGAATAGTCTACTATCGTTGACGCCATAATAATACCTTCGGAGCTACATTCAGACCAAACAAGAAATTTTAAATCCAGCTGTAAGTCGCTTGATGTTAAGAAAATGAGGACTACTGCATTACATCCATAGTCAGATGGCATGGTGGAACGAATGAATAGAACTATTAATCAATATTTGGCCAAAATCGTCTTTAGCCATCAAAGAGATTAAGATATTTTTTTTTCATTTCTCTGGGTCAATTAGTGATAAGGAGAGAAATCCGACTCTTGTGCGAGCTTTAAAAGTTTGATTGCCCGCGAGGAATTGATGTTGTCGGTGAGGACTCCGTCAGTGGCGGCATAGAAGAATGGATGTCATTCATAGTCAAGTGCGCATTTCCTTTCAAGATACTAGCGATCGGATGAAAGACGCACATGATATCAATGTCAAAAACCAGAACTACAATCACAGTTACTTGATTTAGTCCTTATTATGAAAACCATGAAGACGCTGAGCTGCGGCAAATTCAATCAGAATCGCATTTGACATTCGATGAATTCATGGTTTATCATTCTAATGGCTGAAAGAGTCGGTACGGCGTGACCAGTTAAGTGCAGTAAGGCCTATTTACTGCTCCAGCTGAGTATGCTCTAGTACACTGTATGGCTAAAGATAATAAATTAATACTTCTTAGCATATATTAATACTTCTTAAATAAAAAACTCCCATAAGAACCAATACTGAACGTCGATTGACTGTTGCGCCGTATGGAGGTGAAAATGGGTTTGTGATGTCATAATAGGGGTACTTTAAAATTTGATTATGGTGCCAAATTTAAATTCCGCAAAAACTTTAAAAGCTGCGTCGGTTTAACCTGGAGTCAAGACAACTGATAAAGAGACTTTTTATTGAGATTTCTTAGCTGGTTACGAAAGAGGCGCCCCATCAGAAGCCTATCAAATAACGTTTGGGAAGCTTTGTGTTCTCTAAAAGAGGAGTTGCTTGTCGAAGATTTGAGAAGCCTAGCAATTCCTAAACTCGAATGCCGACTCGAAACCGATTCGCATGTAAGAGGTGGTCTTCAGGTTTACAGGCTTCTAAATTCTGGCTTGCTGTTATATTCCTCAACGTCGTTCTCGAAGAAAAAGCGTGGATTGTTACTTCTACGAGAGATCCATCTTTTGGATTATTCTGGGACGAAATGAGCTAAGGGAAGAGGGGTGTGACTATACAGCGCTGCGAATATCAGCTATTCTTCGTCATTCCGAAATCATTGCGGTGACGCAAGCGAACACAATGCATGATATGTTCGGAAACACGTAGAAGGAATCTTTTGGAACCATGGTCAGCTAGTATAAAAGGAGCCTGCTCCGCCGAGAGCCCACTTTAAATCTATTGGCGCGTCTATTCTTTAAGAATATTGGCGCGACTTTTAAAATCGATATAAATAGCAGTAAACAAATAAATATATATTAAATAACATATACTTTATTATTGAAGAGTCTTAAAATTCCATACAATCGTAAAAGTTCAGGCAAACTCCCAACTAACTCGTTGTTACTTTTAACGATCTTTTTCAAACGTTGATCAAACTCACTCTTACTAAAATTGATTGCAAATTGTTCCACAAAGATCTCAAATCAATTTCAGTCGGTAGCTCCATCTCGCGCCGGCAGTCGCATGCAACAATACATGGACGCAACCCAAGACGAAGAAACCGGCGGAGTCCAGAACTCCCAAGGAGGAGCGGAAGGCGTCGCTCCAGGAGGCGACCAGGAAGGCGCCTCCGTCGTCGGCGTCGACAAACCTCCTGCGAACGCGCTTAGTTTAGTGCCGGTCTCTGCTGCTAATGGCGTGCATGACAAAAGGGGTGAGTTGTTCCTCAAAAAATACGCTTTTCAATGTTTACGTTGCGTTTTGCGTGGTTTTAGGCGGGTTTTTTGAGGTAAAATGTAGCATTAGTCAATGTTTGATTCAAAGTTTGATTTTAAAT
Source organism: Anthonomus grandis grandis (assembly GCF_022605725.1). Taxonomy (NCBI): domain Eukaryota; kingdom Metazoa; phylum Arthropoda; class Insecta; order Coleoptera; family Curculionidae; genus Anthonomus; species Anthonomus grandis. The sequence continues at coordinate 18,668,239 of NC_065556.1, read as the reverse complement.
ACTTTAGTGTGGATGTTTTTGTATGAAAACACATTTTGCAATATATTATGCGAATATTGTAAATATATAAGATGACCTTGATAAATGAAAAATTAAAACTAGGGTAAACTTTTTAAAAGACTTTTATAAAAATTGTGTGTCGCTTAAACAATAAAACTTTCTTAATTTCATTATATCACATATTGTTCTAAGTTTGAATTTATTATTCATCATTACCACTTACTAGATGCCATCATTTTGATCTAGTAAAATAAGTACCATCATTATCCTAGCCATTCACTTATCCCATCTAAATTAGAACCACTGCTTAAGAAAACTTTTGGGCTACTATCAAGTGCAAATTGGAAAGTCCGTCGCAAGTGGTTCAAAGAACTCTGAGTGAAGACACATCCTAAAGCGTGTAAGCCTAGTGGATGTCTAGAATAATATTTTTAATGGAATACACTGCAACAAAAGGGCAAACCCCGTGGCAGTTGAGTAGTATTAGGAGTAGCACCAGTGAAGTTCTGCAAGTTGTAATGTTCGAGAAAGACGTGCTTTGGGAGGTGATTTCGCAGACTTATGCTCCAAGTGGACTGATATGGGCCAGTTCGGCAGAGAATTTATCGTGATGGTATCGATAAAACAGAGTTAGGTCCGCCACGCGCTTTGTTCCATGGTCTATACGCCAAAATGCTTCAAACTTCTAGTTATCTCTGTATTTCTAAGACATATAGTTCTCTTCTGGATGTTTTCGTTTTAAAAGTTTTTTTTCTATTTATTAAAAGGTCAAGTTTATGAGAAGCAGCTTAAGCTATTTCCACTACATGCTTATGTCAACACCTATTATTTCGAACCTCCACCCCTAACAAACAAATTGACGAAGACACCAGCAATGTATGGCGGCAGAGACAGCATTCTTTGTAAATACAGAAGCCTTATTCATAGCTGGGTCTGATTAGCTCAATCAGATTACACTTACTCCACTCCAAGATGGTGTTAAGATCGGCATTAATAGTTATTACCTGGCGACGCCTATGGCACTGGATGTTGGCTCAATCATCTGGTTAGGCGACTTGAAGGAAGACACTAATGTTTTGTGATTAGCAAAGTTGTAAGGTGTATCCATTGACGATAACCTGGATGGATAGAGTTCTCGAGAAAACTTCCAAGCCAAACAACGAGAGTTGGTTAGGAGGTTTTCAGGCCAGACCTTATCTAATACCTTTGAAATATCTATATCATCACATTCCTCGATAGCCTCAGTCAAACATACGTGACATAGGCTAACAGATCGCCAGTTGACCTATGTGTTGTCAGAAACCATACTGACATGACGATGGCTAATGATGTTGGTGGACAGGTAATACAGGTATTTCAAAATCGTGGTTGACAAGTTTCTTCACTACCTTGGCGATTGCGGGCACTAAAGCAATTGGATGGAAGACTTTCTGGCAATAAAGCAATCTCTCGGAGGGAAGACTTTCGATGGCGTCGAAGAAACGTTTCTTGGCAAAGTCGGTGGTGTCTTGCCTTATAAGTCTACGGTAGAAATCATCCCTAGCCTCTAGAGACCTTGACCAACTGCTTTTGCTACAGACCAGAACTACTTTGATCCATTTGGGCAATTGAGAACTCTTTTCTTCACTCTTTCATTATATTTTTCTTTACAGGTATCAATAATCCGATTGCACGCATTTCTCAACGCAACAAAGTTGACATGATTTGCAGGGTTAGGTCTTGGCGCAGTATAAGCAGCATTTTTTTTTGTTGATTGTTTTGCTGCAACTTTTATCAAATCACGGTTTGCTGTCTGATGAGTTTTTTAAGATCTTCAAAGTATAAGCCTCCATCCCTGCCAAAATCATCTCTGAAATTCTGTTAGCACACGTTGAAGGATCATTGGTTCTGAAATATACATCATCCAAGAAAACAAAGAGAACTGTTTTAAAGGTCTCTAGTTGGCTGATTTATAATACCAAACTCTACGAGACGTGGGTGGATCCTGGCTTTTTATTTCTAGTTCACATGTTGCGGGTACTATTTGATGTTCCTAGTGGTGCGTGTGCAGTAATATTGTAGAAGTCAGGATCCATTGCGAGAAACAGATCCAAGAGGCTAGCAAAGACTCCCTGTCTATCAGGAATTATGGTTGGCATCCGTATAAGCTGCATTAGGTAGTGACTAATTGCAAAGTCCTCTGCTTGGTGCCCCTCATCATCAGTCCTATTAGAGTATGTCGACCAGTTGACATTATAGATGTTAAGTTCTCCCGCAATAACAATTTCGCCGATTTTATCAAGGTCGGTGAAAAGCCTTCAGTAGTGTGTATATATATAGAGGAAGCAGAGATACTTTGTCGATCTTCCTGTCGTTATTTTCAACCACGCACCTTTCCAGAGCTTCTTCCCGCTGGCAAGATGTGACGCTTCTAATAAAGACGGCAAGTCCGAAGTTGTAGCTAAATCCGGTGTACATGTCGTATTCAGAATACAACATATGAACCTTGGTTGTTTCCGAGTTCACTTTCGGATCTTCTAGAGCTAAAATATGACTTCTGTTTATTTGCAAATGTTAGCGCTCGACGTTTATGTTCCTGTTCAGACCTCTTATATTATATAGATCCACTCTTAAATGTTTCACACCTGATGATCAGCCTCCATCCAGAGATCCGAACCGGAGGCTATCTAGCAAATCTCAACACAAGTTGCAAACCACATCGTTAGTGAGTTAGTGTGGTCTGGATTCAATTTCATTTATTTAAGGAGAAAACTCTCTAGACTAAGGAGATAACTTAAAAAAAGATGTAATGAAATAATATTGAAATGCTTTAATTTTCTTATGAATATTATTCGTATTATGAATTTAGTACTATAGCATAATTGTAAATCTCTTTGATCCAATGTTGAATAAACAGTACAGTGGTTGCTTGCTTTGCTGTAAATCCAAGTCGCCCTTTGGAGTTTTTGCATTTTCGACCTTTCCATCATTTTCATGAGTGTTAGGAGTGCAGTTTCTCTTGGAGTTTTTATTGAATCTTTCATCCTATGCATCACAATGACACACTACTTTGGAGAATTAAGCTAGTTATTCTCATATCTGATCTGAAAATTTATTCAATGGTAAATGTGGTCACTGGCTGGACATTATGTAATTACTTTGTTCTTTCTCTCGTAGATTTTGGCATATCCTCTTGATATAAAAAAGAAGATTCTTTATTCTTTTGGAAATACTCCTGGCAAATTGGAATCTTATCTCATTAAATAAAAAACCATAATCAATAGCATAATTTTGAGCTGGTGGTCTTTCTGAAAGCTTAAAATTAAGGCTTGTCTCACTAATGTGTATGGTTATACCTTAGGTGATTTCGCATAAAAACTTAAATAAAAAGATGTCTCGCATAAAAAGATGAAATTTTTAGAAGCCTTTTCAGGAAGTTTAAATAATTTTTAATACTTCAGCAGCTTGTGGGAGCTTTCTCTCAAAACTACAAGCAAAAAATTGCTATTGATGAGATTTCATTAATTCGAGAAGAAGAATCGAATAATTCTTAACGAGTTCATCCTCGTTAACGCTTTATTGGTAAGTTCTAGAGCCAACCAGTGATTAACTTGTTGTCTCTTCCCTACATTGCCACGTATTGGTTTTGGTTCTTCCAATAAGTATGTTATTACCTTTAATTTACCCTACTGCCCTTGTAATATTGGTGAGATTGTATCACTGATACTTTTCACGATGTAAAATATAATATTGACTGATGACAGTTATATGGGTCTTGTCGCATGTCTAAAGAACCAGTCATAGCACTGGTTAATACTATTTAATTTTGATTAACCAGTGCTCTGAGTGGTTGTAAGCCCCATAAATGTCCAGGATTATTATAGATTCAAATGATGTGCCGTCAAACACACCCTCTATATCCAGAAAACATTAGTTTGTTTTCCAGAGTCTTTTCTATCTTAGATACTATGTAGGGTTGTCTCTGATGTTGTCTATTCCTGCTGTGTAAGCTTATTGAAACAGAGAGCTATCTAGCAGTTTCTCGAGTGTCTTTAAAGCAATTGACTGGATTGGACTTTTAACTATTTAAAATTTTTAAAAAAAAAATGCATCGAAGAATTTTGAGGACGCATTTATGAAACTCGATTCATTTCGATAAAAGTCCATTAAAGTTATATTTAGAAATCATGTAATCCGACATCGTTTCCAATGTTATCGTCACGGATAGTCTGAACTGATGGTTTATATATTTGATCCACTGTACTTCTAGTCAGGCTTCGCCTAACAATCAAATGAAGTGAAGACTCGTCCAGTAGAGCCCCATGGATGATGTGGGCATGGTTTTTACAACTTTCGTCAAATAACTGTAATTTGCCTGTAATTGTATATGGTATAGAGTCAGAGCTGCATATAATTATATGTAATGGTTGATAACAGTGCAGATGCATTTTGGGTTGTAAGCTATACAACTGTCGAGGCTCTTGTTAGAAATTCCAATGATGTGCTATCAAACTTACCCCCTATACACAGAAACCATCAGTTCTTTGCTTTCCAGAGTGTTCTCTACCTTGGTTGTTGACACCATGTATTGTTGACATTTTAACTTTTGACCTTGCCAGTAGCACGATAGCTGGTTATACTTATATGTTGTGACGAAAACCCTCATTGTATATCCCTGAAGATGGACATCTTATATTTCCGAAACATGTAGGATAGATGATTTTTAAATAAATTTAGTGGAGGATGACAGAAACAATTTTAGTTACCCTTTGACTTATTAACTCCACTGCAAGTATGGACTACTTCTTCAACTTTAAATCAATAAGACCAGTTAATTAATTTTGTTTTCTCCAGAAGAATTAACAGACGAAGAGTACGACGAACCCCCCGTGGCCAACGGAGGGGGGTACTGGAGGCAGGGGGCTACCTCGAGGCCCCCCAGCCCCTTGATGGCGGATAATGCCAGCGAGGCGTCATCCATGCAACCGCCACCACCACGCCCTAAAAGTCGAGCTGAAGGAACCACTAGCAGGTAATCAATTTACTAAAAAATTCTTGGAACGTACAGACTGAGCCCCTAAGTGGCTGTATCTTAAGACATGTTGATCTGGTAACAATGTGTTTAAAATTGCTCATTATTGCCAGTTGAACATATCCTGAGGCCTGTCCTACTCCTGTACATATAATATTTCTTTCAGGTATTCGAATCTGGGTTACTGGAAAGCCCGGAGAGTCTTATTCTACAAAAATGGAGATCCGTTCTTCCCAGGCATTGAGTTTCGTTTTAAACCAGGAAGAGATATTGTCAGTTTGGAATCGCTTCTGGATAAACTTTCTTTGCGTATGGACTTGCCGAGAGGAGCTAGGTAAGGATGTTCCTTAAATCGTTAAATTGATTGTAAGCACATTCAACATCTTTCAGGTATATATTTTCTATGGATGGTGATAGGAAGTATCGCCTGGATGAACTGGAAGATGGTGCTTCTTACGTGGTTTCTTCGTACAAAGCATTTAAGGTAAGCAGCTTTAAAACATCCAGTGAATTGTTCATCTTAAAGTAAAATATAAAATGTCCCTCTTACGATACAAGTGTTTCCCTAAACCGGAAACACCCCCGATATCGATAAAAAGGGACGCGACTCGCTTTCGATTTGTCACAATGTTGTGACAACGTCGTGTCTCGCCGCAGACAAACAAGGGGATGCGCCTTCTCTCGCCCTTTATTGGTCGCTAGGGAAGTTTATTTGATTTTGGGGCGGAACTTGAGTATTTGGGGTAAACTTTATAAAATTATTTAAATATTTATATAATAGCCATATTTAGATATATAAAACATGGAACTATTTCTGATAATATGCGACACAAAAAAAAGAATAATGCTTACGTCTAAGGAGGATCATTCTCAAATTGGGCTTTGCTACCAACGTTTTCAAACTCAAATTGAAGATACTCTTTGACTTTGTAGCTTATGACCATGTCTCCATATATGACCATGTGACCATATCTCCCGGTGTCAGCGCGCAACATGTTCAGTAAGTTGTGTTAATGTTATTTTTGACACACAAATTGATGTTAGGTATATATTTGACGTGGTATGGAGTTCCTTTTTTTTGGCCATTCTGATCGTAGTAACAAATAGATCAGGTACAATTAATTAAACGTAAAACAAGGCAGCCTAGAGTTTACCTGCTTTTCAATGGTCGAGTGGACTGAATCTCCAGGATTTTAAGTATATGGCCGACCACAAGATAATATTTATGGGTAATGCTTTTTATTTTGAAGTTCATTACGGCATACATAAAAACTGCAATCAAAAATCTAAAATGAAAAAAAAAATAATCAAATAAAAATTCACATGTTCACAATATTTATAAATTGTTTACCTATTTTTTTGTTGAGCTCCGCAGTTATCACTGTACAATACTATTTCCAATTCTTCTGAGTCACATCTTATAGATTTTTCTTGTAGGTATGACAGCATACATGATCCTACTTCTGTCGCCCCTTTTCCTCCCTCACCTTCATGCCAGACATAACAATTTGTTGCATCATTGGACATCTCTGCTATTGTAAAGTTCAAGGTATTTAATTTTGACTTATAGTAAAAAACCGAAACTTGTCCCTTGGGAATTTGAAGTAATGCTTGCATATCAAAGCAAGCTACGGAATAAATGTCATTTATTTTTGCCCTATCTATATCCAATTCATTTCGACTAAGAGCTTTTTCATTTTGATGTTCTTCATTCACTCTTTGTTTATTTTTTCCTTTTCTTCTTCATTTGCATTTTGATATACGTAACATAAATTACATTGGTCTTTTCGCGGTACAAAAAATGAGATATTAAATTCCCTGTTAAATATATCGGAGTACATGTGATAGTTTGCAAAAGGCTTGTTTTCATTTTACATAATGATGCATAATCTCTGTGCAAATCTGCAATTGATTTACCTCCGTCGATAAATTCTTTGCTAGTTTGCGCTCTGAGGTAGTGGCTTTCAACACGTGGGATTGAGTTAATATGCATTCTTCTTTTAACCCATTGTCAACTTTAGAATGATTACGGTGTTTGCCTTTAGCATCAGGTTCTACAGTTCCATAGGATGTTCTTTTTTTTTGAGCAGTATCAATCATTCTATCGTTAATATCCAAAGTCCACTTAAAAAATTTCTTGCAAACTCTCATTTTGCTTTTTTAAAATAATACGAGTAATTAAAACTTCTTTTAACTGTCTCTTTTCTATATTCTGATTGAATTTTATCCGAATGGCAAATAATAAACTCTCGTTTTCCATTTATTTCGTTTATACTATAAAATTCATTAAATAATATCAGTCGCTGATCTGCTGTTATTTTTTTGCTGCATTCATATTTGCATTTTTCCCCACACTGAGGCTTAACAGTTTTTGCAGAAATAAGTTTTTTTGTTTGCCCATTGAAACATATTCTTTTCCAGCATTTCTGAACCGTTTTGTTTTTTTTTGTATCTATTCGCTTTCATTTCGAAATCTCTTTCGCGTCAGTACCTTTTCTTTAACTTCATTTCCTATAATTTGTACTTCCTCAACTACAGCACTAGAAGAAGGTAACGGAGAAAAAGTTGAGGACTCGGATGAGGATGATGAGCTAGAGTAAGATGATGTGCTAGAACTATCACTGCTATCAGCTTCATAGTTGCGATCTTTTACGCTGTCATCGTCATCCACAGATAAATCTAATTCTGTGTGCTCTTCAAAGTTCATTGAATTTTGATGGTTACTTTTAAAGTCTGTCGTATTAACCGAGGTGTTAATCGCATTTTAAGTATCTTCACAGAAAATATTATTTTCATTGACCCAGTCACCATCAGATACATTATTCAGCACGTAAGAGTTTGTACTTTCTGAATTTTCATGCAAAATGTTAAGATCGAATTCAATTTCATTTTCTTTATTACTGTAGGTCTCAATGTTAAATGGTTCAATTGAAATTAGTGATTCCAAAGCTTGACTATCGCTTTTCTAATTATTACAAAAATCGCTAGTATTTTTTGCCAATAAGTCACTCTCTAAATTGACATTTTCAAGTTGTGAATAGTTTTTACCCACTGAATTTTGAACAAAAATATTAGGATCAAAATCATTATCTACTTCATCATTATTATCTGTCTGATTATTTATTGGTTTCAATACAGCGCTAAGCATTTTTTTAGTTCTATTGCCAATGCTTAGACTCTAGCTAGAATCCATTTTAAAAGTACCTGAAACAATAAAGATTAAACATTTATTTTAATTATTAATTAAAACAAAAAAAAAAGAAAAAACAATTTTTTTTTAACCACATTATCTAGAAAAGGTAATTCCTAAAAAAAGGTCTTTGATTTAACAGCAAATAAATTAAATTAAAAAAGTATAATTATAAATTTCATAGATTAGGTGTAAACACAATAAAAACATGCAAATAGATTTCCTTCAAGCTTTATAAAAAATGTAAAATTACGCATAAAATAGTTTTTTGATTAAAATCTTTTCTCTTGTAGGCCAAAGTCAAGTTTTCTTATTTATTATCTGTTATAAGAAGCCTTTAATAAAAAAAAATATCAAATTTTAATGTATCAAAAATAAAAATAAAAACTTTCTTCCGGTCAAAACTGTCGTATTTCAAAAAAATGCACTATACTGCTAATAATCTGTGTGTACTATAATAATTTTTTCCGTACAAAACTGGAATATTTCAAATGATTCACTTTTGGACTAACAATTTTAATACATACATAGCCCAAATTTCCGTTCAAAAGTGTAATATCTCGAAATAATACTCTTTTTAACGGAAAAGGAGTGATAATTTTATGGGTTATTTGAAAATAATGCGCTTTTGTATTAAAATCGCTTGCAAATTCAGTGAATCTTTTGAGATAATACACTTTTATTCGGAACAACATACCCGCCAGGTGTTAATTAAAAAATGATACTGTCTTACACGGAAATTCTGACGGTATGGCCTCAGGCTATTTTATCTCTTTCGCGCCCCTGGTGACCGAATTTTAAAATATCAATGTTGCGGTTTTGCTGGATAATAGAACAGGTATTTTTCTTGTTATTTCCGTAAAAAAACGAAATTTGAAAAATTTCGAAATAACTCAATTTTGTTCGGGATGTGCGATATCTAAAATTGTTAAATTGCTGACCGTTTCTTCATGTTACTTCGTCTCTTTCTGCAAAAGCTTCCTTAAAGATTATCTCACTATAAATGTTGAAAAGGAGATGCTATATTTTTATATCTTCAGATAAATAGTCATCTCAACTAGCATTTAGCTTTTTATCTTATTTTTATAGTTCTACCCCTTTTTGCTGATGACACGATAGTGTATGTTGTAGATGCCGTATTATAGTTTTAAGGTTTGTGAGATCAATGGCAAAAGCAGAACAATGATTTGCTGAAACAGACTTTCAGGTGATATTTTCGACAAAGAATATGGGTATTTGTATTAGTCGGTAAAGACAGGGGTTAAACAGATTTTTAAGGACATAAGTGCTCCAATGTTGCACACAAAGTTTCTTTAAATTTCAATGAATATTCTTAGAATGTTTTATGTGCTTGTAATATGATATACTTGATACATATCCCTGAAATTACAAAAATTTTATCTTTAATTTTTTTTTTAATTTTAAAGGGACTATATTCATAGCTTAATTTGCAAGCCATCTCCAAAACCTTAATCCAGGAATGTTCCAGGATTAGTGTTCGAAACATTTACCTGATCTTAAAAAAAATCCTACAAAATGATTTTTGTTTATTGACAGTATCTCTAAAATGAGCTAAGTATCACTTTTAAGTCATCTGTTATTTGAATGACCACACCCATGTATACTCTTCATTCAGTAAAATTACTCTTTATTTTTTTTCTAACTCTACTTCTGGTATTTTGGGTCCATGTATCACCCATCTTGACAAGTTAATATATTTTCATCTTTTTCTTAATTGTAATTTCCCCGAAATAAATCAATTAATTTACCAAAAGACCGTCATACCCATTACACTTTTCATTCAATTAATTTACTCTTAATCATTTTTAACATTACTTCTCGTACTTGTGGTACAACAAGAAATTTCAAAATTCCCTACAATCCATCTAATTCAATTCACATCAGAAAACCAGCCCGTATACTCTCTTCATTCAATGAAACTACTCTCAATTATTTTTTTAACACCACTTTCGCTTTCCCTAAGTTGCCCTTTACCCCAGAAAGACCATTAAACCAGTTCGTCCAGGTGAAAGCAAAATCACCGCTTACCGACTACTACTGTAATGTGTACAGAGGGTATCGATTTTTTCTGACCATAGTCCACCCCGGTTCTCTCAAGGAGAAAATTTTATGAATATTCAACAACAGGGTGGGATTTATGGGAGTCTAATGAGCCCGGCAGCGAAGCGGGTTGTGAGGGGTCAGGATTTTAACGGTAAAACGCTTATCGTAAATATTAATCAACCTCCTTATTTTCTACGTATTTTGCTAGTTGTTTGTTTTAATGTGGTGTTATTTTGCTAATGAGGTATAATTATTTATACGGAACTGGATTGAATTATATTATAGGTTGATTAAACGGGGAGATCGCCTTAGTAAGATTTTGTCAAACTGAAAATTTGATAAGTACGAACACCGTTTTCAAACTCTCCAATCGAAAACTCTACACGTGGACATCTCCAGAAGGTAGAGGTATTGTAAGAAATCAAATCGATTTTATTGTTCAGTAAAAACTTATTCGGGGGCAGATGTCAACTGAATTGAAGAAAATAAAACCTAAAGCTACAAAACTGTCAATTAATGTCTCTTATTTAAAGGACCCAGGAGTGCGAAAAAAACAAGAGACGAAATTAATGAAAAATTAAAAAGCTTAACACATACCGGTTTAAGTAACACACATGTTTACCCCAACCAAACAAGCCCAAAGCAAAACAACTGGGGATGAATAATGAAATTTTAAAACTTATGTATGAAAGCAGGCAAAACAAGAACGACAATAATAAATATGCGAAATTAAACTCCCAAATCCAAATTAAAATCGAACATGCAGAAAAAAAATTAAAAAGAAACTTGTTGGTTATAAAGAAATCGTAAGGAGATAACACAGGACTAGAAATCCTTAAAGAAAAAGTGATTCAAGCCATTCGACAGACCAAAAGTGAAAAGCCAAGAAAATTCTCATTGAACTGCTAAAGTTCAAAAATAAACCTATAGTGACTTCATCGACATTATTATTGATCTCTTTAACGCTCCATATATGACAGGCATTATTACTACTTGTTCCAAGCGTTTAACAGAGTTCAACACAAAAACTTTCATAGAAATATTTCAAAGAAAAAATATTGATACTCGAGATACAATACTAATAGCAAACCTGCACTGGGGGTAAAAAAGCAAAAGTCTGATTAGATGAATGTTTATCTATAGCTATAGAAATACAGCGTGGTGCCCAGCAAGGGTATATTTTGAGTACTTTGCTTGTTAACGTTTATAGTGAAACAATCTTTAACAATTTTAAATATGCCAACAATACAGTAGTAACAACAAACATCATTGAAGATCTGCAGAATCTGCTGCAAAGAATAAATGACTTTTATAACCGGTATGGACTCGATATGAACTTGAAGAAAACAAAGTATATGGTTATAACAAAATAATAAAATATAGACGTAAACTTAACAATTTCAATTAAAAGAGTTCAACATTAAAGAAACTCAAATATTTTACACACATTACTAGAGGTTCAAAATATCAATTGCTGGAAAATATAATGGAAGAAAAATTTTTGTATGGCGTTTTCAGGGTACAAAAGAACTTTCTGGGTGAGAAACCTTAGGAAATGGTTCTTAATGACGTCTAATGAACTGTTCCATGTAGCTGCAAATAAAGTGTGAATTAAAATAATTGATAAATGAAAATAGTCAACTGATTTATTTATTTATTACACTACTAATCGCGATTAATTACGATTATTAGAGATATTTAATAAATAAATAAATAAAAAGGACTTTATTTTTGACTCGGCGAATTTCAGCAATGCTGCTTTTAACCGAGTACATAAATGATCAGTATACATAATAGATAATGTTTGGAATACAAAAATATAAAAGATTACCACTGTATCTAAATTCACAATCTTAATAATTATAAAGAAAAACAGAAAAAAAATATATAGGTAAATCCAAAATAATGAAATCATAAAAAAATTAAATTATGAATTTAACGAACTAAAGCATAAATTATAACAAATAACAATAATCCATGCATACAAAACAGTAATGGGCAAGAAGTTCAATGTAATATCTAATTAAAAGACACAAGAAATAAGCAATAAGATGGAAAAAAAAAATCATGTAAAAAAAAGCATTGTTATTAATCCAATAAAGTCTGTTTGTACTTTTTTTTAAAAGCTTGTCTTTGCAAACCTATCAAGCTGGATAGTATTTCATTTAAAAGTTTGCTGGCCTGGTAGCTAAAACAACCTCTGAAAAGGCTTGTTTGGTATTTCCAGTCGATTTCTGTACCGTGTATTTAAGTTGTGTACAGAAGTTCTATATGATAGTTTGTCTATTAAATACTGAGGTTTTTGTATTGTTATGAGATTATTTAGAAAGGAAGCAAAATGCAACTTTTGTCGTTTTTCGATATTAAGCCACTGTAGTTCTTTTATTTTGTGACTTATGTGATCCCTGATTCTTAAATTGAAAATTAATCGTGCACAAGAATTCTGTATCTTTTGCAATTTAAACTTTGTCCCACAATCAATGAAAGGTCCGTAAACATAGTTGCCATAATTGGTATGAGAGAGCACCAGTGATTCACAAAGTATCTTTTTAAGTGCAAAATTGATAAAATGTTTGCTTTTATAAAGATTTCTCAGCGCATAGTACGCTTTTTGGCATATTTTAGCAACATGCGATTTAAATCGCAAATTGCTATCTAGAATGATGCCCAAGTTTTTGTACTCAGTAACCACCGGTACTCCCTCGCCCATCATTTTTACGTTTACGTTGGACAATACATAATCCCTCTTGTTACCAAAAAACAGCACCACTGACTTCTTTGGATTCAATTTTAGACCATTTTTATTTGAATAAGCATGAATTTGATCTAAGCATTGGTTAATTTGTCTTTCAGCTTCAAAATAGCCTTCCTCCTCAAAAGAAAACTGAATCTGACTATCATCAGCAAATTGCTTTCATTTACACTTGTTGGTTATACACCGGTGCATGTCCATCGTATAGATTACAAAGAGCAGCGGGCCCAATATTGAACCTTGCGGCACACCTCTTAAAACTATTATTATTAGTTATTTACTATTATTTATGTCCGATTTAAATATCGCGCCAATCACTGCACTGAATTGACAACTGGCTCTCAGCGGCAACGCGGTTCCTTATATACTCGGCTGACCATGATTCCGAAAGGTTCGCTGACCTTCTACGAGTCTCCAGAGATGTCGCGTGCGGTGTCAAAATGAGCTGGTATTCTCGACGTTTCCAATGTCATTATGAAGTACTAATGAAGGATGTTTCTAACAAATTTTTCTCTTTATAGACAAGGAATGTTATATTAGTTTTCTGAATAAAAGTGGTGCGAAAAAATTAGCATTATTTTTCTCTTTTAAATTAGCAGCAGAACCCTTTACCATATAGCTAGAATATTAATAAAGGAAGATTAACTTTAAAATATTGAAAACCTTCCTGTAATGCTCATATGTCAACTAATAACTTTACTTCATAAGTTTGATATTCATCAAACACAAATTATTAGAAAAAGTAAATAATGTTTGACATGACAATAAATTATCACAATGTCAGACCTTCTGTTAAAGAAACTGACAAACTTCTGTTATAAAATAAATTGAAATAACGAAATAAAAAAAATAAAGAGGAAGAGGAGTGCCTGGAAGAACAGTGAAAAGATTTCATATTTCAAGGAATCAGGAAAAGTATAACATAAGGACAACTAATATGATAGCGAGAAAAAATCTGTAAAAAGTTTTAAATTTTTCAGTTGCTTGAACAAAATCCAGAATGTACAATCAAAATCTGCCAGCTGCAAATATTATTATTCTGTGAACGTTTCAATAGAACTTACCAACCATATTTAAATACAATGTCAATTAATGAAGTAAGTATGTTCCTCTAGAATAGGCTTAGTCCAAGGTTTATTAAGGAATGGTAATAAAATAATCTTCTTACGTAATAATAGAAACTATAGGATTAAAACTCAATTTTCAGATGATCCAGACAATAAAGATTAAATAGAATGTAGTGTAAAAATTTAATTTTTATTTGTCTATACCCATCTTAGTCTGAAGTGTTTACGGAATGGCAATAAATCAATGTTTTTCATATATAATTATGCAACCTATATAATAGAAACAACAATTTCCAGATCTAAATATTAAAACAGAAATAAAACCGTGATATGAAAAATACGGTACAAATTCAATTTTTATATTTATATCCCCAACTGGGTCTAGAATATTTTAAGAAATGGCAAGAAATTAATGTAATGTTTTTTTTACGAAATAATGCAAACTGATCCAAAAAAATGCAATTTTCAGAAGATCCAGGTATGATCTAGAAAAAAGGGTGAAGTTTTATTTTTTGTATTTATACCTGTTCTCAATATTTCTCTCGTACTTGTAATAATGACATTTATACCAGGACAACATAATTTGGGGACAATCCAAACGTGGATGATTCATGAGCTAAATATTTACTTAAAAATGCCCTAAAGACATTTTAAACACGTTAAACACAACAGATTTTCTCCTTTTTCAAGCAGGTTTCCAGGCAATTGAAGACATCTTTTACAGGCATTATCTATTATAACTGCTTTGTTTTTCTTCCAGGCAGTTAAAGCCATTTAATTGCAGGGATTTAAATTAACTTTTTTAGCAATTTTATATATTTTTTTCAGATCCTCAAAGGAATGGGTTATAATATTTTTCTAAAGGTTTATAGATAATGCGCATTTAAATTAGCCTATTTAAAATGAGGTTAGTGGCCTGAAGGGCAACTAACTGGAGGCAATAAAATTTAACTGCTCCCTGAATATTTTGGTTAGTACAATTCCTTATGAAATGAAACCACCGTTTAATATAAAATGTTTAAAATTTCAAACAAATAAGGCAGTTTAAGATACAAATATATATCGAAGTACCAGTTTCATGTCATTATTATGCCTACTATATCTGACTTAATAGCATGCAAGGTCGAATTCATTTCTTAAATTTGACTGAAATAAGGTTAAAACGACCTAGTGGCAATCCAAATACAACTAAAACTTAGATAGAACAGTTCATGTTGGAAATTATTTACGTTATAGAATAAATCACGCAGTACTCGCTATTTCTTAAGTTAGTTATTAATATCTTGAAGTAAAGTAACCCGTCGAAAAAGAAATACGAAAAGAAAGTCATACCAAATCCCCACTACGTCATGTCAGCGTATGGCATTTAAGTAAATGACCCCAATCCTACTAACGTCAGATTTGGGTCATATCATCGTCATTCCCTAATTAGAGCTTACCCACCGAAGTCAATTTAACCCTAATTTAACTAAAAGCATTAGAGAACAAACGGCGAATTTTACCGCAAAGGTATTATTTCCAAAATTGTATAATTAGCTGCAGATGTGGCTGGTTGCTGGTAACTGCTCTCTATATAACTTAAGCAAACAAAAAATACCTTTTTAGTTCGACGTGTCTTTATAATGAGTGCCAAATTTATGCGTTGTAGAGGGTGATTTAGTTGTGATTAATTAACGGTAAAAAATCAATAAAAAGGGCGGTAGATAACATTCCACATTCGTAAAATTTATTTAATCAAATGTTGGAAGGGGCTGCCAATAATATGATTTATAACCAGTCATTTTAATTACTTACCACTCTGTTTATAAATATTTGACATAGTCTTGACAAATATTCAAATAAATGTTGTGGTGGAAAAACTACAACAAACAACGAAGTTCGAATAATCTTCACAAAATAAATGTCCAAACAGAGTACTTCTAAGTCAGTCTACAATCAGTAGAATTGAGGCTACAAGTGAAGAGAGGACGGAACTGTTAAGGATCTTGTCAGACCAGGAAAGACTGGCGGTCCTAATGATAAAAAAAACTGGATATCAGGGTTTCATAATATGAAAATCTGAACCAAGTACTCAGCTCGCTTTGAATAACACGCTTTATAGAGCGATTGGAACAAAATTATTAAATATGGAAGACACCCTTTAGAGTTTAGTAGTTACCATGGGACCAAAGTAGCTATTCTAGTACCTAGAAGGTAAGCAATAGAAATATTATCCATCAAAATCTATTGAATTGAGATAATATTATTATGAAAATGTAAATACGTTAATTATTCTCCTAGTTTTTGTACTACTTTTATTAGTATTCTGTAGTTAAAGTTGATTCGTAGGGTTTCTTTAGGGTTCTACTTACATTTAGTTTATTATTTTTATCTATAGTGTTTAGTTTTTAAGTAGTTCATCTTGTTCGAGAGCCCCATTTTAGCCCCAATTTAGGTTATTTAGGTTATATTATTGTAAATCCCTGTAGTTCTAATTTTCTAGAATTTGTATACTTGCTTGCTTTGACTGTCAGTATTCTCCTAAAATTATTGGTCTCTTTCGGCAAAAACAATAAAGATAATTCTAAATATTTCGAAACTGTTCCATCGGGTTTTAAAAAGGATGCTCTTCGTGACAATTCATTCAGTTTTAATTTTTTAGCCAGTTTCTTTATCTTGGAAACAATTAAACGACAGTCAAGGCGAGTTAGGTTAGTGTTTTTGACGTTGACAATAAAAGTGTGTTCCCGAATTTCGTTACAATATATTCAAATATCTTAAATTATGGCCACTTTTAAAATTTTACTGACAAATTCAATTCCAATTTTTTAGCAACGTCATGCAATGTTGCTAACAATTTCAATAATCATATTTGCAATGGTATTGTAGCGACGGTGGTTTCTGATATTATTTTAGTTGTCGACGTCATGCTACGTAGACATATATTACTTTAAAAAGAGATCGAGTGTACTGACTAAGCTGTTAGTTTAAAAATACTTTCCATTGTTCACTTGGTCAATTTTTCTTAATTATTAATTTTCTACTCAACCTACTCAAGTATACTCAAGTGTCAAAGCAAATAGGTTAACTAATAATAAATATGCTAAATGATTTATTTAAAACAGGGACTCACATAAAGTAATAGAGGTTATAGAAGTGCGTGTCGCCCTTACCTTCGCTCCGCTAACATGTGAAAAAGCAGTTGATCGTTCTTTTTTCGTTTATCAAAAAAGCATATCTTGCAAGGAAAATAGGCCAGACTATTTACTTACTAAACTGACCCATTCAGTTAATTTCTTAAAGCACTTAATAAATTCTAAATTTAATACTAGTGTGGTTACGACCCCTAAAATAGACTTCAAAAGTAGAACTGAGAACATTAGAGGGTAATACCACTGCTTGCAAGAAAAATAAATAGTTGTTGAAGGTTACGGTAAAGGATAATGATCTTCAAGGTATCGAGTCACTTCAAAGTTCAACATCTGCAACCATGGGAATCAGTATATTAGAAAAAGCAGCTATTGCGAAGGGTTGAAAAATGTCACTTCCAGAGATGTCAAAGCTCAAAAATCACTTAGCAAATTATTAAGTTATTATCTGCAAGAACCTTTTTTTAATTAGTTGTTTGAAAGATATGACCATAAGACTTTTATTCTTCATCTGCAGATGAAGCAGTTTTTAGTATATATGATCTATAGACTAAGACAACACTTTATAGCGAATAAACTAATATGAATCTTTGTGTTATTTCGTAAGTACAGAAGAAGAAAAAGTGGATGAGGTTCTTGCCGACAAGTGTTTCTGCTGATTGACTTCCTCAGGAGAAAGCAACCAGAAAACCAAAGAAAAAATATGTGAGAAATCACTAACAGGGGAGAGAACAGTATTGGAGGAAACGGTATTTTCTACAAAGATCTATCATAATTATCTTTATTGGCTTTTGAAATACGACTATTGAAAACTTCTAGTGATTAAAATGAATTTAGAATAATAAAATAGGTAATAAATTATATTTATAAAATCTAGAATCAGTGTAATATTACAACATGTTCTATTTTCTCTTCAAAAAAACTTATTAAAAAGTAATCGCTTACATATTCTTTGGTTGTTGATCAAGAGTTTACGGTTTCATGACAAAAGCTAGCAAATGAGACATTATCTATAAAGACCAGTTAGGTATACGAGTATGCGTGCAGCAAGATTTGGTTAATGGCTTTCGATCTACTAAAGATAAGATTATTAAATAAAAGGTCTAAAACTATTACAGGTATGAACAAAGGAGAGAGAAAGTAAACTCAAAGTCTAAGTTTCATAAATCAAGCGTCTATTTTAGGTTACGCGTTTCGTCGTATTAGGGCATCATCAGACCTAAATAAATTTAATTTTTGGGAGATTAAGTAAGAAAATTTCCAACCTTAAATCGTCCAATTTGACACAATTAAAACAACGTAATTTACCTGAATTTGGACAAAACTTGGGTGGTAATTTATATTTTGATTTTCGCAAAAGATTTTTGAATTTATCTGACAATTATCAATGCAATGTTAATTTCCTTAGATGTAAAAAATCTTTTTTCCAGTATACCGCCCACTGATTGCATTGAACTAATGGAATCTTTACTAGCAAATTCTAATCTACCCAGGCTGATTTCTTCAGACTTAATTTGGCTACTAAAAACTGTTTTAGATCAAAACTTTTTTAAATTCAATGGCAAAATGTATACACAGAAGGCTGGCTTAGCCATGGGATTATGCCTTTCCCCTTTCTTAAGTAAAGTTTTTATGCACAACTTGGAGTGCAAAATTATGAACAGTTCTTTCGCCGATCATATAATAGCGTATAAACGATATGTGGATGACATTTGTATTGTTTGGGGAGGCAATGACGATCAATTAGCCACCTTCTTAAATTCTACAAACAGTCTACATAGTAGAATTTCATTTACCTTAGAAAAGGAACACAACAAAAGTTTGCCTTTCTTAGACCTTTTGTTAATCAGGAATAATAATAAAATCGAATTCGATATATACAGGAAACCATCCACAACTGACAACATCATACAATTCACTTCTAACTCACCACATACCCACAAGTTTGCTTCATTTAACTCTTTGTTATATAGGATGTTCACCCTTCCTCTATTCAAGGAATATTTTTATAAAGAATTTAACATAATAAAGCAGCTTGCAGTTAATAACGGATTTCCACTTTCTACCATAAATAAACTTTTTTTCGCATACATGAATAAATATAAATTCTCCTACCGCATCTTACACTCCAATTCTTTAAATCTTAACAAATTCAGATCTTTAACATTTTTTGGTTCAATATCTCTTCAACTTGCAAAACTTTTTAAAAATAATCTTAATCTTTCAATAACTTTTAAAACTGCATACACTTTGAAAAAACACTTGATAAACACAACGGATAAAATGGAACAAACTTTAAAATCTGGGGTGTATTCTTTGAATTGTGGTGAATGTTCCGCTGTGTATGTTGGTCAGTCTGGTAGAAGAATTTCCACTAGGGTGAAGGAATATATAAGTCTTTTCAACAATTATAAGGACACCGATATTAAAGAAACAAAGTTAGCCTTTGCAAATCATCTTTTATCGACTGGTCATAACTTTTCGGTGTCGGATGACGATATTACATGAGTGTGGAAAAGGTAAAAAAATAGATCTCCTTGAAAAGCTGCAGATTACAAGAGCTAAGAGAAGCCCAGTATTAAATTGTGTCAATGATATCTTTAATTTCGAACCTAATCTTATTTTCAATAATCTGCAATAAGATTTTAAATTAGTGTGTGGTTTTGTATTTAGAAAGGTATGTCTTTTCTGTTAATTGGCGTTGTCCTGTATCATTTAATTTTAATAATTTTATTTAGGTCTGATGATGCCCTAATACGCAACGCGTAACCTAAAATAGACGCTTGATTTATGAGACTTAGACTTTGAGTTTACTTTCTCCCTCCTTTGTTCATATACTTAAGTCTCTTTGAGAGTAATGGATGATTATTTTGTATTACAGGTATCTCAGATCAACGTACAGCGACACAAGTTAAGAACATGATTTGCACTAAATGAGAAGTTGAAATTGAGCGAGACAGACTTGTTTAAGTATGTGTTTGAGGTAGTGCCATTTAAGTTAGCTTTACAATGTAGCATAAAAGTTCGTAAGATGAGTTTATACTATCAGTAAGTTGTTAGTAAGTAGTAAGATAAATAGTAAATCTAATCCTGGTCGTTAACTCCACCTGGATTTTTTGCTAATTGATGTTAATTCAAGGCTGTTAAGTCTGCATGGTCATGGCTCAACGATTAGAAAACGACAAGATGATGTTATATTTTAGAGAATTTGCGTAATCTAGAAAGAAAGACGACTTAGTTATAATTTATTTCGAAACAAATTTGCGTCCATTCCAGGTAATAAGGTATCCTAAAAACGACGTCGTTTCCTTCGATATTGATTGATGTGCAGGTAAAAATGACGTCTTGGAAAGACGTCTATTATATAGTCTTGAGAGATATCTAAGGGACGTCAAAGACAATTAAACATTAACGGAAAAAATAAATCGCCAACCAAAAGTAACGTCCATTATTAAGTCAGACTTAGATGCAAAGGAGATAATTGCGCTTTTGTGAGTTTGCTATCCTTCTCTTGCTACAGCATAGCCAATTAATTAGTTTGCATCATCTTATATGAAAATCCTCCAATAAACCATTTTTTAATTTACGAAAACATCATTTTAAATTGTATTTTTAGAACTAGGCGAAGGTTTAGATTTGCTTGAACACGATATTTTCGTATGATTAAGAACATTAAAAGGATTACCGTAATGTAAAGTAAAGCGGCAAGGTGCGGCCCTTAATGGTATTAAGAATGAACATCAAACGGTTGGCGTTTCCGATAATAATTCACCTTTTATTACTGGGGTTTTGAAACTTTATCGGGCGCTTTAAACAATTTAGTCCCATACACATGAATGTTCTTAATGAATGTGCACATAATTGGACAGAGCCATACTGATACATATGCAATGTCTGCTTCATTAATAACGTCAATACTTATGCTGTCATTTGTCAACGCATAAGTTAAATGTCATCTGTTAATAACGCTGTCACTTGTTAACGCAACACGTCCTAGCTATCAATGAGATGAATACTTGTTCCTATTTTTTAAATGCGGAAGACCGGATAATTGAAACCGATGTAGTTTTTAGGAAGAAGGGGAAGGATTAAAAATATTCTTTTTAAATTAAAAAATTGGGAATGCCTCTGGAAAAATTTCAAATATTCTTTTCTCTGTTTTACCTAGTGTTATTAAAAATTAATTATAGAGGATATAGTACGTTAAAAATAATTTATATTAAATGAAGAAAACTATTTTTCAGGATCATTAATAGTGATTCAAATAAGAAATTTATAAGAAAAAAATTTCTTGCCTTTATTGAAATTTTTCCATTCGGCCCAGTACTTCGAGTTGCAGAAAGATAGACTATGTCCATAACAATGTGTAAAATCAAGAAAGGAATATCCGAGTTTTAATGCAGAAAACAACATGCCGGGATGCAATTAGGCTTTCCACCATAGGATTTAGCACCATTCAGCCTATAAGTATGATTCGGAAGCGTATTGCTTGTAGGCGTCAAGATTTATTCAAATCAATCAATCAGAACAAAGACGGGTGCTGAATTCTATAGCGGAATGTCTAAATGCTGGCGGGCTCATAATTATAATTTTTTTACTTCCAAAGAATATTTCTTATCCTTCTCTAATGATACTTTACCTATTTCTCTAATCCAATGTGCGCATTTCCCATTAATTGTTATATAACCTTTTTAAAAAATGACACTTGAGTAATATCTTGACAAGTGATATTTTTAAAAATTGTGGTAGAAAATTTTTGAAAAGTAACTAAACAGAAGTTATTTTAAATGACATTTGATGTAGTGTCTTAAAATAAAATGTACAGGGTCGTATTTTTGAAAATATAAATTCGATGATGGTCAATCCAACCCGAACCACACAAAGTGCGATTATATATATTTTAACTGTTTTTTGACTATTCAACAAGCAAAAAACCCATTTATTGTTTTTTAACGTTATTTCAAGCAATTACGTTAATAATAACGTTAATTTAAAACAAAATTGATGATACGACGTTTCGGCTTTAGTATCTCATCAACTAATTTCTTTTTTTTATTGGTGCCATATTGAATTATACTGGATTAAATAGTCGCTTTAATTGCCATTTCAATGAACTATCGCACTTGCATACTTCTTTGAAGATATTTTTGTATTTTATCATATTTCATACAATAGCAGGAAGTAATTAAGTGTAGTTTACTAATGAAACGCAGGATGACACTGCTTTCGCCTCTCAAAAAGAATAAACATCACTTGCAAATGTAAAAATACTTCAAATAGTTGCACCAAAATACATTCACTTTTTGACACTGATAACAACAACGACAACAACTAAAAAGCCAGATAAGTATCTCTTTAATTTTACATTTTATCATCATTTTTCGTTCAAAATTGCTTATGTAACCACTATTCATCTGTACCATATCCTTTGTAAAAAAATGCGTTCTTTCTGAATCTGCATTAAAAAATGGTGGTTTCCAAAAACATATTGATGACGTCATATCTTTTTTTGAGTCATCCTGTATATTTAATTTCCACGCAGAAAAATCCTAAACCATATATTAAAATCGACGGGCATTTTTTTCATAAAATTTCATTTATATTGAATTTATCCGCTACTTTACGGATGCATTGTATATTGACGATGTTTCCAGAGGGACAAACGATAAAAACGAATTGTTAGTTATTGAAGTATTTAAAGCAAGTTGGTAGCTGTATTAGCCACCGCTAGCTTTGAATTACGAAAATTCTTATGCAATGAAGACATTTCAAAACAGTTCAAATTTACAGGTGGGAATCTTAGATTTAGGTGAAAATCAAAAAAAAACTTTGGGAGCCTTTTGGGCTTTCCAATCGTGATAATATATTTGTCCGCCGAGTTCTTCAGCCGTTCACTTCCTTCAGTTAAATTTTCAAACTTCCTATATGTCCATTTCTAAGCAATTATTATCTGCTAGTAACAATATATCTTAATTATGATATACTAGCTGAATGCCCGCGGCGTTGCTCGCGGGAATTTGAAAATAAAAGAAAAGTTTTACTGAAGGACTTCTTTGTAAACAACATTCTTTGTTTTGCCTTTTTGTGTCAGAATTATTAATTTTTTTGGTGATCTTGTTCTAGAACAGGCTACATAGAATTGTCCATGCCTAAAGCAATCCTATCTTAAATCAATCCCTGCTATCTTTGAATCTAGCTCTGCGACTTGTAATAAACAAACCAAAAAATTCTTCAAAGGAAGAGATGAGAAGCTTCCTTCCGTGTGCCACCTTTTATTTCGTGAACGCAGCCTCAGGATAAAATGTGTACCTTGCCATCATAAAAAATATTATAATCCAAATATTTTTTTTTTATTTATCATCAATATCATTAAGAGTTTACAACGTAAATTAAAGAAATGAATGTTTGAAAAAAAACGTGAAAGTTACCTATGCCAAAGTATATAGATTGTTAGACTGTGCCTATGCAGCAGAATAAAATTGTTTACATGCAACGGACAGACCCCACTGAATACCCGGTTCTCGTTCGGTGGGTGACCGCTTGGAGGAAACACTACGTCGTGTTATTTTCTTTAATTTTTTAGTACTTTTATGCAAAAAGGATATTTTAATACCAATTTTCAAAGTTAAAAATAAATATAGAAAGTTTCCTTAATAATAATTGCCCCCTCCCCCCTTTTTTTCACCTTGCCTCTTTCTGGCCAACATAAAAAGTATGGTAAGTAATATGTATGTAACATAGAAATAATATTATGAAATACCAGTGGTGTTATTTCTTCGTTTTTTAAAATAAGAAATCGTTTTTGAAATTAATTATTTTTTAAATAATATTGTATATTTTAACCCCGTTTACCTTAATACACCCCTGGCATAAACAAAATTTAAATAACAATTCTACTTAGGTATACTTACTAATATGCAAAAATATCAATTTTCAACGCTATAAGTTTAAAAAGAAAGCATTTTCGTAGAAGAAATTTTCACCCCATTTCAACCCCTTCAGGGTGGCGGAATTATCGAGAATCTGTTGTTTTCATTAAAATGAAATTAAATTGAAGTGTTTTGCAGTTTTTTTTCCGAAAAGCAATCAATTTAAGGATAAAAAAAGATGTTAAAATCTTAAAGGGTGGTTTTAACCCCTTTAAAAAAAAAACAAAAAAATGGAAATTGAGTAAAAAAATGAAATAAAAATGACGTGTTTCACCGTTTTTTTTTTCAAAAAGTACATAGTTTTGAAGCTATGATCCATAAGGGGTGGTTTCAACCCCTTCCCGCTGGAATTTCAAAAAATCCCTTCTTTTGTGGTCGTCTACATAATAACCCAATGTTGTCCCCAAATGTCATATTTCTAGGTTTTAGCGTTTGGGCTGTACAGGGTCTTTCCCCATATATTGACCCCCCCCCCCTACAGGGGTAATGCGAGAAGTAAAAAAAAAATTTAATACAAAACTTTTGGGGTTTTACTTTAAATTTTTGAATCCGATGTCAAAATTGTTTTTTTTCGTTTAGAAACGTCAAATTTTGACAGATTATCAGTTTTTTCTTATGGAACACCCTGTATATGACTTCATAGTTAAAAAGAGCCGAATTTTCTGATAATAATGCAGCGCCTACCAAGATCTTCAATATATTATTTTTTTAAAGTTTGGAGCCCGATATTTCCGAAACGGTTTAATAAAACATGGTTAAACTACATATATATATTTGAAATCAGAAAATTCGGCTCTTTTCATCTATGAAGTCATATACAGGGTGTTCCATAAGAAAAAACTGATCATCTGTCAAAATTTGACGTTTCTAAACGAAAAAAAATGTTGACATTGGATTCAAAAATTTAAAGTCAAAACCCCAAAAGTTTTGTATAATTTTTTTTTTTTTTACTTTTCGCATTACCCCTGTAGGGGGGTCAATATATGGGAAAAGACCCTGTACATTGATTACCAGTCAGGACAAGTCCTTTTATATGTAGATTGATGAAATACGCAAAAAAATGGCGAACTGCGTAACAACTGCAGTGCCAGTATGTGGAGGTGCCTTAAATTTAAACCACCCGAGCCCCCAAAATTTGGAAATGGCGGACGTTCAAGAAACCAAACGAGCGCGCAGAGCGACATGGCGTCAGCGTGTCTTTTGGTTGCTGGATCGACCACGTGACTGCACTTGTACTGAGCAGATCAGCTAAGAACGTTAAAGCGATCAATGTTCAGCTGTGCCATCACTGACACACACCTCCAACAATACAATTCGTATATCGGCTTTTATTGTTACGCCGACGGGAGACCCGCGGTGATATGTTAGCTCGCCTCAATAATGATAAATTGATTGAAATGTACGCGCTGCCTCTAGATGGCGCCTGTTATCATCCCAGTATCGATCAAATATTCAAAATGAAAAGGTTCGCCATATACCGGGTGTAACATAAGTGATGACTTTAATTTTAAGGGGTTAAAAAACTTTATATAAACATAAGTCCGGAGACGCTTCGTTTTCGAGATACAGGGTGTTAAACTTTTTTTGTTAAATCGATTTTTCATTAATATCTAGAAAACATGTTTACCGAATTTGTTGAAATTTTTACAGTTTATCAGTAACTTTATAAGGGATCCTTTGGCTTATTTATATGCCGCTTAATTTTTGTGAAAAATAATAAAAACTTGAATTTTAAATATCTTTAAATTTTGATTAAATCAAATGTGGGGTATAAACGCAAAACGCGACATGTCCATTTTTCAACGAAAATGACCTTCATGTGCACCCAGAAAGTGTATAAATTTCTCTATCTGCCACTAATATATTTGCCTGCAAACCACGACATTTACGCTTATAAACGCTCGTTAAAAATTTCGGTTAAACGCAAAATGCGACATCGCAACCTGCATTTGAGATTCAAAATGCGACGTTGTCCACACGACCAATCAGCGAGCAGCTTACTAACACCTGATAAATCGTATGTTTTGGTATAAACGTATTATTATTTTTTTCTTTACAAGCATGCAAGCACGAGGGTGAAATTTGTTGATATTCTGTGCGTGTGTTTTCATAATTATTATAAATATAATGGCCGATAACAACAAGAAACTCTTGCCGGATACCCAAAATAGAGCTCGAAAAAGATCTTTTCAACCACAAGAATGGAAAAGGGAAAAAGCTAAAGTAGCAAGGTAAGTTAAGACCAAGTATAAAAATAAATAAATAGTTAACTAAGAAACGTAATAAATGTTTACAATACGTTAAATGACTGTGATATTAATATTTTTCTCATAAATATTTGCCCTTTTAATAATATTTAAAAATGTTGCTGAAGTTTTTGTTTAATTCTTTGCCGAGTTTTTATTGTTTGAGAAATAATTAAAATTGCTTAAATTATTAATAATGTTATGCATATTTTCTACGACTATTCCAACCTATAGAAACAAATTCATAAAAAAAATCGAGCAATCGGCAAAGCTATTTCAAGCTGAGCTTATTTTTTTTTTGTTTCAGATATTCACCTAAATCTTTACCAGAATTTCCCAAATGTGGACATAGGGAAAGTAATGGACCATTTCTATGCTGGCATCTTACCATGAACGATATGAAGGAGTTTCATAGAAGTTTTTATTCAAGCAAGAAGAAAGCTGACCAAGATGCATTTCTTTTAAGTTATTGCTCAGGATCCACGCCTGCAAGAAAAAGAAGTAGAGGGCGTGCTGCTAGTAAGCCAAAAGCAGTGTCTTTAACCTATAAGGTACGACAGCAAGACGGTAAAGCAGTTCAAGTATGTAGGGAGGCATTTCTGGGTATCTTAGGAGTGAAAAAGGACAGAATATTGCGCCTGGTGAAAAAGTTTATAAACACAGAAAGCGCCAAAGGAGAATCGTGGTGGTGATCGTGTTATGGGGAAAAACGATGACAAAAAGGTTTGCATGAAGACATTCATTGAATCATTAAGGTGCACCGAAAGTCACTATTGCCGCTCTGATAGTCCACATCCTGTTTATTTGCCTTGTGACTTAAACATAAAAAAACTATGGAATGTCTACAACGAACAAGCTGAGCCTGATCAAAAAGTGAAGCAGTGCTACTTTCGAAAATATTTTAATAGGAAATACAACGTTGGATTCGGAACACCTCAAACAGATCTTTGTTCAACCTGCCTTCAATATAAAGAAAAAATTAGGAGATGCACGGATCCTAAGGAAAAGCAGTCATTTATTACAAATCACAGAGTCCATACTCTTCAAGCCAAAAGCTTCTTTGCTTTTCTCAAACAAAACTCCGATGAAGTAGTAAATATTTCTTTTGACTGTCAAAAAAATTTACCCCTACCGAAATTACCCGATCAGCAGGCCTATTTTTCAATGCAAATTAACTTTTTTAATTTTGGAGTTGTCATAGGAAGTTCAAAATCACCATTAACAAAAGAAAACGTAAGGTGTTATACATGGACAGAAGTCGAAAGACCCAAGAGCTCCAATGAGATTGCATCTGCTATTCATCATACTCTAAGTACGTATGAGTTTAAAGCTACTAACAAAATCATTCGACTTTTCTGCGATGGTTGTGGGGGGCAGAATAAGAATTCGATTTTTATCGGAATGCTTTGCAACTGGTTTAATTCCAATGCGCCTCCGAACATTGAAGAGATACAAGTATTTTTCCCTGTAGTAGGTCATTCTTTTATGGCACCTGACAGAGTTTTCGGCAATATCGAAAAAGTAGTCCGAAGAACTGCGGAGATCCTAGAACCTTCTCATTTCGTGAACATGATAAAAAATCGGGCAACAGTTTTTAAAATGGGTGTAGATTTTCAGGTTTTCGACTGGAAAACTGAAATAAAAAAAACTTTAAAACCTACTACACAATGGCACTTCAAATTTAAACCAGCAAAAAGATTCGTTCTAACCAAAAATAAATTAGGCACGGTTTTAGTCAGAGGCGAAGCATTATACAGGAGTGATTTAGGACAAGCAAAAGGTATTTGTAGAAAAGGGAAGCGAATTGAAGCAGTAAGGCCTAAAACACTCCAAGTTGGACTGAGAATAAAAGAAGATAAAATTAAAAGCATTTCAAACTTATTAAAGACTCACTACGGGGATGAATGGAAATCAAACGAAGCATTAGGTTATTTCAAAAATATTTTCGACAGCAATGTAGAAAATAATTTTGAAAGGCAGGTTGATGCCGATGAAAATGAAATAATAAGTGACGAAGAAATTAATATCTAAAAATAAGTTTTTGTAAAAGTTTTTTTTATTTTAATAAAGTTTTTCTAAGTGACTTGGTTTTTTTTCCTAATAAAAAACGGGAGCTAATAATTTTAGTAAGTTGGGTTTATCATTGCTCTGCTCGATTGTTGTGTGCAAAATAAGACATGTCCAAGCCTTAGTTTCAGAATGCGACATGTCCAAAATATAGCTCTAAATTAAAAGAAGCCTAATGATTATGCATTCATCAAAATGGTAGGGTAGACATATTTAACAATTCAGTTTTAAACAATAATTAACACTTATTTCAATAAAGCAATGAAAACCTCGAAAAAGGTTTTTTTTAGTTTTCTCAAATTGTAATCTGATGGACATGTCGCGTTTTGCATTTATACCCCACAAATGTTCGAAATGAGAACCACGACTGTCAATATGTCTTCTTCCCATCGATTTTCACACCCATTGGAATATTGGAAGAATCTACAATTCTGTTTTTTATATCACTTCATCCACAACTGGCGTCGCATAAACAAGCGATTCTAGATATCCCCAAATGAAATAGTCCAGAGGATTCAGGTCTAGAGATCGTGATGGTCATAGCTGACTCCCCCCGACCATTGCTGAGGAAAAGTGTTATTGAGATTGTTTCCAGCGACAATCCTAAACTGAGCAGGTGCACCGTCGTGTATAAACCATATTGTATTTCTTGTTGCTAGTGGTGCTTCTTCTGACATCATTGTTTGATGTTTGATGACCTAGAAAAATGTCTGTAAGTGTCACCATTTAGCCGAGGAGGGAGAAAATGCGGTCCAATAAGTTGATCACCAAGTAGAATTCCTGTCCAAACATTCAACGAAAACTGCTGTTAGAATCCAGTTTCTCCAATGGCATGGGGATTTTCGTGGACTCAAAAATGATTATTGTGGAAGTTTCTTAGGGCTTCCCGTGAAAAGATTTATTTTTTATTATAAGACGAAAATAAACGAATCAAAAACCGCTTATAAACAAATTTGGAACTTTATAAACAAGGCTAAATAAATAAACAAAAACACAAAGAAATATATATATATATAGAAATACAGGCAAAATCACATCATTGGCCCTTCTGCTGCTATAATGGTGCCTATGTCCAACATTGAGATCTCTGTACTTTTTGTGAATTAAGCACACCGTTTCCAGTATAAATAAAGAAGGCAATATAAGGATCTTGTGAGTAATATAAAGTTCTCTACATGAATCTTTTATACCTACTTTGCAAATATATCTGATAGCCCTCTTTTGCAAGATAAAAATACTCATAAATAATTGATTGGTACACGCACCCCAAAAACACAAACCATACCTCAGATGTGACTCAATCAGTGCAAAATAGGCATTCCTGGCCATACCAAACTCTACTTCTCTTGTTATGATTTTAAGGGAATAACAATTAGACGCCAACTTGTTGCACAATAATCTGATATGACTTTCAAACTCCAATTTGTTGTCAAGACTTATTCCAAAGAACTTATTCTCATTTAAATTATTTAAATGAATATTTACAAGGCAAACTCTGCTCAAACTGCATTTAAAGTTCATGAAATTTATTTTAAGAACATTTAAAGTTAGCTTGTTGCTGTCACGCCATTTTTTAATTTTGGCTAAATCCCTATTTACTGTATTATTTAGGGTTTCAACACTAACATCATGCCAAAGTACCGATGCATCATCTGCAAATTGACTAAATATACCTTGTATATCAAGGTTTGCCATATCATTTATATATATCAGAAACAAAATGGGACCCAACACTGATCCTGTGGGACACCATGTGAAACAGGCTGCTGTACACAAAATTAATTTCGTAGAATCTTCATTTTTGCCTAACCGTACTAAAAGCCACTGGCAAAATACAACTTTTATAGAATGATCTTCAGGTTGTAACGTTTGTCCCCGTTGATAATAATAAGGATAATACTGTTAAGAAATAATGCAGATATATTAATTAGAAATAAACAATTCATTTATTACTGGTGATAATGAACTGAGTGAAGCGTTTAATATTTTTTTTATTCACGCAGGAAAACCATTCAAGACAATATTGACCCAAATATTAATTCTTTATAAACATATCTATTATAAAAAATTTTGCGAAATCAATTTAAAAAAATGTTAAAAGTAAAAATTATGAAATTTTTATCATTCAACAACTTACGTTACTTTACTCTAAAAAATGTGGATTTACTGAAACCAAAAACACTGAAGATGCCATTTTTAAACTGGTAAAATCATATTGAGCTAAATTTTGCAAAACGAAAATAAAAATTTCGCTGTGTTTATGGAGTTAACAAATGCCACTTAATGGGGTACAATGTGTTGCAAGTGTTCCAAGGATCAAACATTGTGCTTGTGTTCTCTTTATTGTAATGTACCTATATAAATAGTATTGGAAATATTTTTCAGGGGAGCAATATTATATCATTAATTAATGATACTGTTCATCTTTCTGGGGATTCCTGAAATAAAGATGAAGTATACCAACTACCAACAGGCGGAGATTAGTCTCAGTGCAGTGAATGCTATGGTTGTCTTAGTAACAGTTTGCTAGTTGTAAACCGCATTAAAACTGAATTTATGAGTTTTAGTGCACCATCGGCAGATCAACCAAGTCAAACTAATTTAAAAATCCATCCTTTTAACAGCCACACCTTAAATAAAACTCAATGTAATTGTTCAGTTAATAAAATGAAATATCTGGCAATTTTATTAAATTAAAATTTTAAGTGGGATAAGCATGTAACCTTCTTAAATAAAAAAATATCCTGAAACGGTTTACTATTCTTTACTGTTCCTTGGGTGAGTCTAATGCCGGTGCGTACCATAGAGCATTTAAAAAATAGTATCTCAAAATTTAATTTAAAAACTTATATATAAAAAAATATTTTAGGTATCCCTATGAAGACCTGTATAGAAATTGAAATGTTTTAAATATGAAATATCTATACGCACACTGTGCAATAAATTATACTGTTAAAATTTACAGAATTCAAATCATTAACTCAGCTTACACCAGATCTTCTAACCAGCAAAGATGTCGGTGCTGGGAAATTTTGAATTTAATACCTTTAAGCTTGTATACATATTTGTATTTTTGTAAGTAGTGGTCTTCCATTTTTACTAGGGTTTAATTGCTCAGATTATATATCAGCTATAGATTTCCTGGGCTATATATTTTATTTTTTATTTCTGTGGGATTAACTGTTTCTAATTCAGTTCGGCTGCCTTATTATTTATTTTGACCATCCATCAATTTTATATTTTGAAAATATGGAGCTCTACTTTCTACTTCATATTTGGTACCTTTAAAATCTTTAAATCATTGAGTTTGCCTAAGCAACCTTTGGTCCTGTTAATAGACTCCCTCAATCTTTTTTTTATTTTTTATCTCTTTTCACAATAATATTTAGCTAAACAAAGAAGGGTATAACCGAAAATATTCATGTCCCAAGGCTTAAAAGACTAGTGCTGAAATTGTCTATAGGGTTATGTTTTACATTTTTGTTATATTTATGTTCATTTTTATATTGATTATTATTATATTCTTTGCCATTTATTATTTTCTTGTAAACTCGTTGTGCCGTTGAAATAAATAAATAAAATTAAAAATACTGGACTGTATTGATGGTGGCACTAATCACCCAAGAAAAAGTACCAATGATGCTATTTATAATAGACCCTTAATTGTATCTCAAGGGTTAGATATCCCTGTATTTAAGAACAAAATATCTAGGACCTTTTTTATTTTTGCTTGTGCATGTTTTTAGTTTTAAAAAAATATTATAAAGATATCATGTAGTGAATCTTTTAACTGAAATGCTCATTGTAGTTTGCAATATTTCGGTAGGCTAAAACGATTAGTTTCACAACAAATCTTGACAAAATTATAAAATAGATTTTATTTAATAAACTGTCCTATACCATCAATGTGACAATAAGGTGCATAGGTGTGCTACATTTTTCATGTAATAACTTAGAAAAAAATAGTTTTTAATACAAACCTCCCGACAATGCAAGACTCATTAAGATAATACAGAGAATATTATTTCAATAAGTTTTATAACAAATTTAATGTAATAAAACTTAAAAGTTCTACAGAGCAATGTAACATGTGCCCAAATTAACATGAAAACAGCACACAAAGTCAAGGTAGCAAATGATTTTATATAACAATATTCCAAATACTCTCTAAATATGGTTTAACATGAATAGTTCAAAATTTAGTAGGGGCAAAATATTATATATAAAGAAAGATTATAAGCAATATTCCTATAGAGCTTTAGCTCTCATAAAATTATTTAAAATAGTAATTATATGATGAGCACGATCCCAATTTTACATAAATATGTTTAAAAAATAACAAAAAGCAAACAGGATCAATTATAGAACATATACCCGCCAACTACTTTAACAGTTAAATAATTAACACAAGATTATTTATGATTCTTGAACCTACCTTTTTTATAGCAGTTTATTATCTCAATTATAAAATGAGATACTCTTTACATTGTTTAATATAATTTTGAGTTTGTAATATACAGATTGAAACCCTCTGTTCTTTGAGAAATAACAACAATATTTCACATGAAACTAAAAACTTTTTTATTTACTCTCTTAACGAACAGAAAACACTTATACTAAACTAGTATTACACTTGTAATAGATTTTAAGTAAAGTAAGACATAAAAAACAAATCATACCATAACTCAAATAGTTACATAAATAAATAAATTACCACAACTTCTCAAGTTCATCTACCAATGCCAGAGGCTTAACCGCAGATTGAAATCTCTCCACAACATGTCCTTCCTTATCAATTAAGAATTTGGTAAAGTTCCAGTCTATTTTGCTTCCCTTTGGTCCATCTTTTTGACTAGTCAACCATTTCCACAACGGATGAGCATTTTTGCCATTCACATTAATCTTTGCAAACATGTCGAATGCAACATTTTTCTTCTTGGCAAACTCACAGATCTTTTCATTGTCCCCAGGTTCCTGCTTGCCAAATTGGTTACAAGGGAAAGCGAGGATCCTGAGTCCTTTTTTATCAGCATATTTATTATGAAGTTCGACCAGTTCTTTATAGTTTGATGATGTGTGCCCACATTTTGAGGCCACATTAACCACAAGACATACATGGCCCTTGTATTGGCTTAATGGGACTTCCTTTCCTTCAATATTATCAGCTTTAAAGTTGTGGAATGCTTCTGAGTCTTCTGGAGCAATTTCTTCATTTTCCTCATCTTGTTTCTGATTATTATCAACCAAGGGAATTTTTTTCTTTGGTTCGTCTTTTTGGTTGGAAGAGGTCTCCCTTTTTTTTCCTTTGCTGGGTGCCGGTGGCTTTTTTTCAATTTCCTTGGATTTTGCAGTTTTCTTGGGTTCTGCGATCGGTTGGGGTGCAGGCCTAGGTCTTAACGTTCTTGTGGTTACTTCTCCATTGTCGGTCGTTTTAGGTTCCTTCTTACGGGGCATTTTATTGAAATTGTATTGCTGGTATTACAATTATATTGCAAATAAATATAAGCCAACAAAAAAAGAACGCCGGCCTCCCCAAAATTGACGCGGGAAAAGAGAAAGAAATGTCGCCTGTTAACGTCATTTCACTTGTCAAATATGTCTATTTTGACAATATTAATGCGATACCACCGACCTGAAGCCGGATTTACAACCAACGTTTGCAGTATATTTTACGTAGTTTGCGTTTATAACAAAATAAAGGGCGTCCCAATAAGAGCGCACGTTTTAATTAGTAAAAAAAAGTCATCATTTATTTTAAACTGAGTGTTATTTATATTTTAATGTAAAGCTAATACACTGCAATTAAATGTGAAAAATAATATCTGGCAAATGGCCGCCTCGACTTTCGTGACAATTACATTTTCACATAATTGCGGCCCAATTTCGCTAATAATACGTCTAATTTCGTTTTCAACTGTGGAATTGTTGTTGGGTTATTAGCGTATACGAGGGATTTTAAAAAACCCCAAAGAAAAAAGTCACAAGGCGTTAAATCGCATGATCTTGCGGGCCAGTTCTGGTCTCCATTCCGTGAAATGACACGACCGGGAAACTTTCTTTGCAATAATTAAATTGCTTCACGTGTAGTGTGACATGTCGCACCATCCTGTTGGTACCACATACCGCCCATATCCATACCATCCAATTGAGGCCATAAAAACTCAGTGAGCTTATTACGATAGCGGTCGCTGTTCACGGTAACTGTATTTTCAGCCTCGTCCTCTAAGAAGTACGGTCCAATTACTCCACCTGTCCAAAGTCCGCACCAAACAGTGACTCTTAATGGATGCATTTTCTTCTCATGAATGACTCTAGGATTTTCTTCGCCCCAAATTCGACAATTTTGTTTATTAACAAAGCCATTAAGGTGAAAGTGTGCCTAGGGGCGTCTCTAAGCACTTGTGATTGGGGGGGGCAGTTCAGTTAAAAAACCCAACTAAATTAAAAAAACATTTTGTTTTATGCGGATACTTTATTTCTATTGGGAAATTTTTAATACTCGAATAAAAATTATACATATGTGATGTATAATAAATAATTATTTAATGATAATCGAGGTATTATAACTAAAAGTTAATTAAAAAGTAGGAACCCCACAAGTAAATAAAACTAAAATTATCTATTTCTGATTTAATTATTTTAATTTTTCTGTTTTTTAATTTGCTCCATTGCACAGCAAGATCTTTAATATTAATTAGGTCACAAATGTCTTTCTCACTAGACAAACTCATTAAGTAGTCAAGACGCTCGTTACCCATAGTTGTACGACCAACACTTTTAATATGTTTTAAGCACAGTAAACAGCTTCTCTGAGAAGCTGTTTACTGTGGTTTTAAGAGACTAAATTTTCGTTCTTTAGTGGCCACTGAATATCCAGCTGTTAAAATTAGTTGACATAAACGGTATGCAACTTTCAAAGCAGGTTTATATTTTTAAGCTATTTCCATTACTTTTTGCATAGTATCTACCTCGTTTTTAATGCATAGGCAGCATAGGTCCAAGCAACACTTCCAACTCGGATAACAAGGCAAATTCATCGGGCCTGTGTTGTGGAGGAAATAGATTAAGAACTAGCAATACATTACACATTTTAATATTATTTGTTGAAAGTGAAAAAGAAAACAATTTAGAAAACCCTTCAATATTTTTCAGAACGGTTGCCAAATTATTTTGAAGAAAGTTGATTAAGGTATCCAGGACTAAATTAAATTCTTTTCTAAAAAAACTGTTTAAAGTAAAAACGCATTCGGTGTCTCTATTATCGTCAATTTTTTTTGGTTTCAATCGTGGTCGATGGTGACGATTGAAATATTCTAACGGCGATACACCTAATTTTTCGGAAAACACTTTTGAACTTTCAATAAGGTTGTCGATTTCCATATCATCATTTCGTATTTTTCTAAGCACAGCTGTAGTTGAGGAAACTGTTTCCACTACATCCAAAATAGTTAAGTCCTCTTTTTCTAAAGTTACCGCTACAATTTTCATTTTGTAAAATATTATTTTTAAGAAATGTAAAGTGAGAATAAAATCAAAAGAGAGTAATCGCTTATATAAGCCTATTGCAGTTGCCCTACTTTTAGCATCCAAAGTTATGTCAATACTAATAATTTGCAGCACGTTAATAATCGATTCAAATGAGATAATTACAGCTTTGATGCTTTCCGCTCTAGCTGTCCAACGGGTTTTTGACAAATTTTTTAGTAGAAGTGAGTTTTCAATTTGATCTAGCCCTTCTTTAAGACGCTGGAATCGATTGGTACTAGAAGAGAAAAAAACATACAATTCTTGTAAAACGTTAAAAGTTTCAGCGATAATGGAACTAGCTTCAACACAGTGTTCAAGGGCGGGATTGGTACGATGGGCTTGACAAGGAATATACGGTATATTGTAGCCAATTAAATCAGATAGTTTCTGCTGAGTGCCTTTAAATTTACCTGACATCGAAGACGCAAAATCATAGGATTGAAAAGATAATTTCTATTCATCTATACTACAACTTCTCAAGCACCTGAAAATATCATTTGCCGTACCTTCACCACTTTTATCTTTTGCTTCTAGAATCGACAGCAAACGCTCTTGAGGGCTACCATTATTGTCAACGTACCTTATGACTACAGATAATATATCTTTATTAGATGAGCCTGGAGTGTGATCTGCCATAACAGTAAAAAATGGGGCATTATCAACTTCCTGTACAATTTGTTTTTGAATTTCCTTTCCTAACAGCCGCAATTTTGACTTATCTAACCACTTTTTAAGTAGTGGATTATGGCGAGATATAAGTTTAATGATTTGTACAAAGTTTCCACTTTTATTATCATGTCCGCGGAAAGCTATCCCTTGCTTTGCCATAGTCCTGCAAGTATCCAGCATAATTTCGATGACCTTTGAATTCTGGTTGAGTATGCGTTGTTCCTTGATAATGAGATTCCTTTTTTTACGATCAAGCAAAACATTAACATGCTGATATGTTTTTAAAAAAGTACAATAATCCAATAAAGCCGACTTGTGAGCTATCGAATTAAAATGCTGCTGAAGATTGCCGGCTTTATTTGCTCCAGCACTTTTAATTTTTCTCCAGTTTCGAACGCCACCTTTTACCCATGAAGATTCTGACTTATCCCGTCCAGGACCATTGGGGAAAAGGGAACAAATAAAGCAATAAGCCGAATCGTTTGCAATACTATACTCAAGATATTCAAAATCACTATACCAATGTGGATTAAATCTGTTGTGGCCATCACTAGGGAAAAAATGTAAATGCGGTTGGTGTGGTCCTAGTTGAATAAGGTAATTTCTTTCTTCCGTAAATTTTACTAGTCCAGGATCATGCTCTAAACGTACATTTTCTTTTATTTTATCGTCAATTTTTAGGCTAGAATTGGATTCTTTAAAATTTTGGAAATATGTTTAGCAGTGATTTCTTAAGTTTTTGGTGCCCTCCAGTATTTGATCAGCCGCTTCAATCATTTCTATGACGGAAAAGTATTCTTCAACAATTTCCTTATTTTTGGTTTTATCTAAAATTTTTGCTGCTTCGTTAAGATTTTCTGCCAAGAAGCCAATGAAAGTTTGACAGTTAAAATATCATCTTCTTCAAGTGTGACTTTGGTTTCTGGCATATCGCCTTGAACCTCTACAAAAAATTATATATGTAAATTTACAGGATGTTGTATGGATGTTGGAGTTAAAGTTATGGACTTGGCATTTGATTAGCAGCATTCGTCAATAGTTGTCGAATTAGGTTCTTTAACTGAACAACCTAAAAATTATTAAATAAGCCAACATTTTTAATTTTAAAATTCCTTTAGTCAAGAAGATAATTAAATATAAAAACAATACATCAATACAATACTTTTTTACCTTCTTTGAGCGATTCCAAACCAACATCTTTGTCCGAGTCTTTCTCTCTTAAGCAAGTTTTTGTTTTTTTTGCTGCAATCACAAAAGGATTGTCCAGCGCTCCGACATTTTTAATTTGCACTATATCCCCATTATGAATTTTTTGTTCATGGGTCTTTTTATAGTCCCTGTTAAAAGTTGCTCCACATCTCACACATTTCACCTGTACCCGACCGGGGCGTATTTTTTTGTCCATTGTTCAATTAATATTTAAAGCTAATTTCAATAAAAACCAACTGTAGGTATAACAAAAAGGCGAAATACAAATACAGAAATTAAACAAATACAAATAGCCAAAAATTGTCTTTAAAACACTGTAAGAAAATAAGCCGTTTTCCTGCTTTGTTTCATTAATATGTAAGTCAAGGTTTGGAACGGGGGATTCCCCGAGTAATCATCATAACAATGTCAGTTGCTTTTACAGGTCGTTAATGAAACTGCTACCCTGTATTGCTGGTTGCCTAGCATATTTGTTTAAATGTATCTAATGGTAAGGTAACATGAAAATTCGTAATAGTACCTACTATGAAATTAATGATTAAGTAAGTATATGCAATTATACATTTTATTGTGTTTACTTAATCCGGTGGAAATTAAAAAATATTCGAATATGTTATTTAAAAAATATACGTTTTTTACCAGAGGTAAACCAACTCGGCCAATTATTGGGGGGGGCGCTGCCCCCCCTCGCCCCCCCTCTAAAGGCGCCCCTGAGTGTGCCTCATCGGTAAACAAAATTTTTTTCGAAAAATCGACATCCATTTGTTGTTTTTGCAATACCCAAGAAGAAAATGTACGGCGCGTCGCATGGTCCACTGGCTTTAATTCTTGGGTCAATTGAATCTTATATAGGCATGTAAATGAAGATCTTTTGTTAGAATTCGGTGGGTAGTGCTCTTTGAAATGTGCCAACACTTTCACAGGCACTGCGGCAATATTTTCAACAGAACGGCTAGTACGGTGACGCACTGGTGTTTTTACATCCACGACAGAACCATTTTGTTCAAATTTATCAATTAGTCTTTGGAAGGTCGTGTGATTTGAAGCATCGTGTCGACCAAAAATGCCCCGCAATTTACGAACTGTTTCCGCAAAACATTCTCCATATTTGTAGTGTATTTTAACAATAATAATTCGTTGTTCGACCATATATCGTTCCATGGCTACTAATCGCAAACTGTTTACATTATTCTTTTTAGTTTTTTTTTGACATACTGCAATAAAAAAAGAATGCTCGCAATTCAAAACGTGCGTTCCTATTGGGACACCCTTTATTAGTAGGGTATGTGTATATTTTATGTATTTAAACCAAACAACTATTTAAAACAATATTGTTATTGATATTTTTATACAGTGCCTCTCTATGTGCACCGAAATTGGGAAGGAATTGCTAGTTTGTTAAAATAGTGAAATGAATAATAATAATAGTAATAATAATAATAAATATTCTTAATTTGCCACAAAAAAATACAAGTTTACAAAAACGAAACAGTAGTAACCAAAAGTATGCAAATAAGAGGCCGACAATTTCAGAATTCTAGTCTTAAAATTGTGGCCTACATTCAAAAAATTATAACTTTAAAAACGCTTATTGACTAATTCATTTAATTACTTTACTCTTTAAAGCATGTATTATACAGGGTGCCTTTAAAAGGTCTGTACAAAATTCTAGGACGTATTCTTAAGGTCAAAATAAGCCGATTTAAAGCAACTTACCTTAGTCCAAATTTGCTTCGTTTTTTAGTTATGAAGTTTTAAATTTAAAAAATTAACATCGTTTTTAATTAATTTTTTTAACATTTTGTGACATACCACTTTGAAAATTGATACCTACGGGTTTTTTGATATGAGAAACTCGAAAACGGGTACCTTTTTTACTGTGACTGATAAAGGGCGCTCCATACTGCACGGTTGATAGTGTAAAATGGCCATAACTTTTTTGTAAGTGTGGTTTTTATTTTTTTTCTTGTAGAGGAAACAATTTCCCTAACGCTTTTGTGTAGAAAAGGTTTTCTTATTAGAACCCGCTAAGATTAACCGTTATAAAGATATTTCGTGTTTTAGTCTTTGATGCCGCACCGGAATAATAAAAAATTGAAATAAAATTTTCGGTGTTGTTACTCTTAACGTAGTTTGCAGGAAGATTTTTTAAATTTAATGAGAAATAATAACTTACTTAAGTAATTCTAATTAGTATAAACTCTTAACAATTGTTCAAAGTGATCTCCGTCAACATGAATACACATATTACCACGGCGTAAAAAGTTAAAAAGTACTCCAGCAACATCATTGCATCAACTCCTCATCGTTCTTCAGTATGTTGGGTGCATTTTGAATCCTTGCCCATAACTCTTTTTCTGTAATTGCTCTAGAGTTCACTATCATTTTTAAAGACCCGCCCCACAAAAAATAATCTAATGGAGTCAAGTCCGGTGAGCGTTGTGTGAGAACCACATATCTTGCCGAAGTTGTAATGGCAATTCTTCTAATAAATCTGACAGCGTACTTTGTAAATGTTTTAAATAATTCACACCAGTTAGCCTTGGTAGTACATGACCGATTATAAAATTGTTAATGATTCCCGCCCACACATTGACCCTAAACTCATCTTCAAAATTAGTTACTTTAATGGCATTGGGATTCGCATCAGTGTAAACATGTTCATTATGAAAATTAGTTACACCACTTCTCGCAAAGCATGCTTCATCTGTACAAATTGACAGAAGCTCAAACGTTGTTCAAAATCCATAGACAAAAGGTATTGTACCTTTTGGATGTGGTATGGATAAAACTGCTGTTCTTTCAACGTTCTTTGAACTACATCCTTAGATGCTCCTACTTCTTAGCCTAAGCCTTTGGTGCTTAATGTAGGATCTTCAGGAATTCTTCCCAAAATTTGTTTCTCCATCTCAGAAGTCCTTATCATACGGTGTCGTACATAATTGACGATTACAGACGTAATTACTACCGGTTTCGCGAAGGCGTCTCTCAATAGCAGCAAATGTTTCATGATTTAGTATACACTGCATCATATTATATACCTTAACATTTTTCCGCCCAATTTCTTTACAATACCCAAAAATTGATAACCATATCTGTAATTTCTGCAAAACTGTATCTGTCAGCCATTTTAATAAATTAGAAATTTCAGTTTTACTAACAAGCTACTATTCATTTGTAAAATTATTAAGGGCCGCAATGATATGTTAATAAATCCTCTTAGTAATATTTTTAATCTTACTCTATAATCTTATCTAAATTTTGTTCGGTATATCTAAATTTTGACCTTTAAGCAATGTGATACTATAAAAAAAGGAGCCAGGAGTGATTCTTAATACAATCTCTAAAGTCTATATTATAAAATCTCTGTACGACCACAACGTCAATAATAATTTAATTTACTAAACTTAATCATCTTTGTCAAATAAGCCATAATTTGTAGAAGGCAGGGGTGCCATCAGATGGCATCTGATATGTTCGACTGTACTGTGGATATTGTCTGGGAGATTTCTGCTTGTAGTTGCTTCGTCTTCTTTTCCAATACCCTTCTGAACTGTAGATCCTTTTTTTGTTCTGGCTGCCTCCGTGGAAGATCTTCCTTTTCGAGGAATAAATTTTATATTCAGTTTCTTGTTGCGTTAGTAAACCTTTGGTAGCTTGAGGAATACTCGAATTTAGAAAACTGTTTGGGTTGAAAGAGTACCATGGTCATGTTCTGTTCCGAGGAACGTAGTTCTAAAGTTTAATTTATAACTATGGAAGGGTTGGCTTTTTATTTGTAAAAATAATCATTTGATTAACTAAATAAATTAATTACTTTAAATTGATGTAATTATTTGCTTAAATTGAATTTTAAAATCAAAAGCAGTACGTCGCACGGATCTTCACAAAAGAAAAGGCATCACTCATCTGTCAATATTATATATACAATTTTATTTTATATTTAATAAAAACTAAATAATCTGGGGTATATAAACCAAGTTAGCAGCTTGGCAGCTCTTAAAATCAATCATTACCAAGGGTTCCTAAAATCAATTAAAGAAAAAGAGATTTCAACTGTCAAGTGTTTTACTAAAATATGTCACTAATGTCTACTCATGGTAGTATCGAATCCAATTTAACTTAGTCATTTGGCTTGTCCTTGTTCATAGATTAAAATTGCAAATATTGTTATAGGGCAAATCGTTTTAATATTAATTTTCAATAGCCTTAACCATAATATTTGCATAAAATTGTCTTTAGTTTCCCAGTAAACACAAACACACAGGTATCATGCCATTAAGGGTTTCGTGTCTGGATTTTCTCATATTCAAATGTTTTTCTCTGCATTAAACATAATAATGTTAGAGAATGCTCCGAATTGCTAGTCTAATTTATGTACATAATTTATGGTACAATTATGTTAAAATCAGTTATTACCATAAAGAAATCTTAAGTAGGCGGGGGTGTTATTACATTTGTATTACATCCATCTTGATTTAATTTGAAAAGTTTACATGTTTATTTGACTAAATTTTAAGAAGAAATATCTATAAAAAGAACGAAAATTCCGGTGTATATCTTGCGTCTATAGGGAAATTTGATGTTTCAAAAATGACGGCCGCATATTTTTCCCGGTACTACCAAG
Source organism: Anthonomus grandis grandis (assembly GCF_022605725.1). NCBI lineage: Eukaryota > Metazoa > Arthropoda > Insecta > Coleoptera > Curculionidae > Anthonomus > Anthonomus grandis. The sequence goes on along the minus strand of NC_065556.1, from coordinate 18,625,753 downwards.
CATTCTCCAGGACGTCAGTGAGCTTTTACGTTCCATAAAGCTGACATTGGGGCGGACATTGCCGTTTAAGGTGCTCTTCCTCATTAAAATTCCAACAGGAAGAAGACTTTTCCTTTTAGCTTTTCTCGCCAAAAATGACTCAATCATCTTCAGGTAGTCTTCAAGGTTACACTCTAAAGTTCCGATTTGTCTTGTCCGGGTTTGACTTCTGAAAAAGCTGCCTCATACTCCAGCTTATAGGCCAAAGTTTCCATCCTCAGAACATGGTTTACTAACCATTACTTCTGGATCTCAAACCTAGTCACTAGTTTACTAGTTTAATAATCGAGCAACATCGGCCTCAAACTGCTGGAGACTCTCCTCAGAATTTTGTCTTCTAGATTCCAATTGGGTTCATATTCCTTTATTATTGTTTTGATAATTCATTTCTCACTAGATGTTAATTAGGAACTCATTAAACTACATATTATAATGTACTGTAGGTAGTCCTAGAAACTGTTGCATTCAAATGCATAATAATATCATGACTTTTCTTCATGGAAAATATCCACTTAGGATTCTGATAGGCTGTTAGCAGTCACGTGGTTACAACGGATCCATGATCTACGTCTTCGTGTAAATGCAGACTAAGTATATCTTGAACATCGGGTACGAGGACAAGCGTAAAAGGAAATAGGTTTTAGGGCAACTTCACACGTGTAAGAACATATGCATGTTTTAATTTATGCTAAAATGTTTGAGATCCTGACGGTGAATTTTTTAAATTTGCATACATAACCCGTCTGTGACCTAAAACGTCACTAAAATATTCCCACCTAATAAATTTATTCATTCGTACACATGTTAATTAAAAGTAATATTAGTAATAATAATAATTCTTTCTTGCTAATTTTTATCCATCGCCCCTGGACTTTATTCCGTGACTGTAAAGTGTTTCTTATCGCCCCGTTTTTCTCAGAAAATGTTCTCATGCGAGTCCATTACTGGGGCCGGTTATATCCCGTGTTTGCATACATTAAGTGAAAATATTAATTTCGTTGTTATTACGCCTTAATATAAATTTATCTGGGCCGCCCTCACCAAGGCCTGACCTAAAATTTTCATTTTTGGACTTCTCTGATGACTGGGTGACCCATTTGCTAATAGCCCGGTGATCGAGCGACGTATATGCAAATTTCTGTTAATTTTTCTATGATGGATTTTTGTTGTAATCGTAGGATATATTTACGAAGCCGAAAGTTTAATCTAGGGCAAAAGTTGCGAGAGTATAGGCGTAATTTTATGTATATAGGATATGCTGGTTTATGCGTAATGAATATTTATGATATTTTTATTTTTTACTATTGCAGATACTCTTAACCTACTTTTTCCGAAATAAAAGGGTTTGAATGTAATTTACCCGCACTCAGGAACTAATTTTTCTCACAGATCTGCACCTTTATGTTTTACTTATGCGTTTTCTCTCTTGCCGCCTATTTCGACGATAAAAATAGCTATTTTTCATTCTCTTCTTTCCTTATCCTTGTTCATCCTTTTCTTCTTATTTATTATTTTCCTTATTATAAGCTAACCGAAGTTTTTATTCATTTGCATTTTGTTTTTTTTTAATTTTTCTTCTTGTTTTACTATTTTTTTGTAAATTCTTTAAATAGGAAAAAATATAGGAGAAAGGAGAAATAGTTAAAAAAATCAAACACGTTTTGAATAAAAATTGAAAAGGCCAAATACTAGTAGAATGAATAATAAGTAACCTATACAATCAGTAACCTATACAATATTTAGTTTTGTTGTGATCGTTCTTTCTCGTATTCCTCTTCTTCAAAAAAATGGGCAATAAACAAAAAGCTTATGTTGCCATTATATTGTACTGTACAAGTTTTAAACGTAAGAAGCAAAACAGACGTTGGATAAAACAATGGATAGGTCAGCGTCAAAAATACACTCATTTAAATTTGTTAAATTTTATAAATAACACGGATCCAGATGATTATCGAAACTATTTCCAAATGAGTAGTGATGTGTACAATGAACTCCTCAATCTCCTAAGGCCTTCTATTACCAAACAGGACACAAACATGAGGCAAGCAATATCAGCAAACGAAAGGCTAGCGTGGACGCTACGATTTTTAGCTACTGGGAGATCGTTT